>NC_138304.1:11834500-12441500 GCF_965601325.2 Salmo salar
GGGCTGATTCCTCACCGTTCTCATGATCATTGCAACTCCACGAGGTGAGATCTTGCATGGAGTCCCAGGCCGAGGGAGATTGACAGTTATTTTGTGTTTCTTCCATTTGCGAATAATCGCACCAAATGTTGTCACCTTCTCACCAAGCTGCTTGGCGATGGTCTTGTAGCCCATTCCAGCCTTGTGTAGGTCTACAATCTTGTCCCTGACATCCTCGGAGAGCTCTTTGGTCTTGGCCATGGTGGAGAGTTTGGAATCTGATTGATTGATTGCTTCTGTGGACAGGTGTCTTTTATACAAGTAACAAAATGAGATTAGGAGCACTCCCTTTAAGAGTGTGCTCCTAATCACAGCTCGTTACCTGTATAAAAGACACCTGGGAGCCAGAAATCTTTCTGATTGAGAGGGGGTCAAATACTTATTTCCCTCATTAAAATACAAATCATTTTATAACATTTTTGACATGCGTTTTTCTGGATATTTTTGTTGTTATTCTGTCTCTCACTGTTCAAATAAGCCTACCATTAAAATTATAGACTGATCATTTCTTTGTCAGTGGGCAAACGTACAAAATCAGCAGGGGATCAAATACTTTTTTCCCTCACTGTAACTGTGGCTCCTTCCACCTTCAAAGAATAGGCAAGAGGGCCAACCATGGAGAATAGTAAGACACTTCATTATTTCTATAACTACGCTATATTGTTTGTCCTCATGTGTCTGTGCATGTTTTTGAGTATAAAGTACTCTGCAGCTATTTAGTGTGGACACCAGGTGAGACCACACACACAGATTCCTGTTGAACATCGTCTCTTTAACTACCTTATTTTCTCAATTACAGTCTCTCTCCTTCACTTCATCCCTTTCCCCCCTTCTCCCCAAATCCTCTAGGTTATATCAGCTGTGTCAGTGAACCCCTCCCGCATCTGAACTGGCTGACACATAGAGGGCACAGCATGATCTGAGGTGAGAGGTCACTTGGTCGGGTCAACAGGAAGTAGTATTAAAGAGATGCTTTACGTTGAAATACAGATAGAGATGTAGTAGTCCCAGAGTTAATGATACAAGGTCAGTTTTGCATTTCACCTCCTGATGATTATGATGACTGACAGTATAGGGAATTAAAAAAACACAAGGCTCGTCTGCACGTATGTTCTGATGTGAGAGACGGTGCCAACCCCCAATCCCATCATCACCATCTCACCCGCTCATAAGATAACTTTCGGGCCAATTGGGGGCCCATGGCTGTTAGGAGACACCGCTAGAGACACTATTATGTAATTGTGATGAACTGAGAGAATATTAGGGTAGCACTGTAATTCATTAATCATATGCTGTCTTCTCTGTTCATACCACTTTCCCTTTCTGTCTTTTACGCTCTTTCAAACACCTCTCTACCCACCTCCTCTTCCTGTTTTTATAATGCACACCAGATGTACATTGAAGTACAGATTGAACTTGTATTTACAATTATAATATTTATAATGCATGCATTATGTATTTATATCACTTGGATAATGAACTTCTTTCAATAAAAGCGTTTCACATTCTCTACAGGCTAAAATGAAGTCTCTCATTTGATGAAATACTACACCTATCCTGTGTCCTCAGATCAATGCAGATGAAGGGAGTTTGATATTGAGATGAACCGGTTTTAGAGTATTTACATGATGCGTAGGAAGTGTAGTGTACTGTTTTTTAAATTCTGTTTCTGTATATAAGAATTACAAATCAGCCTTTCACTAGTTAAATCACGTTTCTAGTCTATTGCATAGTTACATTGTGCAACCATTGATGTCCCAGGACCAGGATTGGTAAACACTGTTGAAGTTTATAATTGTAATACATACATGCAGACACAGCATTATTCAAAGACTGGAGTTTGATACTCCTGGTATTGGATATGACTGAAAAATAATCTCAAAGACATTCATACCTGAACCGCACCTTTATTTGCCATGGTAGAGCACATGATCAGTGAATATATTAAATGTACAGGCTACAATGTGGGGATCTCATGCATGGTAATAACTACATGTACAGTATATAGATCTTGCATCCTTGGCACAAAGTTATATTATATTCTACTCAATCCATAGGCTTCATTATTACTGTTTTGAAGTCGATACAACAGGCTATGATAGCTGAGGTTCATAGCTAGGTTCTGAACTAATATTTATACCAAACTTTTTAGGGTCCATACACAGATCGGCTACATATTCCTCTCAACTGTACATTTGTTGCATGACTCGTTATGACGTTATAATTACTTACATTTGTTTCCATCCTAGTATTTTTGTCAGCCATCTTTGCTGAAGAATGTCACCAGCGATGGGTCGCATAGTATCAAATTCGTCATGGGAACCACTCGATATGATTGGTCATCGCCCAGCGGTCGCCACTGGTGATTTCCATATAGTTTGGAAATGCTGAACTTTTACACCTCCTCCTGCCTACGCCACATTCGCAATGCCCAACGGTCCCACGCCCTCTCTGCTTCTCACCGCTTTCCTTTCATTGAAAATGAATGGGAAGTTCAATGGGAAGTGGGAAGTTCAATGGGAAGTGGTGTTTCACTAATTGGCAACAATGTAAGAAGCTTGGAAGAATGTGAAAGCAATACTTAAGTTCTTATCTTCTCTCAAAGTAAAAGCTGTGGCATACATTGCTTCTGATCGAGACAAACCAACTAGTGAACTTCACCTAAACGTAATATCTTTCTGTCTGTCCTGCTCAACACCTGGCTGTTCTGTTAGGTCATTTCACTTAGGCAACATTAAAGGCCCAGCGCAGCCAAAAAGATGATTATCCTGTGTTTTACAAAACATTAGGAACACCTGCTCTTTTCATTACATAGACTGACCAGGTGAATCCAGGTGAAAGCTATGATCCCTTATTGATGTCACTTGTTAAATCCTCTTCAATCAGTGTAGATAAAGGGGAGGAGACTGGTTAAAGATGGATTTTTAAGCCTTGAGACAACTGAGACATGGATTGTGTATGTGTACCATTTACAGGGTGAATGGGCAAGACAAAAAATGTAAGTGCCTTTGAACGGGGTAAGGTAGTAAGTGCCAGGCGCACCATTTTGTGTCAAGAACTGCGCTGCTGCTGGGTTATTCACGCTCAACAGTTTCCTGTGTGTATCAACAATTGTCCTCCACCCAAAGGGCATCCAGACAACTTGACACAACTGTGGGAACCATTGGAGTCAACATTAGGAAGGTGTTCTTAATGTTTTGTACACTCAGTGTATTTCCACACTATGAGGTTGGAATAATACTGTGAAACTGTGAAAATTATAATTATGCCTTTTTAATGTGAGAGCACTTTAAAAAGACTGCCAGAAATGTCTGCCTGATTTTGGTGGGAGGGAGTTTTGACTTTCCATTGTGACATCACCATGCTGTAAATTAGCTAATACACCAATAAGAAAGAGAGTTCCAAACTTCTCTGCCAATAACATATCATTTTCAGTTTTCCCCTGCCCACTCAAACCACTTCTTAGCAAAATTCTTGCATGGGAAATTGCTCTTCGCTAAGCTATTTTTGTTTCTTTTCGACCCTTTTAATTTAAAACAATCACAGTGAAGTACTTAATTGTTAACCAGAAATGATTTGATATCGAGATAAAAACGGCTGCATTGGACCTTTAAGCATTTCTACAGATGCAGATTTACATCAGAAGCATTTTGAATGATATTTTAAGGCCATATTGTTTTTCAAGACGTTCAAACGCTCACAGATTACCAGAAAGGTCAGATAATAACCATAATGGCTCAATAGGGTTGAAATGCTTCAAGACTCATTAAAAGGTCAAGGATTCAAAGTTTCAAAGTAGAGGGAGGGATGGGAGGCAACAACAGGTAGGTCGCAAGGTGTGTGTGTGTGTGTTGTAAGTATATAGCCTACAACAGAAGGGGACTTTTAGCTAGTGGGGTTTTGGGCGTTCACCTATAAATTACGTGAACATGCAACCTGGGCTTGACTGGGTGCAGTCTGATCACTGATCAAGAACCATGTCTACAGTCTACTTCTCTGATTTGATAAGAGGTGGACTTCTAAACTTTGTCACCAATAAAAGTAGTATCCGTAATGGTAGTATCAGTAATGTTAGTATTCTCTCATATGCTTTAGTGTAGTAGACTAACAATCTTGATGAAATACTATTTTTCACCTATTGTACACCTGTCACTCTGCAAGAGGCAAAGTGTTTGTGATGAATGTTTAAAGATAAAATGTGACAAATAAAAATATTCCATTTCACAACCCATTTAATCAAGTATTTCTTTGAAAGTACACACATGGTAAATACTGAGTTTACAGAATTATAATACTATTATACTATACTATTGTTACTTCATTACAGTAATATCCCACCCCCACTCACCTTCAACTTATTGGCAATTCAAAAGTTATATGTGGCCTCTGGCCTCTTGCTGTCAGAAATCACTAATATTATTGTGGGTTAAAAGAAGTTTTCAGAATTTCACCGTACGCTCTCAAACGTATTCTACAACTTCAGTTACCTGGAAAGTGTCCAGCGAAGCCAGAGGTTTCACTCTGTCCATAACAAGCCCAATGCCTTATTTTTAGCTTGTCGCTTGCCTTCACGCCTTTCGGACAACAACTCCCATTGTTAGGGCAGAGACATGAGCATCTCGTCATTATATACAGATCTCTGAGGGTACTGACCGTCCGAAACTGGTTCATTCACAACCATTAAGGATGTGAGGTCATTAAAGGACGCATTTAGCGTAATTCATCCAGTGTTCTTACTCTTTCCTATCGGTGTCTAACCCTCTGTGAAAGTTTAAACTGTTCTGAGTGCAAAGTAGCAGACCTCCAAGACTGGGTTTGCGTCATACATCACAATATGTTACATTTTCTGCATGGAATAATTCTGTTTTCTTGGTGGGGGGGGGGGAGAACATGTTCCAATTAATTCAGAAATCAGTTTTCCATTGCTTTACACTACCCTATGCCTATCCAAGAAATGACAGTATTCTAATGACTTCAAATTGATTGATACCAGGACAATGCATGGCAACAGAACAGGTGTATTCCAAAAGTAACAGTCACCTTATGTAAATGAACATATTACACTCAGGTTGGAAACATGAACAAAATGGTAGCCTACCATTTAAAAGCCTTGGGCCAGTCACCGAGAAGTCGTTGGTTCCAATCCCTAAGCCGGCAAGGTGGAAAAATCTGCCCTTGAGCAAGGCAGTTAACCCCCAACAACTGCACCCTGGGCGCCGATGATGTGGACGTTGATTAAGGCAGCCCCCAGCACCTCTCTGATTCAGAAGGGTTGGGTTAAATGCCTAAGACACATTTCAGTTGTTTGCATTCGCTTGTGCAACTGACTAGGTATCCCCCTTCCCTCAAAACTCTTAACTAATTTGTTAAATCTGAAAATGTCATTTGTTCATTACATGTAGTAACTGGTATAAGGCCTATTTGGTCCACCAATGAGACCAAGTAGTCTAGATCCTTTGATGACATGTGGAAGCTAAATTACACGCAATATTCGATTTCGTATGAAGCATAGGATAGGACATAGTGAGTGTATCCCACCCTGCCCAAGTCACATCTTCTGGTCTGGAATGTACTCCTCTGTATCATACACACACACATATTTACAGTACCAGTCAAAAGTTGGAACACACCTACTCATTCAAAGGTTTTCTTGATTTTTTTTTACTATTTTCTACATTGTAGAATAATAGTGAATGCATCAAAACTAGGAAATAACACATATGAAATCATGTATTAACCAAACAAAGTGTTAAACGAGCCACAATATATTTTATATTTGAGATTCTTCAAATAACCACCCTTGGCCTTGATGACAGCTTTGCACACTCTTGGCATTCTATCAACCAGCTTCATGAGGTAGCAACCTGGAATGAATTTCAATTAACAGGTGTGCCTTGTTAAAAGTTAATTTATGGAATTTCTTTCCTTCTTATTAATGCGCTTGAGCCAATCAGTTGTGTTGTGACAAGGTAGGTCTGGTATACAGAAGATAGCCCTATTTGGCAGAAGACCAAGTGCATATTATGGCAAGAACAGCTCAAATAAGCAAAGAGAAATGACAGTCCATCATTACTTTAAGACATGGTGAGTCAATGTAGAACATTTCAAGAACTTTGAAAGTTTCAAGTGCAGTCACAAAAACCATCAAGCGCTATGATGAAACTGGCTCTCACGAGGACCGCCACAGGAAAGGAAGATCCAGTGTTACCTATGCTGCAGAGGATAAGTTCATTAGAGTTACCAGCCTCAGATTGCAGCCCAAATAAATGCTGACTCCAAATTTGAGATTTTTGGTTCCGCCGTGTCTTTGTGAGACGCAGAGTAGGTGAACGGATGATCCTGCATGTGTGGTTCCCACCGTGAAGCATGGAGGAGGGGGTGTGATGATGTTTTGCTGGTGACACTGATTTATTTAGAATTCAAGGCACACTTAACCAGCATGGCTACCACAGCATTCTGCAGCGATACGCCATCCCATCTGGTTTGTGCTTAGTGGGACTATCATTTGTCTTTCATCAGGACAATGACCCAACACACCTCTAGGGCTGTGTAAGGGCTATTTTACCAAGTAGTGTGATGGAGTGCTGCATCACCCGACCTCAAGCCAATTGAGATGGTTTGAGATGAGTTAGACTGCAGCGTGAAGGAACAGCAGCCAACAAGTGCTCAGCATATGTAGGAACTCCTTCAAGACTACTGAAAAGCATTCCAGGTAAAGCTGGTTGAGAGAATGCCACGTGTGCAAAGCTGTCATCAAGGTAAAGGGTCTCTACTTATATTTTGATTTGTTCAACAACTTTTGGTTACTACATGACTCCATGTGTTATATCATTGTTTTGATGTCTTCACTATTATTCTACAATGTAGAAAATAGTCAATAAAGAAAAACCCTTGAATGAGTAGGTGAGTCCAAACTTGACTGCTACTGTATACTCTAGTATATACTGTATTTATTTTGCTGACTGTACTATAGTATTTCCTGAAGTGTTTTTGTTTTATTATCTTTAACATTGAAGCTTTCTCCTTGAGGAAACCTACTGTAGAAATACTAAGAGCAAATTTTCTATAACTTGTAGGACATTTCTGTAGTATTTACTACAGTAATGTTTTACTGTAGTAAAAAAAGACGCAAGATCCCTCTAAAAATTTCACAAAATAAAGAAATTCAAAAACAAAACAAAAAATCCGGAAAATCCACATTAAATTTGGGAACCTTTTAATTACTCAGTCTTCAATATAGTATTTGCATAATCAAGAAATTAACAATTAAAAGGTAAACTAAAGTCAAATGGAATACAGACAAACAAAATGTTACACATACGGTACGTGTGTAAGACATTACATCATTAAGTATGAACAACGTGGTAGAATCTTTTCACATAAATCATTTAAACTACGAACAAATTAGTTTGTTTTATTGAAATTATTAGAGATAGATGCCCATTACAAGCTTGTCAGTTAATTCAGATGTTGAATTAGAGCTCAGTTGCAGCAGTCCATAGTAAAAAAAAAGAAGATATTTGCTGTTTTAAGTCCTCTTTCCACCGCCACCACCTCCTCCTCCTCTGCCTGAAAAACAGCAATAACAACAACTGACAACATCTTCCAAAGCTGATAGAATTGTTGGTAGATATAACTGGAGTAAAGAGAGACTTCAGGCACTAGAACTACATTAAAAAGTGTGAAGTACACACACACCCACACAGTTGTGAAGAGGGCATGACAGATTTGGCACGGGCGCTCGGATCCTCAAAAAGTTATACAGCTGAACCATTGACAGCATGTAGACTGGCTGCATCACTGATTAGTACGGCAACTGCAAGAAACACGACTGCAAGGCACTACCGAGGGTGGCAGGTACGGCCTAGTACATTACTGAGGCTGAGCTCCCTGGCATTCAGGACCTCTATACCAGGCGGTTTCAGAGGAAGGCCCCCCAAAAAATTGTCAAAGGCTCCAGTCACCAAAGTCATAGACTGTTCTCTGTTACCTCATGGCAAGCATTACCAGTGCACCAACTCTGGAACCAACAGCACCCTGAACAGCTTCTACCTCCAAGCCTCAAGACTGCTAAATAGCTAATCAAATGGCTAGCCGGACTACTTGCGTTTACCCTTTTTTAAATTGATATTTTTACTCTCTTGCACTGACTACGCACACACACTAGTCTCTCACTCACAGATAATTACACTGACAAGCCAACACACACAATATGCACACATGCATACTGACGCCACACACACACTTTCACACTCACCACATACGCTGCTGCTACTGTCTACTATGTTGTTGCCTAGTCAGTTTACTCCTACCTATATGTACATATCTACCTCAATTACCTCATACCCCTGCACATGGACTCTGTACTGGTACTCCCTGTGTATAGCCATGATATTTTGACTTGGTATTGTTATACACTGCATATTCCGCGTCACTATTTCTATTTGACCATTTTTTTTTATGGTTAACTCTGCGTTGTTGGAAAAGAGAAGGACCCGTTAGAAAGCATTTCACCGGTTGTTTATGAAGCATGTGACAAATCAAAATTGGATTTGAAGTATCAATTGACATGTCCTCATGACCTTTCCAAAAAATTCAATTCAAACTAGATGATCTCACCTCCTCGTCCACCCCTGAAGCCTCCACCCCTGCCCCTGCCTCTACCGCCACCTCGGCCTCCGGGTTTCCCTCTGAAGCTCCTGTTGAAGCCTGCTCCTTCTCCACGAGGTCCTCGTTCACCTTGGGGCGTGGCATAGATCAGGGTCACCTTGCTTCCGTCAATCTGAAGGTCCACCACAGACTCCTTAACAGCCTTGCAGACCTCTATGCTCTCAAAGTCCACAAAGCCAAACCTGAGAAGTACCAAGAATGAGTATTCAAAAGGACCGTCTGAATATAATAACAATGTGGTTTCAAAAGGGTCATAATTTTGAAACATACCCTCTAGATTCACCAGTCTCCTTGTCTTTAGTGACTCGAGCTTCAATGGCACCTTCAAAGGAGCTTTTCAAAGTCTCCTCGCTCGTCTCCTTGGCAAGATTCCTGACCATCAACGTCTTTGAAGGAACTACCAAGAGAACACACAGGTATGAATGATGGCACAGTCAAACAAAGTGAATTATTCACCTACGAATTTTCTGCTATATTCACCTGAGTTCCCTTGGTCACCTTCTGGCCTCTTCTGGCTGAACTTTACTCCGATGGCTCTTCCACAAATCTCTTTGTTTAACGATAATTCCATGGCTTCTTTGGCATCCTCCACACTTTCAAACTGAATGAAGGCATGACTTAAAAAGGGGGGGGAGCAAATTGACAATTGTTTCAAGTTACCATTTCCATTCTGAACATGAAATTACTATCAAATTCATCAGAACGGAATGTTCATAATGATCTATTTGATGGCGTTCAAAATGTTCATTAGAGCGCAAAAAAAGCAGGTGCAGCATCAATGTGCACCCTTACCCTCTTGGTTTGCCACTGCTCTGTGGTATTCTGACACTGACTGCTTTGAGAAAGATTTTCCTTAGGGCATCCTCTTTTGCAGTGTAAGCCAGGTTTGTCACCAATAACTCGTTATTCGGTGTGGCCTCAGCTATGGAACAGAACATTTGAGGACATGTTAACTAACCAGTGAATTAATACACTTTGTAAATCGGTCTCATCTCGAAGATGCTAATGAGCAACGTGACTAGCCATATAGCTATTCAAGTACCTTATGCTTCTACAGTAATAGAATTCCCAGTGACTTCATTTCAGTCCGTCCTTACCTGGAGGATTGATCATTTTTTGTTGTTGGCTCTTTTCTCCCAAAAAGTCAATAACGATGACACGGCCTTGGACATCAGTCCCCTGCTTCTCCTCCAGCACTTTCTCAGCAATGGCCTCCGTTTTGAACTCTATGTAGGCAATTCTGTCACAATTAAGTAGACGCCAAGTTTTAAAAGCTGAATCCTGGGATACACACGGTACCTTGTAAATCAAGCATTGATATCAAATGAGAACTTTGGATGACAACTCTCACCCTTTGCTTGGTCTACCAATGCCTCTAGGAAACCTGATTTCGACAGCCGTGTCAAAGACTTTCTTCAAGTCTTCCTTTGTTGCTGCGAATGAGATATTCTTGACGTACAAGGTCTTGGCATCTTTAGCTGTGTGGGGGGAAATGATTTCTTTCAGTACATGGAAATCAATCAATCAATTCTAGAAATGTATAATATAGCAGTAGCATGGAAAACTCACGCAAGATGAGACTAGTACCTTTTTTTTCCTCTGCTGTGACGTCTTTGACATTAGCCTTGCCCAGCCTTATCTTTTGGTCCAGGATCTTCACCCTATCCAGCTCAAGGGCTTTTGTGAAGTCTTCCTCTGTGTTAAAGTCTACATATGCAAATTTCCTAGAGAATGCACCCCAAAATACATGTGACATTATGTTCATATATTTGTACAAATCCTTTGCCATGGAAAGGGGAATCATCTGTATCGTGAGGAAATCTACAAACATTTGAGGAGAGTTTAAGTTTATTAAGTGCATAAAAATGGTACTCACTTTGTTATGTCCACTCGAATAGCTTGAAATAACAGACTATGCGACGTAAAAAAGGTGGCCAAGGCATCATTGATTTCCTCCACTTCCTTGGATGTGTTCAAGTTACCAACAAAAAGACAAAAACCTAAAAAGAAACAAGGGTGCACGTTAGCTCACTGACACACCATCAATCAAGCACTCAAAACAGGAGTGATATTAACTCTTGCTCACAATCGTACCATCATTAATGCACTTTGTTTTCTTCGCTGAAGAAGTCTCATCCTCTGCTTTCCTTTTTACTGGAGCTACTGCAACAGCTGGAGAGAAACGCACATAGACCCATGTATTAAACACCATTCCATACATACCCCGATGGAAAAACAAATGGGTGACATCTGGGGGGGGGGGGGGGGGGGCGTAATTATTAGTCCAGTTGCGTTACGCAACAAAAACCTGAGTTTTTAATGGATAAATTAAAAAGGTAGGTGCCTCCCCATTTGCTTCGGAGCGAATACACCCCTGGCAAATATGCATTACAGTTCTGTTGCCCTTTGACCTCACCCTGGTCATTTCCATTGGTCTTCTCTTCAACATTACTGGCATCTTCGATGGCATTTTCTGACTCAAAGGTGACCTGAACAGTTTCCTCCTCAGCAGCAGGAGTTGTGTCCATCTGCTCCGCTTCACAAGCCACATGAACAATATTCGTTAACAAAGGAAATACATACTGAATTTAATGGAACAGCAAATGTTTTGCGTTTAAGAAATGTGATATGAACATTATCACTATTCCAATTACATGCTGGGATGATGTCATACACACTAAATATATGGTCTATGCTTGCCACCCCTCAAAGCAGTCTCTTTACCTGGGACATCTTTGACCTCCCCCTTGTTCTCTGTAACATCATCTTCAATGGGAGCTACTTTGTCTCCATCCTCATTAGCATCAGGTTCTGGGGAAAAGATGACCTGTGGAGTAGGGGCAGCTACCTCTGTTGATGCTGAAGAATCAGTCTGGCCTTCTGAAAATTACATTGATGTATCAAGGACTCATTAAAAAGTAACTTTCTCAATACAAGTTGCATTAAATATCGCCCAGGCTATAAAAGGAGAAAATAGTTGGGAACCACTTACCAGAATTATTTTCATCCTGTTTGTCGTCACCAATCTCTCCAACTTTCTGTCTAGTTGATGTCCTTGATGGGGTTGCCTATAAAACAATCTTTGGGATGAGCATTTCAACTGGTGTTCTTTAACCCATCACCACCAACCAATCACAAACTGGGGGAGGGTTCAATTAATCCCACCTGGGTTTAAAATTGATTGCAGTAGTAATAGAGTTTGCCAGTTTGTATTCCTAAAACCAGGATATAAATAAATTACCTCCGGTTCGCTCAGACATCCCTTTGTGAAATATTAATGGGGAAAGAATAGGGTTATGGAATAAACGCAGAAAATAAGGTCTGAGTTTAACACAGGTTTAGGAAATCTCATTTGAAAAAAATTACGAATTATGACGCCTTTATGTGATTTATGTATTTTAATATTACATAAATTCTTGAAAATTCACAGAAAATGACGTTAACTAACGAAGATTATATCCTAGAACCACACGTATAAGATCTCAAACCTGCGTTTACCACAGACCTTATATTCAGCCTTTATCCAAACCCAAATATAATTTTCCTCATAGGCTTTGTCCAACGAACCATGGTGGAGTTAGTGCCTACAAAGAGGCGCCATTACATTAGTGAGATTTGTTTTCCCATGCAAAATTGATTGCTTTTGATAAACGCTTCATATGCCTTTCCAAAGAAAGCCGTCTAGACAACTCTAACGTATTTTATGGAAAAGAGATGTTTCAGGACAATGTACCATGCTGCCTTGTTGACAAAATGACCAAGCGGCTCAGATTACTGCTTGCTTTCGCCCGATGACGTGATGGGCCTATCTATGCCGGGTGTCCCGCTGCTCAGTGTAATCGAACCCGCCCAATGAGTATTCGAAATAGATCAATAGTAACTCAATGTTCAGCACGTGTTTCAAGTGAACAACAGTGATACAAAGTAGCTAGGTAACTAGCTAAACATTCCATGCCCACAGAAGTGTAGTTCTACAATAGCTACAGTAGTTAGCTCATTTGCTAACGTTAGCTAGCTAGCGAGTTCAACCACGTTGTAATTTAACTTGTGGCCGTGTGAGACCAACTGCTGTGAACCATTAAACATAAGTAGACTAGATGTCATTCTTACTTTGCCTGATTGTGCCATGTTTTCGGAATATTCTTCTTTTAGTTAGCTAATGAACGGTGCACACGACTGTTCACATGAACGGCCATGAACGGTGGGCGAGATTTCCTTCTGTAGTAGAGGGGGGAGGGGCCAAACTTGAATATTCATGATTTTCGACGTAGAACCCGTCGGGTTACTGGTTGAGCCACAAATAGAACAATGACAGTTGAAAAAACAATTGTTTGAGCCTTCTTGAGTGCGCCAGGTAACGCAGACGCTCAACAGAGCCGCCCGTTTACCTAGTTCGTGCCGCCGGTGTGGCGGGCGGGAGGATGTATTTTTTTTTTTTTTTTTTTTCAATTATAGAATTTACACATCTTATATATTGATAACTTGGTGGTGCTTTCACAAAACCATTTGTGTTGCGATTTTGACATTCGAGGTGTTTATGTTATTTGTAACTCGACACAGCCCATTACTTGCACCACGTTTTCATTGTACGTGTCAACCCACATTGTAATTAATTTCGTCAACAAGAAGTACAATATTACAATTTTGTTCCAATATGTGAGATAATTAAGTTGTTATCTGTAATATCGTATAGTTTTGGAATCGAGACATACGTACTTTCGAGGGGAAAACACAGGTTTCTCGACTCATACACTGACTTTGAGAAGGGATGACGTGACGATTAGTTTAGCAACCGTGTGACGCAGCATAACAACGTGAACTCGATTGGTCGACCGTCTGCTAGGTGCGGCGTTCTCTGCCTCCATTTATTGGCCAATGGGATTCCTTTCTCCAATATCTCTGTATATGCGTGAGGGGTCGTCACTAGTTACCCCAGCCACAAAGTTATAAACCCCACCTATTTCTACAATGATCTTGCATCCGATTAGACAGGTGTCTTCACATTTTTATCCGTACCGTAACCACACTGCTAACCTTACACCTAACCTTAAATTAAGACCAAAAAGCGAAAATTGTCAATTATTTATGCATTTTTCCCGTGATGTATTGTTGTCTCTACCTTCTTGCCCTTTGTGGTGTTGTCTGTGCCCAATAATGTTTGTACCATGTTTTGTCCTGCTACTGTGTTGTGCTGCTGCCATGTTGTGTTTCTACCATGCTGTGTTGTCATGTGTTGCTGCCATGCTATGCTGTTGTCTTAGGTCTCTCTTTATGTAGTGTTGTGGTGTCTCTCTTGTCGGGATGTGTGTTTTGTCCTATATTTTTTATTTATTTTTTATCCGAGCCCCCGTCCCCACAGGAGGCCTTTTGGTAGGCCATCATTATAAATAAGAATTTGTTCTTGACTGACTTGCCTAGTTAAATAAAGGTAAAATAAAAAAATACAAAAAGAATAAATAAATGAATTTTTACTGCAGTATATAGCAAATTAGATTTTGTTGCTGTGGTAAGTAATGGAAACCATGTGTGAGCTGGCCGGAAGTCCTTGCTGTTGAGAATGTGATTAATTGCATTGATCACACATTGCAGCATTTGGTTGAGAGGTGGATAGGTCAACACTGCACAACAACTGAGGAAGGCAACACAGTGGGCCAAAGAAGAGGGCCATCACAATATGGCTGACGTTTCTACCCGACACCAAAATATGTGTGGAACATCCAACGCTCTCTAGCCTCCACCACCAGGCTGGATGAGAATGACAGCATCAGCGTTGACAGACTGGTCAAGTCTGAGCTTCAACAGGTTTTTGTTTTCTACCAACCACTGTTCCACTCCAACAAACAACCACTTGTCATTGTACTGCAAAGTGTTTGGCAGAGAGAGCAACTTGCCAAATATGGAAACGGAATGGTTTTCCTGGAAGCAACCTACAAAGGAGTCACAGCTTATGGTTATGCATTTTATGCATCATTAATCATTCAGCATGAGAATGGCCGTGGAATTTCTGTTGCTTACTTCATTGTAAGTGAGGAGACAACAGATGTGCTGAAAGTATGCTTGCAGAAGATCCAACAGCCTACCCCAGGATTTTCACCAAGGTAAAAGGCTCTAGCCTTTTAGGGGCCCTAAGTGAGATTTGGTTGGGGGGCCCCCACCTCACGGAAAATGTTTTTAGTGCCCCCCCTCTTGACAGTGGAGAGGAATAATTTAGTTTCAGTTCATTTCCTGCAATTATACACATTTTATAATGACTTATGTCATGTTAATATGATATCTGAGTGAGCGTGACTAACAAAATCAATGGGGGCCCCCTGGAGGTTAGGGCCCCTGGGAACGTGCCCTCCGTGCCCGGTCGGTATTCGGCAATGATTACTTACGTTTAGATGGCTGGCTAGACTAACTACTACCAATTAAAAAATGTTTAATGACATGACAGTGACTGACATAAGAGAAAAACTGCTGATGTACAACCAAATTTCAAAATTCCACCTGGTGTATTATACTATTTTACTCTCAATAGTAAGTTGAGACCCCGACTGAGTGCCTAACACCTCGATCACACCTAGTTTTGGTATGTATGCCAGAAGTACATTCATTTCCAAAGGAACTCTGCGTTTACCTTGCAGCATTGCATTGCAGAGAGGCAGTTGCAGTGCGTTCTGTGTGGTGCATACGTTGGATTTATCTAGCGTATGCATCACATTGTATGTGTAGACGGCTTGATAGAAATGGTAGCTGAAAGTTTAACTTTTGTTGCACACATATCTAGATGATGCGCAATGACGCTGTAGGTGTGATCGAAGTTTTAGAAGTTAAAAAATGTATACTTTTTGGGGGAGTCGGGGCCTCCTAGTGGCTTTATGTCGCTTACACCTGGAAACGGCCCTGTGCATGTGACCAATATGAAGGAGACTGTGCTTTTTAAAACACTGATATTGATGTTTTGATTTAGGTGTGTGATCGACAGAGACCTGAAAGAGGTCAATGCAGTCCGCAAAGCGTTTCCAGAGGCAAGCATCCTCTTGTGCTGGTTCCATGTCTTGCAAGTAAGATTTAACCAATGTTTAACAGAACATTAAATCAAATTAAACATCTATTAATCAGGGTTGGGCTCAATTCAGAATTCAGCAATTGAATCCCATTCAACTCATGAGTTTTGAATTGGCCACACCCCACAGGATGTAGAATTTGAATTTGAATGACATGAAGTAGAATTTAATCCAGTCAGAGATACTGGACATAATGACGAGATGCTTGTGTCTCTGCCCTAACATTGGGAATTTCACTGAATTGCAATTCTGTATCCTGTTTACTACTTCAATTCAAATTCATTTCAAATTCAAGAATTTAAATTGAATTTGAGGTATTCTCAATTCAATTCTGAATTGAGTCCAACCCTGCTATTAATGTGATTAGTCATATATACTATGTTTTTTATTTAGGCTATGCACATATGGATGGTCAAGAGAAACTGAGGCCATTTGACACAGGAGAGCAGGAATACTGTTGTCCGTGCAGTTGTGGCCATGAGGAATGAATTGCACAACAGTAAGATCACACAATCTTTGTAGCTTTGTAAAGGTGTAGCATGTAGTTTTGTCCATTGCTGCCCTCTGTGACACTATAAATGTGAAAACATACAACATTATACATTTTCTAATAGCAGCATATGTGTAAACAAACAAAAGGTACAAATGGTACGTAAAGTCCAGTGTAGAAATGTGTATTAGTGAAATAAAATCACTGGATAAGCAATGAATCAATTTTCACAATGCTAACTGTTGTGTTGTCTTAGGGCCAGTAGGATGCACTCGCTGTCCTGGTGTAAGGGAACATCAGATGTTAACATTGAGTGAATCAAAATTCTTTCCTGGATTCCTTGCATCCCCTCCTATACCTTCTCAAAGGGCATTGGATGAGAAGATCTGAGGTCCCATCCCTTGGATCATGACCTCCAATTAGAGAACAGAAGAGAGGCGAGGAGAGAAGAGAGTGCAAGACATTAAAGAAAATCTTTTGAGATTCACCCATAGATTTGCTCTTGGCCGTAGTCCATTCCAAATTAAGCACCTCCCCTTTCATTTTCCCTCCATTTGAGTGAGCCCTCCGATGACGTTTCAATTGCGTTTCAGCAAGAGAGCCCTTCCCTTCTTGCCTAATAATCCCATTTCCTGATTTGGTAGGCTGCATTTACACAGGATTCTACCACCACAACAGCAACACCAACAACATAGCTGAAAGATGTGAAACTTTGCCTTAACCTGGTGGTAGTCAATTACCAGAGACATTTTGTATGTTTGTATTTTGCCTAGTAGCCGGAGTTTGTTTTGTCATTGTGGTGATAGGGTCCCATTCATTCTAGAAATATGTACAGTCCAAAACAACTTACTCACAGACAAATTCAAGTTGTCTGTTTTACTTTTTCTTTCTTTCTTTAAAAAAAAGTATTGTCACTTTTTTATTGATGGGGTCCTTTAAAAATGTAACACAGGCAACATCTTAAGATGAGGATACTGTTATGATATGACTTGAACTGGAGGGTTTGTAAGACATAATAACAAAACACACCCCGAGCAACTAAGTATCTAAGGTGGCAAAACACAAACCTAAAAAATTGAATGAATGGGGCCCATTCAAAACAATTCATAACTATCTACTATGTACAGTAAGGGTTAAACCAGAAAAAAAATGCTTCTCAAACATGTGTAATTTTACCACATCGTATTCAAACTATATTTAACAGAGAAAAATGCAATTCCTTGACAATTACAACCATGGTCACTACTGTAAAAACTCCTTTCAGTTTAAAATGTTTGAAGGTGCAAGGAAAAGTCTTGATTTGTACAATAATGTGTTTTGCCTTTTGACACCAAAACTCTTCTTAGGTTCTTTCTCTCTCTTTTTCAGTTACCTAGATCACCTGTCACAGATCAGACACATGAAACCTGCCAGGAAAAACCCCTCTGCCACTGAAGCTGCCGATATGATGAGGAATGGAGTGGATGATGGCCTGGTGATTGACTGCAATGGCACATGTAGTGTTCCTTCTCAGTCCAATCCACAACATTACCTTGTTGATCTTGTGAACTTCACATGTGCGTGCAGAGCCTCTTAGTCATGAATTGTGTGCAAGCACATACACTTTGCAAACATGGTGTTGTTGGTCAGAGGTTAGTCACTGAATGAAATACGGCAAAAACGTGCTCAGGTTATAGTGGAGAAGTCATACCTACTGATAGAAACAGTCTAACTGTATTTTTGGATAACGGTAGTACTGGTGTTGTCAGTCTGGAGAATGGTTATTGTCCATGTAAGCCCAGCAGCTTTGGGCAAAAGTGTGTCTGTCAACATGTTTAATCACATGATAACAGAGGAGCAAACTGAGCATGAGGTAACTACATCAGTCAAAGCAGGACCACCAAGCACTTATTAAGCAACGGCCCCCACCACTGCTACACAGACTGACATGCAGACCATGCTTGCTGAGCTTCACCAGTGGAGCACCTCTTCTCAGTACATGGAGACAACATATACTGCTCCAAAAAATAAAGGGAACACTTAAACAACACATCGTAGATCTGAATGAAATAAATAATCTTATTAAATACTTTTTTCTTTACATAGTTGAATGTGCTGACAACAAAATCACACAAAAATAATCAATGGAAATCCAATTTATCAACCCATGGAGGTCTGGATTTGGAGTCACACTCAAAATTCAAGTGGAAAACCACACTACAGGCTGATCCAACTTTGATGTAATGTCCTTAAAACAAGTCAAAATGAGGCTCAGTATGTGTGTGGCCTCCACGTGCCTGTATGACCTCCCTACAACGCCTGGGCATGCTCCTGATGAGGTGGCGGATGGTCTCCTGAGGGATCTCCTCCCAGACCTGGACTAAAGCATCCGCCAACTCCTGGACAGTCTGTGGTGCAACGTGGCATTGGTGGATGGAGCGAGACATGATGTCCCAGATGTGCTCAATTGGATTCAGGTCTGGGGAACGGGCGGGCCAGTCCATAGCATCAATGCCTTCCTCTTGCAGGAACTGCTGAAACACTCCAGCCACATGAGGTCTAGCATTGTCTTGCATTAGGAGGAACCCAGGGCCAACCGTACCAGCATATGGTCTCACAAGGGGTCTGAGGATCTCATCTCGGTACCTAATGGCAGTCAGGCTACCTCTGGCGAGCACATGGAGGGCTGTGCGTGCCCCCAAAGAAATGCCACCCCACACCATGACTGACCCACCCCCAAACCGGTCATGCTGGAGGATGTTGCAGGCAGCAGAACGTTTTCCACGGTGTCTCCAGACTCTGTCACGTCTGTCACGTGCTCAGTGTGAACCTGCTTTCATCTGTGAAGAGCACAGGGCGCCAGTGGCGAATTTGCCAATCTTGGTGTTCTCTGGCAAATGCCAAACGTCCTGCACGGTGTTGGGCTGTAAGCACAACTCCCACCTGTGGACGTCGGGCCCTCATATCACCCTCATGGAGTCTGTTTCTGACCTTTTGAGCAGACACATGCACATTTGTGGCCTGCTGGAGGTCATTTTGCAGGGCTCTGGCAGTGCTTCTCCTGCTCCTCCTTGCACAAAGGCGGAGGTAGCGGTCCTGCTGCTGGGTTGTTGCCCTCCTACGGCCTCCTCCACGTCTCCTGATGTACTGGCTTGTCTCCTGGTAGCGCCTCCATGCTCTGGACACTACGCTGACAGACACAGCAAACCTTCTTGCCACAGCTCACATTGATGTGTCATCCTGGATGAGCTGCACTACCTGAGCCACTTGTGTGGGTTGTAGACTCCGTCTCATGCTACCACTAGAGTGAAAGCACCGCCAGCATTCAAAAGTGACCAAAACATCAGCCAGGAAGCATAGGAAGTGAGAAGTGGTCTGTGGTCCCCACCTGCAGAACCACTCCTTTATTGGGGGTGTCTCGCTAATTGCCTATAATTTCCACCTGTTGTCTATTCCATTTGCACAACAGCATGTGAAATGTATTGTCAATCAGTGTTGCTTCCTAAGTGGACAGTTTGATTTCACAGAAGTGTGATTGACTTGGAGTTACATTGTGTTGTTTAAGTGTTCCCTTTATTTTTTTGAGCAGTGTAGTTTCTCAACTCAGTAGAGAGCCTACATGATTGCCTTTTGTAAATGTCCCTTTTGCACACCAGCCTGCAGAATCACACCTGTACATCCATACAGACAATGATCATCCATAATATCATCTACCTCTCCATAACAGTCAATGTTTTTATGTCGTTGCCATTTACAGCCTATAGCATACCTACCGCTTCTGGTGGTCAGGTGGTTTCAAAAGAGATTCCACTTCAAATAATTCATCCGATTCATGAAATTCATTCATCTCATCTGGGGGTGGTGAACATAATATTCACATTAGTATTTTAGCCAGCTGTCACAATAGCAGCTTTAATGTTAGATTATAGTTCAGCTAATTATTTATTGATACAACCCTTACAAAATAAGATTAAGTGAAATTGCAGTAACTGCAGTCGACTGTGGTATTTTGGATGCAGTAACTGCAGAATAACTGCAGTGTACTGCAGTTACACTGCAAAATTACTTAAGTTAAAAAAATATATATATTTGGACACAGTATTTGCAGAATACTGCAGTTATACTGCAGTGTATTGTAGTTATACTGCAATCTAACTGCACATTTTCTTCGTAAGGGAAGTTCCACATTGACAGGTTGTCACGCCCTGACCATAGAGAGCCTTTTTTTATTCTCTATTTTGGTTAGGTCGGGGTGTGACTGGGGGGGTGTTCCTATCTAGGTGTTTTGTTTCTATGTTGGCCTGGTATGGTTCCCAATCAGAGGCAGCTGTTTATCGTTGTCTCTGATTAGGGATCATATTTAGGTGGCCATTTCCCCACTGTGTTTTGTGGGATCTTGTTTATGTGTAGTTGCCTGTGAGCACTGCATGAACGTCACTGGTCGTGTATTCTTTTTTCTGTGCGGTTGACTTATAATAAAAATATGGGAAGTAAGTTGGTGGTCTGTTGATATCCCTCTAGTGGTGTGGAGGCTGTGCCTTGGCAAAGTGGGTGGGGTTATATCCTGCCTGGTTGGCCCTGTCCGGGGGTATCGTCGGACTGGGGCACAGTGTCACCCGACACCCCGTCGCAGCCTCCAGTACCTATGCTGCAATAATCTATGTGCCGGGGGCTAAGGTCAGTCTGTTATATCTATATTCTCCTGTCTTATCTGGTGTCCTGTGTGAATTTAAGTATGCTCCCTCTAATTCTCTCTCTCCCTCCACTCCCGGAGTACCTGAGCCCTAGGACCAGACTTGCTGTCCATATGTACTCCAGGTTCTGATGGTCAGTGAGGATGAGAAACAGGACCGTGGCGCCATCCAGCCAGTGTCTCCACTCCTCTATTGCCAACATCCCCGCCAGGAGCTCCCGTACACCGACGTCATAGTTGCTTTCTGCAGCAGACAGTTTTTTAGAGATGTATGCACATGGATACAATTTTTGTGGATTACCTTGACATTGTGACAGGATGGCCCCCACGCCCACTTCTGAGGCGGCCACCGCGAAGGGCAGAGTTGGATCAGCAACGAGGAGGGAAACGCCCCTTCAGTAGGTGGAAGGCCTCATCAGCTGCAGGATCCACACCAACTTATGGAGGCCACCTTTTGAGGAGAGAGGTGAGGCAAAAACCGTTGTAGTCCCTTTATGATGAATGGGACTGGCCATGACCTGAATTCATCGACCTTACTCTCCTCCATAACCACTCCCTGCAGGTTGATCCGATATCCCAAGAAGGAGACGGCGGCCTGATGGAGCTGGCACTTCTCCGCTTTGATGTACAGATGGTTCTCCAGGAGGCATCCAAGGACTACCCGGACATGGGCAATGTGCTCCTCCAAAGTGGCCGAGTAGATCAGCATGTCATCGATATACATGACCACCTGATGCCCAAGCATGTTCCAGAACACCTCATTAACGAATGCCAGGAACACCGACGGAGCATTGGCTAATCCATAAGGTATCACCAAGTACTCGTAGTGCCCAGACATCGTGCTGAAGGCCGTCTTCCATTCACCCCCCTCCCGGATGCGGATCAAATTTCAGGCACTCCGCAGGTCCAGCTCAGAAAAGAAACGGGCCCCTGTTCAATGGCGGCCGGCACCAACGGGAGGGGGTAGTGGTGATGGCATTGAGACCTCTGTAGTCAATACATGGACGTAGACCCCCCCTCCTTCTTGGCCACCAAGAAGAAACCTGCCGACGCAGGGGAGGTGGACGGGTGGATGAAACCATGGTGAAAAGCCTCCTGGATGTACCCCTCCACCATGGCCTTGGTTTCAGCCAGAGTCTGTTAGCAGGTCGATGGCACAGTCCCAGGGGTGATGAGGAGGGAGACAGGTGGCACGGGTCTTGGAGAAAACCTCTCGGAGATCCTGGTAAACCTCTGGAATGTCGGTCTGGAGGGCAAACACAGGACTCTCAACCGACGTGGAACCACAGGGTAAAGGAAAGCAGGTCTTCTGACAGCCGGTTGCCCAGGCAGTGATCTCCATCCTCGACCAGGAGATGGTGGGGTTGTGGCGATGGAACCACGGGAGGCCAAATAGGACTTTGTGTATGGGTGCCTGGATGATGAGGAAGGGAAGGCTTTCTTGGTGCATGGGTCCCACAGTGATGATGAGTGGTACTGTTATGTGTATGATTATCCCAGATCCCAGTGGTCGTTTATCCAGTGCTTGAACCGGAAATGGAGAGAAGAGCAGGTATGATCTTATGTTCAGGGAGGAGGCAAGGGCCTAGTCAATAAAATTACCCGCGGCACAGGAGTCCACTAGACCTGTAGAAACACCACATGAGGGACAGCCAGCTAGTGAAATCAGTACAAAAAGGGTTTGGTGGAGAGTGATGATGGAATACTCACACCTTCTCCAGAAGATGGATGATCACAAGGCCATCCCTCTGCTCTAGTGGCTCCCGGGTTGGGAGGTAGTGAACACCATTGAAGCTGGTGCCCCTCCTGACCACAACAGTGACAGAGCCCCAACTGTCTCCATGGAGGTAAGCGTGTGGCCCCTACCTCCATGGGTTCAGGCTCTGACTCAGAACGGTCAACAAAGGAGGGAGAGAGGCGATGTGGGTGCCGGCGCTTCCAAAGGAGATTATCCAGACGGATGGCCATCGCGATGAGTGCGTCCACCGAAAGGGTGTAGTCTCGGCATGCCAACCCCGTCTGGACCACTTCGCTCAATCCTCTTCTGAAAAAGGTGCGGAGCGCTGGCTCATTCCAGTCGCTGTACGGAAGATGAGGGCGTACTACGCAGCGGTCTGGCCCTCCTGCCGTAGTTGGAGTAGGCGCTCACCCCCCCTCCGGTGGCTGATCGAAGACTCCTCTGAACAGAGCCATGAACCTCTCATAGGAACCTAGCTTCTCCTCTCCCCAGACGGCCGTAGCCCACTCCAACGCTCACCCGGTCAGCAGGGAAATAACCAAGCAGCACCTCTGTGGTGGGGGCTCACATTTGATGAGCAAAATAAAGGGAGCACTGGTGGAGGAAGCCACAGCATTTGGATGGAGTCACATCATATTTGTCCGGGAGGGACAAACCATGGAGGACCTCATCCATAACCGTCCCCAGTTGGACCAGCTGGTCGTGGTGTTGGCAAAGTAGGTGTCCCTGTTCGCCGATCATCTGGGAGATGTCTTGGTTGGCTGCTGCTTCCATTTTGTGAGGCAGTATTACGTAACGAAGATGCAGGGAGTCAGGAAGCAGGTGCAGTCTGTGAGTTTAATAAGAACGAACATAGCGTGACTAAACGAACAAGAATAGCATCTGAACATGAACACAGAAACAATGCTGCCTGGTGGGTGATAACAACGGAGTGCTAGATAAAAGGGGAGTAATCAGGGAAGTGATGAAGTCCAGCTATGCCTTATGTGCCTAATGATGACGTGCAGGTCTGCGTAATGAAGGTTACCAGGTGTGCGTAATGATGGGTTGACAGGACCGGTGGTTAGTAGACAGGTGACGTCAAGCGCCGGGGAGCAGGAGTAGACTTGACACTAACATAAGGACAACTCAAGCGCATGCTATTCTGTTCTTCTGAAATAGCCTTTATTTTCTTCATATCATGTTTCTTTAGACCCGTCTAAAATAAATAATTGCTAAATTCCATGTATTTATTAGACTTTTTAAAATGTAGATGTTCCAACGGTCTGCTTCGGTGGCTTGTAGACTATGCGTGGAAGCCAGGAGATGCAAAATGTGTTTATGTTAATTAACGGTTAATTACCGTGAGACCGGAAGTTATTTGCTTGACAATCACCGGCTGCCGAAATTTCATGACCGCCACAGCCCTGAGCATATACCCCATGAACTCCCGATCTAGCCAACGTTAGCTAGCTATGGTCCCATATTAGCATTTTGCTAGCTAGCTGAGCTGTTTTATAAGTAAACTGATTACATTAATCAAACATTGGAGCTAGCAAGCCCTCCTCAATGACAATGTTATTGGGAGCGGGTATGCCAGATTCGTAATTTACATTTTACGTTAAATGTCATTGAAGTTACTTATTTTTTTCTCGGTTGAAAAGTTTTATTATTACATTTCCTTTAAAAACAGCTCATATGTTTATGTAGATCATTTTTTACACATAAAAACAGCATAAAAGCATAAAACACAGCATTTGAATATTACATTTAAATTTGTATTAAATGCTGTTAAAAACAATAGAAACAACCACGAATAAAAGCACTGTTCCTTGTAAAAACATAAAATCTGTAAAAGCCATTTAAAATGTGTACAAATGATTTCACAAAAGTAAAACATTTTTAAGACATGAAAACATAAAAAAAAGTCACTGTGAAAAAAAGCTGTCTTCAGTCCTTTGTACAGGGACGGGGTGAGTCCTTATCAAGCTCGCCTCCTCCTGCTCTTCCGAATCAATAACCGTCCCATCCTTCCGAATTAGAATTTCAGATTAGTCCCATGTGCCGGGTGGTGCTGCAGGTGATGCCCTTAAATAACTTCCGCCGCACTACTCCCACCTCTTCCTTTTCTCAGCTCATTCCAGAAAGGATTTGCTTGGTAAGAGCTCTATGTTAGAGTGTATAAGCACAGAAGTTTACCCGCAGCTATTCAATAGCTTGGAGCAGTTAGGTAGCTAGCCTCTCCACCTGGGTGCTCTGCTATACCCCACTCATTTTGGCTTGTGCCATCCCGTTTGGTTTTTGTCCTAGTTGTCTGTCTTGTCTGTCCACCGGAACCCTCCCGGTTAGCCTTCGGGCTTGAGAACCTAACCCCGCAAGATCGGGAGTCTGTGTATGTTTCGCTCCGTGAGCTTGCAGATCTCCCTGGAGAGTGAGTCGCTAGGCCTAGAAGGCCAGCATCCCGGAGTCACCTCTTCACTGTTCACATTGAGACTGGTGTTTTGCGGGTACTATTTAATGAAGCCGCCAGTTGAGGACATTTGAGG
Source organism: Salmo salar (assembly GCF_965601325.2). Lineage (NCBI taxonomy): Eukaryota > Metazoa > Chordata > Actinopteri > Salmoniformes > Salmonidae > Salmo > Salmo salar. The sequence continues at coordinate 11,859,684 of NC_138304.1, forward strand.
CGTCTGTTTCTCAAACTAGACACTCTAATGTACTTGTCCTCTTGCTCAGTTGTGCACCGAGGCCTCCCACTCTTTCTATTCTGGTTAGAGACAGTTTGTGCTGTTCTGTGAAGGGAGTAGTACACAGCGTTGTACGAGATCTTCAGTTTCTCGCATGGAATAGCCTTCATTTCTCAGAACAAGAATAGACTGACAAGTTTCAGAAGAAATGTCTTTGTTTCTGCCCATTTGAGCCTGTAATTGAACCCACAAATGCTGATGCTCCAGATACTCAACTAGTCTAAAGAAGGCCAGTTTTATTGCTTCTTTAATCAGAACAGTTTTCAGCTGTGCTAACATAATTGCAAAAGGGGTTTCTAATGATCAATTAGCCTTTTAAAATTATAAACTTGGCTTAGCTAACACAACGTGCCATTGGAACACAGGAGTGATGGTTGCTGATAACGGACCTCTGTACGCCTATGTAGATATTCCATTAAAAATCAGACTTTTCCAGCTATACTAGTCATTTACAACATTAACAATGTCTACACTGTATTTCTGATCAATTTGATGTTATTTTAATGGACAAAAAAATTCGCTTTTCTTTCAAAAACAAGGACATTTCTAAGTGACCCCAAACTTTTGAACGGCAGTGTACCTGATGTTACCAGTGAATGCAGGTTTGTGAACTAGAAACTTAATCTAATGAACACTTATTTTGTCATTGTTTACATAGTGAGGTGTTTTGGACTGATGTGAAACTTTATCTTGGTAACAAAATGCACTCAACCATTTAAATATCTAACTTTGACATAATATTTTACTTCACTGATTCCACAACTGAATGTCAGCATGTCATAAATTTCTATTTTATTAGGAACATTTTTCATGCACAAATCAATTTATACAGAAAATGACTCTTTTTTTTAAACTGATTTGGAAAATTATTTACAATCATTAAAACATATGCAAATAAATAAATACAAAAATGGTTAAGGTAAGTGTTAAGGTTAGGCTGTAACGGCCGTCGTATGAAGTAGACCAAGGTGCAGCGGGAAAATGTATACTCATCTTCTTATTTATTATAAAAGAAGGAAAAACCAAAAGAAACACGTATACAAACACGAACGGCACTAAACAGTCCCGTCAGGTGCTACATACACTAAACAGGAAATAACTACCCACAATTCCCATTACCAAAACACCCCTATACATAGGACCTTCAATCAGAGGCAACGAGGAACAGCTGCCTCCAATTGAAGGCCAAATCAATAAACTAAATATAGAACTAGAAAGACTAGACTAGAACATAGAAATATACTAACATAGAACATAAACCAAAACCCCTCAACACTCTAATCAAACACCCCTCTACAAAACACATAGCCCAACAAACCCCGAAACACTCTAAACAAATACCCCCTGCCACGTCCTGACCAAACTAATATAACAAATAACCCCTTTACTGGTCAGGACGTGACATAGGCAGAGAGGAAGAGAAAGAGATGCCCAACTCGGCGGACAATTTGAGTTGTAGGTAGCTGCATCTCTCGAGTGACTCTTATAATGGACATGTCAATAGAAGTGGGAGGATGGGGAGCAATGGGTTTAACAAATGGGAGGATCAAGGGCAGTGCCAATTGCATTCTGGCCTTCCAAGCGGATGGCGGCGGGAGTTAGCAGAGATACAATGGATTTCGAGAGAAACAAGGCGGTGGCTCGGAAGATGGGGGAAGTGGATACTGAGTTCGAATCAAGCAGCGCGTCGAGCAAATTTGATGAAGACGAATGTTCTGAATGGACAACAGTATTATCGAAAACTGGAACAAAAAGGAAATGGACTAAAATTGGAGTGAAGAATACGTGTGTGAATGATAATGAATCGTTTATTGCTGGGATGTGTTTGTTGAGTAAGGATGCATATGTGGGAAACCCGTTTGAGGTGTATAAAATGGTGAAGTATGCACTTGGGAAAGTGGAGTGGTCTTATTTCGATTAATTGAATTTCTGAAGAGCAAAGGAAGATTGCAGTGGGCCTCAAAAGAATCCGGACAACAGAAGATTTGTGTGAGTAATCTCAGGGGTGACGACGGACGTTCAAGTTGAATACCTGAAGATAATTCCTAGTGTGGTTGGTGCCCGTCGTCTGACCCACTGGGTGAATTGAGAAAAAGAAGAAAGTCTGTCGGTCCTGTTGTTTTTTTAAAAGGGCAAATACCTACGCATGTGAAGATTGGTTATCTAAGATATACGCCATAAGAGCTTTCGTTCCCAAACCACTGCAGTGTAAGAATTGTGAAGGATTTGGCCATGTTTCGAGTGTGTGCAGACAAACAGAATATACTGAAGAACGGTGTAGAAGGACGACGGTGTTGCAGTTTTGGTGTGGATCATGATCTTGAATTCCTGGAGTGCCCTGTAACGGTGAAGGAGATTCAGGTGGCAAAAGTAAGAGTGGTCAATCGAATTAAAATAATTGAGAAAACGAGTGACGATAGTGAAAATATGGTAGTGGATAAACCACAGCAGTAGTGTGGTTATTCACTCCACAAAGCAATCAAACAAGCAAAATGCCGGTACAGGGACAAGGTGGAGTCGCAATTCAACGGCTCAGACATGAGACGTATGTGGCAGGTTCTACAGGAAATCACGGACTACAAAAAGAAAACAGCCACGTCACGGACACCGACGTCATGCTTCCAGACAAACTAAACACCTTCTTTGCCCGCTTTGAGGATAATACAGTGCCACCGTCGCGGCTCGCAAACAAGGATTTTCCTCAAAGCATACGCAGACCAGCTGGCTGGTGTGTTTACGGACATATTCAATCGCTCCCTATCCCAGTCTGTTGTCCCCACATGCTTCAATATGGCTACCATTGTTCCTGTACCCAAGAAGGCAAAGATAACTGAACTAAATGACTACCGACCCGTAGCACTCACTTCTGTCATCATGAAGTGCTTTGAGAGGCTAGTCAAGGATCATATCACCTTCACCTTACCCACTTCAGTTTGCATACCACACCAACAGGTCCACAGATGACGCTATCGCCATCACACTGCACACTGCCCTATCCCATCTGGACAAAAATAATACCTATGTAAGAATGCTGTTCATTGACTACAGCTCAGCATTCAACATCATAGTACCCTCCAAGTTCATCATCAAGCTGGAGGCACTGGGTCTCAACCCTGCCCTGTGAATTGGGTCCTGGACTTTCTGACGGGCCGCCCCCAGGTGGTGAAGGTAGGAAACAACATCTACACTTCGCTGACCCTCAACACTGGGGCCCCACAAGGATGCGTGATCAGCCCTCTCCTGTACTCCCTATTCACCCATGACTGTGTGGCCATGCTCACCTCCAACTCAGTCATCAAGTTTGCAGACGACACAACAGTAGTGGCCTTGATTATCAACAACGACGAGACAGTCTACAGGGAGGAGGTGAGGGCACTCGGAGTGTGGTGTCAGGAAAACAACCTCTCACTCAACGTCAACAAAACAAAGGAGATGATGGGGACTTCAGGAAACAGCAGAGGGAGCACCCCCCTATTCACATCGAAGGGACAGCAGCGGAGAAGGTGGAATGTTTTAAGTTCCTCGGCATACACATCACAGACAAACTGAAATGGTCCACCCACACAGACAGTGTGGTGAACAAGGCGCAACAGCGCCTCTTCAACCTCCGGAGGCTGAAGAAATTTGGCTTGTCACCCAAAACCCTTATAAACTTTTACAGATACACAATCAAGAGCATGCTGTTGGGCTGTATCACAGCCTGGTACGGCAACTGCAATGCCCTCAACCGCAAGGCTTTCCAGAGGGTGGCGCGGTCTGCACAAAGCATTACCGGGGGCAAACTACCTGCCCTCCATGACACCTATAGCACGCGATGTCACAGGAAGGTCAAAAAGATCATCAAGGACAAAGATGGTACCGAGAGATTGAAAAACAGCTTCTATCTCAAGCCCATCAGACTGCTAAACAGCAATTACTTACCCAGAGAGGCTGCTGCCTACATGAAGACCCAATCACTGGCCACTTTAACAAACTGATCACTAGTCACTTTAAACAATGCCACTTTAATAATGTTTACATATCTTACATTACCCATATCACATGTACAGTGGCAAGATTAAGTATGTGAACCCTCTGTAATTATCTGGTCATAAAATTAGATCTGATCTTCACCTAAGTCACAACAACAGACAAACACAGTCTGCTTAAACTAATAACACATAAATTATTGTATTTTTCTTGTCTATATTGAATACATCATTTAAACATTCACAGTGTAGGTTGTAAAAAGTATGTGAACCCCTAGGCTAATGATTTCTCCAAAAGCTAATTGGAGTCAGCTAACCTGGAGTCCAATCAATGAGATGAGATTGGAGATGTTGGTTAGAGCTGCCTTGCCCTATAAAAAACACTCACAAATTTTGAGTTTGCTATTCACAAGAAGCATTGCCTGATGTGAACCATGCCTTGAACAAAAGAGATGTCAGAAGACCCAAGATTAAGAATTGTTGACTTGTATAAATCTGGAAAGGGTTACAAAAGTATCTCTAAAAGCCTTGATGTTCATCAGTCCACGGTAAAACAAATTGTCTATAAATGGAGAACGTTCAGTACTGTTGCTACTCTCCCTAGGAGTGGCCGTCCTGCAAAGATGACTGCAAGAGCACAGCGCAGAATGCTCAATGAGGTTAAGAAGAATCCTTGAGTGTCAGCTAAAGACTTAAATAAATCTCTGGAACATGCTAACATCTCAGTTGACGAGTCTACGATACGTAAAAAACACTAAACAAGAATGATGTTCATTGGAGGACACCACGGAAGAACCCACTGCTGTCCAAAAAAAACCTTGCTGCACGTCTGAAGTTCGCAAAAGAGCATCTGGATGTTCCACAGTGCTACTGGCAAAATATTCTGTGGACAGATGAAACTAAAGTTTAGTTGTGTGGAAGGAACACAACACTATGTGTGGAGAAAAAAGGCACAGCACACCAACATCAAAACCTTATCCCAACTGTAAAGTATGGTGAAGGGAGCATCATGGCTTGGTGTTGCTTTGCTGCCTCAGGGCCTGGGCAGCTTGCTATCATCGACGGAAAAATAAATTCCCAAGTTTATCAAAACATTTTGCAGGAGAATGTAAGGCTATCTGTCCGCCAATTGAAGCTCAACAGCAGTTGGGTGATGCAACAGGACAACAACACAAAACACAGAAGTAAATCAACAATAGAATGGCTTCAACAGAAGAAAATAATTTATACAGAAGTCCAGGTAATTCCAAAGGGTTCACATACTTTTTCTTGCCACTGTATATACTGTATTTTATATCATCTATTGCACCTTGCCTATGCCGCTCGGCCATCGCTCATCCATATACTTATATGTACATATTCTCATTCACCCCTTTAGATTTGTGTGTATTAGGTAGTTGTTGGGGAATTGTTAGATTACATGTTAGATATTAATGCACTGTCAGAACTAGAAGCACAAGCATTTTGCTACACTCGCATTAACATCTGCTAACCATGTGAATGTGACCAATAAAATTTGATTTAAAATGTTTGCTGCCAGACAAAATATACCTTGTGTGTTAAAAAGGTGGATTTCGTTGCGTTCATTGCCACAGTCATAAACTGTACAGCACAAGTCTCAAGGAAGTCTAAGAAATTGGACATTATTGTGGCTGTGGTTTTTGGGTCTTTACATCTGATGATTTGCAAGGGGTACTGGCGCCGGAAGACCCAACCTTCCAGGTTTCCCTTGAGCCTGTATAGGGATCAGAACTGTTTTATTTTTTAACAGAAAAGTTGTTTTTATTATTTTATTTATTTATTATTTTGTTGTTTTTTGGTCGTTTGTTCAGTTTTTGGGGGGAATCCTGTTTCCATGCCGCATAGTAGGTGGCGGGATGCACATTAAATTGTGTGATCGGCAATATACTATAGAAGAAGAAGAAGCAGTGCCAATTGAGCTGATTTGTTGCCACTCAAAACCGTTTTGGGGGCTGCTTTGGCGGTTGTGTTTCAAACTTTCAGTGCGTGCTCTTCGGCACAGGTGGCTGTAGGAATTTCAGCTAACGTAACATTTGGCTATTCACTTAGAGTGCTCTATTTGGTATAACGTTAGCTACCTACCAGGATCTACATTCGTTATAGATGTAGCTAGCTACTAGGGTTTTAATGATGTATAAAATAAACGTGTTTAGGTGAAGTTAATGTTACTGTTCTGTTAGCTGTATACAGTGGCGATTTTAGAATGTAAATCTTGGTGGGGCACACTCCCCAATTTTTGGGGGGATGCATGCCAGCAATGCCACTAAACATCACAACACTAAACAATACATTAATTGCACTATAACATTGACAAATGGTGCCCACAAACTGTTAGGGCTTTCATAAAGCTGTCCCAACAGCAGAGTTCTGTTTTCAGCACCATGGAGTGAATCCTTACCACTGCTACACCTGGCTATCAGCGGAGCCTTGTCTGGCAGCGAAACCGTTCATTCAACCTCTTTTACTGTCTTTTTTTAAAACATAGCTGATATGGCTGACTTGCTTAAACAAATGTGGTTTCTACTGACAATTGAGATGTACAAACTATGGCAAATGGAAACGTTGAGCGGATAAGAGGCAATCCATAATTTTGATTAAGACATTAATGAGCGAGCTAAGACGGATGTAGTCAATATAACTATTTGTTCAGCACTTTTGAAATGTACAGTGACAGAATTCAGAACACGGGCCGTTCTTACAGTATTCTCCCTGTACACCACGTCAGAACTGTAGGATAAATAAAGTGGACATATAAGCAGACAATGAAAGCTCTTATAATATTCTAAGATGACATTTCACTAAAACAGGCTATAGGCTACAAGTGCACCACCATGTCAGAACAGAAGGCTAAGTTATGAGGTGGAAAGGGACCAAATTATTAGGGTGAGGCGCATGGGCTACTAACAGCTTACTACACAACATACACTTATGTATTGTGTAGCTAGGAAAGTAATACTATCTCCCTGGCATATTACATCCTTTATGGAGCAGCATAAAATACATTTTTGGACTCACCTTGTTGTGCTGTGCTCACTTGAACAGGACGGTGGCGCGACAGTCCTTCTTGTGGGCAAATTTTGTCATCAAACTTTGTCATCAAAGTCTGACGTTCTCTGGATTTATGGTGCTTTCAAGACAACTGGGACAACTGGGAACAATGTTGAATCATGACGTCAGTGATCTTCAAGTCGGAGCTCTAGAAAGAGGTCTGAGTTCCCGACTTGGATTTCCGAGTTGGATGACCATTCAAAACGTATTTTCCCAAGTCTGAGATTTCCCAGTTCTGAGTTTCCAGTTGTTTTGAACAAGGCAGAAGTCATGCTGGATTGACAGCATGGCAAATGTATTCAAAATGTTCTGGCCCATGGTGTTGCATGCACATTTTTATCCTTTTAAGCTTTGAAAACAGACCCTTAAACCCAGACTTGGACCACACACCCACTCCACTGAATAGCAGGCTAATGACTGCCTTGCAATGCTTGCAGTTAGCCACAAATTCCTTCAAAAACACTCAATGTTGAATTTGCGATTTCCAACATGTTGTGTAATGTTTATGTCCAATGTCCAATGGCCGATGAGCACCGATACATTTTATCTATAATATGACAAGGATTGAAAAGAATTTGCCAGTAGATTGCCGACTTGATTCATGATGATGACCGCTTGTCTAGCTTGCTAGCTAAGGTTTTGAAAGTATGATCTTGACATGATCAGTCCAATCAAAGCTACAGTAACTATAACGTGATTTGACGTCATTTTATCTGTGGCCAATGACCTTGAGCCTTCTTGGATGGGCAGTTCTAATGTAAATCGATGGCAGCACCCAACGGGCTTGACTTTTCTAGTTCTACCCATAGATTTTGAGGTGACTTAGTGTCCCCATTAGTGACAAAACACTGAGCCAATCACGGCGCAACTAGAGAACATTACCAACCCCTATGCTCCGTATTTTCTGCTGGCCCCACCACCACAGAAAGCACTGAGCTAGGCTGAAACACTTGCATTTTGGAGCTGCCTTACTCAAGAAAGCAAAAAAGAGACAATTTTTGTATTCAGCTTTATTAAGTCCAAAACATTATTTTTTTACATTGTTTGCAAACTGATGTGTGATGCATATTAATGCCAAAATAACATGCAAAACAGGTAACATAACATTTCGTTTTTTGCTAAACAGGTGGTCCTTATTCTATGTTCTCCCCTGGTAATCAACTCATCTAGCTAACTACAGTAGCTAGCTAATTTACTAAAGTATTTGACACTTATGTTTGTGTTTGACAGCATACCACTGTGAGAAAAGATGCTGATGGCCGTACTGTATAAATGTAGCCTCGTGCACGAAGTGCAAGTTATATATATATATATATATATATATATATATCACTGCTGCCTCTGCCAGCCCTCTAGATACAAACCAAGAGACTATGCATGTGTGTGTGGGCACACACGGAGTCACACAAGATTGAATGTTGTGCAGCATAGTGGTAAAAAGTACAAAAACACATTAATTGCGCCACATCAAATAATCAAATATGAACATTAGCTATGATTTCGAGCAAGGAGTGGGGGTTTATTGTTGAGCAGCGACTGTGTGTTTAAAAAAACAAACTAAAAACAATCAATTCAAGCACCCAAAAAGAATAGCATGCCGTTACACAAGACATTGTATTATTGTGGGACATCAGCTCCAGTCTGCACACAGTAGTTGCTGCTCAACTCGATCATAAATCATGGAATTGAGTTTAGTCAGTTACCTGAAGCCTAGACTATCATTACTAGGGACACGTTCCTCAGGCTTTGCTGACGCCTACTAGCTCCTACAATGCCTGGATAGCTATTTTTCTTTCAGCTAACCACATAATAATTTATAGAATTCTGTCAGTCAATGACGTGACTCACAACCTATTTACACTTTCACAATTTGGACACTTGAATAAATGTTTACAAAGACAATTGTTGCTTATTTGGTTCAGTTCACTGTTGACTAATGTCTAGCCTGCTCATTTAACATTTAAGTAACTTAGCAGACACACTATCCAGAACGACTTACAGTAGTGAGTGCATACATTTTCATACTGGTCCCTCGTAGGAATCAAAACCACAATCCTTGTTACACATGCAACGCTCTACCAACTGAGCCAAATGGGACTCAGACTATGCCGTGAGGATGGGACCATCAAGTCTGGGTGTCTCTCAGTTCACACGCTTTCTGACTCTTCCTTAGGGCCCACTCAGGTAATATACACATAAAACAAATGTCAAATATTGTATATGGACCTCTCTTATCTTTTTTTCTTGATCTCTTACTCTCTCTCTTCCTCTTTCTGTAAATCTCTCCCTCTCTGTGTCTGTTTGGTTGGTCTCCAGGGAGGAGGCTTTCAAGTTTGTACGTCTGGACGGCACTGTAAAAAAGAAGAGAAAGGAGATCCAGAGCAACGCACCCGTCAGCCCATTGAACAAGCAGCTATCATTCAAAACTGGACTGGTAGGCCTAAAGTCAACCTCACAGCTGCCTGTCATCTTCCTCATGGACCCAGCCTGGAACTTAGCAACAGAGGACCGCTGTAACCACTTCGGCCAGAAGAGGGTCATTGTCATCCTTACGTTTATATAGTAAAGGAGTCCGTAGAGGAGAACATGGTGAGGATTCAGAGGCAGAAGTAGGATTTGGTAGAGGAAGATGTCACATATGTATGTATGTGTATATATATATATATACACATACACACATACACACATACACATACATATGTGACATCTACATATGTGACATATATATATTGTGTATGTATGTATATTATTTTACTGCTCTAGGGATATAATTATTGTTTGGACAACCTTCTTTACTATTATGTATTGATTTTTACCTTACATTTTTTTTCACTCTTTGTGCGATGCGCAATGCAGAGAATACCGGAAGAAGAATTGTTCTTTAATTACCACAGTGAATTATTGTAATGTTTGTGTATGTGTCAATTAATCCCATAAGGGATGGGTTGGCAATTTGACACGAAAATAAAATTGTATTCATTAATTAATTCAAAGCATTTCATTCATATAGGTGATATTCAAGGCAAATTGTGTTTTGATTATTGCTCCACTTCACACTTTCACCAAAGTTTAGAATTGTAAAGAATTGGGAATAAAACATGATTATTTTCAACTGCAAGCACTGCTTTGGGGACTCCTGGTTATACACCTCATGACCACACCATCAGACCAGGCTACATTGATGTGTGATTTTGACTCCCTTTATCATTAATAGCTAACTAGGTATAACTTTTATAACAGTGTCATATTCCTTGCTTGGAACCTCAAAGTTGTATCTTTCCATAAATTATCTCCGCATAAATAGATTCCCACTAATACTAACTAATTGGCTGACAAGGATAATGTTTTTCGAGAACCAATTACAGTAAAATAACATCTTGTTTCTATGAAATATCGACCCATTGTTCCATATAAAACATTCATGAGGTGAAAAGTTGTGTTTATACAGCAAAGCCCAGCACATTAAAGCCTGCTTGTGAAAAGCCACCAATTTCACAGGAATTTCACCCAGAATATAATAGACATTGTTGTAAAAATGAAGCCCTCCGAGCTCCAGAAAAACAAAATGAGGTACAATATTCCAAAATGAAGTTGTTCAATAGTGTCACGACTTCTGCCGAAGTCGCATCCTCTCCTTGTTCGGGTGGCGTTTGGCGGTCGACGTCACCGGTCTTCTAGCCATCGCCGATCCACTTTTCATTTTCCATTTGTTTTGTCTTGTTTTCCCACACACCTGGTCCTTTCCCTCTTTACTTGTCGTGTATTTAACCCTCTGTTCCCCCCATGTCTGTGTGTGAGATTGTTTATTGTTGAGGTTGGCACGCTTCCGGCTGGTTTGCGCCGGGTTTATTTTATTTACCCGTGCTTTGTGGCAGCCTGTACTTTGTACTTGTGCTTTTGTACTTTGTGCTGCCTCACTGGTTCGTTGGGCATTTGTTTTGTGACGCAGTTGCGTTCTGTGCAAATGATTTCCTTAGTAAAATGCTTTGTTCACTCATCTCTGCTCTCCTGCTCCTGACTTCGATGCACCAGCTACACTCACCTCTTGACAAATAGCCTATCGAAGAAACAGCAAGTGGATTTGGAAATGTTAATAGATGAAAAAAGATAGGATGCACGAGATTGCCCCTCAGCTTTGGATAAAAGAACCCTCCCTTGAAGACTTAAATCCCTCCCTAAGCATGAGGTTAATACATTTTTGATAGATTCAGTTACAGGATTCAAATTAAGATCATTCACAGGCTTAAGGTTTTTTGGTGATATCTACATTGAGGTACAGTGCCTTCGGAATGTATTCAGATCCCCTGACTTTTTCCACATTTTGTTATGTTACATTGTTATGTTACTCTCTGTGGAGATGGGAGAACCTTCCAGAAGGACAACCATCTCTGCAGCACTCCACCAATCAGGCCTTTATGGAAGAGTGGCCAGATGGAAGCCACTCCTCAGTAAAAGGCACATGACAGCCCGCTTGGAGTTTGCCAAAAGGCACCTAAAGACTCTCAGACTATGAGAAACAAGATTCTCCGGTCTGATGAAACCAAGATTGAACTCTTTGGCCTGAATGCCAAGCATGACATCGGGAGGAAACCTGGCACCATCTCTATGGTGAAGCATGGTGGTGGCAGCATCATGCTGTGCGGATGTTTTTCAGCTGCAGGGACTGGGAGACTAGTCAGGATCGAGGCAAAGATGAACGGAGCAAAGTACAGAGAGATCCTTGATGAAAACCTGCTCCAGAGCGCTGAGGACCTCAGACTGGGGAGAAGGTTCACCTTCCAACAGGACAATGACCCTAAGCTCACAGCCAGACAATGCAGGAGTGGCTTTGGGACAAGTCTCTGAATGTCCTTGAGTGGCCCAGCCAGAGCAGGGACTTAAACCCGATCGAACATCTGGAGAGATCTGAAAATAGCTGTGCATCAACGCTCCCCATCCAACCTGACAGAGCTTGAGAAGATCTGTAGAGAAGAATGGGAGAAACTCCCCAAATACGTGTGCCACACTTGTAGTGTCATACCCAAGAAGGATCGAGGCTGTAATCGCTGCCAAATGTGCTTCAACAAAGTATTGAGTAAAGGGTCTGAATACTTATGTAAATGGTATATTTCATTATTTTTTTATTTTTTTAATAAATTAGCAAACATTCCTAAAAACCTATTTTTGCTTTGTCATTATGGGGTATTGTGTGAAAATTGAGGGAAAAAAACTATTTCATACATTTTATAATAAGGCTTTTAGTGGTTATTTCTGTATTATCAAATGAGGAGAGACAAACTTATCACACAAGTCAGAGTTATACTTAAACTAAATCTTTATTCACTTATTAATAAGGGAGCAGGTCAATACAACACACACATACAAGGTGAATCGATTGAGTGCTCAAATAATACAGAGACGCAAGGTGTTTATATAGAAACCCAAGAACTGCTTATTCATGATTGGTTCCACCCCTCCCAGCAGATCAAGGCATCATAAGCTTCCTTGCTTTCTTCTTGTGGCCAGGTGTATCGGGTCAGAACGGACAAACAAGTGATAATAGCAGTTCCGTTTACTCCCTTCTCCACCAAGCTAGCCTCCGTTCTCTTCTATCTCCCCACAGCTGTGCCCTTGGAAGATAGTTAAAGAACAGGATGGGCTAAAGAACTGTTGTCTCTTCTGACCAGGTTACTCAGAAGCAAAGAGACATTGAAACAATACAGGTCTACCTGTTCCTCGAGCTTATCTCTATCTCATGTCCTTGACTACACGCCCAGACCAGCTGCGGGGAGTGAACGTGGAAGAGAAGAACCATCCTTTCTCAGAAGCACAGCACTGACACTGAAGAAATGTCTTTACTATTTGTTAAGCATATTGAATTGTTAAGTATGAATATGAAACAAATCAGGTAAATAGTGATTATTCTCTCACAGACTGTAACCTAACAAAATGTGGAAAAAGTCAAGGGGTCTGAATACTTTCCGAAGGCACTGTAGGTTACAGTATCGAGCTCCCGAGTGGCACAGCGGTCTTTGGCACTGCATCTCAGTGCTTGAGGTGTCACTACAGACAGATGGTTCGAATCCAGCCTGGTTCGAATCCAGGCTGTATCACAACCGGCCGTGATTGGGAGTCCCATAGGGCGGCGCCCAGCATCATCCAGGTTTGGCTGGTGTAGGCTGTCATTGTAAATAAGAATTTGTTCTTAACTGACTTGCCTAGTTAAGTAAAGGTTACATTTAAAAAATGATTTTCAGAGATGTTACAACCTGCTGGATTGACAGCTCCTTTAAGAACCAACATCTCACATTTGGAAAGATTTAATACCAAACCTGAGATTTTGGAGAACTGCTTAACAATATCCAATGCCAATCTAGTCTGTGACACATTTTTCAAAAAAGTCATGTGTCATCTGTCAGTTAGAATATCTTGAGTGCTCTGGCCTGGAATGTAATGCCTTCAGATTGACTTTGATAAACTAATGAGCATAAGGTTTGAGATACTAACAAAAATAAAAAAGGTGAGATTGGACAATTTTGTTGTATTCCTTTGTAAATGTTAAACATTGAGGATGTTCCATGACAGAGTTTGATACACCTATTGGCACCATTATGCAGCGTTCTAATAGCATCAACAACAACAATTACCAAACTTCCAATGCTTAAGACAATCAAAGATAAAACTGTGACTTACGGTATCAAATGCTTTCTGAATATCCAAAAATAAGATAACATGGAAGTCATCCAATAGATCACAATACTCAACCACCTTAAATTGTACATGTCAACTTCAATGCAGTAGGGTCGTCCCAAGGATCCCGAATAGCATGGACCATTTCGCGAACGGCGTTGTAAACTTTCTTTCCCAGCATGCACTTTGACCCAACCCCCGGAAATAGTTTGATGTTTGCTAGTAATTTAACTAGCTAGCAAAAGCTACCTAATCGATTTCACGAAGCGAACAACAGCAGGACAGCATTCAGGTAATGTCGTCTTGTTTATAGCTATCTACTTTTCGTATGACCAACTATCATTTACAGCTGACTTGTTATACAAAGTTCAAGTTTGGTTATATCGACTAACTTAATAGCTAGCGCTGAACAGAAGCAATATTGGCGAGTTATAATAGCTACTATTGCTAACTGGATATTTAGTTCAGCCTCATGACATGACTCAGGAAAATTGATAATCGACACCTATAATTGGTGAGTGAAAATAAAAACGGAGGTGTATGAGGTTGCTTGTGTTTCTAGTATGACTTACGTTAGGTAGTGAGTCTAGTTAGTTAACTAGCTAAGTTACATGATCTTAGTTAGCAAATAACTTAATGTCATGCATGGCTAAATCAAATTAGTGTTTACAGCTGTGTCAACTTGGCCACAATCTCTGACCACACGTCAGTGCAGGACTCTCAACCATGTTCCCGGAGAGCTAACATTAACCTGTAGATTTTCAATCCAACCGTCGTTTTAACTAACCTGATTCAGTTTATCAACCAGCTAGTTATTAGAATCAGGTGCGCTAGATTAGGATTCGGTAGTTCTCCAGGAACAGGGTTGGAGAGCCTTGCATCAGTGTGGATAGAGGGATGGAGCCAAATAACCTTGGAGGTAACGTAAACTAGCTAGACAAAGCAGCCTTTCAGTTTAACAGATTGGTCTAAGTGGCAACTAACTAGTCTACGTATCTGTATAATTGTATACATGAGTTTATTTCTGGGAACGCTGTTATATCCACGAATTTTCACATTGTTTTTTCCACTGAAATGTTTGCTTATGGGTACCTTCATGTCTAAAATATTGTTTTCACATTTTTAATTAATAGGTTTTAGCTGTGTATTAAAATGGGGGGGGGGGTGTTGCAAAATGCTATCAATTGTTTAGGTGGGATGGAATGTTCGTATACTGTATTTGACAATATGTGGTTGTCTCAGCTAACTATCTTAAGATCAAAGTGGCTTTGGATAAGATCATCTACTAAATGACCACGTTTACATACAAATATCCTGTTTTTATTCAGGATACTCAAGTATTCTGTGTTTGAGTTGACACATTTAATAAACATCATATACTGTTTACAATATCCCGAAAAAGGTTATGAGAAACTCAGATAAGATGCCTGGGATATGTTGTTCTTAGATGGTATACTATGGCATGTAAACGTCTTGTTTTTCGTGGTCTGCACAGGCTGTTTCACCTATCATGTGATGTACTACAAAAAGTAGGCTACCTGCTCAGTTCGATCCACCTAAATATTTATTTAGCTGATACTCCGTACTGGACCATGTAGTCTACTGGCTTAGGCTACTTTCACCCCAAATGTAATTTGTTTTTGCTTATTTCTTACATTCGGTAGGCCATTTGTTTAACTATAGTTAGAAGGGAAGCTGCATCTAGGCCTGTCCTAACTTGTTGCCCTGGAAGACTAATAAAGCAGTGCTCACCAGAATAATGTATTACATTGATAGAATGAATGCGTTAGCAAACTCGTTACACCGGTAAAGTTGTCTGTTTTTACTTCTAGGCAGTACTCTCACAGAACAAGGACGTATCTTAGGCAAATGGATCCTCCTCATCAATCCAAGGGAGGCAACAGGCCTCGTGATGGCAAACGTGGACCAAGCCAGTCCACTGTCCCTCATCAGAAAGATGCCTATGCCAGACTCCTCAGCCAGCATCATAGCAGCAAGTTCAGATCCTACCTGGACCAGTATGTCCAACAACAGGGGGAAGAGAGGGGGCCGAGCGAACAGAGGCAGGGTTTAGCATACAGCGAAAAACAAGACATACCGCAGAGAAAAAGGGACCAGGCGTTTATCGAGTGCTCTGACTCGAGTGACTTCTCGCCTTCGCCTATGAAAGGTAAGGGAGGTGAAGAGAGCTCTCTGTCCTTGTACATGGACAAGCTGAATAGTCGGGGAGCCCTGCAGGAGCCGGAGAGGAGGCAGGGGGTTTCCGACAAGCAGCGACGCGGGGAGAGGAGGGACACCAACACCAGTCAGGATGGAGATGTGGAGTCCGGTGAGGAGTTTGCCTCCCTCAAACAGAGGGACTCCCAGCAGCAACAACAGATAAGAAATAAAGACTACAAAGACCATGCTTACAAAGTGCCCACAAGTAACCAAGGGAACAAGGACATGAGTTATGGGGCATCCCTGCCGAACGCCTTCTCATCTTTCCCAGCTCAGGCGCAAGAGAAGAAGAAGTCCAAGAAGAAGAATGTGCCAAAGACCAACGCAGATAACAAGAGAGGTGGGCCCATGTATCCTGACTTCGATGCAGACATGTCAACATCCCCCCTTAACAAATCCAAAAACATGCAACCACAAGGTAAAAATGGTCTTGATTAAGTGAATATACTTTTTGAATTACCTTGATCTCAAAGTTGTCATATGTGATCAAGCTTTTGCGAGCATTTGCAGTTGAAGATGTAGGTGTTGGATTGTAATCCGACTTCTATTTTCATCTTCAGGTGTTACTACGCCTTCTGACAAGGGTAAGAAGACTAGAGGAAGCCAGGGAGGATCAAAGAAGCAAGTGTTTGAAGCGTACATGACCACAGAGGACGTTTCCCACGGCCTAAAGAGAGGAGAGCTCATTCAGGTGAAACTAGACATTCTAAGACTAGACCTTCATATAAAAAAAAAAGATTGGTGTGAATTATTGTATCAAACCAAATAACCACACTAATTAAATGGTTACTTGTTTACCAAAGATCAGAAAATTCTTACCTAAGGCTTTATCGGTCAAAGATTATCCAACACGATGGCGTGACAAGTTAAGCCTACTAATAGAAACATTTCCATTTTTTTTTCAGGGATCCATAAGAATCAACCCCAAAAAGTACCACGAGGCTTTCATTGCAGCACCGGTGAGTGTTTCAATAGAAATATACAGTAGTTTATAGGTGTTGGCAGTAATATTTGTCTAATGGGACTGTGCATCTCTGCAGGATGGCAAGCGGGATATCTTCCTGGATGGAACCGCAGCCCGCAACAGGGCCCTGAACGGGGATGTAGTAGTGGTGCAAGTTCTCCCTCAGGAGCAGTGGAAGGTGAGCTCCATGGAGGAAGATTCCACCTCAGCAATGTTAAGAACAATGTTAAGAACACCTTCCTAGTACTGAGTCGCATCCCCCCTCTTGCCCTCAGAACAGCCTCATTTCGTTCGGGCATGGACTCTACAAGGTGTCTAAAGCGTTCCACAGGGATGCTGGCCCGTGTCGACTCCAGTAATTCCCACAGTTTTGTACATTTGGCTGGATGTCCTTTGGGTGGTGGACCATTCTTGATACATACGGAAAACTGTTGAGCATGAAATCCCCAGCAGCGTTGCAGTTCTTGACACACAGCGGTGCACCTATTACCATACCCCGTTCAACGGCACTTAAATATTTTGTCTTGCCCGTTCACCCTAGGAATGGCACACACACAATCCATGTCTCAAAGCTTAAGTCCTTTAGTGTGTCTCCTCTCCTTCATCTACGTCGGTTGAAGCGGATTTAGCAAGTCCCATCAATCAGGGATCATAGCTTTCACCTTGTCCGTCTGTCATGGAAAGGGCAGGTGTTTTGTACACTCGTTGTAGAGCAGCTATATCATATACACTGCTATGTAATAGGAGTATCAGTGTTTACCCTACATTCAAGTGGATTTAGGTGGGTTACGACCAACTGTCAATGGTTATGACCAACGACTTCTGCTTATGGCACTTAAGTTTGTGAACCACTCGTTTATATCCACTGAAGCAATAACTTGTCATGCTCTTCATAATATACACCATTTACCCGCTGTTAGGTTCAAGCTAGATTTATTCACCTCACTGGATGTTGCACCGGCAAAAGACCCCCTACACGTCACACAAGCACATATATTTTCTGACTGAGGCCCCCTTTGTACTCCTTCTGCTCAAATACAATGCACATAGACCATTCCATCTAACCCGACGATCACTACTGCCAGGTTAATTATACTGTTACAAACAGACCGAAACTGGCTCAAGTCAGATCGTCTCCAACACTGCTGATGCACAGTGGCTATCCTAAAAACAGAACTAAGTGGTTGTGCGTGTACAGGTTGTGAAGTCAGACAGCGAAGGCGTGAGCGAACCAGAGACCCAGTCTGGGAGGAGCCAGACACCAGGAAAGAAGACCAAACGCCCCCCCAGTCCTGATGTCATTGTGGAAGCCGAGACTGAAGCTGAGGAACAACTGGCAAAGAGGGTGGAGAACATCAGCCTCAACGCCACAGGTACAGGGATTTCCCCTCAGCAGGTTTAATGAAACCACACACCTTTATGGCAAAAGTTCTCTAAACTGTGTAGAGCAAATCCATTTGACAGAAATAGGAAGTGGACACTGATATCTTCCAGCACTTTCCCCAATTAATTTTGCTGTTCTGCCTCTGCAGAAGATGGAACTAAAAAAGAGATACTCCAAAGGACTGCTAAGGTAAGCATTTTTATTTTGAAAATGAATCCTTATGGCTGCTGTGCTATTGCATGAAAAGACCTACTTCTAGTCAAACATTTTAAAAGAAAACGTATTGATTTCCAACAAACATCTCGCGCTATAGAAACAATTGCATTAAGACCTATCCTTCTGTCAAAGGGTTCACTTCTCTTTGTTTTTTAGTTTTTTTCCATTAGTCAAAATCGATGTCCTTGTGTCCTCTTCATCTGCGCCTTCTCTCTCCTAGGTGGTGTACATAGTGGAGCAGAAGCACTCGCGGGCCGCCACAGGCTTCCTCAAGTTCCTCCCGGACAAGCCCTTTGCCATGTTCTCTCCTGTCGACCACCGCGTGCCACGGGTAAATGTTCCCCTGCCAGATTGCCCCCACGACTTTTGCTCCCGCCCGGGAGACTACGCCAACATCCTGTTCATCGTCCGCATCACCAGCTGGCCAGACGACAGTAACTTTGCCGAGGGGTATGTAACGAGTCACTGCCTCACTCTAGGGAATTGTCTGTATCCCTACCCCGTAGCATTGTGTCTCGTTCGTTTATACTTCCCCTCACTCGTAAGTGTTTGACTTCATGGCTCGTAAAATAATTCTAGAGTTTATTAGGTACACCCATCTGGTACAGGGTCGGACCCCCCCCCCCCGGCTTGCCTCTAAACCAACCTGAATTCTTCAGGGCATGGAAATGTTGGTATCAAGGGACCAAACAAGTACCATGGAAAACATTCCCCACGCCATAACACCACCGCCACCAGCCTGTACTGTTGACACCAGGCGGGATGGAGCCATGGACTCATGCTGCTTAGGCCAAATCCTGGTTCTGCCATCAGCATGACGCAACATGAACGGAGATTCATTGGACCAAGTAATGTTTTTCCACTCCTCACTTGTAAAGTGTTGGTGATCGCGTGCCCCCTGGAGCCGCTTCTTGTTTTTAGTTGATCGATTTTTTTAACATTGCAGGAATGTCTGAGCCCGGCACAATGAAGTCAATTGTGGTTGGACTCCCTCTAAAGTAATTTGTCTGTCCTAATTATTTCATCAAACAGTGCGCTTAAAGCATCCGACAAGCTGAAAAAATACAATCGATTGGTGAAAAGAGCAGATGACGAGCTGTCGACCCCAAGGTTTTAATTTTGGCATGGACAGCCCTAGTGAAAGTCCCATGAGGCCGGACGTTTTTGAGGTACCGGAACCGGCGCGCCTGGCACAGACGATCCTACCACGCTCCGTCTCTTAGGTCACTCGTTTCGCCCATTGTAACTTTCAATGGAAATGTAACTGAATGCCTCTGTCTGTCAGCTTTATATTGCAAACCACGGCCACACTACTCACTGTCTGTGGGAGCTAACCTTTTTGGTGAACAGTGTGGTGTACCTGCCCACTGAGTGTTAGTGCTTGTCTGTGAATTCTAGTAGGGGATGATGCACTTGTGCTTCTAGAGGATCAGCTCTACAACACTCATTAGCTATATAATACACTTATATAAAGTTACATCGAAGCACACATCTTGCACATATCTATCGGATGCCGACAGTCCTCCTTATCTCTTCCCCCCCCCCCCCCAAGTCGACTTGCTAAGACTCTGGGCCAGGCCGGGGAGATTGAGCCGGAGACCGAGGGCATCTTGATAGAGTACGACGTGGACTTCTCTGAGTTCTCTGTCGAGGTGCTGGGCTGCCTGCCCCAGAAGCTGCCCTGGACCATCCCCCCTGAGGAGTTCGGCAACAGGAGAGACCTGAGGTGAGTAGAGGACGCTCACAAATACCGCATCCATATCAGAAAGTTCTCAGACACAACGCCGTCAGTTGTCATTGACGCCATACACAAAGGCTCTCGCATGCCCAATTCCGATGGAGCCACTCAATGTACATATGTATTGCGCCGTTGTCTTTGCCTTTTTGTAAGTACTAATTTGACACAACTGAACAAGTGAAGACAACACTCATACACTGAGTTATTGTTTTCTATTCAGGAAAGAATGCATATTCACAATTGACCCAGCTACCGCCAGAGACCTGGACGATGCGTTGTCTTGCAAACCACTGCCCGACGGTAAGCCATTTTGTGTTCCTTTTGGAAATAAAGCATAGGGAATGCAATTTTGATGGTTTATTAATGCAGACGTGTTTTGAATTTACTCATGTTTGTATTTACTTGTGGAAATCATCAATGACAAAGTTCTCCTGTAATGTTCTCTCTTTGTTAGGCAACTTTGAGCTGGGTGTCCACATTGCTGACGTGAGTTATTTCGTGGAAGAAGGCAATGCGCTGGACTTCATCGCCAGTCGGCGAGCCACCAGTGTCTACATGGTTCAAAAGGTCTTCGTTTGTTATTACTAAATTATTCATGTATTAGTCAATTGATAATGAATGTATAATTGGAGCAGGTAAATTCTGACTATTAGATACTGTATGCCCAGCTGGTAATTAAGTTAACTGTTGACGTTGGCCTGTGGCACTCCCAGGTGATCCCCATGTTGCCTCGTCTGCTGTGTGAGGAGCTGTGCAGTCTAAACCCCCTGACTGACAGACTCACCTTCTCAGTCATCTGGAAGATCACCCCTGAGGGCAAGGTACAACACCTTCATACTAAGTATGCTAGTGTGGCCATAGAAACAGGAAGGTGTGGCACTGTTTCTATCAGATGGCTGCATTGTGTAATTGTATTGCATGGAATTTATATGTATGTATGTATGTATGTATGTATGTATGTATGTATGTATGTATGTATGTATGTATGTATGTATGTATGTATGTATGTATGTATGTATGTATGTATGTATGTATGTATGTATGTATGTATGTGTGTGTGTATTCAGACCCTTTCCCGTCTTCCACATTTCGTTACGTTAGTCTTACTCTAAAATGGATTAAAAAATAAATAAAATCCTCAATCTACACAAAATACCCCATAATGACAAAGCGAAAACAGATTTTTAGAAATGTTTGCTAATTTATACAAAATAAAAAAACACCGCATTTACTTAAGTATTCAGACCCTTTGCTATGAGACTAAATTGAGCTCAGGTGCATCCTGTTTCCATTGATCATCCTTGAACTGTTTCTACAAGTTGATTGGAGTCCACCTGTGGTAAATTCAATTGATTGAACGTGATTTGGAAAGACGTGTCTATTTATAAATAAGGTCCCACAGTTGACAGTGCACGTCAGAGCAAAAACCAAGCCATGATGTTGAAGGAATTGTCCATAGAGCTGCGAGACAGGATTCTGTCGATGCACAGATCTGGGGAAGGGTACCAAAAAATGTCTGCAGCATTGAAGGTCCCCAAGAACACAGTGGCCTCCATCATTCTTAAATGGAGAAAGTTTGGAACTACCAAGATTCTTCCTAGAGCTGGCTGCCCGGCCCAACTGAGAAATCGGGGGAGAAGGGCCTTGGTCAGGGAGGTGACCAAGAACCCTATGGTTCTGCTGTGGAGATGGGAGAACATTCTGGAGGAAACCTGGCACCATCCCTACGGTGAAGCATGATGATGATGATGGTGGCAGCAGCATGCTGTGGGGATGTTTTTTAGCTGCAGGGTTTGGGAGACTAGTCAGGATCGAGGGAAAGATGAACAGAAAAGTACAGAGATCCTTGATGAAAACCTGCTCCAGAGCACTCAGGACTTCTGGCTGGGGAGAAAGTTACCTGCCAACAGGACAACGACCCTAAGCACACAGCCAAGACAACGCAGGAGTGGCTTCGGGACAAGTCTCTGAATGTCCTTGAGTGGCCCGGACTTGAACCCGATCGAACATCTCTGGAGAGACCTGAAAATAGCTGTGCAGTAACGCTCCCCGTCCAACCTCACAGAGCTTGAGAAGAATGGGAGAAACTCCCAAATACAGGTGTGCCAAACTTGTAGCTTCATACCCAAAAAGACTCTAAGCTGTAATCACTGCCAAAAGGTGCTTCAACAAAGTACTGAGTAAAGGGTCTGAATACTTGTATAAACTGAAATATCACATTTACATATTTTAAAAAAAATCTAGAAACCTGAATTTGCTTTGTCGTAATGGGGTATTGTGTGTAGATTGATTTAAAAACAACTATTTAATACATTTTTAGAATAAGGCTGTAATAAAATGTGGAAAAAGTCGAGGGGTCTGAATACTTTCCAAATGCACTGTATGCAGGTGTGTGCCACGTTCACCACACTCCATTTCTACCCCTCTAGATCCTGAGTGAGTGGTTCGGTCGCTCGGTGATCCGCTCGTGCATTAAGCTGAGCTACGACCACGCCCAGAGCATGATCGAGGCCCCCGACAAGCTGTTCCAGGCAGATGAGCTGCCCCCCTGTGCCGCCGAGCACCCCGTGGACGAGATCCACCAGGCTGTGCTCAACCTGCACTCCATCGCCAAGAGGCTCCGTGCCCAGCGCTTCCAGGGCGGCGCCCTCCGCCTTGACCAGGTCAGAGGGCACTGCATAGTATAGGACAGCTGTGTCATGCCATTTTTGTGCTGTAGTCAGGTCTCAGAATAGGAGTGCTGATATTGGATCAGTTTAGCCTTGTAGATCACAATGAATGAACAGGGGACCTGATCCTAGATCTGCACTGCGACCCTGAGACACTTTTTGAATTTAAAGATTTACAAAACATTTGTCTATTTTTACTATGTGGAATGAGTAGTGAGAATTGTAGTGAAAGGGCTGAGAGAAATCTCAGAATGATGACTATAATCTCCTTTGTTTTTGCAGTTGAAGCTGTCTTTCACTCTAGACAGAGAGACCAGTATGCCCCAAGGATGCTATGTCTACCAGTACAGGGACAGCAACAAGTAAGTCAACCCCACCAATACACATACACCGAGTGTACGAAACATTAGGAACACCTGCTCCTTCCATGACAGACTGACCAGGCGAATCCATGTAAAAGCCGTGATCCCTTATTGATGTCACTTGTTAAATCCACGTCAATCAGTGTAGATGAAGGGGAGGAGACGGCGCACCGGTTTGAATCAAGAACTGCAGCGCTACTGGGTATTTAACTCTTAATAGTTTCCAATGTGTATCAAGAATGGTCCCCCACGCAAAGGACATCCAGCCAACTTGACACAACTGTGGGAAGCATTGGAGTCAACATTGGCCAGCATCCCTGTGGAAAGCTTTCAACACCTTGGAGAGTTCATGACCTGACGAATTGAGGCTGTTCTGAGGCCAAAAGGGTGTGCAACTCAATATTAGGAAGGTGTTCCTAATGTTTTATACACTAGGTGTACGTGCATACATACCCAAAGAGTCAGCTCCCTAAGCAAGCTAACGGAATTAAAGTGAGCTTAACGGTGACGGTGCTCTCAGATGGAGATACTATCCGATTCTATAGAATGTCTTGCCTGTCAAGTTTTCTTTTAATGCTTTTTTTCTCTGTCTTCTCTCCCCAGGTTGGTAGAGGAGTTCATGTTGCTGGCCAACATGGCCACGGCCCACCAGATCTACCGCTCCTTCCCCAACAAGGCCCTGCTGCGACGCCACCCCCCGCCCCAGACCAAGATGGTGGACGACCTGCAGGAGTTCTGCGACCAGATGGGCCTCAACATCGACTTCTCCACGGCCGGGACGCTCCATGTGGGTATCTCCAACTCCCAGCATGCACTCTAAAACACAAGTCTGTCAATGGGAGGCCTACTCAAAAATAACAGAAATGCAGAATACAACTTTAAAACAAATGTTCACGTATGTTTTAAGTGGGTTTGTTTCTTTTTTTAACTTGTCCCTTGTCCTTACCATCTCCCCCACATCGCTGCTCATATATTAATATACAATGTACACACTCATTCTCTGAAGCACATAAATTTAGCCGGAATGCATTCTCCCCCCCCCCAATAGAAAAGTTTGAATGAGACTCTTGGTGATGACGAGTACACCAGCGCCAGGAAAGAGGTCCTGACCCACATGTGCTCCAGACCAATGCAGGTTAGTGTGTGCCACTACCGTCGTCTCTCTATACTGCTTCCTTAGCAGTCCTATCGCTGGTATCTCTTTCTTGTGTCCCTCCATTGGCTTCCTGTATCGGTTGTATCAGTCCACCGCTAGTCTACTGGGGCCCTAGCTCTATGTATATCTGGATTGTCCCCATGTGTTTTCCTCTTGGGCTGCCCCCAGCTAGCCAAACAACATGTCCAAAACATTTAGCAAATGTATTTGTATTATACTGGTTAATGTCAATGGGGTCTTGTTGTAGGCTACCTTCTACTCTCTCTAACCTATTTTGCTTTTGAGCCAACTTTAGAAATGTCACTGTGACCAATGATATGTGAATGCTTCTCTCCCCAGATGGCTATGTACTTCTGTACGGGGGTGTTGAAGGAGGAACTCCTGTTCCGTCACTACGCCCTCAACGTACCCTTCTACACCCACTTCACCTCGCCCATACGGCGCTACGCTGACGTCATCGTCCACAGGCTGCTGGCCGCCTCTCTGGGTGGGTGGCGAGACACTGTGCTGTGTGTGCGTTTTACCCCTTAGAGGACAATGGCTTCGTTGTGTTAAGAGGGGTGGACCGAGGGCAGGGGGTGTCTCAGCTGTGGGGTAGCACCCAGAGAAAATGTGGCTCTGGTGGTGGAATAGCAATGTGGTAAAAGACAAACGCGTCCCTTAGATTCCAAAACACCCTGAATCTGAGCAGATGTATTTATTTTTGTCCCGGTGTCTGTCTGAGATTCACTACTTATTGACGGTGTTGTGCTGCCATCTCTATAAGAGAGAAGTAGTTGAAGTTGACTCCAGTGTGTGTCGTTTTGCCTGTCTTGTCTTTAAAATACATTCTTTGCCTATTTCTGGTTTGTGTAGGCTGTGGTCCTCACCTGGAGTTGAAAGGGGAGGAGGTGCAGAAGCAGGCGTCCCACTGCAACGACAAGAAGACGGCCTCTAAGAGAGTCCAGGAGCTCAGCTCAGAGCTGTTCTTCAGTGTGTTCGTCAAGGTACACCCAAGACACTGCATAATGTTCCCACTAGAGCAGGGGTGTTGAACTCCTACCTTATCAGGCCCGGAGCCTGTTGGTTTTCTCTTCTACCTGATCATTAATTGCACCCACCTGGTGTCCCAGGTTTAAATCGGTCCCTGATTAGAGAGGAACAATGAAAATCCAGTGCAACCGGCGTTGACGTCCGGAGTTACATTTGAGGGCCCTATACCAGATATGGTTTGAAATACTATTTGTTTTATTTCAAATACTATGAGCATTTAATTGAGCCTGCTTAGTCTTAGATGGGTGGTGTACTTTTGGGACTGGTCTATTGGTTCCATTGTACCAGGCAACCTTAATCGAGTGCATCTGAACTATTTGAAAGAGAACAAATACTATTTGAACCCAGGGCCGTTACTCACATCTCCAGTTAGGATTCGGACCCTGGTGTTGCATTCAGGGCAACCCAAGCGTGGCAATGTGCAGAATGTTATTTGTCGTGTCCCCCCCCCCCCTTGCAGGAGAGTGGTCCTCTGGACTCTGAGGCCATGGTGATGGGAATTCTGGACCAGGCCTTCGACGTCCTCGTGCTGCGCTACGGGGTGCAGAAACGCATCTACTGCAAAGTGAGTGCCACTCAAACCACTGCAGTATTAGTTTTGTGTGACGGTACCAGATTATCTGATTTGAGATTTGTTGTCTTATTTACTGCTTGGGTCCGTGTAGTGCCAAACACGACGGCTGCTGATTTGGGGCACACCGTATCAACTTTTCAAATGTTTCTTTTTTTTATTGGAAAAGTTCAGAAAGAACCTCTCTATTTCGGGCCATTTCTGACAGTTGTCTTCAATTTTGTGCCGTGTGAACACGACCCAGGTTACCATTCATAAGTGACTAATCTTTCCATCAGATACCACATCAAGCTTTATGGTCCAAACTATAGTCTTTATCGTGTACTATGATATACATGATAAGGTCCGACAATGGTCTAGAGAGAGAAGAATTGTTACGTAAACATTTTGTCGTCATTTCATAACTTTACACCCCAAGACCTTGGCTGACACTGCATGATCGCATCCATTTGTCAACTATTGCACTACACAACTACAAAAAATAAGCTTTAGTCAAATTTGAATGACATTTACGGATACTAAGTTGAATGAAATCAGGTTCATATTCAATAGACATCAAACGGTAGAAAATGGACTGAAACGGGGAGGGACTACCTGGACTAATTTGTTTTCTGTTGCAAAACATTTATTTTTATGTTACGTGCCCTGATGAACACAACCCTGAGCTATGATGGAGTAAATTATTCTCCTGTTTTGGATGAACAGAATGAATGCGGAGGTGTGTAGTTGGAGATGTGTTAAGTTGTGTTGTCATGTTCTTCAGGGTCTACATGGCCTGGAGACGTTCCACTTCCACAAAGTGGGGAAAAGGGGGGAGTTGACTCTGGTGTGGGCCGCAGAGGAACCCGGGAAGCCTAGCGTACGGCAGGTAAGACCTAGGGATCGTGCCAAATGACTTTTCTATTTTTGTATTTTTTTTAACCGGCATCTAATAGTTTTCCTATAAAATGATTAGAACATTTCATAAAAGTCCAAGTGAAATCCTATTGTGTGGTATGTCTGCTAAGGGGCAATGAAGTTCTACCTCAGTCGTACAGTAGGCTTAGGCATCTTCAATCTGCTTTGTAGCCGCCCGACCGGGCAGGTGAAATTTTGTCCCGAAGACAACCGTTAAGTGTACCTTGCATTAGTGACTCATTGCAAAAAAGAAACCTAGCCAAGTGATCCCAGGTCTTCTCCCTCCATTCTCTTTTCCCTCTGGTACGTCTCACTAAATTTCTATCCGACTGCTCCCTCAACGCAAGATCGCCTCACCCAAGCTCCCATTAGGCTTACGGAAATTACTGCTTCTAGAAAGGGATCTAGCCTCCCGAGTGGCGCAGCGGTTTAAGGGACTGCATCGCACTGCTAGAGGCGTTACTACAGACCTGGGTTATTTCCCGGGCTGTGCCACAACCGGCCGTGGTCAGGAGTCCCATAGGGCGGTGCACAATTTGGCCCGTGTCGCCCGAATTAGGGGAGGGTTTGTCCGGAGGGCACCTTACTTGGCTACTTGTGGCGCGCCGTGTTAAGCTGGCAGGTGTTGAGCGCGATTAGGCGGGGTCATGTTTCGTGGGACGCGTGACTTCGCCTCTCCCGAGCCCGTTGGGGAGTTACAGCGATGAGACAAAATTGAAAAAAGGGGGGGGGATATAAAAAAAGGGATTCACAAGCAAAACTCTAGATGAGCTACATTCCAACTACTGTTCCCAGAGGCCCCAACCATGATACATTGAATGATTAAGCATATTTGCTACAATAACAGTTCTCTCTATACAAATCCAAGAGCTCAGCTGAACAGTGTTTTGGTTGGATTGTTTTGAAGGCGCTAGACCGCATTTTTTTAAACAGGTTCTCTTAAACAGTAGAGCATTGAAGCCCAACCACATATTAAACCAGACGCTGAATGCCAACAGAATGTTATTATTTTGAGTGTCCTCTGTCACTAACAGAGGGTTGTCCTGTTCCGGTCTCTCCTTCTAGGAGATCTCCATCTTTAGTCTGGTGGATGTGCAGCTCAGGGCAGACGGAGCGCCTATGAAATACAGCGCTGTCATCAAGAGGCCTAATGAGACGGCGTAATGAATACTCTCATGTGCCCCGAATAACACACACACACACCATATCACACATTCTCTGACAAACACACACAGCACTGCCGAAGAAGCTTTGGCAGTATTTTGACGTTGACTACACAAACAAGCACGTTTTTTTTGTTGTTTTTATATGTATTAGAAAAGCAACTTTTTTTGTAGTTTTAACTTTACAGTTCAATTACCATTGAGGAGCCGAGGCTGGACCATACCACTGAAGCAGTGGTATTGTTGTAGGGCCTGGCTGCTTAACTGTGAAAGCTCCAAGACTGTGCAATGAACTTTTTATTTTGCAGTTTTTACCTTTTATGAGGTCATTTTTAGATATTATAATTATATACACAGTCAATGTGTGAAGATGGCTTAAACTATTTTTGGGTTTAAAAGTTTTATTGAAGCTGTTCTATTAATGGCAAGTGTACTGTAACTGGTCATTTCAGTCGCAATGCAATTGTCGTTGTTTATTTGTAGTTGTAACCTAGCAAGAGCTTGTATGCTTTTCCACTTCATTTCATAGTATGACACTCGTCCCCACATGTATCTACTTTAAAGGCTCGACAAAGCGTTCATAAACCTTTCATAAGAACTTTGTAGAGGCTTCAGTTATTTTAAAAGTGAATTCACACAATGAATAACGTCTGACTTTTTGCCAAATGCTTTGCCACCCGTTTATATAGCAAGATGTTTGCTTATAAATTGTTTCTGAAGCATCTAGAATGTCTTGTGTAGTTGTTTTAAAGTGAGACCTGAAATCCTTGTTGACAGAACTGTTCCTTAGTAAAAAGATGAACCTACCCTATCCACTAATACTGCTGTTTATATTTTTATGGCAGTGCATGCTGGTATTTACAGCGCAGATTTTAAGCATGCTAATCCATTGTGTCTCAAAGTTGTCAAGCGTGTGACTTGACTTGTATCGTGACAGTTTTGGCAGTGACTCAAAAATAATGGCGTACAATGCTGCTGTGAACTACCTTGTGAATGTGAGGCCTTGACCATTTTGTCTACCATAAAAATCCTTCTAATGGCATGCATGTCCAAAACAATACTGACACTTTTTTTTTTTTTTTCTGTCTTTCATCTCAAGATCTCAGTATTGTACATGACAGTAATGATTTATAAATCCTGTATTGTTTTGGAGGGCAGCCATCTTAGTGGTCTTGCTCCATAAGCAGGTGTGCCTTTTTCCGTAACATTGCTTTTATTTCGAGAGTAAAACAATCTGCTTTGGTTTACATTGTAAATGCAGTTAAGCAAATATGTATTAAGACCCATAAATGTTCTGCAAATTGTAAGGTGCCAGTAGCAAGGAACTCCTTTAAACTCTCGATACCATGTTCAAACTAACAAATCAGATGTTGATAAAGAAGTATATGTCTAACTAGTAAGCTGTAACTCACTCCTCAATTTCTGTTTTGTCTTTGTGACAAGATAGGAATTACAATCTGGGTTTTAAAAAAAAAAAAAAAACGTTTTTTTTTTCTTCAATAACTATTAAACCTTTTTGCCTTTTTACTAAGTAATTACAATTTGAGTCAATTAAATATTAGCAAAAACAACCCATTTCCAGAGCTTTCTATTTAGAGGGGTCTGTTTTTGTTGGTGCGATTTTAAAAGCTTGTGATTGTCTTTCATAATCGGGTCACCGAGAGGAATTGAGTAGTGGGCCTTTAACAGGAAAGGGAGAGCTTGGTGGTCAGTCCACACAATACCTTCTTTCCTTTGCGCTTGTTTTACGTAATATATTCCATTCATTTTGCCCACGTAATCTATGCCTTACATGAAAATAAGTCAGGCTTTAAAAGGGTAATGCCTTTTCTGTTTCAGATGTAAGATTTAGGATTCAAGCATCTTTTAATATATATATTTTTTTTTTACTGTGCTCCCCGTTCCATTTGTGTGACGTTAGTAATGTAGGTGTATTTGCATTGCCTGCTCATGGAGATGCCAATGTATAAACTGCAGTGGTTCTCAATGTCTCAAACCTGTATTAAGAGTCCACGATAACAGGGTTATGTTCAATAGGAAGAAAACGTAATAAAACAGTGAAACATTATATATATATACCACAAGAACTTGTCCAATAAGAACATTTTTGTTTACCTTTGCAAAACATTTGCGTAGTTGTGCTCTACTGAACATGACCCAGGTGTTGTCCTGTGGCTTGGGGAGTGGGAGGACTGTGCTGTGTTAACATGTTATACTATCCAACTGGACACACAATATTAATGTATTAGCAGTGATCACATAGGAATTAGTGTAAAAGTGTACTTGATGTGGCTGGCCCCTGTGAACCAAATAAACATCGGCTTCACTAAATTATTCTAGTACTGTCCGTTTTGTACCGTACTGAATAAAAAAATAAAAAAAAACATTTAATAAAGGGCGTACCTATGTGAATTCTTACCAAATCAGTTATTAGAGGGCTCTTGTGCAATAAAGATGGAGAAATGAGTGTGTCAAAGTTGAAATGGTAAAGCATTGGTATTTGTCATTCGACTTCACAGCAATCCCCACACCCTCCTAATCATCATGACAAGGAAGGAACGTTTTTAATTACTGCGAAGGACTGACTGTGCTCAAAGGGTAGTGACTATTGAGGTTAATAGAGACAATGACCCATTATGGTTCTCTTACCTAGGCTACCTTAGTTGAATGCACTAAATTGCTTGGGATAAGAATATCTGCTAAATGACAATGTCATTATAGAAAACTGACACAAAAATGTGTGTTTTGAGATTAGCGGTATGCTGGCATGCTATCGTTGCTAGTGGGAGTCTACAAACCCTTTCCACAGTCCTCACATTTTGCTGCCTTAAAATTCTAAATGTTTTCTTATTGATCTACACAACCTACTCCACGGTTTCAAAGTGATACATTTTTTCATATTGTCCAAATTACTAAGAAATACAAAATGAGAATGTTTATTGCGTAGGTCCAGTGCAGCCATTTTTATCTCAATATCAAATAATGTCTGGGTTACAATTAAGTACCTTAATGTGATTGTTTTCAATTAAAATGGTCAAAAAGAAAAACGGCTTCTCAGCAAAGAGCAATTTCTGCACCAATACTTTAGCTAGGACTGTCTGGGAGTGGTCTGAGTGGGGAGGGGAAAACTGAACAACTAGCTTTTATTGGCAGAAAGGTTTGGAACTCCCTTATTGGGCTTTAAACTAATTTACCGCCTGGTCACCAGGCAGTCCAAAACTCCATCCCACCAAACACCTCTTACACTATAATGGCATTATCATAATTTATGCAATTTCACAGTATTATTCCAACCTCCTAGTGTGGAAATGTATACAAAACATTAAGAACACCTGCTCTCCATGACTATCCAGGTGAATCCAGGTGAAAGCTATGATCCCTTATTGATGTCACTTGTTAAATCTACTTCAATCGGAGTAGATGAAGAGG
Source organism: Salmo salar (assembly GCF_965601325.2). NCBI lineage: Eukaryota > Metazoa > Chordata > Actinopteri > Salmoniformes > Salmonidae > Salmo > Salmo salar. Next base: position 11,891,251 of record NC_138304.1, read on the forward strand.
AGAATATATATATTTTTTTTAAGCCTTGAGACGTGTTGTGTATGTGTTTCATTCAGAGGGTGAATGGGCAAGACGACAAATGGAAGTGCCTTTGAACTGGGTATGGTAGTAGGAGCCAGGCGCACTGGTTTGTGTCAAGAACTGCAACGCTGCTGGGTTTTTCACTCTCAATAGTTTCCTGTGTGTATCAAGAATGGTCTATCACCTAAAGGACATCCAGCCAATTTGACACAACTGTGGGAAGCATTTGAATAACATTGTACCAACCTTACACAACGCTTAGGGCAACCTATATAAATTGTTCTTTGTCAAAATTGCACAACCTCAGTCAATTTGGTTGGGGATCATTGATGGACAGCAATATTCAAACCTTGTCGCAAATTTATAGAACATTCCACTCAAAAACCTATATTTTGGTATTTGTTTCATTAGTCCATTGTTGACATATTCCCAAAAATGTTTTGCTTGTCAGTACTCAAGTTTTCAAAATATGTAACTTTCAAAATACTGAAATCATCCCTGTATGATACATTTTGCATCAGATGATGCAGAACACAGCATTATATGATTACACAAATGTTTGTCAGACACACCAGAATGACTTTCCAAGAGGTGTTGTGGTCTAGTCTTAGTCCTGAGTCCTGACTTAAATTTGCTTGAAAATCAGAGACATGGTTTGAATATTGCTGTCCATCAGTGATGCCCAACCAAATTTATTGAGCTTGAGCAAATTTGTCAAAAACAATGGTTACAGTATGTTTGCACAACATTGGTAGAATATTACTCAATGATTCCCAGCTGTGATGACTGCCAAAGGTGCTTCCACCAAGTATTAACTTTGGGTTGTGAAGATGTACACAATCAAGACCATTATTCATTTGGAAAATGTTTGATATATTTAATTAACTTTGAAAATGTGGAATAGGTTGTGTAGATCCGTAGGAAAAAAATACAATTGAATCCCTTTTTAGATGTAATATTTAGGCAGCAAAATGTGAAGACTGCAAGGGGTCTGTAGACTTTCACTAAGTATTAACCCTTGTGTGTCTTAATAAGGGTCAAAAATGACCCGCCACTATGTTTAACAGCAGAGAAAACCCCCTAAATGATATTTTTTCACCTTGAAAATTGACTTTTCCTAGAGTGACCCCAACATTAGAAAAGGTGAAACATCGCCTTTGTTCATATTTCCATGAAAGTTGTACACCACCAGGGTACAAAGATTATCTTAGGGCCATTTTTGACCTGGCAGTTATAAAATAATTTACACACCACAAAAACCACAAAGAGACACACACACACACACACACACACACACACACACACCACACACACACACACACACACACACACACACACACACACACACAATGAGAAATTGAGATTGTGTGCTGCTGATTGAACTCAGACAAAACTAAAACTTCCTTGTGCACGTGCAGCATCTCCCCTCTGTAACCGATGTGAAATGGCTAGTTAGTTAGCGGTGGTGCACGCTAATAGCATTTCAATCAGTGACGTCACTCGCTCTGAGACTTGAAGTAGGGTTTCCCCTTGCGTTGCAAGGGCCGTGGCTTTTGTGGCGTGATGGGTAACGATGCTTCGTGGGGTGTCAGTTGTTGATGTGTGCAAGGGTCCCTGGTTCGTGCCCAGGTTGGGGCGAAGAGAGGGACGGAACCTACACTGTTACACCTCCACGACCCCACACATGACTCAAGTTCACAGACAAAATAAAAACAATTTCAGAGAAAATAAACATTTCTTGAAAGCATTGTTTACTAATGGGGAATGCAGTCTGAGTCTATAAAGGTGCTGCAGATGACAGTCCCCCCAGTTCTCTCTTTGCTGAAGCCATGAGTGCACGTTTCAGGGCCCAACAGGTCATAGATCTGATTTCTTTTCAGATGTCCAGGAGAAACAAGAGAACAATTATTTAGAAGAGGAGGAGGTATCTGAAGAAGATGGGGAATAATACAACCCAGAGCACAATACATCATCTTCAGATGAAGAAGAAATCCCCCAAGCTGAAAGAGAGACATTTTTGTCAAAGAACAGCAAAATAGCATGGTCCTTGTCACCATATGGCAACCAGGGCAGGATGGCAGCACAAACTTTCATAAGGATGACTCCAGGGCCCACAAGACATGCAGTTGCCCATGCCCAGGACATCGCCTCAACATTCTACATGTTCATCACACCAGCCATCGAAGAAATCATCCTGGAGATGACACATTAGGAGGGTTTCCGTAAATATGGAGACAAATGGAAAAGGATGGATGAGATTGACCTGCATGCCTACATAGGGCTGCTAATCTTAGCGGGTGTGTATAGGTCCCGAGGCGAGGCTACATGTAGTCTCTGGGAGGCTACATGTAGTCTCTGGGATGCAGAGAGTGGAAGGGTGATTTTCCGTACCACGATGCCACTGAAAGTCTTTCACACTTTCGCAAGAATGCTACGATTTGATTACCGTGAGTCAAGACCTGCAAGACGTGTGAGAGACAAACTGGCGGCCATAAGAGAGGTCTAGGAGAAGTGGGTGGAGCGTCTGCCATACCTCTACAACCCTGGGCCTGAAGTAACAGTGGATGAGAAACTGGTTCCATTCAGAGGTACATTTTAATTTTCATATCTGTAATGTAAGTGATTTTCACTGTTAATTTTATTATGTATTGCTGTCATATCATTGATTTATGTGATTGTTTTCTGTGACACTGATACTAATTACTGATAGTGATCTCCTCTGTCAAAAGGTCGCTGTCCTTTCCGGCAGTATATGCCCAGCAAGCCAGCAAAGTATGGTATCAAGATATGGTTGGCCTGTAACGCACAATCCAGCTACGCTTGGAAGATACAAGTCTACACAGGGAAGCCGACCAGTGGAGGCCCGGAGAAGAACCAGGGCATGCGGGTTGTGCTTGATGTGACAGATGGACTGAGGGGGCACAATGTCACGTGTGCCAATTTCTTCACCTCTTATGAACTCAGCCAGCAGCTCCTGAAGAGGAAGATCACCATGGTTGGCAGAGTTAGAAAGGACACGCCTGAGCTCCCCTCTGCACTCCTCGCAACAAGGGGGAGAGGGGCCTTCTCATCAAAGTTTGCCTTCACCCCACCACCACTCTAGCTTCTTACCTCCAAAGATGAACAAGAATGTGGTCCTCCTGAGCACATTGCACAAAACGGCTGAGATCAGTGATTGTGAGGACAGGAAGCCAGCCATAATCCTGGACTACAACCACAACAAAGGTGTGGCCAACCTGGACAAGGTGATTGGAACTTACAGCTGCAGGAGGATGACTGCCCGCTGGCCCCTGGTCATCTTCCATAACATCATTTATGTGTCCTCATACAATACCTTTGTGATATGAAACAAGATCAACCCTACCTGGATGCCTGGTAAGCGGAACAAGAGGAGGGTGTTCCTGGAGGAGCTGGGAAAGGCACTTGTAACCCCACACATTCAAAGAAGGGAGCGCCTCCCCGCACAGCAGCCTCTGCAGCGCTTGTGAAAGCTGTTCAGGGGGCTGAATCTTGTCCTGATCCACCTGAGGCTGCAGCTGGGGCAGGCAAGAGGTGGAGATGCCAATTCTGCTCCCCAAAGAAGGACTGTAAAACAAATACTATGTGCTGCACATGTGAGAAATACATCTGCAAAGTCCATGCACACACACATGCATACTGTCCTACATGTGGTAATTAGAGTTGATTGATTTATGTTTTTCACATTTTTGTTTTGTATCTATTATCTTATTTTATTCTTATTTATTGGTGTTGTTTATACACCTTGTGGGTGGGGCAATGGTTAAAAAAATGGGAGAAGACTAGTATTTTGTAGTTGAATTCCTCATTGTACAGTATATAAGAATATATCACTATGTTGCCAAAAAAGTTCAAACTATTATTGTTTCCCTTCAATAAAATGCATTCAAAACAATTTTCTGCACATTTCTGCTACTTGCTTAGGCTATACACTTTTTAGCAAGAGATAGCACTTGTATGTTTACACCTCTACAGTACCTTTAGCAATAATAATAATGATAATTAATCTCTACTTTAGTAAAGAAAACAATTATGACAGGTGTGTTGTAATAAAAACATGTGGTGTCCACTGATTAAATGCATTCTTTCTGAATTGTGAAGAGGGAAAACCCTGATATTCACAAAGTTTGTGATGAATGACAGGTTGTTTCTTCATGCAAAATAGATTTGGGGTTTAAAATTCAATTAAGCTTAGTTTAGTGAAGGCGGGTCATTTTTGACCCTTATGACAAAGGGGAGTATACATAATGTTAAGATTACACAAGGGTTAATATGACAACCGTAGCAATCTCTAGAAAGGATTTATTACCCTATGGATACACAGCTCAGTAAAACGATACTGAATTGTATAAACAATTTATTAAGATGGCAGATTGCCAAATTTGTTTTGTCACCTGACACAATCATGTCAGAGTCAAATATAAAGATCTCAGAGTCATGGAAGTTCTGTACAACACAATTCTATCTCCTAAAAAGACCCGTTGTCTACGAAACCCCTGACAAAACAACCTGTCATATATATATATATATATATATATATGGAACATTGTCAAGGTTTCACCCTCATGAATCATGAGCCAACAGGGTTCCATGACATCATGGAGGAGGAGACTATCAATTGTACGTTAATAAATGAAAGATTGTATGTAGCAACTCCCATGTATACGCCCAGGCCTATCTGTATCTTTACTCTGCCCCATTGCTCACCGCACTCATTTACTGACCATATCCACTGTGTACCGCTCCTAGAAACTCCATGCAAAGATGACTATATAAACTGGAGATAAGTGCAATATGAGCCTGATAAGATTCTTTGGATTGTAGCCACTGACTGTATATCAAGGTGAGGTCAATGGCAACAGTGCACTGGATGAACCCATAGGCAAAATTAAAGTGGACTCGATCTTAACGTTGCGGCTATATTGGCGTCTTGCAGTCTTCACAATTTTTTTTTTTTTGGGGGGGGGGGGTCTTCACACCTTGTTGTTGGATTTGGAACATTGCAGAGCATATTTTTTGTCGTTGGGGGGTGACTTAAAGGGGAAATCAGCAGTCATCCATTTTTGGACTGATACATGAATAATACGTAACCATTGATTTTTGAAGAATATAACTTACAAATGCTCAGTTCAACCATCGTACACTGTATCTCCAAACATGGTTAAAACTATAATTTTGATATCATTGATTATCAGTTCTTGCATACATAACTCTGTTTATGAATTTGAGAGTGGTTACATTTCACCAGCCACAACCCTCAGCTTTTTTAATTTAGAAAGTGAAAACAAATGGCATTGACAAAATGATTGGCACCTAGGAGCTAGTGCTTGGCACAGCCTTTGGCAAAGATAACTGCCTACAAACATTTCTTGTAGCCATCCTAGAGCTTGCTCCACCTTTCTACCGGCAATTTGGCCCACTCTTTAGTGGCAAACTGCCTTTTAAGACCTCTCCTTAGGTTTTTGATGGGATTCAAATCTGGACTCATCGCTGACAAATTTCTTCAATTTCAACTTATTTGACCAAAGAATTGGGAATTATTTAAGAAATGTGTGATTGTGCCATATTAGACCGCAACTGTGTACTTACATAGTTGAAAACACTGCATCATTTTGTGTATCAGGATTTCAGCGGTAAAAAGAAAAACAGCTGATATCATAGCTTACTTACAGTAAACACATTAGCTTACCCTGACCCTTCTTCAACCCATGTAAAAAAAATCTGTTCTTGACCTCTTACAAAGCTAATAAGGTCAGGGCAGTGACTAGAGTCACAGGGAGTTGTTCATTTCATTTCCTACTTTAATTTCCTTCCAATAAGCAATCCAGGATATTGACATACCTTTATGATATCCTTATCAGAACGGGTTACATCAACTTCCCTCATTTGTATGTAATATGACTCGTGTGGCGCCTCATCAAGTGTATATCACCTGTTTTGTTTTCTAATTCCACAAGGAAATCTGCCCTCAATCTGGACCCCATTCGTTTCATATCATTTGTGTTCAGTGAAGAAACAATTACTATTTTACAATCATGGACAATGGGCACCACAGATTGAGGGCACCACAGAGTTTAGATGTCAGTCTGGAGTAGTTTGCTGTTGCTCGGTGAGATGTGCTCTTTGAACGGGACACAGTGCTTACTGTAGGAAATAAATGTCTTATTATTGTACAGCCAATGACTGTCAGTGTGTGTGTGGTGACGCACAAGTCTTATTATCTGGAGGGAATTCCTCAACTAATTGTTATCAGAGTGACACAGGCAGGTATGGGGACCGGTCTCCCTCCTAGTACTGTATTAGATGGCTAACTATCTCAGTGATTTACTACCTCATTCATGTTGTAATACTTAGACCAGTGACATCTGACTTCAACCCATAGGTCCAAAGGGCACTCCCATAAGTGGTCCTAACTCACAAACTCTATCTTAACACGTACTGTAGTTGAAGTTGTAGATTTTTAAATATATTATTATGGTCTTTCCACTATTTATGGTTAGAAGAAGGCCCAGAATTGAAGGGCAAATTGAGCCAAACACATTAGGAGAGTGAGTGGGTAGGAGTTGACTTTGCTCCTGTCTTCTTGAGCTGTGAGTCTGCAGCATGACAGATCAAAGTCAAAGTGCCATAAAGGAGATGTGTCAAGGGTGCCACCCATTTCCTTGTTCCTTGTGGTATCCAGGTGGGTTGGAGTGAACATCAGCTAACAAACATTTGAGCTCCACAACAACTGCACAGGACTTACTAAAGGACTGGGATTTCAATGAGGACCATCACTTGAGTTGCTGTAAGTAAGATGGCTGATATGTTTTTTTTTTGTGTGGTTGTTTTGGTGTAGAGTAACGATGTGCAGTCATTTCAGTCACCCTTATAGAATTGTTAGGCTGAATGGTGTAGAGTAACGATGTGCAGTCATTTCAGTCACCCTTATAGAGTCGTTAGGCTGAATGGTGTAGGGTAACGATGTGTAGTCATTTCAGTCATGCTTATAGAGAAAGGTAGCAGAATTATTAAATTAAGTTCTGTATTGTTTGCCATGTATGTTGTTTGTATGGATGATTGTAGTTATTGCGCACCATTGTCACCATATAATCACCATTGGATCTTAAAAATGGAATGACAGCGAAGTCTTTCATACAACATTGAGAAGACACACACTGAGATCACACTATGTCCAGACTTATGTAGTCCACAGATAATGTTTTGAAAATGCATGACTTTTGTCTTTCTTGTTTCTTGAATTTAGGGAAAAGGAGGGTTATATTATGGTGTTGTTGAGAAAGGTAAGATCCTCAACATAATCTTTGTTGACTATTTGATCAATGTAACCTGAATGCCATGCTTTGATTATAACGGTTTTTGAAATGTAATGTAATCAACACTTCCATTGCCTAGTCATTCTATGGAGAATCTCTGCCAATTGTGTCTGGATGTGATCGTCTAGGGTTTGGAGTCAATGCCATTGCCATTCATTTCAGGAAATGGCTTGAAATGGGAAATCCTTAGTCTTTTCCCATATCTGTTTGCGCCGTACATATAACCAACTCCTATGGCCAATAGGACAGCACAAACAATGATCTTTAGCACACTTGCAATCTTGATGCTCCACAAATGATTTAGTGGCTCTCATATTCGTTTACATTTGAGTCATTTAGCAGACACTCTTACCCAGAGTGACTTACAGTTAGTTCATTCATCGTAAGATACAGTGGCTAGATGGGACAACCACCTATCTCAGTCATAGTAAGTACATTTCTCCTCAATAAAGTAGCTATCAGCAGTCAGAGCTAGTAAGAGGGAAAGAAGTCAAGTGCTCGTGTTAGTTCACGAAAGGCTCTTTTATTTATCTTTATTGCAGGCACACTACTTTCTTCAATTGAATTAAATTAAGGGTAAAAGCTGCATTCTTTCAATGTATGACTCTGACCATGACCCACTGTGCTCCTTGCTTTCAGGGTGAGTGGGTGTGGGTGGACCCTGGTATCGGGGTGCCCATCGGGGCCCGGGTCAAATTGACCGATACTGGACACCAGCTACTGGTGGATGATGAAGGAAAGGTGACCATGGCATTTCTTTATTACATGTATTGTGTTGAATTGTGTGTCTACTGTGTTTGAATGTACTGTTGGTCTCAAATGTAAATGCGTGTAACCTTTATTTAACTATGGCAAGTCAGTGAAGAACAAATTCTTATTTACAATGACGTCCTACCCCAGTCAAACCTGGACGACGCTGGGCCAATTGCCCTATGGGACTCCCAATCAAGGCCGAATGTGATACAGCCTGGATCGAACCAGGGACTGTAGTGACGCCTCTTGCACTAAGATGCAGTGACTTAGACCGCTTCGCCACTAGGGAGCTCCAAATGAGCTCAAGATTTAAGTCATTATCTGTAGGGAATAATCTATTAAACTACTATATCTCATTTACTATAGAGGTTGGGCACTCTAGAATGTTGACATCATGTCTTTCTACTGTACTTCCATAGACAATGATCTTGCATTCTGCTTTGGTCAGTCATACAACAATATAATGCCAAACCCACAAACTTAAATGGATGGTATTAAACCAAATCCTAAGTTTTCAGACCTTCAGGCCTCAACAAAGTTACGTTATATGTAACCAAAGATTTCTAACAAATCCTACATTGATGTCAATGGAAGATTTGCGCGAAAGTTCACATCGCACAGCCATATAACTTCCTGAATTGTCCTATGTCATTCCAGGAACACAAGCTCTCCCAGAAGGAGGAGGGCTCCATCAGGGTGATGCACCCCACCTCAGTGGAGGGGGTGGACGACATGATCCGCCTGGGGGACCTCAACGAGGCCGGGCTCCTCAGGAACCTGCTGGTCCGACACAGGCAGGGCATCATCTATGTGAGTCCCCTAATGGATAATGATGTACTACACCCACATGACAAAATACTATAGTGCACTATGGTATGAATATTATTGTATTCACTGACAGCAAAAACACTATGTTGAATATTGTAGTATACTGTAGTATTAACAGTTACCTATAGTATAATACTGTAGTAAAAGAAAACTGTAGTATATACTATAGTAATTAATGTAGTGTTTTTGCGGATTGTAGCATACTGTGAAAACATGATCACATGTGAAGTGTTCCAAAAACACGATTTTTCACATGGTTTCACGTGAAATTTTGTGTGAAATCATGTGGTTTTTATGTAAGGGTGTACATTTCAATGTGTGCTTGTGAGTGTCTCTATGTATGAGCATTCATGTATGATGTGCATGAGTTTGTTTGTGTTGTAATTGGCAGTAGGTGGTGGTATGTGCACTACATAAAAACTATTACCTGACTGGTTGAAGTTATTACACTATTCATCAAAAAAGTTGTTACTCACCAGTTAATGTAATAACCACCGGTTAATGTAATAACATTACATTTAGCTGGTAAAGTTATTACATTAACCAATCAACATTTTATTACGTTACCCAGCAAGTTATTAGATTAACTGGTTTTACTACTTAAAAAATAGAAAATGTATTACAAATACAAAGGTTATTACATTAACTAGTGTTATAACATTAGTCGCTGTTACAGGGTGCTCCAAAAAAAAATTTGGCGGCACAAGCCTAAATCGCTGTTACTGTGCTGTGTCCAGACCTACACAGGCTCTGTGCTGGTGGCAGTCAACCCCTACCAAGAGCTTCCTCTCTATACAGCCGACCAAGTGAGGCTGTACCGCGGGCGTAGGCTGGGTGAGCTGCCCCCGCACGTCTTTGCCATCGCAGATACCTGCTACTTCAACATGCGCCGCCAAAACCGAGACCAGTGCTGCATCATTAGGTGAGGCCAAAAGTACATCTATCCCAGATGGGCAATGTTCTGCTTTTGACACCCAAGTCATTCGGTTGGACAAAAGGAAACCAAGGCAGAACAGTCACATATTCAAATGTTTTGGAAGATGCTCTTTTAAGTGGTTCAGTTATACTTTTTATATTGAGATTTACACTGGAATTAAACTGAAATCCAAGAATATGACCCACTATCTCTTTCTTCCTGTTAGTGGAGAGTCAGGTGCAGGGAAGACAGAGAGCACCAAGCTGGTCCTTCAGTTCCTTGCTGCAGTAAGTGGACAGCACTCCTGGATAGAGCAGCAGATACTGGAGGCTAACCCTATACTGGAAGGTAGGATCTCTTTACTATTAAAATCTCTCTCTCCCGCATTATCACAACTGTTGCTACCCATGACACACTTCCCATTTCTGTGTTCCCCCAGCATTTGGGAATGCCAAAACAATTCGCAACAATAACTCCAGCCGCTTTGGGAAATACGTGGAAATCTTCTTCAACAAAGATGGCGCCATCGAAGGCGCTCGCATGGAAGAGTACTTACTGGAGAAGTCTCGTGTCTGCCATCAGGTGTGGAAGCATAAGCTGTAAAATCAAAACAATTGGTGAACCAGGATGTTTTGCTGTTGTCCTTATATTTGAATGAAATGTAGAAATCTCATAGCTAATTGCCTCAAAGTGAATTGCTTTCAAAACTATCTCTCATAAACAACAGTTTTATCTAATTTAAGTCTCATTGACATGCTTTGTTCGTACTTGGAAGAGGACCAAATCCATTGTTGGATTGTCCAGTAACCAGGCAAAATGGTGTAATGTCTAGAGATGTTGTCTCTCATACTCATTTACATTTTAGTCATTTAGCAGACACTCTTATCCAGAGCGACTTACAGTTAGTTGTAACACTACTGTTCCTTTTGACTAATTAACCGTAGGCCATGGAGGAGCGGAACTACCACATATTCTACTGCATGTTAGCGGGGATGACGGCAGAACAGAAGAAAACACTGTGTTTGGGAAATGCTGCTGAATTCAGCTACCTCAAGAGGGTAATAGCAACGCACTACTAAAACATCCTCACTTACAGGTTTTACCACTTACAGTCATACATCTTCCTCATTAAGGACATTTTTACTGAGTACAACTAAGTTTTACTGACGTCCTCTTTACTGACGCCCTCTTTACAATGCTTCTAGGAAACTGCCCCAGAGCTGGAAAAACAAACTCATGTATGATTTATGATTTGCTTTAGTATCACCATTTGAAGATAGATTGGGTAATAGTAGCTGTAATTTTGTAGAACGCTGTAGCCCCTAACAAATATGATTTGCTTTAGGATCACCATGGAAAAAAGAGATGGGTCGATAGTAGGGCTGTTGTGGTGACCGTATTACCGCCACACCTGCAGTCACAGTCATGAAGGCAGTCAAATTCCACATGACCATTTAGTCACAGTAATTAGGCTTCTCCAAGCTCTGATGCTGCTGATGGTCATTAGTAGCCTACAAACCTTGCCAACTGCCTCGTACTCAGCACTCTATTGTCCCTCTAATCACTCTGGCATCAATTCAAATGTAATCGAAAATCTAATCAAACACTTCATGAGAGCCCATGCGCTAATGTTGCACAACATTTTATATAGGCTATGCAATTGCGTGAGAAAACAGAGTGATGGCCTCTATTAAAAAGAGGAGGATCCCATCAGTTCTCTATAGGCTAGGCCTACTATATTTATTTCTCAACTTTCCTAATATTAAGCACATTGCTTCTCTTTACAACAGGAGTATAGCCTACCGTGAAAATTAAAATGAACCACATGAAAAGCGTCCTTCATTCGCTATTTAAGTGCATAGATGACATGTATTTTTCCCCCTGCCCCTGTTTCGAGACAGGTGCATGATAATGGTCCATTCTAAATCAAAATAAATTTCACACATATATTATTTAGTACATGTAAAGACAAGATTAAATCAAGAATAGTCTGATGGGTGACAATATTAGCCTATTACTTGTGAATGATATATTATCACTTGTGAATGTCGACCAGCTTAAGGCAAAAAACAATACAACTTTAAAAAAAAACTTTTTCGAATCATGTAGCCTAGCCCATAGACCTACATGTTTTGATAAGGTTTGTATCACAGCTAAAGTGGTCAAATAACTTATTAAAATTAAGCACATTAATCCGCTTTTACAAGGGGTGTAGAGCCTAACTGTCATACATAAGCAGCGCGTGAGTTTCAAGTTTGAGGAAGATCATTTTCACCATAAAAATGCAACTTTATAATATAAGCATTACATGCATAATTGCATTTGTGGTCACTTTTGATAATGGTGTTTTCCAGCTAATGGAACATTCACACTTATAACCTACTGCCATGTGCACATTGCTGCACTTATTATTTGAAGAAATAGCCTAATAGTTTATCAACATTTTAAGCTATAAACGTTCTGATCTCTTGCGTCTGTCTCATTGCATAAAAAAGGTTTTTTGATGCTAGTGGTTGTATTCATTTGGGATTTATCGCATCCCACAACTGTCCCAGACTATGTTTGGAATATTTATTTCTCGCACAGAATAGAATAAGTCAACGTTGTACTATGAGGGATAGTAGATTGACATAGGCTTGTACTTTTGCTGTTCGTTAGGCCTACTCATCTTGTTGGCTGATGAAAAGTAAATGTGGACAGTTCTTCCAATATCTTCAATATGCACCTTGGAACTGGATAAGGACGCGCGCAGTTGCGTCCCCAATGTGTCTGTCTTCACTTGTAGCCTGTGAGAAAGACCCAGTCACTTGATGGAGAGCCAAGCCTGGATTTTTTTTCGGGTGCATTATGGCCACACAAAGGGGATGCTACCAGACAATTCACGGCATTATCAAGTGCTTCTCAAATTTTGAATGAGAGACTGACAAAGTGTGGACAGCCTGCGCAAAAAAACAAAGCAGAGCTCATGTCTTTCAAGCGACTTTTTTCTAATCATCATTAGAGTCGCATCATGCAGCCTTATAATGTATTAAAAATCAAAACATATAGCCCTAAGTTTGTAGAACAACTAAAGTTACATTAATAACTCTAAATGAAGCAAATAGGAATACCTGTTTCTTTGTTAACCGATCAACACAGAATAGACGCATGTGCGCACTCCCTCAAATCGTTTGGAGAAAATATTTATATTTTATTCAGCTTTGTTCAATTTTATTCTTCATACTATAAAATTATATAAAATAATGCCACGGAATTCTAAGCAAATTATGTCTGCTTAATGAACTAGTGTAGCCCACAGCCATATGGCATAGCCAGATCAAGGCCTAACATAAGGACAACTCAGAGTATGCTATTCTGTTCTTCTGAAATTCTTTAGACCTGTCTAAAATAAATTATGGATTTATTGTGAAGGTGTAGGCTATGGATTTATTAGACTTTTTAAAATGTAGACGTTCCAAAGGTCCGCATCAGTGGCTTGTGTGGAAGCCAGGAGATGCTAAATGTGTTTATGTTAATTAACGGTAATTACCGTGAGACCGATAATTATTTGCTTGACAATCACCGGCTGTCGTGACCGCCACAGCCCTTGTCGATAGTAGCTGTAATTAAGTAGAGAGATGGGGTAATAGCTACAACCGACAGTATAACCTCTGACCCTGTGTTCTATAGGGTGACTGTATTGTCTGCGATGGACGTGACGATGCTAAGGACTATACCCGTATCCGCACGGCCCTGAAGATCCTCACTTTCACTGAGACCCAATGCTGGGAGATCCTCAAGCTGCTTGCTGCACTCCTCCACCTGGGCAATGTCAGCTTCGAAGGTGGGGTCCTCTCTGGGTGTATGACTCAGTTAATGTCTGAGTGTATGATCTATGACCGGAGTTCTTAGGGAATATGACCTGCGCCTTGTCATCCCCCCCCAACCCCGATGGCCAAATGTATTGAGACCCTGAAATACTTGAATGTTGAAAGGAAAGGGGGATGGATACCTAGTCAGTTGTACAACTGAAATGTTTATGTTGTTGTTTTTTCTATGTGAAAGCTGTGATTGACCAAGTTTTCTTTTGTTATTTGCCTTGCAGCCGCCATCTTGAATAACATGGAGAGCTCTGATGTCAGTTTGTCTGATTACTTCACCCTTGCTGCCAAATTGCTGGAGGTATGTATGTTTATTGGCGTTTTCATTCTTTGCTGGTATGTTCTGTAATAACTTATAAACTGGGAGGTTCGAGCCCTGAATGCTGATTGGCTGAAAGCCGTGGCATATCAGACCATATACCATGGGTATGACAAAACATGTATTTTTACTGCTCTAATTACGTTGGTAGCCAGTTTATAATAGCAATAAGGCACCTCGAGGGTTTGTGACATATGGCCAATATACCACGGCTAAGGGCTGTGTCCTAACACTCCACGTTGCGTCATGCATAAGAACAGCCCTTAGCCGTGGTATATTGGCCATATACCATACCCCCTCGTGCCTTATTGCTTGAATATACAGTAGTTTATATTTGACATTTTTTTAATTAAGCTTTATTTAACTAGGCAAGTCAGTTAAGAACAAATTCTTATTTACAATGAAGGCCTACTATATACATAGTCTTTGTCTGTTTCCTACAGGTGCAGCCTGCGGCTCTGGCTGCGAGCCTGACCTACCGCTCCTTCATGACCAACAGAGAGCGAGTGTCCAAACCCCTCAACTCTGAACAGGCAGCCGACTCCAGGGACGCCTTCGTCAAGGTAATGAGGCCGCTCCTGTTTGAAGGTACCAAGGCAAGATAGACAATAGGCTTTCGCCTGTAACAAGAGATGAGGCATAAACATAAATATTCACAAAGGCACATAGGCCCGAATCCTAACTTGAGATCCGTGGGCGAATGGACTTAACTCAAGTCTTCCATTGACATCAATACATGATTTATTTGATTGTTGAGTTAAACATGCACATTTCAAGTTAGGATTTGGTCCATATTCTACTCAAGTGTACAGAATGTGTGTTGTTTGTCTCATGATTTCTTCAGGCAATATATGGCAAACTCTTCATCTGGATCGTTGGGAGAATCAACAGTGCCATCCATAAGACTCCCACCAACGGTCCCAAATACGTCCGTAACTCCATCGGATTGCTGGACATCTTTGGTTTTGAGAACTTCGACTCAAACAGGTATGCCAGTCAATGTCAAATACTAATTTCCCTTGTTGTTTGTGTGTGCAATATACTCCTTGTATGTCCTTCATCCTCTCTCCCTGATGGTATATAACCAACCAGTCAATAACACAAACCTTTTCCCCATGCTTTTTCGCAGCTTTGAACAGCTATGCATCAACTTTGCCAATGAGCAGCTGCAGCAGTTTTTTGTGCGTCATGTGTTCAAGCTGGAGCAGGAGGAGTACACCAAGGAGGACATTGTTTGGAAGAACATCACCTTTAGCGACAACACGGACACCCTTGATCTCCTCGCTGTGAAGCCCCTCAACGTGTTGGCCCTGATCGACGAGGAGAGCCACTTTCCCAAGGTAAACAATCTCAAATTCCTCTAGTCAACCATGTTGTGGTGGCAGTCTGAATTGGTGAGGTTTGTGACAACCTTGAATGTTTCTTCCAGGGCACAGATGTCACCATGCTGAACAAGATGAACCAGGCTCATGCGAAGTGCAACAAGTACATTCCATCCAAGAACACCCACGACATGGAGTTTGGGATTTGCCATTTTGCTGGGGTTGTTCACTACGACTCAAAAGGTAAACAGAAAAAAAGGGATCACACCTATACAACAGTAGTCGATTCGCTCAAACATAGGAGTATGATCAATTGGATATTGTCACGTTTTTTTGGGAGGGGGGGCACCATTTGATCCTGTATGTTTTTCCTTCAGGATTCCTGGAGAAGAACAGAGATGCTCTTAACTCAGACATCCTCAAGTTGATTGGCGCATCCACCAACAAGCTGCTGCCACAGCTCTTTGAGAAGGAGCTCTCTGCCAATGTGGTGAAGAACCTTGCAAGCAACAACAGGATCGTTTTGACACCCAAGAGCTCTCTACGGGTTTGTGGCTGTTGTTACTATTAAAGATTCTGACTCTCACGCCAACTCCCATTAGCTATATCCACCAGTTTCTTCACATAGCTTTCCTGCAGAGATAGTCACTGACAACGGTCCAAAAATCCACGCAGTTGACATTGTGATTTTTCTCCCTGCAGGTGGCCCAGACGGATGGCAGGAGGCAGGTGTCCACGCTGAGCGGTCAGTTCCGTCAGTCCCTGGACTCCCTCATGAATGCCCTGTCCAAATGCCAGCCCCATTTCATCCGCTGCTTCAAACCCAACGACGATAAGAAGTCCATGGTGAATAAGGCAGCCATTTTGTAGCACTGGGCCAGATACAGGAAGACATGATTCATTGTTTTGTAGCACTTGGCCAGATACAGGAAGACATGATTCGTTGTTTTTACGGTGCAATGTCACAATCGGTAGAGGTCAAACTCACACAAAACAGAAACAATATAGGCCGTTATACAGAATGAAAATGGGATAATTCCACGAAAGTCCAATTTGTCCATACTATAGTGCACTCCACTCTACTAGTCAAGCTTAGGAATGTCTCTGTCTTCAGGTTTTTGACAGAAACCTGTGCATACGTCAGCTGCGGTATTCTGGAATGATTGATACCATCAAAATCCGGAAACTGGGATTTCCGATCCGCCACACGTTCAAGCAGTTTCTGCAGCGGTACAGAGTGCTTCTGAATACAACCGTCTGTGACCCCAAAACTGTGAGACATATACCTTCATTGTTTTGAATATGATGATGATGATGATGAAGATGACAACAATGATGATGATATTTGTTAGCACAAAAAAGCTCCACGGTTACAATTGCTTTTCGTGGGGTGGTTATGGTTCCCAATATCCTCCTCCTTGTCCTAACTCAGGAGTCAGCAGCAGCCTGCTGCAATGCCATCTGCAAGGCCGTGATCACAGGACAGGATGGCTGGAAGATCGGCAAGACTAAGATTTTTCTGAAGGTACAGTTATATCTGTGTGGACTAGACAACCACAAACATTGGCATGTTGTAACAGTAGTGATGGAATCCCCAATGGCTGTCACAAGTAGCAATTCAAAGATGCTGGAAGGATGTCGGTAACCCTCCCCCCCAAAAAAGGTCCATATTCACCCTCTGTAACCGGTTTTCGCTTTCTTCCCACTCAGGATGCCCATGACTCCCTACTAGAGCGGGAGAGAGAGCGAGAGCTCAACAGGAAAGCCCTCATCATCCAGAGGGTCTTGCTTGGCCAAAGAGACAGGTGAGGGATGAACACTGAGACACACAATTTGGGCAGAACACAGGATAGAGAATGACGGGCGACGTGTCATACCTGACACAGGTTTGGGATGTTGTGGGACCTGACATAGCACACTGGCAGTGTTCACTGACATGGTGTTATCTGTTATTCTCTAACACCCCAATCTAAAGTTTTACCCCAGTTACTTCAGTTGTTCCTATTGTAATACAGTAGTTGCTAACAGTCAGTGATATTCCAGTTTTGTTTAAATGTATTCCTCTTGTAGGAAGAGCTTTGTGAAGAAAAGGAGAGCTGCCGTGGTTATACAGAAGCGATGGAGAGGTTATAGAGAGAAAAAAGAATACAGAAAAGTAAGTCACTGGCAGTCAAGGTCTACTAATATCATGTCAACATGAGCACGGTAAGGAGTCAACTTCAGATACACTTCTGAAGACAAACTGAGATGATATTGATTCATTGCCGTAGCTCTAGGAGTGCACAGTATTGAGCTGATGGAGATTTGCTCATGTTTACTTTTTTATAGACTAGATCACATTTACCTGCTGCTTCTGGAATCATTTCTACTCCTCTCTGTCTCATTCAATCAGCTCCAGCTTGGCTTTGAGCGTCTGCAGTCTAAGATCCGTGCCCGTCTGGCCCGAGGGCATTACCTGAAGGAGCTGGCGGCGGCCGTCACAATGCAGTCCCAGGTGCGCGGGTACCTAGCCAGGAAGAGTTATAAGAGCAAGAGAGAAGCTGTGACAGTCCTCCAGGCCCACACCAGAGGCATGCTGGCTAGGAAGACCACCAACAAGATGAAGACAGATGTGAGTTCTGACATTTGAGAAAAATGTGTTTGTGCACCTGTGTGTGCAACTGTGTGAGTTCAATATATATGTGTGTGTTTGTGTGTTTGTGTGTGTGTGTGTGTGTTAGGTCTTCCTATCTGCCCAGGAGCGGGAGGCGAGGGAGCAGGAGGCCGCGGAGCTCCAGCAGAGGCTAGAGGACGTTCTCAGCCAATCACAAGAGGCTGCTGCCAAGCCGGAGCCAGTCAGTGAGCAGGAAATGGTGGAAACCATGTTTGGCTTCCTGCCCAACAAAGTGGCAGTAGGAGGACGGGAGGGACTAGCTCCCGAGGGCTTTGAGGTTAGGCTCACAACCAATGGTGGATCTCCACAGTATATCAACATAGGCTTCTTGCTCAATGATTAACAATGCTAATAGAATGACCAAATTCACCGAATCGTTTCTTCTCATTGAAGAAGCATTATACTATTTTACTATTCTCTACCACTTAAAATAAAAATAAAAAAATGAACTGAGTATCCAACTGCACTCTCCCTACCCATCCTCAGGACTTGGAGAGAAGGCTGACCGTCCTAGAGGTGATTGAGGAGAGTCGAGAGGAGAGTCCAGTAGAAAGCCCAGCTCCGGTAGTTATACAAGTACCAGTACCACCACTAGCTCGGACTGTACCAGCTCCAGAACCAGTACCAATCGCAGTACCAGAGGAGCTACCAGTGGTGGACTACGATGATGAGAATGAGGAGCTCTCCTTCACCAAGTTCAGTGCTCTGCACTTCCAGGGCTCTGCTACCCACAGTCACATCACCCAGAGGCTGCGGCAGCCCTTGCTCTACCACGAGGATGAGGGAGACGCACTGGTGAGTACTCAATATCAGGCTTCAGTGTGGTAATCTCAGAAGAATCCAAA
Organism: Salmo salar; assembly: GCF_965601325.2. Taxonomy (NCBI): domain Eukaryota; kingdom Metazoa; phylum Chordata; class Actinopteri; order Salmoniformes; family Salmonidae; genus Salmo; species Salmo salar. The sequence goes on from NC_138304.1 coordinate 11,910,102, forward strand.
GCAAGTATGACATTTTTCTTCCTCAATAACATATTCCATATTCTCCTCTTATCTTTTCTCTTTGTGTACCCTACTTTCTCCTCTCCTTATTCCCTTTCCTCTGCTTTCCTTCCTATTTTTTATTTTATTTTTGTTCCTCACCCTTTTTTCCCTCCCTTTCTTTTTTCTTCCATTCCCCACGTTCTCCTCTGCTCCTCTCCTCTCCAGGCCTGTCTGACAGTGTGGTGGATCATACTGAGGTTCATGGGGGACATAGCTGAGCCAAAACTGATCAACCAGGAGCCCTCCATCCAGAATAACCTGGGCCAAAGGCAGAACAGGAGGCTCAGCAACCTGGTGGGCCTGGATCAGGTACTGTACATTAGGACTAAGCCTCAAATTCAATTCAATTTCGTTCAATATGACTTTATTCGTCCCTGATTGTCATTTTACATGCTTCCAATAGGTTACTGTTGTTACTGAGTTTTTGCTGACTGAATTGACACACTATAACAGTTTGTCAGATGTCTAAATGTAATAGATGTCGTATCCATTTATCTATCAGAAAATACTAAGGAAAAATAGAAAGAAACAAGGAACGGGGAATAGAAAAGGTTCGACCATTATAGAGGAGGTATGTTACATACATATTATTTTGTCCTAAGAACTCAAATTAAGCGGAATATCCATGATGCAACAACACAGGATAATTGTCTCTTTGTGCTTCTCACCTACTCCAGTCAGAGACTATGATGGAGGAGAAAGACATTCTGATTGGAGAGGGGCGCACCTTGGATCGGCCAATATCCGACCTTGAAAAACTGCATATTATTGTTGGATACGCCCTATCCAGACGAGATATAAGGTACCAAACCGAATTACAACATCTTAACAATGTTACCCAGAAATGTCCCAGTTATCAATGTCTAGAAAGGTGATTTGCTTTAATACCAAGACTGTTCAATTCAGAACTGATAGTAGATTACAGTTGCAATGCAAATGAATTGGATCCATCTAAACTGATAGATATCTACTTGAGCCCTGTCTGCCCTTGTTTGTCCGTGTAGGGATGAGATCTATTGTCAGATCATTAAACAGCTGGTGAACAATAAGAGCCAGAAGAGTTCTCTCAGAGGCTGGGTCCTCCTCTCTATCTGTTTGGGTATCTTCCCCCCAACAGAACTCCTTATGCGGGTCAGTCTAAAGTTGTCATTTTTTTTACTTATGGCTATTCTGTATGTCTTAAGGCGCTGTGTTTTTATGCATAATCATAATCATTTTATGCATAATCATAATCATTTTATGCATAATCATCCATAATCATCAGTTTATGCATAATCAATCAATTACATACATTGTAATTATATTGTGTTCAATTCTATTCTGTTTGATTCTATTCTGTTCAATTCTATTCTGTTTGATACTATTCTGTATGATTCTATTCTGTTCGATTCTATTCTGTTTGATTCTATTCCACAGTACCTGGAGAGATTCCTGGGCAGAGGACCAAGTAGCTATGGTCCATACTGTGCTGAGCGTCTGCGTCGCATCGTGGCCAATGGGGAGCGAGGTGAACCACCCTGTTGGATAGAGCTCCAGGTAAGACACAACATCCAAGACATAGAGGTACTCATCTGCGTGCCATCTCCCTTCTGACACAATGCAACAGAATTGGCGGGGAGGGGGGGGGGGGGGGGGTAATCCTGTCAGGACTCAAATCCCGGGTCCTTTCGACTGTCAGTCCAACACCGTAGCCAAAGAAGCTTACATCTCTTGACAATGTTGCTAGGTGTGGACTACTGCTGCTGCGTCAGCATTACAGGTCAGTATTCTTGACTCGGGTTTGGTAAGACGACAAAGAAACAGAAACATACCGGCACCCACACTAGACCATGAGAGGTTGCATCAGAGTTATCTGGGTGAAAGTTGCTGAACTACAGCTATATTAACCATTGTTAACGTCTGACCTGTAAAACGGATCCGTTCTCTGTTTTTGCTCTGCCGACATACCTTTATGGCGGCGGGTTCAGTCTTGTGTGCAATTGGCAAGTAAAGCGATCTTAGTCTTAATCTTATGACAGTGACCTTATTGGTAAGGAGACATATACAGTATATATACAGAGCATCATGGGTACTGTAGTAGTACATCATGCTACAAGGACTACTTCTTACAACGCCTCCATCTTCTCATGTGTAGGCCGTCAAGACCAAGAAGACCACGCAAGTGTCTGTGGCCTTGATGGACGGCCTTAGCGTCAGCCTACCTGTAGACTCAGCCTGTACCTCCGCCGAGGTGTGCCAGGCTCTGGCCAAGAAAGTCAACATCAAGGACATCTACGGATTCTCTCTCTACATCGGCTTCTATGAGAAGGTGCAAATCAAATCAAATCAAATTGTGTTTGTCCCTTGCGCCGAATACAACGGGTGTAGACCTTACAGTGAAATGCTTACTTACAAGCCCTTAACCAACGATGCTTTAAGAAGTTAAGAAATAAATGATAATAATTAAACAGCAGCAGTAAAATAACAATAGCGACGCTATATACAGGGGGTACCGGTACAGAGTCAATGTGGAGGCTATATACAGGGGGTACCGGTACAGAGTCAATGTGGAGGCTATATACAGGGGGTACCGGTACAGAGTCAATGTGGAGGCTATATACAGGGGGTACCGGTACAGAGTCAATATGGAGGCTATATACAGGGGGTACCGGTACAGAGTCAATGTTGAGGCTATATACAGGGGGTACCGGTACAGAGTCAATGTGGAGGCTATATACAGGGGGTACCGGTACAGAGTCAATGTTGAGGCTATATACAGGGGGTACCGGTACAGAGTCAATGTGGAGGCTATATACAGGGGGTACCGGTACAGAGTCAATGTTGAGGCTATATAGAGGGGGTACCGGTACAGTCAATGTGCGGGGGCACCGGTTAGCCAAGGTAATATGTACATGTAGGTAGAGTTAAAGTGACTATGCATAGATTATTAAAAAGATGTAGGCGAGGAAACCCCCAAGGGTTTTGGGCACACCTAGCCATGCAACTAAAAGAAGTACACATTAACAAAGAAGAGACATAATGAATACAGCGGTATCAATAGGTTCTCTTCTTAGTCGCATGGCTAGGGGATACATTACTGTGGTATCCTGGTTCTGGGCATTGTGCCTTCTGGATTGAGACATTTTATTGTGTCAGTTGAATATTAAGAAGGAACATTTAAAAAGGATTTTGAAATTAATCTTGACATCAGATGACTACCATTTATTAGCATATTCGCTAGCTTTCAGAACTTGCATTGACTAGCCCCGTAACATGTTTTGACTATCCCTGTGACATGTTTTGTCACTGTGCGTTTTCCAGGTGTGGTCCCTGGGCAGTGGCGGGAGGCATGTGATGGACGCCATCTCGCAGTGCGAGCAGGAAGTGAGACGGAAGGGCGAGGAGGAGCAGCACGCCCCCTGGAGACTCTACTTCCGCAAGGAGCTGTTCACACCCTGGCATGATTCCTCGATAGATGCAGTCAGCACGGATCTCATCTACAGACAGGTCATCAGAGGCCTCAAGTCTGGGGAGTACCATTCTGAGAAGGTGAGCCGTTTTTTGACAGTGCACACGCCTAAGAGCCCACCCAGACGATGTGGATATTATATCACTGATACAGCAATGGTGTAATTGTGAATGTGACCTCCATGTCTCTCTCGAGGTAGATTGACTATGAACCAAGCGTGGATCTTAGGAGTCACATTGTCTCACTGAACTCTATGTGAAAAGTCATGAAAGAAAAACAATTACCACTATTGTTGAAAAACGTAAAGATATAAAGACTGTTTGAAGTGGATTATAAAAATGTTTTACCCCCTTTTCATGATATCCAATTGGTAGTTCGGGTCTTGTCCCATCGCTGCGACTCGGGAGAGGTGAAGGTCAAAAGCCATGCGTCCTCGAAACACTACCCTGCCAAGCTTCTTGACACGCTGCTCGCTTAACCCGGGAAGCCAGCCGCAGCAATGTGTCGGAGGAAACACCGTCAAGCTGGTGACCGTAGTCAGCTTGCAGGCACCCGGCCCGCCACAAGGAGTCGCTAGAGCGCAATGGGTCAAAGAAATCCCTGGCCGGCCAAACCATCCCCTAATCCAGACGACGCTGGGCCAATTGTGCACCGCCTCATGGGTCTCCCGGTCACGGCCGGCTGTGACACAGCCTGGGATTGAACCCGGGGCTGTAGTGACGCCTCAAGCACTGCGATGCAGTGCCTTAGACCGCTGCGCCACTCGGGAGGCCTGAAGTGGAAAATCTATTAACTAAACAAGACTGTCTTTCTTTATTATTGGACCTAAACAGATGTTTTGTTTTATTTTTTGTCATCCAGGAGGATGACTTTGTGCAGCTCGCAGCAATGTACTACTATGTGACGTTTGGGTCTGCCATCAGTGGAGAGAATGCCAAGAAGGTGGTGGAGGAATGCATCACTACTGAACTTATTGAGACCAAGTCACAAGGAAAATTGATTCAGCTAGTCAACGCAGCACATACACAGGTAAACTGCTACTCACTGGTGCAATAAGTAATGGCCAGACAATTTGTATTATATTTTTAAAAAAATCCTGCAATTAAATTTGAATTAGTGTATGTTATCCCAATCAAGTATGGTGAAGTTAAGTAATGTAAAGCAAAGTAAAGTAAAAAGTTAGGTTAAGTTAAGTTACTGTTAAGTTATGTAGAGTAGAATAAAGTTGATGCCAGACAAAATGTATCAACAAATAATCATCCTAATCATTCTTACAGGGTCCTTACATAAACAGCAGAAGGAGCACAGACAGCGTGAAGGGGGACGTGGTTGACTATGCTCGTCAGAAATGGCCCATTTACTTCTCAAAGTTCTACGAGGTTACGCAAATGTCCGGTAAGTCTAACAGGAATATGTCTGCGATAATGTACCAGGTGAGGTTGGTTTCATTTCACATGATGAACCTTTTACAGTAGCTGGTTTACATCAGGCAAAATAGAAATGTTCTTTGTTAAAGATGATTTTATTACTAAGGTATTTACATATCCACAGGGCCTCCTCTACCCAAAAGCAATTTTATTGCGGCCATCAACTGGAATGGGATCTCCTTCCAGGATGAGAAAGAGAAGAAGCTCCTTGAGCTGTCCTACCCAGAGGTGACTGGGGTGAACAAGTCCAGGTATGGACAAGGCCCTGTTCAAATATATCAGAAATGCGTCCTTGTTTCTTTCCTTCCTTCCTTCTTTCCTTCTGTCCTTCTGTTAGGTTCTAATTCTCAGTGTAAAAAACTCAACAGACATTATGAAAGCTTAACCAAGTTTATTCTTCCCAGAGTATCAATACAGCTGCATTAGACAAACACATTTTCACACAGCGCAGATATTTAACTATGCCGAGTCTCCTCCTACACATCTGAACAGCCAATGCATCTCTGTTGCTAGACAGAACCTTAGTGATATCTGTTCTTCCGCACTTCATCTGACCTGACCTCTGCCCCAAAGTGCTCACTCCTCCCCAGCTCACGGCTGTCATGGTGACTAGTACCAGACAGTGTCTCTTCTCCTCCCAGAGGATCCCTCCCATAGGATCCCTAACAATAACATATCCTGACATAATGTAAACGTTAGACATGAATAAGTGCATTTCATATTCTCAGAACCCAACACTTCCTTCCTTCAAGTGATCACTGATCTGAGTTGGTTGGATTTGTGGAAGCAATAGAGGGATAAACGTACTTTCACCTATACAATCACTTATAGATCTGTACTTAACTCAAGGAAACAAGAAAGGATGCATTTGTTAAGTTTTCAAACAGGGCCCAGAATACACAATCCAACCTAGTTTTCTACAGTGGCAGTTTATTATTCAGTTGTCAAGTAGTGGTGGTCGTCACCGTTTACATACTCCCTCATACCGACACCCGATCCACCATGAAGTTATCACATATATTTCACATATGTTTCGCATACACTTCACACGTTTCACATACATTTCACACGTTTCACATACACTTCAGATGTTTCACATACACTTCACATACGTTTGTTGGACCTGTGAGTTGGACCTGGCCCATTTTGTACATCCACCACACACTTCAAATGTCAAAATGGAGGCCATACCTCGCCTGTATTTTACGTAATGACTTTTCTATTTTAACCCCTGGTCGGGCTCCGTCCCGTATGCGGGACAGACATCCAGCGAAAAATCCTATCGCCATTAGCATAACAAAATTAAAAAATTGTTTTTTTCAAATATAGGACTATGTTATATCGTTTTATAGATACACCTCTCCTGAATCGAACCACATTGTCCGATTTCAAAAAGGCTTTACAGCAAAAGCAAAACATTAGATTATGTTAGAGGAGTATATCGTAAAAGTAGCCACATAGCCATTTTCCGACCAACCACATGCATCACAAATAACCAAAAAACAGCTAAATGCAGCACTAACCTTTAACAATCTTCATCAGATGACACACCTAGGACATCATGTTACACAATACATGCATTCTTTTGTTCGATAAAGTTCATACTTATATATAAAAACAGCATTTTACATCGGCGCGTAACGTTGCATCAAAAAAATGTATTAATAAGGATAAAGCTATTTGGAATACGTTGAGATGCTATGTAACGTTGACTAACGGGTACGTTTTTTATCCGGTCGTGCAAATAATGCCCCCTATCCCCAACAGGTTTTAACCTCTTACATCTAGACGTTCCGCTAGCGGAACACCTGCTCCAATATCCAATTATGGGCGTGGCGCGAAATACAAACTCCTCTAAAATCCGAAAACTTCCATTTTTCAAACATATGACTATTTTACAGCATTTTAAAGACAAGACTCTCGTTAATCTAACCACACTGTCCGATTTCAAAAAAGTTTTCGAGCGAAAGCAAAACATTAGATTATGTCAGCAGAGTACCCAGCCAGAAATAATCAGACACCCATTTTTCAAGCTAGCATATAATGTCACAAAAAACAAAACCACAGCTAAATGCAGCACTAACCTTTGATGATCTTCATCAGATGACAACCCTAGGACATTATGTTATAAAATGCATGCATGTTTTGTTCAATCAAGTTCATATTTATATCAAAAACCAGCTTTTTTACATTAGCATGTGACGTTCAGAACTAGCATACCCCCCGCAAACATCCGGTGAATTTACTAAATTACTCACGATAAACGTTCACAAAAAACATAACAATTATTTTAAGAATTATACATACAGAACTCCTCTATGCACTCGATATGTCCGATTTTAAAATAGCTTTTCGGTGAAAGCACATTTTGCAATATTCTCAGTAGATAGCCCAGCCATCACGGCTAGCCATTTAGACACCGACCAAGTTTAGCCCTGACCAAAGTCAGATTTACTATTAGAAAAGTTTGATTACCTTTGGTGTTCTTCGTCAGAATGCACTCCCAGGACTTCTAATTCAATAACAAATGTTGGTTTGGTTCAAAATAATCCATAGTTATATCCAAACAGCGGCGTTTTGTTTGTGCGTTCAAGACACTATCCGAAGTGTAAATAAGGGTCACGAGCATGGCGCATTTCGTGACAAAAGATTTCTAAATATTCCATTACCGTACTTCGAAGCATGTCAACCGCTGTTTAAAATCAATTTTTATGCCATTTTACTCGTAAAAAAGCGATAATATTCCGACCGGGAATCTGCGTTTAGGTAAACAGACGAAAGAAAACAAAGCATGGGGTCGACGCGGGCACGAGCCTGAGTCTCACAGTACTGTAACCAGCCACTACCCAAACACGCTACTTTTTTTCAGCCAGAGCATGCAAAGCCACGATTCAGCTTTTTGCCGCCTTCTGAGAGCCCATGGGAGCCGTAGGAAGTGTCACGTAACAGCAGAGATCCTCTGTAATGGATAGAGATAATCAAGAAGGGCAAGAAATTGTCAGACAGGGCACTTCCTGCATGGAATCTTCTCAGGTTTTGGCCTGCCAAATGAGTTCTGTTATACTCACAGACACCATTCAAACAGTTTTAGAAACTTTGGAGTGTTTTCTATCCAAAGCTAATAATTATATGCATATTCTAGTTTCTGGGAGGAGTAATAATCAGATTAAATCGGGTACGTTTTTTTATCCGGCTGTGAAAATACTGCCCCCGAGCCATAACAGGTTAAGAGTTTATTCGGAAGATAACGGCTCTATATACACTCTTCCGTGGTGTCCCGACTTTGTAGTTAATTACATTTACATGATTAGCTTAATCAGGTAATATTAATTACAGAGAAAGGATTTTATAGAATAGCATGTCATATCTTTGTATTGTAAGTCGCTCTGGATAAGAGCGTCTGCTAAATGACTTAAATGTAAATGTAATGTAAATGTAAATGTTTCATATGCTCCTCAGTGATGACGGCAGGATCGACAGCGGTCAGTCTGTGAGCCTGGCCACACTGAGAGGGCAGTTCCTACTGCAGTCTGTGGAGGCAGGGGAGATGGCTGACCTGATCCAGTGGTACCTGGAGGGCCTGAGGGAGCGCTCCGTCTACGCAGTGGCCCTGCAGGACGTCAACAAACAGGGTAGGAGTATGACAATGAATCACTTGATCACTCACCTCACAGCTTAGACTTGACTGATTTTTGGATAGGCTTGGCTTGGGTTAAGCTGTGTATCTGTGAGCTACAAAAGGGTTAGCTAGATTGATGCATTTGGCAGAATCATAGTATATCAACAGACAGTGTATGAGTATGACAACTCGTGGTTCATCTATTTGGATGAGATAGGCAAAGGCCATGCTGTATAACACTGCTTAAGACGGTTGTGTATCTGGATGTATTCCATAGAATCCTAATGCTGTAAATTGTACTGTAAAACAATTTGTTTGTCCCTTTCAGACAACACAGTTAGTAGGTAGTCAGTGTTTAATAAAACAAGTATATCCAAAAAGGACCATTCATATACAGTAGGTGTTTTGGCTGGGGATCATGCATGACCAGCATGGTTCGTCTTATGTACGTGGGTGAGTTACTTATCTCTCTCTCTCTCTCTCTCTCTCTCTCTCTCTCTCTCTCTCTCTCTCTCTCTCTCTCTCTCTCTCTCTCTCTCTCTCACTCACTCTCACTCTCACTCTCACTCTCTCACTCACTCACTCACTCACTCACTCACTCACTCACTCACTCACTCACTCACACACACACCAGACGACCCCACGTTGCTGAGCTACAAGAGAGGGGACGTGCTGGTCATCGTGAAGGACGGAGAGTACTCCCCCGACCGGGGATGGATCAAAGGCACTAACGAGCGGACTGGGAACACCGGCGCCATCTCCATGGACACTGTCCTGGTTCTGCCAACCCTTGAAAAGCCCAGCGATACCACACTGGTAAGAAGGTTCTTGACTCAAACAGAAGACTTAGTTCAAACACTTATTCGTATGGTTAGAAGAATAGGTCGTGGAACAGTAACCTGGTGTCAGATCTATTTGTGCTGTCTTTACAACACCATAGAAGTTGTCAAGACAACACAAACAGATCTGGGACCAGGCTAAAATAAACAGTGCTCACATTGTACAAACACAGAAGAGGGTGATAAAAAATAGGGATGGGACTATATTGACATACGAACATAGTGCCAATGTGGATGTGCAAGGGTGAATGATAAGATTGTCATATGTAAGATAATAATGGCACATGGCTGAATTTCATTCCAGATAGTTGTCCTTTGAACTGCTGTCTGTCATTCCCCTGTAGAGATGAGATAGGGAAAACAATATAATGGAATCTTGGTGGGGCACACCTATACCTAGTTGGAATGCTGCCCATAGGGATGGGCGAACTTGTGAGCATTGTTACGCTTACGGTGGGGCAAGTCCACATCATGTCCAGTCGCCATTCTTAGGAGGATTGTGGCAGGGGAAGACTACCCTCTTGTGGTCGTACTAAAGTTGTGTTTTTGTTTGGTTGAACCATCAGAGTCTGCTGAATCTGAGCCCAGACCAGAAGAAGACAGTGGCTCAGAACGCCCACGAAAGGGAAGAAGCCATCTCCCCCGTCTCACTGAAAGAGTTTGCCCTTGAGTACTTTAGGTAGAGAAAACCCTTCAATAAATCCACTCTCACTTTAATTTCAATTACAGATGCAACCACTGACTAACCATTTCAAATGTAATAATTACCATGATGTTTTTTTTATGATTCCAATGTTGCAGTTACCTGACCAATTGTCTCACTACTACATTTTGCATGGTTTACAGTCTATTTTACAGTTGCACTTTATTCTCAAGGCAGCAACTTAACTTTGTTTTTTTTTGTTTCTCCAGGCAGCCTGGTAAAGAGGGCGGCCGTGGGGCGCAGGCCAGAGGGGCAGGCAGGGAGAAACTGTGGGCTGCCTCCAAAGAACCCATCAAACAACCCCTACTGAAGAGTCTGGCGGGCAACACCGACCTTAGCCATCTGGCCTGCATCTCCTTCACTGATATCCTTTACTGAAATACTTTATTTGTTAAAGGGGAAGGTCAGGATTTTGCAACATGATGTTAGATGGTTCCTCACCCTGAAAGTAGTCTATAGGCCATGATAACTGAACCATGGATTACAGTTTTTCTTTAAACAGCCACTACAAACTTAAGCTAACTTTAGCCACCACTAGCTACCAATCAATTGAAATGATAGGTTTTTGTGTTCATGTAATTTTTTAAATGGCCAAATCACCTCTAAAGGCCCAGTGCAGTCAAAAATGTGGTTATCCTGTATTTTATATATATTTCCACATATGAGGTTGGAATAATACTGTGAAATTGTGAAAATTATGCAAGAGCTGTTTAAAAGGACCACCTGAAATGTCATCCTGTTTTGGTGGGATGGAGTTTTGTGCTGCATGGTGACATCACCAGGCGGTATAAATTAACAGACCAATAACAAAGAGAGTTTCAAACCTCTCTGCCAATAACAGCTAGTTTTCAGGTTTCATATCCTTCCTATTAGGCTCGTCCAATTAGACCCCTCACTCAAACCACTCCCAGACAACCCTAGCAAAATTCTTGCTTGAGAAATGGCTTTTTGCAAAAAACAATTTTTGTTTCTTTTTGCCCATTTTAATTGAAAACAATCACAGTTAGGTACTTAATTGTTACCCAGAAATGATTTGATATTGGGAAAAAAGCGTCTGCATTGGACCTTTAAATCTGGAATCCTTAATGGTAAAACTACCATGTCCCTTTGCGATATTACAACAACAAAGAAGTTACTGCAAACCACAAACACTGTTTCCCACTCGGAAATCATTGCACATGCGATATGCGGCTGTTCTATGTACTTTTTTTTTTACCTTGATGCACGATTCTCCCCAGCTCTGCTTCATCAACAAAACCAAAAAAAATAACAATGGCCGTGGGGCTGACAATGGCGCTGTTTCCCCCTTCTGTGGATTCCACCTTTTGAGTAACATCAAACAAAATATGGAGTTGATTTGGCCATGAAATGTTGCCTAATTGCACACATTCCCCTATCTCTACCATATATTTTTTAGCTAGCTGTGGCTAAACTCATCTGAAATTTGTAGTGGCTGTTTAGAGAATACCGAACCACGGATTACAGTTTTTCCTGGCCCATAGATTACTTTCAGGGTGAAAAACCATCTAATCTCAAGTTGTAAAATCCTGAACTTCCCCTTTAATTTAGAGCCATTTGTTGATGTTCATGTTGATATTGAGGCTAACACTGGAGATATTTTAGTTGCTGAAGAAGACACTAGGGACTGATTATACCTGTGTTTATTAGAACTGAAGACCTCTAAAAGTGAATAAAAATAAAAATAATTCAATGGAGTAGCATTTACCGAATTACCCTACAAAAATGTCTCTCCAAGTGGAGTTTTCCTGTTGTCCTTAACCTTTCCCTCACCTATCCTAAAGTACATGGGAGATTACCCTATCAAACAGATGCGCCAGCCCATAGAGCTGACTGACCAGATTTTTGGTCCGGCCACTCAGCATGTACCTTTACAGGACGAGGTCTACTGCCAGATCATGAGGCAGATGACCAGTAACAGCAGCAGGTATGTGTGGTAATGAGAAACAATAAACTGTCATGTCAGCTATTGCACATGTATTACTAGGAAATAATCATATATATGTATGTATGGTGCTCGATTTGTTATTCTATGATAAAAATGTTCTCTATCTCTCTATTGCTGTCTTTCCCTTCTCTCTCTACTCTCTTCCCTCTCTCTCTCACCCCCCCTCCATTATCTCTCTCTCTCTCTCTCTCTCTCTCTCTCTCTCTCTCTCTCTCTCTCTCTCTCTCTCTCTCTCTCTCTCTCTCTCTCTCTCTCTCTCTCTCTCTCTCTCTCTCTCTCTCTCTCTCTCTCTCTCTCTCTCTCTCTCTCTCTCTCTCTCTCTCTCTCTCTCTCTCTCTCTCTCTCTCTCTCTCTCTCTCTCTCTCTCTCTCTCTCTCTCTCTCTCTCTCTCTCTCTCTCTCTCAGGATGAGTGTAGACTATGGTTGGCAGCTCATGTGGCTGTGCACCGGCCTTTTCCCCCCAAGCCAGTCCCTGCTGAGGTACACCCAGCGTTTCCTAGAGTCACGGCCCAGAGAGCCCCTGGCTGCAGACTGCCTCCAACGGCTCCAAATGCTGCTCAGGTACGGCTCCAAAACACACTGTAGTGAATTTGGAGGGGGGGGGGGCGACTGGGACTCGAACCAATGCCCCTGCGAATACAACACCTAAGCCAAGTTACCAAGAGGTCTCAATCTGAATCACTTGGACAAGGTTTCTGGTGTTGTGCTAACGATGCTACAATATCTGGTATTGAGGTATTACGTACTAAAATGAGTGGGGGGGGAAATGAACGCTACCATTCTCTGGTTGTAGTATGGAGCCCAGGAAGCTGCCTCCTCATCAGGTGGAGGTGGACGCCATTCAACAGAACAGCAACCAGATCTTCCATAAAATCCACTTCCCCAATGAGTCAACTGAGGTGAGCCACATGCTTCCATTGTACTTGTTTAGTACAGTTATCTTATGTCTATCACTATATAATGTATCTTGTCTCGTGTGTTACTCTTTCATTTAGCTCTTCGAGGTGACTTCAACAACTAGGATTCGTGACCTTGTTCGTAATATTGCCTACAAGCTCATTCTGGCCTCAGCTGACGGTTACGGTCTCTCCATGAAAACGCCAAACAAGGTTGATTTCAAGTTCTTATCACAACTTTTTGGAGAAAAAAAACTAACATTTTCAAGCCACTGCTTAAGTTTGTGTTGGTAGTGCGAATGAGTGTACGTAAAGATTTTCTTGCTTTGTTGCTTTCAGGTGATGAGCTTGGAGGATCAAAACTACTTCTTTGACAGTTTGAGGCAGACCACAGACCAACCTAAGAAAACAAAGAAAGTTAGAGAGGCAAGAAAAGGTGGTAAAACGGAGGGTAAGGCACAGTATTGAATTGAACAGATACGATGAACATGTAGCCATCAGTACTTTAAGATGGTAGCGCAAAAAAAAACAAACAGGCAAAAGCATAATTTAATGTGTGCAAAAGATCAAAGTAAACCCTTACACCCACCAAGTTGTCAGTGGATTGAAACTGCTATGCTATGCTTTGCTAGAAGGTCTGAGGGTCACTGTTTTTCAGGAGCTCCAGCCACCATGCCCTACCTGGTCATATTCATGAGGAAGCTGTGGTTCAACGTGACCCCAGGAAGAGACCTGACCTCTGACCTTACTTTCCACTTCCCACAGGTCGAGCAGAAAAACACACATACACATACGTGCACACACACGCACGCACGCACGCACACACCCATCGATCCACCCAGTTCTTCACCACCACTCATACACAAACCTCTCCCCCTCAGGAGTTGCCAAAGTACCTGCGTGGCTACCACAAGTGTACCAAGGAGGAGATGATCAGCCTGGCTGGCCTGTTGTTCAGGGTCAAAGTGGACACGGACAGATCCCAGTTTGTCATGATTCCAAGGATGCTGAAGGAGCTGGTGCCGGCTAATGAGATGAAAACCATGTCCCCAGAGGACTGGAAGAAGGTAGGAGGAGAGAGAAGAGGAGGAAGATGCCACAAATTTGACTTTTACAGTTGAAGTCAGAAGTTTACATACATTTAGGTTGGAGTCATTAAAACTCAGTTTTCAACCACTCCACAAATTTCTTGTTAACAAACTATAGTTTTGGCAAGTCGGTTAGGACATCTACTTTGTGCATGATACAAGTAATTTGTCCAACAATTGCTTACAGACAGATTATTTCACTTATAATTCACTGTATCACAATTCCAGCTTCTGATAGGCTAATTGACATCATTTGAGTCAATTGGAGGTGTACCTGTTAATGTATTTCAAGGCCTACCTTCAAACTCATTGCCTCTTTGCTTAACATCATGGGAAAATCAAAAGAAATCAGCCAAGACCTCAGAAAAATATTTGTGGACCTCCACAAGTCTGGTTCATCCTTGGGAACAATTTCCAAACGCCTGAAGGTACCACGTTCATCTGTACAAACAATAGTACGCAAGTATAAACACCATGGGACCACGCAGCTGTCATACCGCTCAGGAAGGAGATGCATTCTGTCTCCTAGAGATGAACTTTCTTTGGTGCGAAAAGTGTAATTAAAAAAATATATATATTTCACCTTTATTTAACCAGGTAAGCTAGTTGAGAACAAGTTCTCATTTACAACTGCGACTTGGCCAAGATAAAGCAAAGCAGTGCGACACAAACAACAACACAGAGTTACACATGGAATAAACAAGCGTACAGTCAATAACACAATAGAAAAAAAAGAAAGTCTATGTACAGTGTGTGCAAATAGCATGAGGAGGTAAGGCAATAAAAAGGCCATAGTAGCGAAGTAATTACAATTTAGCAAATTAACACTGGGGTGATAGATGAGCGGATGGTGATGTGCAAGTAGAAATGCTGGTGTGCAAAAGAGCAGAAAAGTAAATAAAAACAATATGGGGATAAGGTAGGTAGATTGGGTGGGCTATTTACAGATGGGTTATGTACAGCTGCAGCGATCGGTTAGCTGCTCAGATAGCTGATGTTTAAATCAATCCCAGAACAACAGCAAAGAACCTTGTGAAAATGCTGGAGGAAACAGGTACAAAAGTATCTATATCCACAGTAAAACGAGTCCTATATCAACATAACCTGAAAGGCCGCTCAGCAAGGAAGAAGCTGCTGCTCCAAAACCGCAATAAAAAAGCCAGACTACGATTTGCAACTGCACATGGGGATAAAGAATTTTGGAGAAGTGTCCTCTGGTCTGATGAAACTAAAATAGAACTGTTTGGCCATAATGACCATTGTTATGTTTGGAGGAAAAAGGGGGAGGCTTGCAAGCCGTGAAGCACGGTGGTGGTTTCATCATGTTGTGGGGGTGCTTTGCTGCAGGAGGGACTGGTGCACTTCACAAAATAGATGGCATCATGAGGGAGGAAAATTATGTGGATATATTGAAGCAACATCTCAAGACATCAGTCAGGAAGTTACAGCTTGGTCGCAAATGGGTCTTCCAAATGGGCAATGACCCCAAGCATACTTCCAAAGTTGTGGCAAAATGGCTTAAGGACAACAAAGTCAAGGTATTGGAGTGGTCATCACAAAGCCCTGGCCTTAATCCTATAGAAGCTTTGTGGGCAGAACTGAAAAAGTGTGTGTGAGCAAGGAGACCTACAAACCTGACAGTTACACCAGCTCTGTCAGGAGGAATGGGCCAAAATTCACCCAACTTATTGTGGGAAGCTTGTTGAAGGCTACCAGAAACGTTTGACCCAAGTTAAACAATTTAAAGGCAATGCTACCAAATACTAATTGAGTGTATGTAAACTTCTGACCCACTGGGAATGTGATGAAAGAAATAAAAGCTGAAATAAATAATTCTCTCTACTATTATTCTGACATTTCACAATCTTAAAATAAAGTGGTGATCCTAACTGACCTAAGACAGGGAATTTTTACTAGGATTAAATGTCAGAAATTGTGAAAAACTAAGTTTAAATGTATTTGGCTAAGGTGTATGTAAACTTCCGACTTCAACTGTATTTCTATCTATTGTACACTGCTACACTGTCAGTCCTTCTCATGTTATCTCGCTTTATATGAGATTTGGAATGCCTCTCTTACTCTCTCCATTACTAAGTGGTGGAAAAAGTATCAAATTGTGATACTTGAGTAAAAGTATAGCTACATTTATGAAAAGTTACTCAAAGTAAAAGTGAAAGTCACCCAGTAAAATATTACTTTAGTAAAAGTCTAAAAGTATTTGGTTCTAAATATACTTAAGTATCAAAAGTAAATGTAATTGCTTAAATAAAATAAAAGTAAAATTATAAAATATTTCAAATTCCTTATAGTAAGCAAAGCAGACACCACCATTTTCTTTTTTTAAACATTAACAGATAGCCAACACTCAAACATCGTTTACATATTATGCATGTGTGTTTAGTGAGTCCGCCAGATCAGAGGCAGTAGGGACGATTACGGATGTTCTCTTGATAAGTGCTTGAATTGGACCCTTTTCCTGTCCAGCTAAGCATTCAAAATGTAACGAGAACTTTTGGGTGTCAGGGAAAATGTTTGGAGTAAAAAGTACATTATTTTCTGTAGGAATGTAGAAAGTAAAAGTTGTCACAAAAAATAAACAGTAAAGTACAGATACCCCAAAAAAACGACTTAAGTAGTTCTTTGAAGTATTTTTATTAAAGTACTTTACACCACTGCCATTACTAAGTATATGGCTCATCCCTATGACACATTTTTCCCAGATTTATATCATACATATGGTAATGATTGAAAGCATATAGTAGTAAAGAAATACTGAAACTCGTATTTCTGAATCTTTCTGTTGTTTTCTTCTTCCCTTAAAGCACATCATCTCCTCCTACAACAAGCAGGCCGGGATCACCTTGGACGAGGCTAAAGTGGCCTTTCTAAAAGGCATCTGCCACTGGCCAACGTTCGGCTGTGCTTTCTTTGAAGTAAAGGTACGTTAGGAGACAGCTCAAGTCAAGGTAGCCTAGTGGTTAAGATTGTTGGGCGTTGCTGGTTCAAGTCCCTGAGCTGACTAGGTGAAAGATCTGTCAATGTGCACTTCAGCAAGCCACTTAACCCTTGTCAAATCAAAAAAGTCAAATCAAATCAATCTTTATTTGTCACATGCGCCAAATACAACAAGTGTAGACTTTTACCGTGAAATGCTTACTTACAAGCCCTTAACCAACAGTGCAGTTCAAGAAGAAGAAAATAGTTACCAAGTAGACAAAAATAAAAAGTAATAATTAAAAGTAACACAATAAGAATAACGAGGCTCTGGATAAGAGTGTCTGATATAAATATGAAAATGATGCATGTTGACACACCAAACTTTGCATGCCAGTGTTGATTTTCTGTATGCTCTTGCTTCACAGCAAACCTCTGAACCAAGTTACCCGAGTATTGTCTGGATTGCAATCAGCAAGCAAGGAGTCAGCTTTATCGACCCCAAAACAAAGGTAAAAGCACAATAGTTTTATTTGATTATTTCTATTTTATCACCATTATCAGATCATTTGACTTACATCTAGAGGGCATTTACTGCCAGATGATCATGCGCAGTAACTATGCTGACCTTGCCTTAAAACCACAAATCTGAAAGGCTTACGCTGCACCACAACACCAAGCTAGGATCCCACTTCTGCCACCTTCAGCACTATAAAGTATTGGCCTTCCCTGTTTAACCAAACATGACCTTTTGATTTTACCCTAAACCTCAGGAGTTGCTGGTCATGCACCCTTTCAACCGCATCACCAATTGGTCCAGCGGGAGCACCTACTTCCACATGACCATTGGCAACCTGGTCAAAGGGAGCACTTTCCTTTGTGAGACCTCATTGGTAAGTGGCCATTATGTCTTCGCTCTCAAACGAGAGGCAAAATGAGAGATGTTACCTCCTATAAACCAGTACGTGTACATTTTGTGTGAATCCAAAGTGCTGATAGTGTTTGTTGAGGGCGTACTAAGTTATCTTCACAAACACTTGTATTGTAGTGACTTATTCACTGGGGAATGTGACTTAACTTTGCCTCAATGTGCATACCCCAACAACTGTGTTTGTCTCCTCTTCAGGGTTACAAAATGGATGACCTCCTATCATCTTATGTGAACATGTACGAGATGCAGAGGCAGGCTGTGCGCCCCAGAAATAACTCCATGTTCCCTACCTAATGCCTGCTGGGAAATAGGGAGGACAAGGCAGATTAATTTATAAAACAGTAAACCAAGCATGAAGGGAAACCCAATGGATACAACTTGTGATTTGATGGAGGGATTACTTTTCATTTGGTCTAAGCCCCTTTGCATAGCTTTGTAATGGTTGCCATATTGAATTGGCACTGTGCCTTGTATTGTGTTGTGTGTAAAAGGGTTCTCATAACAATTTTGAATACCGGTATCCACAGTGTGGAACTAGAAAAAAATGACAAATCGTGTGTATATACAAACAAGACTTGCCTCACAGAACAAAATTAATAAAGCATTTTTGAATTATGAGATGGCAGCTCACGTTGTGTATGTGCATCAATTGGACGTTTTTTTAATTCAAATGTTGTACTTTTTTTATTGGCCCATCCACCAACTCTTCAGAGGACAAAAGTTACCTTGTGTTATGTTTTTGTTTTTACAGCTTTTGTGTTACATACACACATTTTACATACATGGTACTTTCATACACAGTAGTTACATAACAAAGATATATCGTTTTTTATATATAGACATTACATTTAGGATAGATAGTACTCAGACATTTTTTATTTTTTTATTTCTCCTTTATTTAACCAGGTAGGCAAGTTGAGAACAAGTTCTCATTTACAATTGCGACCTGGCCAAGATAAAGCAGAGCAGTTCGACACATACAACAACACAGAGTAGACAGAAGGGAGACCATCATTTCTAGGCCAAGACTGGGTCATATTTGGTTGAAAGCATACTACATTGAATAGCATAGGCAGCACCCAATTAGGAGGTGAGATTATGGCCAGGAGGTGGAGACAATGGAACATGTCAGCAATTTGGGAGGGAAAGGGAGAGTTTCCTGGTGAGTTTAACAGCATTCAGGAGGCAGATATGAAAGAGATGCTTAGTAAACCACCGGATATGTGATTTCTATATTTAAATGTGGTTTTCTTAGGGAGTTGGTGGGGGCAGAGTTCTAACACCATATTGGCAAGGTTTCTTCCCTGCCACTGGTCCACACTCCAGTCCAGTAGTGGGCGGTAGATAATTCACCATTGAAATTGCCAACTGCCAATAAAATCCACAGAAGAAGAAGAACACAGAAGTAGATTGGAGGCGAGTTTGTTAGGACTTTTAACATTCCTTGGGATTTTTTTGTTTGGGCAAAGTCCGACCTCAGTCCTTTCTCCTCCGTGACCTGGAAACCGATAAGTGGTCAAGGAGTGTGTTAATTCGTTAGTAGGCAAACGGACCACGGTCCTCCCCTCCTCGATAGCCTCCTTTTGGCAAGGAAGCACAAGTGTATCCTATCCGAGTCCCTCACAGAGATCTGAAATCTGCCACACACCCTTTGAATCAGCTATTGTATCTTGAAGGAGAAAAGCGTGCAAACATGTTCAAACAATATGCTACTTATCCTTTTATCTATAATAATAGCTACATTTGTTTTGATCACTTTATACATTTATTTGCAAATGTAATTTGCCTGATGATGTGCGATTGGAAGCACATTTTCTTTTTCAAAAGGAGGCCAGAGGACGGAGGAGAGAGGATGCAAGTTGATCAAATCTAATTGAGAAAAGGCCCATGTGGACTACGCTAGCCTGAAATATAGAAGCTGATTTGCTAACATTTACACTCCTTGTGCTCCATGTCATTGCTAAACATGACAAGGAGTGGCAAGGAATGGAGTCATAGCTAAACAGACTGGTACCCAGATTAAATATCAACTGAATACCTCTCTCAGTCCACTATCTGTAAATTACAGTCGTTGCGTGTGTTTGTCAATTAGCATTTATCAGCAGCTGCCATTGAGATTTTTGGGGCACTAGAGAAAGCAGTAGAGGAGTACCAGGAGGAAAATGATCAGCTACCTATGTCATCTACTAATGCAGCTAGCTACATTTCTACTCAAAGTGTTTAGGAAATATTATTTTTATCTGCGATAATTGTCTGCATCACAAACAGCGTTTTGAAATGGCATGTCATAGCACTAGGCACTAGGCCAGGGAATGTCTGAAGCTGTAACATACTCGATAGGCCTCTGTTCCTCTCTACTTCCTTCCAGACACCCTGCAGCTCTCTCTTCCCGTCTCTGTAGAGGAGGTTTCCCCTGGACAGCAGCACTGTGAGCAGCATTGGAGCCGCAGTGTGGGGCAGGAGGACCTAGAGCCCACACAGATTACAGGGGAACAGTAGGACCTCAGGACCAGTCAGGAGGAAGAGCAGCAAGGGCTGGAGGCTGAGTTATTCAGTTATTCATTCACCCAGCCTGAGGAAAACCAAGAGAGTGACTCTAAAACCAGTTGATCTCAAACCTTTTGATATCCATCTATAGTCTCGACCTTCCCTGTGACCCTCCAGATAACCAAAACAACGCTCGCAGCCACAGCTTAGTCATAAGCAGTGACCCAGTAAACCCACCTGTAAACCAAAGACCCACGTCTGACTCTGTCACAGCGGGAAATCGTACCCCTGCCCCATTTGTGGCAAGACCTTCAAACCCGAAAAGGGACAACCTATTTAGCTGTGGTGACTGTGGAAAAAGCTTCAATCGCAAGGAAAACCTGAACGCACGTACACTAAGTGCACGAAACATTAGGAAAACCTGCTTTTTCCATGACATCGTCTGACCAGGTGAATCCAGGTGAAAGCTATGATACCTTATTATTGATGTCACCTGTTAAATCCATTTCAATCAGTGTCGATGAAGGGGGAGGAGACAGGTTGCAGAGTGGCGCAGCGGTCTAAGGCACTGCATCTCAGTGCTAGAGGCGTCACTACAGACATCCTGGTTCGAATCAAGGCTGTATCACAACCGGCTGTGATTTGGAGTCTCATAGGGCGGTGCACAATTGGTCCAGCGTAGTCTGGGTTTGGCTGGTGTAGGCAGTCATTGTAAATAAGAATTTGTTCTTAGCTGGCTTGCCTAGTTAAATGTAAAGAAGGATTTTTAAGCCTTGATTCAATTGAGACATGGACTGTGTATGTGTGCCATTCAGCGGGTGAATGGGCAAGATTTAAAATATTTACGTGCCTTCGAACGGGTTATGGTAGTAGGTACCAGGCGCACCAGTTTGACTGTGTCAAGAACTGCAGTGCTGCTGGATTTTTCACATTCAACAGTTTCCCATGTGTATCAAGAATGTTCCACCACCCAAAGGACATTCAGCCAACTGGAAACAACTGTGGGAAGCATTGGAGTCAACATGGACCAACATCCCTGTAGAACGCTTTCGACACCTTGTAGAGTCCAAGCTCCAACGAATTGAGGCTGTTCTGAGAGCAAAAGGGGGTGCAACTCAATATTAGGGGCAGTGATCTAAACAGGTGGCGGGGCTCCCTGCCTGTGCCATTAAACCCCTACAACTCATCCAGAACGCCGCAGCCCGTCTGGTGTTCAACCTTCCCAAGTTCTCTCACGTCACCCCGCTCCTCCGCACACTCCACTGGCTTCCAGTTGAAGCTCGCATCTGCTACAAGACCATGGTGCTTGCCTACGGAGCTGTGAGGGGAACGGCACCTCCGTACCTTCAGGCTCTGATCAGGCCCTACACCCAAACAAGGGCACTGCTGCGTTCATCAGGAATACCTGGGATAGGATAAAGTAATCCTTCTAACCCCCCCCCCCCCCCCCAGTTGTTCCACTGGATATCATAAGGTGAATGCACCAATTTGTAAGTCGCTCTGGATAAGAGCGTCTGCTAAATGACGTAAATGTAAATGTAAATGTAAGAAAGCTGTGGTTACTGTGGAAAAAGCTTCAATCAGAAGGAAAACCTGAAAACACATATACAGTTGAAGTCGGAAGTTTACATACACTTAGGTTGGAGTCATTAAAACTAGTTTTACAACCACTCCACAAACGTCTTGCTAATAAACTATAGTTTTGGCAAGTCGGTTAGGACATCTACTTTGTGCATGACACAAGTAATTTTTCCAACAATTGTTTACAAACAGATTATTTCACTTATAATTCACTGAATCACAATTACAGTGGGTCAGACGTTTTCATACACTAAGTTGACTGTGCCTTTAAACAGCTTGGAAAATTCCAGAAAATGATGTCATGGCTTTAGAAGCTTCTGATAGGCTAATTGACATCATTTGAATCAGTTGGAGGTGTACCTGTGGATGTATTTCAAGGCCTACCTTCAAACTCAGTGCCTCTTTGCTTGAAATCATGGGAAAATCTAAAGAAAGATGCTGGAGGAAACAGGTACAAAAGTATCTATATCCACAGTAAAAAGAGTCCTATATCGACATAACCTGAAAGGCCACTTAGCAAGGAAGAAGCCACTGCTCCAAAACTGCCATAAAAAAGCCAAACTACGGTTTGCAACTGCACATGGAGACAAAGATCGTACTTTTTGGAAAAATGTCCTCTAGTCTGATGAAACAAAATAGAACTGTATGGCCGTAATAACCATCATTATGTTTGGAGGAAAAAGGGGGAGGCTTGCAAGCGGAAGAACACCATCCCAACCGTGAAGCACGGGGGTGGCAGCATCATGTTGTGGGGGTGCTTCGCTGCAGGAGGTACTGGTGCACTTCACAAAATAGATGGCATCATGAGGCAGGAAAATTATGTGGATATATTGAAGCAACATCTCAAGACATCAGTCAGGAAGTTAAAGCTTGGTCACAAATGGGTATTCCAAATGGACAATGACCCCAAACATACTTTCAAAGTTGTGGCAAAATGGCTTAAGGACAACAAAGTCAAGGTATTGGAGTGGCCATCACAAAGCCCTGACATCCTATAGAAGATTTGTGGGCAGAACTGAAAAAGTGTGTGCGAGCAAGGAGGCCTACAAACCTGACTCAGTTACACCAGTTCTGTCAGGAGGAATGGGCCAAAATTCACCCAACTTATTGTGGGAAGCTTGTGGACGGCTACCTGAAACGTTTGACCTAAGTTAAACAATTTAAAGGCAATGCCACAAAATACTAATTGAGTGTATGTAAACTTCTGACCCATTGGGAATGTGATGAAAGAAATAAAAGCTGAAATAAATAATTCTCTCTACTATAATTCTGACTTCACATTCTTAAAATAAAATGGCGATCCTAACTGACCTGATTAAATGTTAGGAATTGTGAAAAACTGAGTTTAAATGTATTTGGCTAAGGTGTATGTAAACTTCCAACTTCAACTGTAAGTACATAACCGCTCATATACCGACTCACACAGGGGAGAAATCCCTTTAGCTGTGGTGACTATGGAAAAAGTTTCAAGGACAATGAGAACTTAACCAAACATTTTCCGCAAAAGGGCATATACGGATTCACGCAGGGGATAAATGACATGTCTGTGGAAGAGTGACCCAGAAGAGCGACCAGCTAATAACATCCACAAAGAAAGAGGATTGGACAGAAACAGAAACAATACAGAAGATAAGAACAAAAGTACATTTTATCTAAGATGGGAATAAGAAGGCAGGATGTGGACAACGCTTTAAAGAAAGCAAAGCAACTTTTTGAATGACAGAGAGGAAATATGGAAGGAGGCTCACTCAGAGAGAAAGAGAGGTGGACCACAACTCCATAAACATGTACTTACACTCAGCTGATCTCTCTTTTTATGCTGAAATTGTTTGCCAAAAATGTATTCATTGCCAACAAAAGAGAAATGTGTCAAATGACTAAAGGGTAGACCCTCTACCAGGACAAAATGCCAGTTGTTTCTTGACTGTCAGATGTGTGAAGTATACGTGACCTGGGCTGCATCTCAAATGGCACCCTATTCGCCATTTGTGAGACGCAGCCCTGCCCATCTTCCTCAGAGTTAGGGTGGTCATTCTGGTCCACAGCCAGACCCGCACAGAACATGTGTATTGAAATGCAAGAACGAGTTTATTATTGACTACTAACATTTGGAGTTTTTCCTAACCAATGCGCTTCTGAGGTTTTTAGGCTGAGTATTTGTAAAGCACTTTGCTACAACTGCTGATGTAAAAAGAGCTTTACAAAATACATTTGATTGACATATTGAATTTGATAAACCAAGCTGGTCAGAGCCACTAGGAGGCAGTATTTGGTTTTAGTATAACTGCATGTCAAAGGCAAAAACACTGGTGTACAATGGAGCAGTCACACAATGTGGATTTCTCCCTTTTTCCTTTTAATGCTCCCTGAAAACATTACATTGTAAAGACTGGCGGTCATTGATTCTGGACCGCATACCCGATAATGCTTAGAGACATGACACATACTTTCCCACAAGCTTTAGCATCACTCGCTCTTCACTGAGGGATGTTTGGACAATGTTTCACTGTGTGGAGAAGGGAAATGATGTCAGTGAGAGGTGGGTCCCAGATGAGTGTGAAGGACGGGCGGTAAAAAAAAACTGAATTTGGACCCAAAGTAAAACAACACTTTGCTTGTGTTAACATTGTGGGTGTATAGTGGGGAAAATAAGTCAAGAAAAACTCATTCTGGAGGAATTTAGGCCTATGTTTTTGCCATCCCCTGTCCTTGCTGAAGGATTCCAAATATGAAAGCTCAATTGTAAAATTCCTGTTCATTCATCATCAACCGTATATGCCAAATGGCCATTTCCCCTAGTGATCATCAATAGACATTGATTAACGTGTCGTTTTTAGTTCCCTAATTAGGTCTACCCAAGTTCTAAATTGGTTCACAGTCAATAAATGGTACGATCACATTAGAACTAAATGCTCATAAAAAACAGCTTCAATCCTAATGAGGGAGTGAGCAAATGGGCAAATTAAAAAAGGGCTAGTGGTGCCACTAACAGCTTTTGGCTTTAGTAGGCGAATGGGTGGGGCCAGTTACCTCCCTGCGGATCTAAAGCATTACCTAAGGTCCAAAATATGTTTTGGTTTGATGACAAGAAAAACAAATGTCGTGCGGCTAAGTCAATTCATTTCCCCTTTGGGTGTTTTAGAGATCCCAATAAACTGGAGCAGACCCGGGCTCTGAACGTTATTCCATGTGTCCATTAATCAATAGTGGAAAGGTCTGCCCTTGGAAAAGTGAATCAATCTCACCACTGAAAGCGTCACAACAACATACTATGAGCTCAGCCCCAGTGGGGCGCTTCATGGGGACTTAATTAGACACAATCCGAGTTTGGAAGATCAAAACTGGTTTGCGCAAACATCAAACACAGATGACTGGAAATTACATTGCTTCACAGCATTCCTACCAGCATAGAGCAGAGAGCCCATCCCTTGACAAAGGCAGTAGACTGAAATGTTGAGTATTTCTTTGTGATGTTTAATGTTTGGAATAAAAATAAATGAATAATTAAGTATGTGTTTTTCTCTTGAATCACTTTCCCCTTTCAAGGATTGTACTTTTACAGCACTTCCTGCCAAAGCCAAAGTGAGTCTGAAATGGAGTGCTCTGCATAAGTGCATCTTACGACCCATACCATGTGTTGATAGGCTCAATATAAAGACTGATCTCTAATCTCCACTGCCTGATTCACACGATCATGCCAACCCGAAACATACTGTGCTGGCTCTGGGATTTTCTTTTCACATTGTCATTTCTAGCATGGTTCCAGCAACTATGGTGGATGCCTAACCAGGCCAGCCTAGCACAGCTTGGCTTGGCTCAGCTTGGTTTGGCTGTAATGTGAAAAGGGTGTTTTCTTGACTTCCAAAGCTCCTCCCACAACACCCACTGCTCGGATATCACTTTTTCCCATCAGTGTTCTAAGCTCACATACTACAACGCCTCTTCTAGACTATTAGGCATACGCTGTAAAACGTAAAGGGCCCAAGAAGCCACAAATGCTACAAAAACAGTGTACATAAATCATTTCCGTGTGTAACACATCAACTGATTTGATCCTCTAATCACAATTGACGGAGGACAAGGCAGAGCTTTCAAGTGGTTGAGCAACAAAATAAAATGTATTCTCTCCTGACATGCTAGCCCCACTGCGGAATTTCACCTGTTACCCTGTCAACATTCCTATCCATCATTTAAAGTCTGGGAAAGAGAACCTTGGTTGAAACATGTCAACCGCCTTTAAGAGAATCAGAAAGAATGTTGGCAGCTCCTCAAACTACTGTCAGTGAAAGGGGGAAGAAAACACACTCAGTTCATAAATGAGATTGATAGCTGTGCGGCGTGCGCATACCTCCAGTTCCTGTGTTCCCATAGAAGCTTTTCCGCTCCTATTAAATCAGCCATATCTTGCCATCTAATTTCCCTGGCTTATACAAGGGAGGGCCCTGCCAAGTTCATACTTGTTGAGGTGCCAACCTCTATCTAACTATCATCCAACCTACAGTACCTCTGCCTGTTGGAATGTTGCCTGCCTTGGATGCTTGTATGTGAAAATCTGGGCACACCACTTTATTTAAACGTATATAATTGGCCAATATTTGGTTGAGACCTATATTCACCCACTCAGAAAGACAGCCAAAAGTTAGGTTGAATTTCCAAAGTGTCATTACTCTGCTTTCAACCATCTAAAAGCACAACCAAATTCCAATGGAAAAACAATGTCTGATTTTTGGTTTAGTTGTCACCCAAATGTCTATCACTGCGCATTCAACCATTTAAAAGCACAGCAAAGTTGAAATGGGAATACAATGTCAGATATTTTGTTTATTTATACAAGATGAATGTATTATCACTGTGCTTCATCTAATAGCGGAACCAACCTGGATTGCAGCCGAGATTACATTAAATGTCACGTTCGTCGTAAAGATGGGACCAAGGCGCAGCGGGAATGTGTATGCTTATCTTCTTGTTTATTGAAAAGAAAACACTTAATCAAACCGACGACGAAAAAGCAGTCCTGTGAGACATACAGCTACACATGGAACAACTACCCACAAAAACCCATGAAAAAACACCCCTACTAAATAGGACCTTCAATTAGAGGCAACGAGGAACAGCTGCCTCCAATTGAAGGTCAACCCAATAAACTACACATAGAAATAGAAAGACTAGAACGAACATAGAAATATACTAACATAGAACATTAACCCCAAACCGCGAAACACATAAAACAAACACCCCCTGCCACGTCCTGACCAAACTACAATAACAAATAACCCCTTTACTGGTCAGGATGTGACATTAAAAGTACAGTGCCTATAGAAAGTCTCTGGATTACTTCACATTTGAATATGATACCAAGCGGAATTTAAATTGATTTAATTGTAATTTAAAAAAATAATTTTTCAGCCCCCTGAGTCAATACCAGTGGCGGTTAGTGCCGTTTATGATGAGGGAGGACGATTGATTTTTTTCATGAACATGGCCTTATTTCTATTACCGCCATTGGATGGCTGTCATTCATATTTCATTCACCCAGTTCAATGTAACATCAATAGGTTTAGCCTACTATGAGGTTGCTACAACCTAACCTATGAATCAAAGTTTACAATGTAGCTGCACACAGGTCGAGAGAAAAAGTTGAGGTGACAGACAGTGACACATTCAATACCAGCCTTGCATACTCTTGCCTGCATCTAGCTGACCTACAGTAGGGTGTAATCATAATCCCTTCGCTTGTGGACTTCAATGCACAACACATTAGCTGTATGTGATCAGGCGATAAAATCTTTCCAAGCCAAACCATATCATAACCGTTACACACAGTCTACATCGTTGTCACCCTATTAGCTAAATTAACGTCATAGTTAACATAGCTAATAGAACTAATGTGTTAGTAAACCTGCTACAATCATGCAGTAACGTTACAATGTATAGTCAGTTAGCAGTTTAGAAGTTACACTGGCGGGCCCAGGTGGCAATGAATTAATACAACTACAAGCTTACCTTAACTTGGAAAGGTTCCAATGTTGTGTTGGATAGTCATAGCCAGCCAGCGAACATAGCATCCTTCTGTTTGAGCCGGATGTTTGAGTAGGCTAAACTAGTTAGCTGCATTTGCTAGCTAAATAAGTGAAACCGAAAGTGAAAAACTCATGCTTCTCCTTCATTTTTGAAGAAAGTAATTTCAACTATTGTCTGTCTCTCTGTTTGAGTCAACTACTCATCACATTTTATGCACTGCAGTGCTTGCTAGCTGTAGCTTATGCTTTCAGTATTAGATTAATTCTCTGATCCTTTGATTGGGTGGACAAAATGTCAGTTCATGCTGCGAGAGCTCTAATAGGTTGGAGGATGTCCTCCAGAAGTTGTCATAATTACTGTGTAAGTCTATGGAAGGGGGTGAGAACCAAGAGCATCCTAGGTTTTGTATTGAAGTCAATGTACCAAGAGGACGGAAGCTAGCTGTCCTCCGGCTACACCATGGTGCTACCCTACAGAGTGCTGTTGAGGCTACTGTAGACCTTCATTGCAAAACAGTGTTTCTTAATCTATTATTGACGTGAATATATTTAGTATAGTTGTATCTAAAAATGATAACTTTTTTAATGTTTTACTATGTTTATTTTTATGAAATTCCCTGATGATGATGGTCTTCCCCTTCCTCCTCTGAGGAGCCTAATACATGTTAGAAACACATTTGGCAGCGATTACAGCTGTGAGTCTTGGGTAAGTCTCATAAGAGCTTTGCACACCTGTATTGTTCAATATTTACCCATTATTCTTTACAAAATTCTTCCAGCTCTGTCAAGGTGTTGGGGATCAAGGCTAGACAGCCATTTTCAAGTCTTGTCATGGATTTAAGTCAAAACTGTAACTTTGCCACTCAGGAACATTCACTGTCTTCTTGGTTAGAAACTCCAGTGTAGATTTGGCCTGATGTGCTAGGTTTTAGTTGTGCTTAAAAGTGAATTTCTCTCAGCATCTGGTGTAAAGCAGACTGAAGCAGGTTTTCTTCTGGGATTTTGCCTGTGCTTAGCTACATCCCATTTCTTTTCATCCTGAAAAAGTCCCCAGTATTTGTCGATGTCAAGCATACCCATACCATGATGCACCCACCACCATGATTGAAAATAAAGAGGCAGTTGCTCAGTGATGTGTTGTATTTGCACCAAACATAAGGCTTTGCATTTAGGCCAAAAAGTGTATTCCTATGCAGTGTTTTTTTTTTTTTTTTGCAGTGTTACTTTAGTGGCTTGTTGCATTACATATGCATGTTTTGTATTCTGTATATTTGTATTCTTATTTTTACTCTGTTATTTAGGTCATTGTTGTGTGGAGTCACTACAATGTCGTTGATCCGCCCTCAGTTTTCTCCCATCACAGCCATTGAATTTTATAGCTGTTTTAAATCACCCATGGCCTCATGGTGACGTCTCTAAGCAGTTTTCTTCCTGTCCTGCTGCTCAGTTCAGCAGGATGACTGTATCTTTGATCTGTCTGGGTGGTTTAATACATCATCCACAGCATAATTATTAACTTTACCATGCTTAAAGATTTTTTTACTTTACCTTTATTTAATTAGGTAAGTCAGTTAAAAACAAATTCTTATTTACAATGACGGCCTAGGAGCAGTGGGTTAACTGCCTTGTTCAGGGGCGGAATTACAGATTTTTTACCTTTTAGCTCAGCGATTCGATCTAGCATCTTTTCGGTTACTGGCCTAACGCTCTAACCACTAGGCTATTTGTTATTGTTACCCATCTACCTATTACTGCCCTTCTTTATGAGAGGAAAATGTCCATGGTCTTTGAAGTTGAATCGGTGCTTGAAATTCAATACTTGACTGAGGAAGAGGTAGTCATTCAAAAGTCCATATAACTTATTATGTGATTTGTAAAGCCAAATTTTACTGCTGAACTAATTTACAATTGCCTAAACACAGGAGGTGAATAATTGTGCAGCAACTATATTTTCGAATTTTCTTTTCACTTTGACATTATGGAATATTTTGAGTAAACCAATGACAAAAAAATACAATTAAATCTATTTCAATGCCACTTTGTAAAGCAACAAAATGTGAAAAAAAAGTTCAATGGGGTGTAAAATAGGACTAAATCAAATCTAACTTTAAATACATTTTGATTTGATGTAGTCATATTCTTTGACTTAGATTTTTGGTTGAGATGGAGATGTGAATCCAACATATCAATTATTAATTTGCAGACACACTGGAATTAAAGCCAGACTAAGTCAGTGGCGCAGATCTAACTTCCCAAGCAGAAGATACATCTCCTTCAAATGTTGATATATGGTTGCATCAGGGTAGAACAACTGCCCCCTCGCTTACAGAGAGCCACGGAAGTTCAAGGCTGACCATGGTACTGCCAGGCATTGTAAGCAGAAAACAGGATCCCCATCATAGTTAATGGAAAAATGGCAATCTTCGTGGTCAATCTTCATGTAAATAATTGCTTCTAACACACCAGAAGTATATCCTTGAACCGATTATTTTAAAATATCACAGTTGCGCATGGCAGCCTGCAGTACCCTGGTCAACCTTCACCTTGAGTTAATCAATGAGAGGGGGCAGCACTGAGCTAGCCTGCAACGCCACTTCCTGGAGTAGCTCAAACTGCGCAACTTATGTCTCCATGAGATGCCATCTTATTAACCAACTTAATTTGGCTTCAATGCGCTACTGAGTCTTGACATATAGTAGGAATGAATGGTGTCACATTATTGATGGCTTTGTCCATTCATATATACAGTCACTGGGATGCGTTGACAACCAAACACAATTCAATATCACTAAATATCATTACATTTCAAATCAACCAGATCTCGAAACCCTAGGCCAATCTATTATTTATTTGTAGTTGAATCTGGGAATGAATTGAAACAATTGAAGCTGTTGATGACTTCGCAAAATCTAATAGCATCATTGATGATATATGAGTGATAAAGTATGGTCACATTTAATTTGCGCTGTTAAACCTTGTTAAACCTACCATTTAGAATGATTTCGATAGCAACAGTGAATCTATTTAGTTTTTAAGTAGAGATTTCTCAACAATTGTTCTCACGATAGCACATTGGTAATATTTAGTGACAAATATCATTGTTAAGCTGGGCTTGGTTAAGACCCTGGATGAGTGACCAAAGGGTAGCAGATAAACTCTCCAGGAGGAGGTGCTGTCTAGACTATTATTTTATGATAGTAGATATAACATTGAAGTTTTAAAGGATCCCCCCAGAGCAAGTTGCTGCCAATATTTCACTTTTTTTTTCTCCAAATTTGTCCTAGAGAGGAAATGCATGTTTAGGTTCCACCTCTGAAGAATGATGAAATCTACTTATACATATTCACGAATTGGGTGTGAGAAATTCCACATGGAGTTGATAAACATCAACAAATAGGGATAGCATGCCTACCTTATCTAGCTAGCTAGCTATCTTGCTAACCTTATCTAGCTAGCTAATGTTATCTGCGGTTGCTGTTTTTTTTAAACTACACTGTATTCAAAAGATTAGCCAGCTGGCTCTATGGCTGGTTCTGCAGCTGAATTTGTCATCAAGTTTAGGCATCCTCCAGAAATTTCCGCTGTGATTCTGCCATAGAAATAGTTAGAAAGAATAAAAGGAAGCTCCAGTAATATGGATCACTATTGAAAGATAGCTTTTCAGCTGTTTCTGATTCATAAACAATGTCATGCTGGTGGGTGGTAACATTCAAATAAAATAATTTGTATGTCATATCACAGGAAAAGACACAGCATTAATACAGATTTGCACGAAGTAGGCAGTTCGGATTTGTCACCAAATATATCACACTTTGACTAAAACGATGACTTACAGTGCATTCGGAAAGTTTTCAGACCCCTTCACTTTTTCCACATTTTGTTACATTACAGTTCCAAAATGGATTCATTTATTTTTTCATCTCATCAATCTACACAAAATACCGCATAATGACAAAGCAAAAAATAATAAAAAATGTAAAACAGAAATACCTTATTTACATAAGTATTCAGACACTTTGCCATGAAGCTCAAAATAGAGCTCAGTTGCATCCTGTTCCCATGAATCATCCTTGAGATGTTTCTACAACTTGATTGGAGTCCACCTGTGGTTCATTCAATTGATTGGACATGATCTGGAAAGGCACACACCTGCCTAGTTAAGGTCCCACAGTTGACAGTGCATATCAGAGTAAAAACCAAGCCATGAGGTTGAAGGAATTGTCCGTAGAGCTCCGAGACAGGATTGTGTTGAGGCACAGATCTGGGGAAGGGTACCAAAAAATCTCTGCAGCATTGAAGGTCCCCAAGAACATAGTGGCTTCCATCATTCAACCATCAAGACTTTTCCTAGAGCTGGACGCCCAGGCAAACTGAGTAATCGGGGGAGAAGGGCCTTGGTCAGAGAGGTGACTAAAAAACGATGGTCACTGACAGAGCTCCAGAGTTCCTCTGTGGAGATGGGAGAACCTTCCAGAAGGACAACCATCTCTGCAGCACTCCACCAATCAGGCCTTGATGGTAGAGTGGCCAGACGGAAGCCACTCCTCAGCAAAATGCACATGACAGCCCGCTTGGAGTTTGTCAAAAGGCACCTAAAGGACTCTCAGACCATGAGAAACAAAATTCTCAAGATTGAACTCTTTGGCCTGAATGCCAAGCGTCACGTCTGGAGGAACCCAGGCACCGCTCATCACCTGGCCAATACCATCCCTACGGTGAAGCATGGTGGTGGCAGCGTCATGCTGTGGGGATGTTTTTCAGCGGCAGGGACTGGGAGACTAGTCAGGATTGAGGGAAAGATGAATGGAGCAAAGTACAGAGAGATCCCTGAAAACTTGCTCCAGTGCGCTTAGGACCTCAGATTGGGGCAAAGGTTCACCTTCCAACAGGACAATGACCCTAAGCACACAGCCAAGACAACGCAGGAGTGGCTTCGGAAAGAGTCTCTGTATGCCCTTGAGTGTCCCAGCCAGAGCCCGGTCGAACATCTCTGAAGAGACATGAAAATAGCTGTGCATTGACGCTTCCCATCCTGACAGAGCTTGAGAGGATCTGCAAAGAGGAATGGGCGATACTCCCCAAATACATGTGTGCCAAGCCTGTAGAGTCATACCTAAGAAGACTTGAGGCTGTAATCACTGCCAAAGGTGCTTCAACAAAATACCGAGTAAAGTGTCTGAATACTTATGTAAATGTGATGGGTTTTTTTGTAACTTTGCTAACATTTCTTTTAAAAACAGTTTTTGCTTTGGTGCAACATCATGGGTAAGCTCTGGCCATCATCTTTCAGCTCGAAAAGTGTATTTTTACTGGTGTGGGCGTTTAAAGATACAAATTCAACATATTTTGTAAAAGGTTTGTCTGTTTGTCTGTTGAAATTTGGTTACCATGATGACATAATCGTGTGGTTTAAATTTCACCCTAAAACACAAATGTTTTTTTTCAAATCCAATGTATTTTCCACCTAGATTCCATGTCACAATACATTGACAAATGACATTGAAACAATGTTAATTCAATCCGTTTTTGAACAGTGGGCTCTGACTTGACTTGAAATTAGTGTCGAGAGCTCTGTATCTATCGGTCGGTTGCGAAACTATGGATCGGTTATGGATCAGATGGAACTGACTGAACAACTCAGGATACATAGAGGTCAACATGAAGTCATGGCCACAGCTATCAAGCAATACAGCAGTCATGCACACATTACAGTGCTGGCATACTGATAGGTGTAGTCTTGATACTAGTATACAATCTGACTGTTTGACATCCTTGCTCACTAGAGTTAGTCAAAACTATAGAAGGGTCTGGATTGTTTTCCACATTATTATCTGGGAGCTCATAATGACACCCTCTCACACACACGCACGCACGCACACACACACACACACACACACACACACACACACACACACACACACACACACACACACACACACACACACACACACACACACACACACACACCACACACACACACACACACACACAGGGCACATTGAGGCACGTGAGTGAACCTCTGGTACTACCATACCCCAGCACATTCTCTGTCATTCTCCTGTACTCAGACACCTTATTGTGGTGTACAGATGAGAGCTATGAAAGCTGGGTCATGGTCTGTAGGGCAACCCTGTAGAAAAACATTTCGCAAAGGAAAACAAAGATCGTAGTTCTTATTGGCAAGTTCAAGTAGTACCTTCCCGTTTCACTCAGGTTCAGAACATTGTCAAATAAAATAAAATGTTATTGGTCACATACACTGTTTAAGGCAGGTATAAAAGGTGCAGTGAAATGCTTTTGCGCTAGCTCCCTCAACAATGCAGTACATTAATCAATAACAATAATAACAGTCAAGTGAAAATAACAAGTAATAGAAGAGGTAGTATGCATTGTAGTAATGGACTGTTTTTACAACTATAAAGTGAGTAATGACTTGGTGGAATAAATAGTGTATACACTATACAGTGGGGGGAAAAAGTATTTGATCCCCTGCTGATTTTGTACGTTTGCCCACTTACAAAGAAATAATCAGTCTATAATTTTAATGGTAGGTTTATTTGAACAGTGAGAGACAGAATAACAACAAAAAATCCAGAAAATGCATGTCAAAAATGTTATAAAAGGATTTGCATTTTAATGAGGGAAATAAGTATTTGACCCTTCTGCAAAATATGACTTAGTACTTGGTGGCAAAACCCTTGTTGTCAATCACAGAGGTCAGACGTTTCTTGTAGTTGGCCACCAGGTTTGCACACATCTCAGGAGGGATTTTGTCCCACTCCTTTTGCAGATCTTCTCCAAGTCATTAAGGTTTCGAGGCTGACGTTTGGCAACTCGAACCTTCAGCTCCCTCCACAGATTTTCTATGGGATTAAGGTCTGGAGACTGGCTAGGCCACTCCAGGACCTTAATGTGCTTCTTCTTGAGCCACTCCTTTGTTGCCTTGGCCGTGTGTTTTGGGTC
Source organism: Salmo salar (assembly GCF_965601325.2). NCBI lineage: Eukaryota > Metazoa > Chordata > Actinopteri > Salmoniformes > Salmonidae > Salmo > Salmo salar. The sequence goes on from NC_138304.1 coordinate 11,945,046, forward strand.
ATTGTCATGCTGGAATACCCATCCACGACCCATTTTCAATGCCCTGGCTGAGGGAAGGAGGTTCTCACCCAAGATTTGACAGTACATGGCCCCGTCAAATGATGCGGTGAAGTTGTCCTGTCCCCTTAGCAGAAAAACACCCCCAAAGCATAATGTTTCCACCTCCGTGTTTGACGGTGGAGATGGTGTTGTTGGGGTTATAGGCAGCATATCTCCTCCTCCAAACACGGCAAGTTGAGTTGATGCCAAAGAGCTCCATTTTGGTCTCATCTGACCACAACACTTTCACTAGTTGTCCTCTGAATCTTTCAGATGTTCATTGGCAAACTTCAGACGGGCATGTATATGTATTCTTGAGCAGGGGGACCTTGCGGGCGCTGCAGGATTTAAGTCCTTCACGGCGTAGTGTGTTACCAATTGTTTTCTTGGTGACTATGGTCCCAGCTGCCTTGAGATCATTGACAAGATCCTCCTGTGTAGTTCTGGGCTGATTCCTCACCGTTCTCATGATCATTGCAACTCCACAAGGTGAGATCTTGCATGGAGCCCCAGGCCGAGGGATATTGACAGTTCTTTTGTGTTTCATCCATTTGCGAATAATCGCACCAAATGTTGTCACCTTCTCACCAAGCTGCTTGGCGATGGTCTTGTAGCCCATTCCAGCCTTGTGTAGGTCTACAATCTAGTCCCTGATATCCTTGGAGAGCTCTTTGGTCTTGGCCATGGTGGAGAGTTTGGAATCTGATTGATTGATTGCTTCTGTGGACAGGTGTCTTTTTTACAGGTAACAAGCTGCGGTGAGGAGCACTCCCTTTAACAGTGTGCTCCTAATCTCAGCTCGTTACCTGTATAAAAGACACCTGGGAGCCAAAAATCTTTCTGATTGAGAGGGGGTCAAATACTTATTTCCCTCATTAAAATGCAAATCAATTTATAACATTTTTGACATGCGTTTTTCTGGATATTTTTGTTGTTATTCTGTCTCTCACTGTTCAAATAAACCTACCATTAAAATTATAGTCTGATCCTTTCTTTATCAGTGGGAAAACGTACAAAATCAGCAGGGGATCAAATACTTTTTTCCCCCACTGTAACTACAAAAGTATGTGGACACCCCTTCAAATATAGTGGATTCGGATATTTCAGCACCACCTGTTGCAGACAGGTGTATAAAATCGAGCACACAAACATTGGCCGTAGAGTGGCCTTACTGATGAGCTCAGTTACTTTCAACGTGGCACCTTCCCAACAAATTAGTTTGTTAAATTTCTGCCCTGCTAGAGCTGACCTGGTCAACCCTAAGTGCTGTTATTGTGAAGTGGAAACATCTACGAGCAATAACGCCTGAGCCATGAAGTGGTAGGCCACACAAGCTCACAAAACGGGACCGACGAGTGCTGAAGTGCATAGCGCGTAAAAAATCATCTGTCATCAGTTGCAACACTCACTACAGTGTTCCAAACTGCCTCTGGAAGCAACGTCAGCACAAGAACTGTTCGTCGGGAACTTTATGAAATGGATTTCCATGGCCAAGTAGCCACACACAAGCCGAAGATCACCATGCGCACAGTGGCGGTTCTAGAACATTTCAACTGGGAGGCCAAGCTGGGGCCAGTTGTACTGTTAGAGGGGCCAGTTACATTAGACGTTATTGTTGTCATATCGTTTTCTTCACTGCATTGCAGGCATTAGCAGGCAAAGGACCATGTTCATAATCATCATTGTTGCCACTGTCTAATAACAGATGTAAAATAAGAACGATAGCAAAAAATTAATTATGTAACAATTAATTCATACTCCACATTTATGGGGGCCACAAGGGGGTCCAAAATTGTTGTCACAGGGGCACCCCCCCCCCCCCCCCCCCCCACAGAACCGCCCCTGCATGCACAATGCCAAGAGTTGGCTGGAGTGGTGTAAAGCTCCTTGCCATTGGACTGGAGCAGTGGAAACGCATTCTCTGGAGTGATGAATCACGCTTCACCATCTGGTTGTCCAACGGACAAATCTGGGTTTGGCGGATGCCAGGAGAATGCTACTTGTACCAATTCATAGTGCCAACTGTAGAGTTTGGTGTAGGAGCAATAATGGTCTGGGGTTGTTTTTCATGGTTCAGACTAGGCCCCTTAGTTCCAGTGAAGGGAAATCTTAACGCTACAGGATACAACGACATTCTAGACTATTCTGTGCTTCCAACTTTTTGGCAACAGTTTCGGGAAGGCCCTTTCCTGTTTCAGGAAATGGTTTGTCGAGATCGGTTTGGAAGGACTTGACTGGCCTGCACAGAACCATGACCTCAACCCCATCGAACACCTTTGGGATGAATTGGAACGCCGACTGCGAGCCAGGCCTAATTGCCCAACCTCACTAATGCTCTTGTGGCTGAGTGGAAGCAAGTCCCTGCAGCAGTGTTCCAACATATAGTGTAAAGCCTTCCCAGAAGAGTGGAGGCTGTTATAGCAGTAAAGGGGAGACCAACTCCATATTAATGCCCATGATTTTGGAATGTGATGTTTGACATGCAGGTGTCCACATACTTTTGGTCATGCAGTGTAATAGAACAGCAGTATTGTGGTGTGTGTGTGTGTGTGTGTGTGTGTGTGTGTGTGTGTGTGTGTGTGTGTGTGTGTGTGTGTGTGTGTGTGTGTGTGTGTGTGTGTGTGGTGTGTGTGTGTGTGTGTGTGTGTGTGTGTGTGTGTGTGTGTGTGTGTGTGTGTGTGTGTGTGTGTGTGTGTGTAAGGGTTGGATGTGTAAGTAGTCAGTGCAAATAATCTCAAGTGCAGATAGTCTCTAAATTGCAGGGAGGTGCAGGGACAGCTAGGGTTAGCTGTTCAGCAGTCTGATGGCCTGGTGGTAGAAGCTGTCTCGGAGGCTATTGATCCGAGACCTGATGCTCCAATACTGCTTGACAGATGGCAAAAGAGTGAACAGTCCGTGGCTCAGGTGACTGGAGTACTTGACGATCTTTTGGATCTTCCTCAGACACCGCCTGGTGTAGATATCCTGGAGGGCAGGGAGGTCGCCCCCAGTGATGTAATGGCCATCCGCACCACCCTCTGTACGCAGAGGACGCAGCCGGTCAAGATGCTCTTGATTGTGCAGCTGAAGAACTTCTTGAGGATCCGTGGGCCCATGCTGAATTTCTTCAGTCACCTGAGGTTGAATAGGCATTGTTGCGTCTTCACCACAGTGGTGTGATTGGACCATGTCAGGTCCTCTGTGATGTGCACGCCAAGGAACTTGAAGCTTTTGACACTCTACACTGCAGCGCCGTCGATGACAGTTGCCCACCCCCCGTTTCCTGTAGTCCACGATCAGCACGTTGGTTTTGCTGACGTTGATGGAGCAAAACCAATCCCTACTGAACACAACCCCAGTAAAGCCAATCCAGGCCAATGTGGAGCAATCTTCCCTTTCAAACAGAGTTGAATCCAGTGCAACACCCTATCAAATGACAGAAAGCATCTAAAAAGGTCTGTTTATATACACAGTATACACAAAACATTAAAGACAACTTCTCTTTCCATGACATAGACTGACCAGGTGAATCTAGGTGAAACCTATGATCCCTTATAGATGTTAAATCCTCTTAAATCAGTGTAGATGGAAAGGGAGGAGACCGGTTAAAGAACGATTTTAAAGCCTTGAAACAATTGGGATACGGATTGTGTATTGTGTGCCATTCAAAGGGTGAATGAGCAGGACAAAATATTTAAGGGCCCTGAATGGGGTATGGTAGTAGGTCCCAGGCACACTGGTTTGTGTCAAGATTTGCAACGCTGGGTTTTTCACACTCAACAATTTCCCATGTGTATCAAGAATGGTCCACCACCCAAAGGACATCCAGCCAACTTGACACAACTGTGGCAAGCGTTGGAGTCAACATGGGCCAGCATTCCTGTAGAACGCTTTCGACACCTTGTAGAATCCACGCCCCAACGAATTGAGTCAACATGGGCCAGCAACATGGGCCAGCATATTTCAAACAGAGATTTGCATGCTGTAGCACAAACTCCAAAAAGTTCTTGTACACTGTAAAGTCCATGGAGAATAAAAGCCCCTGCTCCCAGCTGCCCACTGCACTGAGGCTAGGAAACACTGTCACCACCGATAAATCCACGATAATTGAGAATTTCAATAAGCATTTTTTTACGGCTGGCCATGCTTTCCACCTGGCTAACTATTACTCAGCTGTTCAACCTCTCATTCGTATCGTCTGAGATCCCCAAAGATTGGAAAGCTGCCGTGGTCATCCCCCTCTTCAGAGGGGGAGACACTCTAGACCCAAACTGTTACAGATCTACAGTTGAAGTCGGAAGTTTACATACGCTTAGGTTGGAGTCATTAAAACTCGTTTTTCAACGACTCCACAAATTTCTTGTTAAGAAACTATAGTTTTGGCAAGTCGGTTAGGAAGTCATTTTTTCCAACAATTGTTTACAGACAGATTATTTCACGTATAATTCACTGTATCTCAATTCCAGTGGGTCAGAAGTTTACATACACTAAGTTGACTGTGCCTTTAAACAGCTTGGAAAATTCCAGAAAATGATATCATGGCTTTAGAAGCTTCTGATAGGCTAATTGACATCGTTTGAATCAATTGGAGGTGTATTTCAAGGCCTACCTTCAAACTCAGTGCCTCTTTGCTTGACATCATGGGAAAATCAAAAGAAATCAGCCAAGACCTCAGAAAAAAAATTGTAGACCTCCACAAGTCTGGTACATTCTTGGCAGCAATTTCCAAACGCCTGAAGGTACCACGTTCGTCTGTACAAAATATAGTACGCAAGTATAAACACCATGGGACCATGCAGCCGTCATACCGCTCAGGAAGGAGACGCGTTCTGTTTCCTAGAGATGAACGTACTTCAGTGCAAAGTGCAAATCAATCCCAGAACAACAGCAATGGACCTTGTGAAGATGCTGGAGGAAACAGGTACACAAGTATCTATATCCACAGTAAAACGAGTCCTATATCAACATAACCTGAAAGGCCGCTCAGCAAGGAGAAGCCAATGCTCCAAAACCGTCATAAAAAAGCCAGACTACGGTTTGCAACTGCACATGGGGGCAAAGATTGTACTTTTTGGAGAAATGTCCTCTGGTCTGATGAAACAAAAATCAAACTGTTTGGCATTTGGAGGAAAAAGGGGGAGGCTTGCAAGCCGAAGAACACCATCCCAACCGTGAAGCACGGAGGTGGCAGCATCATGTTGTGGGGGTGCAGGAGGGTGCTGCAGGAGGGACTGGTTCACTTCACAAAATAGATGGCATCATGAGGTAGGAAAGGTATGTGGATATATTGAAGCAACATCTCACGACATCAGTCAGGATGTTAAAGCTTAGTTGCAAATGGGTCTTCCAAATGGACAATGACCCCAAGCATACATCCAAAAATGTGGCAAAATGGCGTAAGGACAACAAAGTCAAGGTATTGGAGTGGCCATCACAGAGCCCTGACCTCAATCCCATAGAAATTTGTTGGCAGAACTGAAAAAGCTTGTGTGAGCAAGGAGGCCTACAAACCTGACTCAGTTACACCAGCTCTGTCAGGAGGAATGGGACAAATATACACACAGGGGTGGGAAAGCATTCAAAGTTACTATAGGTGTTGTCTGAATTCTGTTGTGCGTGGCAACTTCAACCAGGATCAGTTGCAATTCTTTTTTGTTATTTATATTGTTCCATGTCCCTTTAAGAATGCTATCCATGTCAGCATGCTCTTAAAAGGTGCACAGGAATAACAACAGAGCTAGCCATTTGGGAAAGTTGAGCCTGAAGAATACTTCTCTGGCTTTCATTAACTAACGAGAGCCCTCATTCCCTCTCTTCCTCCGGAAGGAACGTGTGAAGAGAAGATGAGAGGTAGAGTGAGGGAAAGAGAAAAAAGAAGTAGTAAAAAACTTGCCAAAATAGTTTTGCGTCGACATCAAAATTCTTCTCAGAAAGATAATGTTTTTTTTCCAAGAAAAAATTGACACAAAGTAACAGGAGTTATATATTAGAATATTTTATTGCTTTATGAAATGTTGTTTGAATTTAAATTCACAACCTTCATATTGTTAGGAGTTCACAGAATGTATTTGCTGGAGGTCAACGCTTTGTCTGTTGTTGGACAGCTGGACATAACCATGATTGTCAGCACATAACTTACAACACACAAACATCTTTGGCATCCTGTTCATAGCACTACATATCTAAAATAATTATACAAGCATCTGTATAAAATATATTAACCTGTTAGTTCAGAAAAAGGCTCACGGTAAACAAAAACCAAATGGTGTAGTTTACAGCTTAATCCCTATGGTGAATCTGACCAGCGGATTCACCACAGAAAATACACACAAAGAAACATTTGGAAAATAATAATAAAAGGAGAACTTGGTGAAAAGCAAAAAAGAATATGTATATGAGGTCTCCCTGACCTCATATTTAGAAATCTGAAGAAGAAAAAAAATAAACCATCACAACTTATATTTCTAAACCTGTAGAACCGGCTACTGAGGCTTAGGGAATATGGGCGGTGAAAATATGAACGTTAAGAGTTTTTGGCATTTTTATGAAATTATGGAGATGAGGGAGTTTAGCTCAACTCTGAAGAATTCCATGGCACAGGAACGTGGCCAGATTCACTCAACATTTCTGCACAGGAAGGGAACGGGGGTTAAAAGTCCACAAAAGATAAATTCGACAGACAAGGTTATCTGGAAAAGCGTGAGGCTTTCAGTTAATGTTTGGAAACGAGAAAAAAACAGATCTGATTCATTAAAAAGAGAATATGAAGTTCCCGAACTCCATGGATCACTGTACACGGCAGAACATGAGAAAGGTGTTGTAAATATGTGAAAAGCAGCAAATATAAATACGTTGGCATACACTGACAGGACAGTAGTATGTTGCCCGTTACAAAACAGCAATACTGTCCAAGTACCTAGAATGTTTCACATTTTGTCTCATAGACCCAGATGGCTAGCCTGCAGTCGCCTGGCTAAGAGAGAAAGAGATAGAGGAAGAACACAGTTCCCCTCTAAATGTGAAAGCACAAGTCCTTTTTCCATACGTTCCTCTCACATTCTGCAACATTCTTGTCTTTTGTACATTTTTCTTCAGAACTCTGACCACTGATGTAGTCAGTACTCTGCGCGGCTTCCCGAGAGCTCACACCCCCTCGAGTGAATCTATTGTCGAAGATCAAAAGTCTGACTTCCTCAAATGAAGATTTCCACTGCTTCTGCCTCCAAGTCATCCAGGCCTCTCAATGTGTTCAAGGAGGAGGACTTCGGTTGTTGCGCAGCAGTGTTGTCTGGAAAACAGAGAGAGGTCAAATGATTAGAGGAATGTGTGAGAAGAGTGGAAACAGTGGAAAAATACGCCACTGTTACAGTACACCATCTGTAACCAAAGAAACATGCTGATTGTTCCACATTGGGATGAGCCATTCGGATAAATCAGTGCAGTCAATAATCAGGGCTAAGTGTGACAACATAGCACATTCCGGCAGCCCACAGACGACCTCCAACCTACAAGGCCATTGCCGATTGGCTGGTTCTACGGGGGTATGGTTGGTAAATCAATGACTGCTCTGACACAGAGTGTGATGCAATTACAAAGAATGGTTTGGGTGTGTGTGTGTGTGTGTGTGTGTGTGTGTGCGTGTGTGACAGACTACTCACCAATGCTGAGTTTAGAACCAGTGGTTGGCTCCTTGGCCTTAGCTCCATCCTCTGATCCACAGCTCTGGCTCTGGCTGGGGTGAGCTGGGGAGGAGCACCGGAGAGGAGAGACAGGAGTCTGGTCGTCTGATAGATTCTTACCTACGACACAGAGCATGTGAAATATCAACCACTGTCTGGCACACATTTAATTGATAAACAGATGCTCTAATTCTACCCTAAATCCACTTCAATGTCCATCAAAATGATCTTTGACAATAACTCCCTAGTTCATATTCCGATTAGATTGCATGTATGTAGCGAACAACAATGGCTCCTGAATAGAGCCCTGAGGGACCCCTCAAGTAATAGTTAAAAAGGTGTTAAAAGGTTTTTAATCTCTGACCCTATCGTGACTCGTCCTTACCTTTGCTTATGCTGGCGCACTTAGCCGTGCTAATTGAAGAAGTGGACATGGCGGCGCGCAGACAAAACCCACCCTTCTCGACCTGGTCCTGGTGCAAACGCTGGTGGAATACCTTAATGACAGCATCTTTCTCCAGAATATGGGCGTAGAGAGCACGGATCCTACATGCAGGAGAAAAATGGAGTCAGAGTAGACAAATGGTGGCTCTCTGAGCATTGCTATCTGATACAACAAAGTAGATTAGACATATTAAATGCATACAAAGTGTCATGACAGCAACAATACTATAAATGATGGATCATTTCTAGGAAAAAGGTTCCATATTCATACCGGTTTTCCATCTCCTGGTTTCGGTAGTCAGATACAGGCAGGTCCTCGTTGAAGCTGTTGTTAGAAGAGTGACAGGGGGAATGGTTGATGATGGTTGTGTCTCTGGAAGGGAGAAAATATATTCCTTTAGGAACTGGATGCAGGTAAAAATGTCAAGTATAATAAACGTATTTAGCCTAGATGTTTTGAAAAGGTTTTCCCTCGTATGTGCATACAGAACACAACCCTTGAACCATCTATCCACTAACGTTTAACCTCTGACCCTCACCTCTGAGCGGCGGCGGTGGCGGCCACGTCCATGGCGAACTGCCTCATGGTGCTCTCCTCCAAGTACTTCTGCTCCCAGCGCATCATGTCCGCCTCCAGGGCTAGGATACGCTCCTCTCTTTCCCTCAGACGCTCGTGCAGCGAGCCCACCGTCACGCCCGGCGGGTGAGACTGCTTCTGCTGTGCCCTCAGGCTCTTCAGCTCATGCTCGAGGCGTGTCCGCAACCTCATCTCCAGGCCCTCGCGCTTCTCGCAGGTGGCCTGCAGCTGAGCCAGGGCGCTCTGCAGCCGCTCCACCTTCTCCACGTAGGCCCGCTTCCGCCGCAGTTCCTCTTCCAGCTGCCGGCCCCTGCACCGCTGGGCCTCTAGGGCCTCCTCGAGCTGCTCCGCCCTCAGGTCCTGCTCCTCTGCGAAGTTGCGGAGCCTCTGGAGTTCGCGCTCGGCACGCTCACGCTCAAACTGCTGCTCCTCGCCTGATGGGGGGAAAGAAAGAGGAGAAGAGAAGGGGGGAAACAAGGCATGAAAACCAGTCTAAGGCCACATGAAGCTATTTCGAAGGTGAAAATGAGAGCTTGGACGAAGTCTTAAGCCATCACACTACCATCGCTCTAACCCAGCTAATACGTCCCAGTATTCAGCCATCACGGCCGACGGTCTTCATTTGCTCAAGCATTCATGGAATGTCGAGGGTTAGAAAGAGGAGGGGAAGCTCCTATCCCTTTGACCCACTTAACAAGGAACATACCTCCAAAAAGGAACATTCCTCCAATCAGGGCCGTACACCTCCAACCCTATCTCTCATCTGGCCCTGGGAAAGGCCCACTGCTTAAATAGACAGCGTAAATCAAACCAACAACCCCAGGAACCTGATGTTAGTTCAACAGTTCTCATTTATAGCTCCCTTTCCTTCCTTCTTCTTCGTAGCTGGGTTGCATTTACTGTTGAGGCGTTCTCACCAAATAAGCGGAGGTTATGCAATGGAAATTCTTCCATACAGGATGTATCTTAGCTACCGAGTGGCCCTGTGCTATGCTCCAATCCTGTGAGGAATGCGCAACATGGCTGAAGTGGGTCTAAGACTTGGAGTGGTGGGAAAGGAGACGGGATGGGTGACACTTACTTTGCTCGAGCAGTTTGGTCATGATGTGCTGGTTGTGGTCAGCAGCTTCCACTTCTTTGGCGGCCTGTGTTCTGGCATTTTCCAGGCTTTCTGTAACGCAAATATTGAAAGTTAAGCATTATACACTAAAACTGAGTTGGGAAAAAGTTTCCCTGCAACCAGTCCCACTCTTTATAAACCATTATAATCTTAAAAAATGGCTCTGGACTAAAGCGCTAACCAACCTGAGGTTTTCTGGTATTTGTAGTCCTTACCTCTAAGGTCCCTGTTGAAGTCCTGCAGCCTCCTGATCTCGGCCACCAGTCTGCTCCTCAGAGTCTGCTCCAGGCTCTCCCTCTTACTGCTGCCCTGCATCAGAGCCTCGTAGGCTTCTGAGATCCTCTGGATCTCCTGCTCCAACTGAATGGACAGAGAGAAGCAAGGAGGGGAAAGAAAAACATTCTTGGTCAGCCATCTTGTTTGTGTGTTTAATATCTTTATGCGTGCTAGAGATGGGGGGGATGTTGGTTCAGACCTAGTACATCTGTATGTGCAGTACAGCACATAAACATGTGGGCATGTATATAAAACATACATATGGGCATATATACATAAATATACCTGGGAGCACATTCCGTACGTGGGCACATTCATACTGTGTTTATACGGTACATACACTACATGCCTATAATCCAGAGGAATTTGAGCTAACACCACTACCCGTGTGTGAGTGGTTGATATCTGCATTCCTGGGAGCTAACAGCCATGGTTCTAGGTGTGGGTAGTTCACGAGCACACGCACAGACATACAGAGAGAGAGAGAGAGAGAGAGAGAGAGGTATGGGCGGGTTGTCATAGCGGGGAAGGTGTAACACGCCTGTGCTGTGGAAACAGAAACAGGCAGAGAAGTGAAGAAGTAGAAACGCCCACCATTACAGCAGCCACTAAGGCATGTTTACTCAGGGCTGCGGCCCGATGGTCAGGGGAAATTTTCCAACCCAGTAATTATCATTCTTTAAGGCTGAGGGAGCACAAGAAGTGGGGTGATGTAACTCCACAGGATAGCAGCAAAGTCTTGCTACAGTATGCATTTACCATAAGATATAGGAAGATGGATATAACCTATTTTAGTCCTCCATCTACCTCTATGGTATCTACCAAGATAAATATGTGAAGTCTGTCAGCTAATGCTGTTGCCACTATCTTGATTTATAAGAGGCAATAACATACTCAAGTAGTGATGTGGGGGGGGAAAATAGATAGTTACATATCGCAATATTATTTTTGCGCTAGTTGGCTGTATCTGCACCACAACTCCAGTATTTTCCCTTTATTGCTTGATCTTGATCTTTTTAAAATAGGGAGCCAATTTGTTTCCAGCACTTTTAGTTCCCTGACTCATCAAAATGTATTTTCTCATGTTCTTTCGTCTCTTTGCAGCAGACATATAGTTAGCAATATGTTTGGCACATCGAATCGCAGTAGAATCACAGTATGGAAACGCAATACATACAGAATCGTGAGGATCGCAATACATATCGTATCGGCACCTGTGTATCATGGTAATATCGTGACGTTCCTGGCCATTCCCAGCCCTATACACAAGGGGGGGTTCAGTTTCAACACACAGTAGCCCTGCCACCTGCCATGGCTAACAGAATATCTCTCTCTCTCTCTGGGCACTCTTGAGCATGTCATCTGTGCCAGGGGTCACAACCCTATCGACTGCTGTCTGACATGCCCTGGATAGGACCCAAAAAAATCTATGGCTAAAGGGCACATGCTCACAACCCCCTGGCTGCAGCACAATGCAGGAAGTGTGGACACAGTAGCAGACTCTGGCCTCTATATGTTCTCTATTTGCAGCCAATGGTAGCAGCAGTTGTACAGATGGGGCAGCGTGCCTGAGGTGGCTCTACACAAGCTATCTGCTATTTGAGTTTCCCTCCATTCCCTTCATTAAGGGACACATGTTGCAGACTACAGTCCTCTGCTATTCAGTGTGGGCATGCCTGCTTCAGAAGTTACCGTAATTTCCGGACTATAAGCCGCAACTTTTTTCCCACGCTTTGAACCTCGCGGCTTAAACAATGACGTGGCTAATATATGGATTTCTCCCGCTTTCAATTTTTTTTGAAAGGAGAAGACTTCAGTGGTTTCAGTGCACAGGAGGAGGAAGATAGTGACCAATGACTTTCTTGGTAGGCTACTGTTTACTGCAAATTATTATTTTTTTGTTACAAGCCGTGTTTCGTTAAAGCCTATTTATTTTTGTTACAAGCCGTGTTTCGTTAAAGCCTATTTATTTTTGTTACAAGCCGTGTTTCGTTAAAGCCTGTGTAAAGTTAATTTATTTCAATGTACCGGTAGGCACCTGCAGCTTATAGACATGTGCGGTTTATTTTTGTTCAAAATAATATTTTAGGTGCGCTCAATAGTCCGGAAATTACGGTACACGTGTTGTGTGTAACTCAAAGTTGTGCATTCATCGTGTATTGATTTCAAATGGGAGATTTGCCCAAAGTTGAACATGATTCGTTTCTCCAATGTAATATCCTTCTTTCATGCATATAACAGTACAAACTTATCCAATGGCATGTCGCCATTTTAGAGAGGGACTGAAAGGAGAATATTCCCACCATATAGATACAATATAATTCTCTTCAATTAAAATGTGTGATTCTCACCTTCTGGATGCGGCATGCCTTCTCTCGGTGGCCCACCAGCTCCTGCCTCAGCCTCTCGTTCTCCAGCAGTAGCAGTTCCATCTGCTTGGGCTCCTCCACGACACCAGGGGGCCGACTGGTGAACATGCTGTAGCAGGTCTCCGTTTGCTGCAGAACTGGGGCCACATACCTGTGAAGAAGGACGTGTGTTGTTGAACTGAGTGTGACTAGCCACTACCGTCTTCCCATGAGTGTGACTAGCTAGCAATAGTACCTTCGCTCATAGAACTGATGTTACGTGAGCAACCTTTGTTCGTTAAGTTTACCACAAGCTTCCCGCCGCTGATCTACGTATGTCCGCGCATGTGGGTGGAGTGGGATTTTTTTTGAGTCGCTGACACCTTTTGTTATCATGATATTCTTGCCAGTCCCACTCCCATTCACAAGGGGGCGATTCAACGGTTTTTTATTTTTGTCTTTTCATTTTGTGAAAGCAAGGAAGAGTCGCCTTCCCTTGCTAGTAGTAGATACCTGGCAGCCTGGCTAGCTGGCTTTAGCCTGGCAAAAAAATAGCAAGCTAGCTAGCCTTTTCAGCTTCCCACATCTCTATATAAATAAATATGCCCTGGCAAGTATTCTTATAAAACATTATCCCAGTTTGATATGCTGCTTTTGTATTCATTCCCATATCGGCTAAAAATAGAATGACATGTTTTGGTCACAGAGAAAAAAGCACATGGCTAGCCAGTTGGCTACCGCAGGTTCTACCCATTACAATAGCCTGTAATTACTAGTTTTTGGGTGGATTCTTGTCATTTGATTTACTGTTTGAACAGTCGCTGAGATTATATTTGGTGATCAATGCATAATTGGCTACTTTGATGAATTGCCTATAGAGAATATAGATCAAAGAACCAAGAGACAACACTGCCCCCACTGCTGTGACTTCTGCGCCGTGTATCATTTTCAGGTAGTAAAAAAGTACGCTGAATGCCGGAGCGTATTACAAGAAGCCGCCCCTTTTGTGATGAAAAACGACATTGCGACACTCTGAGTCTGGCATCCACGGATATCACAACTATCTTATACTATAATGAACACATAAACTCCACCCTAGGTAGGTTGACATATAGTGTTTCAGAAAGGCGATCGAAATTCCAACCTACGCATGTAATGATTCACAATGCATGCTAGGAGGTAAGGAAGGCAGGACGCATAATGACAAGGCTTGGAATCCATTATGCGAGCGGCTACGGCCACAGAAATTAGCACACTATTTAATGTGTGATCGTTGTTGATTCATGGCAAAGACATTGGGAACACATAAACAGCGAGAACGCCTTTACATGATCTCACTGTACGGCCAACACCCACACACACGGTTGTGCTTGCCGTAATGCCTTAGTACCTGTGCTGCTGGGTCTGGATTGGCTGGGGAATGTCCCTGTACACACACTGGGGCTCTTGGGTGTGGATGGGCATATATCCTTGGGACATGATGGGAACAGATGAGTACTCTGGGTGTGGGCTACATTTGTCCTGGAGGCCTTGTGGGGGGGCGTAGTAACCCAGCTCCGGGTAGCTATGTGAAGAGCTCTTGACTGCCTCAGACTTCGCCATGGCACCATTCCTCTCCAGAGACAGCTGCAGGAGATGCTCACTCAGCGATCGCATATGCCCTCGCTTCAACTCAATCAGCTCCTCATCCGCCGCACGGTAGTCCCGTTCGCGCAGCTGCTTGTGGGCGCCTGTGGCGGGTGCCCAATGCTGAGCCAGGTACTGAGAGTTGGCTTTGGCCTGCTCGTAGGTGGGCAGCTCCTCGCCGTGGAGCTGGTAAAGCTGGTAGCTACTCTCCGAGTGCTGGTAGTCTCCCTGGTGTTCCTGGCCCTGGGGCTCCTGGCGGGCTGACAGTTGGAGGAACGAGGAGTCTTCCTGGGTGAGACTCTCCAGAGAGGAGCGAGGACTTCCACCGGGGCCCTCTCCTGCTCCACTCCCAGGCCCTCCACTAGGGGACCCTCCGCTGCCTCCGCGCAGGGCCTGCTGCTGGATGGCCAGGAGGGTGCGTGCGTCTGTGGGGTTGCCGTAGCGTAGTTGTTCCTGGATGAGGCGGTGCAGGACCGTGCCAGACGGCTCTTCTGTGGATGACATGATGGTTCTGTTGTTTGAAGCTAGTGATCAAGTGGAGACAGAATTTTTATAGATGGCTGTGAACCTGGAAGAGGAGAAAAAAATGAATTAATAAGCATACTTACAAGTTGTCCTACACCTAAAACAGTATAGTTGATCATTGCTAATGTACAACATTTACAAGATCATGCGAAAGTTGTGTACTCCTCCAAAACACTACTGTAGAATACTGTAAAGACTGCAACCAAAAAAAAAAACATAATATTCATGATTTGTTGAATATCCCATACATTACTCAAGGCCTTTCTAGTCCAGGTAGAGTGAAGTAAAAATCAAGTATGCCCTACTTTTGAGTGATGGTATTCCAATTATCCCTCTTCATTTTATAAGTATGCCATCGCAATTTCACTGTGATTTTTACTTAAACATGTTCCATTTTACATTAGTTAAATTGTCAACATTATGGATCAAATGTTTGTACGTCGAGAAAAGTAACATTCATACAAGCCACATAGCGACAGAAGGGAAACGTGGTTGCTCCGTAGTACTACTGCTGTTAAAATGTGCGTCGAAATTCCATTCTCACCGAGGAGCCATGCGCATAATTCTAGAAACAGTTTTAAGAACCAACGATGGAACAATTAAGTTAAATAATCAATTATAAACTACAATATAATATGTTTTGTGTTAACGCACGATAAACCGACTGTTTACAATTCAAGCCTCGAATGTTACAAAGTAGCCGAAAACAAACCATTCTTACCAGTTCACGCTGTCATCCCAGCAAAACGTTTTTAAAAACGTTCAACTTTAAAAATAAGGTCAAAAGTAATGCACAATGTTTTCGCTTAAACAGTTATCATCCTTCCACCGCGAGTTTGTGGTTTACTCTGGTCAGAACTTGCTCAACACTGAAAACGGTTGTCGAGAGCTGAGCAATAATAAGTAACTGGGGACGGAGGGACTGAGGTCGGAATGCCAGGAATGTGAGAGCGCGAGTTCCCTCGGGGATCAAAAGCGTAACCCACACGGTTCCAATATGAGAGAGGAGGCCAAACTGAATAGCTGCAATTCTCCTCACAACCATGAGGACAGCAATAGTGTTCCAGGTAATAAACGACAAATGGGAATGAATTATAGGGAAACCAGCAGGCAGGAGTTACATAGGCCTAACATCATGCTAATAACATGTTATAAAGATGATAATAACCTGAATGTAGATAGTCCACATTTACATTTTCCTTACCTCTGTGAGTGTCTGTCTGCTACTGGCATTTTGCAGATACTGATTGAGCGGATAGGAATAGCCTATAGACTAACTCTATAGATCTGTTTTGACATTTCATTCAAGGGCAACTGTGCATGTGACCTTGTCCTATCTCTGTTTGCACTGGGGGGAAAAAACAATGATTGCACATAGATTTTTTTTTTGTTGCCACTATCCAGTGTTTTCAGTCAATATGGCTCTAGGATTCAGCTAAAAAAAATGCCTATAGATTCAGGACTACTAAACTATAAACTATAATTATCTAGTGATGAAAGTAGCCATTGGCTTGTATGTGAGAGGAGCGTCTCAGCAGGACAGGACAGAGTATATAGGCAGCTGTCCATTGGAATCTGTGGATTCAGTTTTCCCTGTGACCAGGACATAGAAAGGCGTTGAGCCCAAAGCACCACATGATGCAGAGTGGTCGATGAATGTCAAACAGAAGCACCTGCTGAACTATGGGTTCAAATCTCAAATATGTAGGAGCATAAGGTCTGTGGAATGAGACATGAGGTTAGCATGCTTCATGAATTAACATCATTTGCCTCCGTAGCCCAATGAACTAAGAACACAATTTTAGTGGCATTTTGTGAGGCTACAAAGCTTCTAAACCTTTCAAAATGCACAATGAAGGCAAAAAAAGCACAAAAAAAACACCATCTTGGAGGGTTTTCACTGGAAGTTAACAAATCAAATTCAAATCAAATGTATTTATATAGCCCTTCTTACATCAGCTGATATCTCAAAGTGCTGTACAGAAACCCAACCTAAAACCCCAAACAGCAAGCAATGCAGGTGTAAAAGCACGGTGGCTAGGAAAAACTCCCTAGAAAGGCCAAAACCTAGGAAGAAACCTAGAGAGGAACCAGGCTATGAGGGGTGGCCAGTCCTCTTCTGGCTGTGCCGGGTGGAGATTATAACAGAACATGGCCAAGATGTTCAAATGTTCATAAATGACCAGCATGGTCAAATAATAATAATCACAGTTGTCGAGGGTGCAACAAGTCAGCACCTCAAGAGTAAATGTCAGTTGGCTTTTCATAGCCGATCATTGAGAGTAACAGCACACATTCCACACATGTTTTGGGTGGTGGTAAGCACAGGAGGTTGGTTTCACCTTAATTAGGGAGGACAGGCTCATGGTAATGGAATGGTATGGAATGGTATCACATACATGGTATCACATACATTAAACATGGTTTGATGCCATTCCATTCGCTCCGTTTCCAGCCATTATTATGAGCCGTCCTCCCCTCAGCAGCCTCCACTGGTGGTAAGTATTCTTAAACATACTTTTTTTTTAACGCAGCCAAGTTGTCTGAATGTCTAAGCGACCATTTGCCAGGTATTAAAAGCGTGTTTGAGTTTCCCATCGAATGTTGACCATGGTGGATAGTGGAAGCCCCCTTTAAAAGCGTGGCTTTTCATTTAACACCTCCCCACTACTTCCTCTTCCACCCCCCCACCCCCACCCCACTGACCCTCTCCCCCCTTCATCTCCGCTGGTTAACTCGCAGCCTCTAGCCATTTGCCCCCATTGTGGCAGACTTCCTGTGAACTTCCAAAGGAATGCTGAGTGGAGTGGCCCTTTGAAATCATGGACATTGAAAGGAGCCATTCCTGGTGTTAGTGGACATTCAAAATCGCTGGCCATAAAAATTCCTGCTGTCTGCAGACTCAGGCGGGCTTCAGTTGACCAAAGTTATAGCCCCATGGGTTATAGGTTATACTTTATGTGAGGATTGAGGAAGAATTCACGATATGTGAGAACAATGCTGCAAGAAAGATGTCACATGGTTCTATTTAGTCCTTTTTTCTTATTCCCTCATGTTTGATTTATTTTAAGTTCATTTGCTTAGAAGTGCTTTAATATTTATTTATTCCTATCAGGTGCTGTGTTTTGGTTTACTTCTTATTTACTTATTTGAGTGACTTCCTTGGAATTGGTTAACCCCTTTTGAGTGTTTGTCTTGGTGTGTGAATGAGGGCATTTGATTAACCCGGGCGCCCGGGTAGGCAGAGTTGGAACCGGACTGCCTCCCGGGTATGAGCCGTGTGCCCCGATCTGGCTGACGGCTAGGTTGTCTCAAAACAAAAGTGACTTATGTTAAGCACGTGGAGTAATGAGTAGAATTCTGTGTTTTCACATGCAAAAGTTAATGCCTTTGATAAAAATAAAAAAACGCTTTATCTGCCTTCCTAATTAAAACTAGTTTGAAAATTCAAACATCTATTTCATGGAAAAGAGACTTATTTTTCCGAACAATGCACCATGCTGCCTTGTTGACAACATGACCAAGCGGCACAGATTACTGTTTATTTGAGCAGGGCGTGCCTCCCTCACCGGCTTCACCCAGAATCCCCCCAATGGGGGAATGGGTGTGTTAATTAGAGACCTGAGCTAAGCCCCCACCCCCGAGGAGTGTCGGGGTTAATGAGCTGGCCCCCCTGTACAAAGGCAGCTCTCAGTCAAAGTTTGTCAGATGCCTAAGAGAATGATATGGAAAATGGTGGTGCAGAGCTGGCAGGAGCAGTGGAACAGAGACACTAAGGGCAGGCGTCTATTCCAAGTAGAGTAAAGTCGGGGAGGGGAGGGCGGCAGGAAGAGACAGAAGAGAGGAGGCCATCTTCAAAAGGCTAAGGGTGGAATACAGCCGGTTGAATACGACGTTAAATGTGATAGGAAAGCATCCAACAGGGAGGTGTGATTACTGCCAGGAAACCGAGACAGTGGAGCATGTATTGATACAGTGTGAGCAGTATCAATACATGCAGAGGGAAAGAGAGAGACTGATAACCAGTATGAGGGAAAAGGGGATACAGGAATTGAGTTCATAGAGCATACTGAGTAGAACATCATTAGATACAGTCTCAAATATTTTATATTTCTTAATAGAAACGTGGCTGGCAGGTGGGATTTAGTTTGTGCCTGTCTCTGGCTCACACTCCAGTACAGTAGGTGGCGGCAATGCACCATACCGTTGGATGCCAACCGCCGATAAACCCTACAGAAGAAGTTTGTCAGATTCTAGCCAGCAATAGGAGAGGACAGGTGCCACAGGCTGTGCTCAGCCACACCTCTACCACTACCGCCGCCGCGTCTGGGGGAGAGGGGAACCAGATGAGTGTGACCCTAATCGGGAAGAGCCGAACGGAACGACCCTGCTCGGGATGAAGAGCCGAATGGAACGACCCTGCTCGGGATGAAGAGCCGAATGACGTGTGAGTGCATACCAATGGTTTCCAGTATGATGACGTTACTAATGAAGCTTTCTCCACCCTCCCCAGACGTGGCCTGCTATGAGGAGACTGCAGAGCCCACGACTGCCTCATCGGAACCCCATGATGCCAATGACGAGGCGGCGAACGCTCTATGCCAAACGACTATGGACTGTAACGTGTATGTGGTGTGAGTGCCTGGGCCTGTGTGTTCTGTGTTGCTTTTATCCTGTAACCCCCTTTTTAGTACTGAGAAAATACAATTATTAAAGAACCATAAACTGACTGTTTGCCTCCTGCCTCTGTCTGTGGTATTGGGATTGAAAGAATTTTGTTTTTGACAAAGACACAATACTTTGCTGTAACACCAAACCAAACCGTTTTTCTTTGTTGCTGTTGTTGTTGTTTTTATGTCACAATATGACATCATTCCATTTTGGTTTTTGGTCAAAATGAACACAATATTACACTGAACACAAGTTACAGTTCATATAAAGAAATCAGTCAATTTAAATAAATTCATTAGGCCCTAATCTATGGATTACACATGACTGGGAATACAGTTGTGCATCTGTTGGTCACAGATACCTTAAAAAAAGGTAGGGGCGTGGATCAGAAAACCAGTCAGAATTTGGTATGACCACAATTTGCCTCATGCATCGCAACACATCTCCTTCGCATAGAGTTGATTGTGGCCTGTGGAATGTTGTCCCACTCCTCTTCAATGGCTGTGCGAAGTTTCTGGATATTGGCAGGAACTGGAACACACTGTTGTACACGTCCATACAGAGCATCCCAAACATGCTCAATGGGTGACATGTCTGGTGAGTATGCAGGCCATGGAAGAACTAGGACGTTTTCAGCTTCTAGGAATTGTGTACAGATCCTTGCGACATTGGGCCGTATTGTCATGCTGAAACATGAGGTGATGGCGGCAGATAAGTGGCACGACAATAGGCCTCAGGATCTCATCTCTGCATTCAAATTGCCATCGATAAAATGCAACTGTGTTTGTTGTCTGTAGCTTATGCCGGCCCATACCATAACCCTACCGCCACCATGGGGCACTCTGTTCACAACATTGACATCAGCAAACCGCTCGCCCACACGACGCAATACATGCTGTCTGCCATCTGCACAGTTGAAACCGGGAGCACATTTCTCCAGCGTGCCAGTGGCCATCAAAGTTGAAGCTTTTCCCACTGAAGTCAGCTATGACGTCGAACTTCAGTCAGGTCAAGACCCTGGTGAGGACGACGAGCATGCAGAGGAGCTTCCCTGAGATGGTTTCTGACAGTTTGTGCAGAAATTCTTTGGTTGTGCCCCAACCCACAGTTTCATCAGCTGTCCAGTGGCAGCTGCAGCAGCCTGCAGGTGAAGAAGCCGGATGTGGTGGTCCTGGTCTGGCGTGGTTACGAGTCTGGTTGGACTTCCTGCCAAATTCTCGAAAACAATTTTGGAGGCTGCTTATGGTAAAGAAATTAACATTCAATTCTCTGGCAACAGCTCTGGTGGACATTCCTGCAATCAAAATGCCAATTGTATGCTCCCTCAAAACTTGAGACATCTGTGGCATTGTGTTGTATGCCACACCTGTCAGGTGGATGGATAATCTTGGCAATGGAGAAATGCTCACTAACAGGGATGTAAACAAATTTGTGCACAACATTTTAGAGAAATAAGCTTTTTGTGCGTATGGAACATTTCTGGGATCTTTTATTTAAGCTCATGAAACATAGGACCAGCACTTTTCATGTTGCGTTTATATTTCTGTCCAGTGTACATTATTCACACTACCAGTTATAGGACGGAAGACATCCTGAAGAGGGACTGTGTTTTGGTCCATGTTCAGCATGCTATGATAAGTTACTTTCTAAAAAAGAGCAACACAAAATGCAATGGATTTTGATTTGACACAAGACATTTTGGAAGGAAGGAGCTTTCATCGAACTGTGATAGACTAAGCAGGTTGGCGTTACTTGACTGAATGACTTCCTCTAAAAGAGAGTAGGAAGAGAGGCCAGCTCACTGATGACTGGGTTTGTGTCTAGAGGCTCAGAGTGGAGTGGACAATAGAATGGGAATGAAACTGGACATGACAGAACCGGGTAGAGTAGAATTCTAAAGGGTTGAGATAAAACAGGATAGGATGGTGTGGTGTTAAATAGTGTGGGAAATAATTGGACTGAATGGAATACCGAGTATTACGATAAGGTGGGGTTGGATTGGGATGGGATGGATTCCTTCTCTGGGCATTCACATTCAAACAGAGAGCAATAGATAGGGATAAGATGGAATGTGTTGCGATGGTATTTTGTTCTGCTACGCCAATGACATTGGATATTCCCAAGTATTCATATTTCAATACAGAACGGCTGACTTTGACTGTTTATGTGCATTTGAATGATTCTGGGAAGTGGTCTCAGATCAGGACTGGCTAGTGTTGTTTATTTGGTTCAAATTCCTCACTATTAACTTCTGAGATGAACCATCATGAGGAAACGCAGAATTATTCCTGCTATTACTACAGCAAGTTATCGAACAATCTCCTGTTTGCTCCATCCACTCCAGTTGAAGGTCAGAGAATTGCCAGCAAATTTTCTGGCAGACACATATCAGACAATGACTCGTAGGACCGGAATCCCAGAAGTCTTTGACTAGGCCACACAGCTGTTGCAGGTGTGTGTAAAAACAACACAATCCTTGGCTGGCCTACATCTTGGAAACAACTTGAAGGCTTAAAGCAAATATCGAACCTGTTAAAAGAATTCAAGAACCTGTTGAAAGAATTGAGCTAATGTGTGATTGTGTATTGTTATATGTTGCGTGTACTGTTTCTGAACACACGGTAAGCAGCATTCCCCCTATCGCCTGACTTTCTGTGTCAAACCGGACTGGTGACATTTTTTTCCCTGTGCCTTGATATCTGAGACACTCTTCTCATGAACACATTAGCTTACGCAGGATGAGGGTCAGTGCTGGTGGGAATGAATGCAGCGAAAAAGTCCTAGGCCATTTCCCACTTTTCTTTCGGAGCATTTGACTCTTCTTGCATTGTACTTAAGCTCTTATGCCACCATTCCTCTCCTCCATATTGAAAATACAGAGAATGTCATGACATCGCCATGGGGACTTGATGGTTGTTCCTCTTTGCTAGAAAACACTCTAAAAAGTTGGTGTCTGCTCTCACACATATTAGTCACACGCCTCTGATCGCAAATAGTTGAGTGTCACCGTAATGATGCTCTCTGTTCCCCTCTCTCTCTCTCTCTCTCTCGATCGCTTTCACTCACAAACACATAAATGTGGCCTGCCTTCACTGTTTTTAAGTAGCTCAGAACACAAAAGAACATGACAAGTTCCTAAGTTCTTAAGATAACACTTTTTTTTAAGTGTTGCTTAGTTCTAAAGAGGGGAGGAAACAAATCATTAAGACAGACATGACAACTCTGGTGAGAAAGAATGCTGTTTGAATGCTCATGAACTTTTCAACCAGGGTTTGCTTGGAGCAGGGATGGGCAACTTTGATGAATCTGAACTCACCATGAGCGGCTGAAGTGGCTCACGGTTCTGTGTACCCACATCCATATCCATACATGCGGTCAGAGCCAGCCCTAGCCTTTTGGGGTCCCTACGTGAAATTTGGTTTCAACTCGCGAGCAAAACATTTTAGCGACAAACGGGGGAGAGAAAAACGTTTACTGCAATTCTACACATTTTGCCATGGAGTGGATTTTTTTAGTTGATGCAGTTTTACGGCAAATTTCCTGCAATTCTACCGTTTGCCGTTATTAATATAATATCGGAGTGAGAGTGACTAACGAAATCAATGGGGGGGCCCGGTGGGTAATTGCACCATGATTACGACAAGTTTAGATAGCTGGCTAGACTAGTTGACCAATCTAAATGAACTGACTGACTGTCAGTGACTGACATACTGTAACAAGATAAAAAACAGCTGATGAACAACAACAAAAATGGGGGGAGGGGGAGTTGATCCGAGGACCTACAAAAGGGGGACCTTACCCATCCCTGGCTTAGAGTGCTACACTACTTTATTTTTCCCCAGTGCTTGTTCCCTGCACCTGCGGATGTTTGTTTGATATCCCTACACTACTTTTGACCAAAGAAAACCTCTAGTTGCCACAGGCAGTCCCGCCTCTATGGTTTCAAAGCGTACAGACAAAACTCTCAATGATATAAAAAAAATCTCACACAACTTTTTAAGACAGACCTCGAGATTAAAGCAACTCAACAGAATTGCAACACCTAGTACTACACAATACCTAAATGGTGCTTTATAGTGCTTTTTTTGTGCACATGGGGCTTTTCCTTTGCAGTCACTCATCCAAGTGAGAGACAAATGACACAGCAGTTCTGTGTCCAACTATGACATCTGTTCCTAAAACGGTCCTCCAGCCAGCCGGGGGGGGGGGGGAGATCACAGGAATGCCAATCATTTAGCCACGCTCGGCATGTGTGCCCACAGTACATAGCTATCTGCTGCCGCTGCTGCCTCTGCCATTGCTGACCCGGCACATAGCGGAAGATCAGTCATGTTGGCCACCGGCAGCGTGGTGGAAAGAGAGAGCCCTTTATGACTGGAGCTGGGAACCGCTGAGGGACTTTCCATTGACATACATGGCCTGGAGGGGAGTTTAGACGTGTTTTGCGGATTCTTTGATAATTATTATGCTTAGAATTTGATTGGATAATGGATATCAAATTAAGTGAATGTAGTTTTGCCCCTAAGAAACATCGATGGTTGAAACGTTTACTTGGACTGATGTAGGATACAACCTCTAAGTCAGGCATACTGAGAGTTGGTGTCTCTATAAATTGAAAGTGACTTATGACTCTCTACGTGTGAACATGATTCAGCCATGAAACATGTTAATAGAGGTAACTTATAGCTCAACACGTCAGCTGGTCTCACATGAGGCACAGTGTATTGTTTGGTGCGCAAAAAGAGGGGCATTGTCTATTTCAGACAGAGACAGACTATTTTTAAGACATTGGGGAAAACATCTATTTTGGGATGGATGAAATCTAAATGATGTATGACGCGCAGTGGAACAAACACATTCGAATAGTTCTGAAGATGAGGAGATGAACAGTGCTACTGTTCATTAACCACGATGGATGGAGTGGGCCAACGGCTAAAGTTGAACTCGAGTTGAAATTTTAACTCAATACTTCTATTGTATACAGCGCATTGTGTTCAAATAGAACAGTGCACTCCTGATGCAGCCGGTTACAAAACTTAAATTCCTGTCAATCACATTTTATTATCATGTTACAGTAGATCCCTTGTAAAGGAATACCTTTATTCATTATAAAGGAATTCGATGCAGTTGTCCTAGTCCACTGAAAACACTTGGATTCACTCTATTATTGAACAGCCAGTCAAGTTTTATCATATTATCTTTCATACTGTGGGAACTCTGAGCTCGCTCCAACTAGCTGCCACAATCTAATATACTATGTTATATTTCATCTAGGAATTCTGTGCATCTACATTCATAGAGCATCAATGTCTAGGGCCAGAAGTTTGGCCCTTAAATGGGGCTGAGGCCAGGAGTTTTTCCTGACCACCTGATCTGACCATGAATAAAACATGGGCCCTAGTTACAGTAAAACGTGGGCCCTAGTTACAGTAAAATGTGGGCCCTAGTTACAGTAAAATGTGGGCCCTAGTTAGAGTAAAATGTGGGCCCTAGTTAGAGTAAAATGTGGGCCCTAGATACAGTAAAACGTGGGCCCTAGTTACAGTAAAATGTGGGCCCTAGTTAGAGTAAAATGTGGGCCCTAGTTAGAGTAAAATGTGGGCCCTAGTTACAGTAAAATGTGGGCCCTAGTTACAGTAAAATGTGGGCCCTAGTTACAGTAAAATGTGGGCCCTAGTTAGAGTAAAACCTCAAACTTGATAATCTGGAGTTTAATCCCAGTCAAGTCCCATGGTCAGGAAAACTCCTGGCCCAGCTATGTCCTAGTCCAAATTCACAGAGACGCACAACATCGGCAAGCCTCCACTTCCAACCTCATCTATAATTCTCACTCAATACAAGGCAGTGATCACAGGCAAGCACTGTTAGCACCAACACTCCACTTCTATGGGGGAAGAATGCAAACACGGAGTGCTTCCAAGAATCCCAGGGCCATTCCGGAATGCCCAAATGGGATTCTACGGGTCGGTGTTTACCGTTCCAGGCCGATGTTATCCTACAATTTCCCTCCAACCATGTCATTATCTTGGCCTTGCTCGGGGGAGAGTTGGAGTACTTGGAGTTGGAGTACATTTTCTCCTGTCTTATTGGATGTCATGGACGTCTCTCTATCTGACCATCTTACGCCCGAGAACACTTAACCACAGACAGCTATGCGTGTGTCTCATACCAAGTCTCTTTTAGACGCAGTAAACACTATTAGGAGGAGATGTCTAGACAAGCATCTGGGCTCTTCTGTTATGTTGCATAGTTACATGTCACACTAGAAGGCTATACTTGTCATGCCTGCTGTTAGGTGGTTTTGTCACATTAGTTGTATGCCACCTCTGTCATTGCATTTTTTGAAGTATGTTTGAGGACATTGTCAACCCAACTAATGAACATTAACTTAGTTTTACTCACAGTGGCGATATTGCAGTGATATTGTTGGTTGTCTTACAAAGTACATCTTACATTCCTTCCTTATCTTTACGTACTGTATCAAAATAATACAAACAAAATGCAGGACAGAGAGAGAGAGTGGAAACATACTTTTTGCCTACCCTTATAGTGGAGCAGCTAAGCAAAAACAATTGGGCATTTTGTGATATAAGCAGTAAATTGGATTTATGGACCCTGAAAATATTTAGATATGGAGCCACCCCTGGGGGGCGTGGCAGGTGACGTAACACAATTTTACAATTCAGAAGAACTATTTTGAGGTAAACACACCACATTTGGCCCCTGGGGCCGTGGCAGCCATCTTTGAAAATGGCCAACAGGAGTACCATTATTTTACAAAAAATGACTATTTTAAGATAAAGGCTCCAAATTTAGCACAGAGCTAGATTTATGGACCCTGAAAAAGACACCAGAGATTTGGCCCCTGGGGGCTGTGGCATCTTACACAATGGGCACTTTTGGTAATACAATGTTGCAGTTCTGAAGGCCTTTTTCTTTAGATAACTGCACCAAATGTGGCACAGAGGTAGATTCATGTACCCTAAAAAGATTGTGAAATGGAGACACCATAGCTTTGGCTCCTGGGGGCTGTGGCAGCCGTCTTACAAAATACCCAAATAGGCTAGATGTTATAATGTATGTTATAGTTACTCTTATGTACATCTCCTCACGTTTTTGTAACATGCCTGCCATTGGTTGATATACAACATTGGTTGATGTAAAGCATACACTTGAATACAGGGTGTCAGGTCAGGTCCAAGACCACTAGTTCATTTTGCAAGTAGCCACCAGTAAATCAGCTAGGTAGTTCCAGGGCTTTTGATGCTGTACTCATCTCTTTTGGAGGGTGTATATTCTGTCTGTTACTGTGTTTAGCTCCACTGACCAAATAATTATTCATTTGAATGAGGATTTTATAGGTCCCTTAGGGTGCAGGAAGTACACTTTTACCTTATGCCTCAGATCAATAGTCACCAGAAGTTCATGGCATACTAAGCTGTGTAAGTAAGTAGCCTTGCACAAGCCTTGGCTTGTGTGAGCCAGAATGGCTCATAGGAGCAGGAGCCTAAAACCTGTTTTTGTAGCGTGAGTCAGCTTTATGTACAATTACACCCCCTGGACAAGATGCTAGTCTGTGCCTTGTCCCCAATCTATCTCTTTAATGCTGTAGTGGCTCCAAGCAGAGACGTATCAGTCCCATTTTTAAAGTCTTTGGTACGATTCAGCTGGGGATCGAATACCTTTTGTCATAACTTTGTTCATGTTATTTAGATGTATCGGGTCCCATTTTTACAGTCTTTGGTATGACTCGGCTGGGGATCAAACTCCCAAACTTTCGGCAGACACTCTAACCACAAGGCCACTGCGTTGGTTATTGACGAAACTGTGACATGGCCCTTAATTTGTTCCAATTGAAGCAGATATTCAGCAGGAATTAGAAAAACTAGTGTGTCATACCTTTGTTCATGAAAGGTTGAAAGTTAAAGGTTATGCGTGCCAAGCACAGTTCTGACTGAAACACAGCTTGAGATAATAGTCCAAGGCCATTGTGAACTATTCCAACGTATTGGCTACGATATTTTCCCAGTTACAGCTGTAGCTGGTTGACACTCAATTACTTTTCTCCTCCCACCTTCTGCGTGCCTGGCAGATATCTCAGCTTGGATATCAGCCCACCACCTCAAGTTCAACCTCGACAAGACGGAGCTACTCTTTCTCCCGGGGAAGGCCTGCAAGCTCCAAGATCTCCCCATCACGGTTAACATCGCCACGGTGTCCCCCTCCCAGAGTGTAAAGGACCTTGTGACCCTGGACAACACCCTGTCATTCTCTGCAAACATCAAAGCAGTGACGCGCTCCTGCAGGTTCATGCTCTACAACATACGTAGAGTACGACCCTACCTCACACAGTTAGCAGTGCTGGTCCTAATAAAGGCACTTGTCATCTCTTGTCTGGATTACTGCAACTCACTGTTGCCCGGCCTCCCCGCTTGTGTCACCAAACCTTTGCAACTTATCCAGAAAGCTGCTGCCCGCATGGCGCTCAACCTTCCCAAGTTCTCCCATTTCACCCCGCTCCTCCGCACACTCCACTGGCTTCTAGTCGAAGCTCACATCCACTACAAGACCATGGTACTAGCCTACAGAGCAGCAAGAGTAACTCCCCCTCCCTACCTTCAGGCTATGGTGAAACGCTACAACCCAACCCGAGTACTCCGTTCTGCAATCTCTGGTCAGTATGAAAAAAGTATGAAAATGTATGCACTCAATCTGAATAGGAGCGTCTGCTAAATGACTAAAATGTAAAATGTAAATGGTCTCTTGGCCCCCCAGCTCCTGCTCAACCCAATTAAAGCTCATCTCTGTCCTGGCACCCCAATGGTGGAACCAGCGTCACCCTGAGGCTAGGACAGCTGAGTCCCTGCCCATCTTCCGAAAACATCTGAAACCCTACCTCTTCACAGAGTATTTTAAATAATCCCACAGAACCCGCAACCCCCCCCCCCCCCCCCCAGACCCCCCTCCCCGTCACGATCTGGTTACCTATAAGTACAAACATAGTTATGTTTTGGGTGATTACATGTTTAGTCCCGTGTGGCTCAGTTGGTAGAGCATGGTGTTTGCAACGCTAGAGTTGTGGGTTTCGATTCCCACGGGGGACCAGTGTGAAAACAAATAATGTATGAAATGTATGCATTCACTACTGTAAGTCGCTCTGGATAAGAGCGTCTGCTAAAATGTATTTATGTTGTTTATTTTTGGTGGCCTACATGACTGCTGTGTTTCACTCTGTAATATACTGTGTGTTACTGTTAAACCTTTGACTTTCAGTAGATCGAGGGCATGGAGTATAGGCAAGAAATATATGACTTTCAAAAAATATATAGGCAATTACTTTTTGTAGATTAAAGGTTTGTAAAATAGTGGTACAGTCTGCAGCTTTTTAGTAAAAAGGCTACCACGGCCCCCAGGGGCCAAATCTGTAGTGGCTTCATATCTAAATATTTTCAGGGTACCTAAATCTACCTCTGTGCCAAATTTGGTGTGTTAATCTCAAAATATGTGGCCAGTGGCCATTTCATAAGATGACTGCCAAGGCCCCCAGGAGCCAAATCTGTGGTGGCTCCAAATCAAAATATTTTTAAGCTACATGAATCTACCTCTGTGACAAATTTGGTGTGTTTACTTCAAAATAGTCCTTCTGAATTGTAAAATAGTGTTACAGTATGCGTCCATTTTGGATATTGGCTACCACATCCCTCAGGGGCTAAATCAGGGTTGGCTTCATATCTAAATCTTTTCAGGGTCTATTAATCTAACTCTTTGCCAAGTGTGGTGCTTTTATCACTAAATGCACGATTGTTTGTGCTTGAGTGTGTGTGTTTGTGCGTGCCTGCGTGTATTTGTGCATGTATCCGCGTGTGTGTTCGTTCATGTGTGTGCACGTGCGTAAGTTCGTCCCTGTGTGTGTGTGTGTTGGCAGGGAATTTGCCCGCGTGACTCTATGTTCTGTTCCACTTCAGTGAGATGTGAAAGAACAAATAGGAACAAAGTCTAGCTGGCTTGATTGACCTTTAAACACTGTTATATAATAGAGTAGTAGTAAATAGAGTACAATACTATACCAAAGCTGGCTTGAGTGTCACATTCCATGGGAAATGGAATGTACAATGCAAAATCCCTGGGTTAGGACTGTACTGGATCCATGTAATACATGATCTCTACCTCAACAAACTATCCATTCACTAGCACTTAAATAAATGTACATGTACAGTACCTGTAGGGCTCGGTTCAATCAAATAAAATTGCTTGACATTTTTCAGTACTGTAAAAACCTACCGCTACATCTACTATTACCACTACTACTTATAATACTAATACTACTACTAATACTACTACTACCACCAGACTTCACAGGTAGATACTATCAGTTTTCTGGCTAAGATGTGCTGATCTGGTAGTAGTTTGCAAATGACGGCTTTGCTTTGGCAGCTTCAATTGAATTCCAGCGTCAAGTGTCAACTGCATGTCTGTTGACTTTTAAGTCTTACCCCCAGTGTCAGCCCCAGAGCCCACCCAACCACTGCCCGGCCGTTCACTGATTGAGGACCCCAGCCTAGGCTGGACCCACAGAGGCAAAGACAATAAGCACCACTTCATCTCCATACTAATGTTGGTGTTGTAAGAGAAGGGTCCTGCCTGGAATTCAAGCTCACCTCATCCCCCTCAGATCAGTCATGGCACAACAGGAACACCTGTGTGAAAGGTGCACCCAAATAACGTCTGAGTGGTTTCTCTGCAATGTCGAAAAGCTGTGAAAAGAGTTAGAATTTTGGTTATTATATTATTACAAACATATCCAGGGCATGAGCAACAACACAGTGACAGGATCTGGTGGAAGCTCACCTTGAGAAGTAGAATGAGAGATCACCTCTGTATGTGCACACATATGGCCCCGTTTTATCACAACTCACAACCCAAACATGAAACAAAAATGGCGGAGAAACATTACAGTCTTTCAAAACAAAGATGACTTAAGCGTAGGGTTGACCCACAAAGATACTTAGTGGTAGAGGGAGTACAGTAATTTGGACATTTGTAAACAGATGTATATACATATACAGATGTAGAATCTTAATTTGAGACAGTTTGCTACAGCATGAAAATAATCCTGCAGCTACAGGAAATGTGAATTATTATGTGGATTCTACTTCATAGAAAACATTTTTAAGGGTTGATACAGTTTTCCTTAGGGCAAATCAAGTCTGCTATTTGAAAGTGGAAATAACTAACTTTAGAAGCCTTTTTAAACCTCAAATACACTACCTGTTTGCATTTCCAAGAACATTCTCACTAACAAACAATTCTACATCTATCTGTATGTAGTTTTGTTCTAAGCTGTATGTCTTAAACTTGTCACGTAAGGCTGGCATATACAGTATACTTTAGTCTGCAGAAAGATGTAACAATGTCTTGTTCTTTGGAAAATGTGGCATGACCCTTTTGCCACCCATGACACGTGTTTAAGAACAATTTCTGCATAATCTATATAAGCTGTATAAAGAGTTCACGAAGGCCTTGTTATGAGAGTTCTAACAGTTTAGTTTATTAGGATCCCCATTAGCTACTGCACATGCAGCAGCTACCGTACTCTTCCTGGTGCCAACATAAAACATACAAATACATGACAAAGTACAGAACAGTAATAGACAAGAACAACAAGATATTACATTAAATTAAAAATCTAAATTAAATAAGAGTTATAGGAAAGACACCAAGAGGCAAGAAAAATACTATTTACACACAATTCATATATACATATTCATATTCTTATATACAGTACAGTTAAATTAGATCTTTAAAAAGAGGAGGGGCACAGTGATACAGTATGTTTTTTTAAAAAACCTCTTGTGGCAGAGCATTCAACGATGACATGGCTCTATACTTAACTAAGCGACTCATTAAATCTGTTTTTGGTTTGGGTACCATGACGAAACCCACAGGGGCGTGTCTGGTGGGGTATGTATGTCTGTTTGAAGTGTATGCAAATAGATTATACAAGTGTTTTCAACACACACATTTTTCTTAAAAAAACCCAGAAGACAAGTAGTCAATTTCTCCTCAACCCTCAACCATGAAAGACTATCATGCATGTTGTTGATGCAGTGTGTGCAGGTAAGGGCAAAGTGTCCTACTTTGTTTTGAGCCAGCTGCAGTTTTGCTAGGTCTTTCTTTGCTGTTTCTTTGCTGCATCTTACCATATTACCAGACAGTACTCAAGATGGGACAAGATCAAAGCCTTAACAACTAGTACAGTTGATCTTTGTGTCAAAAACACAGAACATATTTTTATAACACAAATACCTGTCCCAATCTTCACAACAACTTTGTCAATATGACTTGACCATGATAACTACCATCCAATGTTACTCCTAGGAGTTCCGCTTCTTCAACTTCTTGAAGGTCTAAGAGAAAGCTTTGAACCAAATACAATTATTTTTACTTCAGATGTTTTTAAGATCAGTTTACTATTACTTACCCATTACTTACCCAACTCCTTGCTAAGATTCTCAGTGAGCTCACTGGCTGTAGGTGCTGATGTGTAGAGTGTGCATTTATCAGCATATATAGTCATTTTAGCTTCTTGTAAGACAGGAGGTAAATAATTTGTAATAATAGAGAAGAGTAACGGCCCAAGGCAACTGCCTTGAGGGATACCACACGTACATATCTGATGTTAGAGAAGCTTCACTTGAAGAATACTCTCTGAGTTCTATTGGATAAGTAACACTCCAGCTATGTGATGGCAAGTGATATAAAGCCAAAACAAGTGAGTTTTTTAATAACAAATTATGATCAATAACTTGAAAGGCTGCACTGAAATCTAATAATACAGCTCCAACTATAACCTTATTATCCATTTATTTTAGCCAATCATCAGTCATCTGAGTCAGTGCAGTACAAGTTGAGTACCCTTTCCTACATACATGCTGAAAGTCAGTAGTTAACTTGTCCTATAAAAATAGCATTGTATTTGTTCAAACATTCTCTACATCAGTTTACTAAGAACCAACAGCAAACTGATTGGGGGGCTGTTAGAGCCAGCAAGAAGTGCTTTACGATTTTTAGGTAGTGGAATTACTTTCGTTTCCTCCCACGCCTGTGGACAAACACACACTCCTTTAGGCTTTGGTTAAAGACATGGCAAATAGGGGTGGCAATACAGTCTGCTACCATTCTCAATAGTTTGAGAATGGGAACATTATTGATGCATAACAACCGTTTTTCCACCTCTTCCAGATAAACTTGACCAAATTCGAAAAGGCAATCCTTGTCTTTCATTATTAGATCTTAAAAACACAAATATGATGGTTCACTGTTCAATGTTGTCATTTCACTTCTCAGTTTGCCCACTGAACCTATGAAATAGTCATTGAAATTATTGGTTATATCAAAAGGTTTTGTTATAAATCACCCATCAACTTCAATGAATGATGGAGATTAATTGGGCGGCAGGGTAGCCTAGTGGTTAGAGCGTTGGACTAGGAATCAAGAATTCGCGTATTGAATCCATGAGCTGACAAGGTAAAAATCTGTTATTCTGCCCCTGAAGAAGGCAGTTCACCCACGGTTCCAAGGCCATCACTGAAAATAAGATTTTTTTTCTTAACTAATTTGCCTACTTAAATAAAGGTTAAAAAATGGGTTTTCTGTCTATAATGTCATTTGTTGCTCCAATGTCTTTTCCCATAGTTATTTATGTATCTTGTTTTGGTAATTTAATTTCTTATTTTTTTTGTTAAGTTTAGTCACAAAATGTCTCAATTGCCAGTATGTAAACCAATCACCTTAGCAGCCTGACTTGTTTGCCACCTTTTTTGCACCATACCATTTTTCAATGAATCATAGATCCAGGTGCATGTTTGTAACAATTGGCAATAATAATTTTGCAAAAACTGTATCTGGATTATCCTCCTTATACACATCAAACCAACATGCGTTTTTTTCATCTTCAACAAAAGAGTCCTGAGAAAACATTATGTATGATGTCTTATGAATAACTTTAGGCCCTGCCTTTGGTATTTGGCTTTCCTTGTTATTGCCACAGTGTTATGGTCACTACAGCCAATGGGAACTGATATTGCTTTAGAGCAAAGCTCTGCAGCATTGGTGAAGATATGATCAATACAAGTGGGTGTCACAGAGCCAACACTATTGGTATACACTCTAGTTGGTTGAGTGATAACCTGGGTCATGTTACAGGAATTAGTCACAGTAAGAAGCTCCCTCTTGAGAGGACAACTAGACGATAACCAGTCAATGTTCAGTTCTTCTCAGATAGAGTTCAGTGTGTCAAATCGGAGAGCCTGCGGTCCGGACCTCTGGCAGTCTCTATGGGGGTACCACAGGGTTCAATTCTCGGGCCGACTCTTTTCTCTGTATATATCAATGTGGTCGCTCTAGCTGCTGGCGATTCTCTGATGCACCTCTACGCATACGACACCATTCTGTATACATCTGGCCTTTCTTCGGGCTCTGTGCTAACAAACCTCAAAACGAGCTTTAACGCCATACAACACTCCTTCCGTGGCCTCCAACTGCTTTTAAATGCTAGTAAAACTAAGTGCATGCTCTTCAACCAATTGCTGCCCACACCCTCCCGCCCAACAAGCATCACTACTCTGGACGGTTCTGACCTAGAATATGTGGACAACTACAAGTACCTAGGTGTCTAGTTAGACTGTAAACTCTCCTTCCAGACTCACATTATCCATCTCCAATCCAAAATTAAATCTAGAATCGGCTTCCTATTTCGCAACAAAGCCTCCTTCACTCATGCCGCCAAACATACCCTCGTAAAACTGACTATCCTACCGATCCTTGACTTTGGTGATGTCATTTACAAAATAGCCCCAACACTCTACTCAGCAAATTGGATGTATTCTATCACAGTGCCATCCGTTTTATCACCAAAGCCCCATATGCTACCCACCATTGCGACCTGTATGCTCTCGTTGGCTGGCCCTCACTACATATCCGTCGCCAAACCCACTGGCTCCAGGTCATCTATAAGTCTTTGCTAGGTAAAGCCCCGCCTTATCTCAGCTCACTGGTCACCATAGCAACACCCACCCGTAGCACGCGCTCCAGCAGGTACATTGCACTGGTCATTCCCAAAGCCAACACTTCTTTGGCCGCCTTTCCTTCTAGTTGTCTGCTGCCAATGACTGGAACGAATTGCAAAAATCTCTGAAGCTGGAGTCTTATATATCCCTCTCTAAATTTAAGCATCAGCTGTCTGAGCAGCTTACCGATCACTGCACCTGTACACAGCCAACTGTAAATAGCACACCCAACTACCTCATCCATATTATTACTTACCCTCTTGCTCTTTTGCACATCAGTATCTCTACTTGCACATCATCATCTGCACATTTATCACTCCAGTATTAATACTACATTTGAATTATTTTCGCCTCCTCGGCCTATTTATTGCCTACCTTCCTACTCTTCTGCATTTGCACACACTGTACATAGATTTTTCAATTTTTCATTTTTTTGTGTGTTATTGACTGTGCGTTTGTTTGTGTGTAACTCTGTGTTGTTGTTTTTGTCGCATTGCTTTATCTTGGCCAGGTCGCAGTTGTAAATGAGAACTTGTTCTCAATTGGACTAAAATAAATGTATCTGTTAGCATCAGAGACCTTATCTAATATCACATATATATTCTCCAGATACTGACAGTTTGCACTTGGTGGTCTATAGCAGCACGCTAAAAGAAGAGGCTTCAGATGAGGCAGGTGAACCTGCAACCACAGCACTTCTACTTAATTTGTCATGAGATCCTCTCTGAGCTTTACAGGAATACGGCTCTGAATATACACAGTACCAGTCAAAAGTGTGGACACACCTAGTCATTCAAGGGTTTTTCTTTATTTTTACTATTTTCTACGTAGTAGAATAATAGTGAAGACATCAAAACTAGGAAATAACACATATGGAATCATGTAGTAACCAATAAAGTGTTAAACAAATCAAAATATATATTATATTTGAGATTCTTCAAAGTAGCCACCCTTTGCCTTGATGACAACTTTGCACACTCTTGGCATTCTCTCAACCAGCTTCACCTGGAATGCTTTTCCAACAGTGTTGGAGTTCCCACATATGCTGAGCACTTGTTGGCTGCTTTTCCTTCACTCTGCTGTCCAACTCATCCCAAGCCATCTCAATTTGGTTGAGGTTGGGTGATTGTGGAGGCCAGATCATCTGATGCAGCACTCTATCACTCTCCTTCATGGACAAATAGCCCTTACACAGCCTGGAGGCGTGTTGGGTCATTGTTCAGTTGAAAAACAAATGATAGCCCCACCAAAGGGTGGCTACTTTGAAGAATCTAAAACATAAAATATATTTTGATTTGTTTAACAATTTTTGGGGTTACTAAATGATTTCATGTGTTATTTCATAGTTTTGATATCTTCCCTATTATTCTACAATGTAGAAAATAGTAAAAATAAAGAAAAACCATTGAATGAGTACGTGTGTCCAAACTTTTGACTGGTACTATATATAGCAACACCTCCCCCATAGACATTCCTGTATTTTCTATAGATGTTATGTCCTTGTATTCCTACTGCTGTATCATCAAAGGTACTGTTTAAGTGAGTCTCAGAAATGGCTAATATTTTAATATATTCTAAGATTAGGAAATTACTATTAAAAAACAGTGGAAACACATGGCATAGAGGGTTGCAGAACTTAACAGAGCCAGGGTACATCCAGGCCTCAACTTGTGCAAATACCAGATACATTAAACCCATCTGGTTCACAATGTTCACATCTCATGTTTGTTTTGGAAATAAGAAGAATGGCAACGTCCCCCTGCTCTGTGCCTTGACAAGTTCCCCCACCCCCCACCCCCCTCTCTCTCTCTCCTTCAGAGTCACTCTTCTGATGGGGCTCCAAGAAAGACATTGAGTTATTTTTTTAAACAGTGGTGGTGATACTGTTTATTGAGAGTTATCACAAATGTTTTGTTTCAATGAAGCATGACAGATTGTACATGATGTTGGGCCTTTCATAGATTGAGTGACTCACTAACCAGGTTTTAATCTAACCTTTATTGGCTGGAGCTGCACGTGCCATGACCAGAGTGGGCACAACATTTTTACAGACAAAACCATCAGTAGAGGGTAAAATGCAATACATGGGAATTGAAAGTTATTTCTATGTGCACTACGTCATCACCCACAGCCTTTTATCCACAACAAGTCAGTTTAATGGAAACACCCCATTAAACTGTATGGTATGTATTCATTTATGGATGTCCATCATCCATTTCGTATGATATGTTAAGAATTACAATTTCTATGATACGTTACAGGAATTTCAATTTGTACAATATGTTAAGAATTTGCTAAATGTATGATATGTTATGAATTCCAATTTCTTGTGGCTAAAGTTAGCTAGGTGGATAACGTTAGCTAAGCTAGGGGTTAGGGGTAAAGGTTAGGGTTAGAGTAGTGAGTAGTTGCAGTTGCTAAAATGTTAAAGTTGTCCGTGGTGAGATTCTAACACGCAACTTTTGGTTTGCTAGACATTTGCTTATATCCATCCACCCCGACCAACCACCCTACTTTCATTTTAACCTTAAGTAACCTTCTGTCTTATGTAACCAAACTTAACATATCATGCTCATTTGAGTGTCCCGGATTTACTACATGACTTCTAGCCTATGAGAAGTGAGCCCCCGCTAGGAGTCTCAAAATATAGAGTGTTTCTTTAAAGTGCCATCGAGAATAAACGCCCATTGCACTGCATCCATCGTGGAGTTATGCTAAACTCCTGAAAATGTACAAAAACAACATTCCTGAGCTAAGTGACGGTCTTCAAGAAATTCTAGAACTGAGGCGTTCTCAGTGTCTGGAGCTATAGAAGTGAAATCATCTGTTATATTGAACTGTGGAAACTTCTTTTAAGGATGAGAGAGATACAGAGAGATAGAGAGATAAAAAGAAAGAGG
This sequence comes from Salmo salar, assembly GCF_965601325.2. Lineage (NCBI taxonomy): Eukaryota > Metazoa > Chordata > Actinopteri > Salmoniformes > Salmonidae > Salmo > Salmo salar. The sequence continues at coordinate 11,982,298 of NC_138304.1, forward strand.
GATTGCGCTTGTGTGAGATCATAACATGTGTTTTTGAGCTTGTTATGTGTGTGTGTGTGTGTGTATGTCATTGGAAGTAGCCCTGAGTGTCCGAGAGAGGCCTGGAGATGTTATGGAAAGCCCACTGCAGGATCCCATCTATGGAGCCCTGCTGAACGAGGACAAATACAGAACATCATTAAATAAGAGTTCCCTGCCACGAACATGTCTATTGTCTATCACCGAGAGATAGTAACTTTCTCTATATGAAATAGCTTAGGGATGTAATGACATGTTATTCACATCTTATATCACTTATCTTGATTCACATGAAAGTCTGATTCACCTCTCCCATGATGGAGTCTAGTTCATCCTTGTGCAGGATGGGCTCTGAGAGAGAGGAGTGCTCCTGAGTATGTGGAGTCAAACCAACCTGGGAGTACAGTGGTTGAGAGAGAAAATAAGACTGTATAATGACCACACACACACACAGACAGACACACACCCACACACACACACACACACACACACACACACACACACACACACACACACACACACACACACACACACACACCACACACACACACACACACACACACACACACACACACACTGTACCTGTAAGCCCTTGGATTCCGCCTCTCTGTCTGTTGAGCTGCCCCAGGGCCTACTGCAGGAGGAGCAGATGGACCTCCCACTGTCAAAGACAAAGACAGAGGAATGCTGACTGATATACTGTTGAACGTTCCATTACTAGCCATTACTAGCCATTACTAGCCATTACTAGCCATTACTAGCCATTAGTAGCCATTACTAGCCATTAGTAGCCATTACTAGCCATTACTAGCCATTAGCGTCACACAAATGATCACGTGACCCCAGCCTTTCAGTTAATGTACAGTAAAGAACGCTGTTGCTTTTAGAAAACAGATGTGCAGCTTATAATATTGAATGAATTGGTGAATACACTATCAGAAACAGAAGATATGACTTGATAGGTTAAAAGAATAATACTCAGAGGGGGGACGAGATGGATTTAGAGGTGGTCTTACTTTGGGAAGTGGCAGTAGGTGTGGTACTTCTGTAGGCACTGGAGACAGAGGGTCAGGTCTCCTCCACTAAGGAGGCAAACCCCACACGTCTCCCTGACTTCCACCACCTCGCCACCTGCACACTGGTACACGCAAATGCATGCACGCACACACACACACACACACTGTTAGCATACTGTAGCACTTATAACACCTTGTTATAAAGCATGTATAATGGATTAGTAAATTGTTTATTCATCATCTATAAATCATTACTCCCACATTAGGTAATGTTAGTAAGCTAGTTATTCACTAATGCAATTGTACACGAGAATGCGCACTAAACTACTTGTTTTTAGCACAGCCGTGTTAAAAAAGTAGTTTTGCACAACCTCAAATGTGTACCGTTGCTTTTCTAATATGGGTTACCTATTAAATAAATGGCGTGTCCATCTTTTTGTGAGAAATGACACTGGTCACTCGAAACACAAACATAAAGTAACGACTTAATAAATGATTAATAAACAATGTACTAATCATTATAAAAGCTTTATTACAAGGTGTTATTATACATTGCTACCTTGCACACTGCACAAAATAACCTGAAAGAGATTTTGAAATGACTAACGATAACACTAAAGGTTTGAAGAAAAAAACAGAGAAAAGAGAATAGAAAATTGGAAGAGACTAAAGACAACAAAAAAGAAAGAATCACCTGATATGCACAGACCTGGCCGCTCTTGGTTGTGGTGACGCTGGAGAGAGAGGTGGAGGATAAGGAAGAGAAGAAGGAGAAGTCTATGGTGGAGTTACTGGAGCTGGTCTCTGTCAACTGGCTCTGAGCCAAGGGCTATGGGAGAGAAGACGAGAACTGTCATACCTCGGTATCATACTGAGGTAGAACCGTTATACCTCAATATCATAATGTGGTATAACTCTTTTACATCAACGTCATACTGAGTTGGAACCATTCTGCCTCAATGTCATATTGGCGTAGAAACAGGGGTTGGAACCTAAATATATTTTCCAATCATTTCATTCTGAATAGAACCCCCAAAGATTCTGTTCCGTTCCACTGTTCCCACCAGCATAATAAAGTTCTTAACCGTTTCAAACCCCAAAAAGTAGCTGTTTATAGAGTTCCTTTAAGTTCCTTCCTTAACCTGTGAAATAGACATAGTTTTTTACATTTAGCTCGACAAATAACTCCACAAATCAGTGCGGATAGAGCAGCTTGCTATGGACTGGGCAAGCTAGTTGTTTACTAGTCTGGGTACTGGTCTCTGTAACATTCCACTCCTTGTGCAGGTGGGAGTGAGAGAGAGCGGTGGACATTAAGGAGTCTTGGCTTGAAGCGCTAGGCATCATGATACGACGTGCATTATAATGCGTTAAGGATATTAGCAGGCCTATCATTACTTCACTAAATTACATAATTATACTTAATTACATAACTTTGAACGTCCAAGAGTTGGCTCATGCTTTTAAAATAATGGTTATGTTCCGGAACACTATAGATCACTTTCGTTCCCGATTCTGTGTCCGTTTGTTGAAATGTTCTCTTCTTTTCCAGTTTTCTGTTCTGTTCCCTGAACCGGTTCCAACCCCAGGGTAGAACCATTATACCTCATTATCATAATGAGGTAGAACCGTAATACTGAGTTAGAACCATTATACCTCAATATCATACTGAGGTAGACCGTTATACCACAATATCATACTGAGTTAAAAAACATATACCTCAATATCATACTGAGGTAGACCGTTATACCACAATATCATACTGAGTTAAAAAACATATACCTCAATATCATACTGAGGTAGAACCATTATACCTCAATGCCATACCTTTAGGGTGGAAGTAGTAGAAATAGTAATGGAAGTAAAATAATATGGTATTGAAGAAAATACCAACTTTTGACACTGACCTGAACAGGTAGTACTGGGTAGATTCTATCTCTTCTCACCTTATTGCTATGACATGATCGACAGCGCCAAGTGCCACTAGAGAAAGGAACAAAGATGAGTCTCAAACCTTGGATCTTATGAAAGATTTTGACTTTTGTTGGACTAATGTAAAAAAAAAACAATACACAAATAAAACAAAGTTATATGCACAGAAGTCAAGTAAGGATTCTGTCCACATAAAGTATACCTTGGTATTGTGGTGAGGGGAGGGTCTAGGCAGGTCAGGTGGTAAGCCCTGGGACAGCCATCACAACAGATGAGCTCACCTCCATCTTTACACACTGCACACTCATCATCATTACGCTGGGCCTGGATAGACACACACACACTGTTAGACACTCATCTTTCATATACAATCTATTTTCAAATCAATGTGAAAATGTAAATGTTTATGAATGTGCATTTTCTTTGTCAACTACATGAGGCAAATACAGAAACACACTCCCTCTCAAAATGATTGGTTATTTACCTGAGAAAATCATATATGAATACAACTGTATTGCTTGAACAGTCACTTACGTCTCTAACCCTGGTAATGGACTCCTCCTTGTGGTGGTATTTAGTATTTGCAGACTTTGTCTTGTGTCCTCCAGTCAGCTCATCCAATGGCCCAGAGGTGTAATACTCACCACCCACTTTAATGCACTTTTTGGCACTTCCTGTAAAAAGACAACAAAATGTAGTCCTACTCTCCCCTTTTGTTCTTAATATTTAAATGCCTACAATAAAACCTGATATGTTGAGATGGTGTCTTATGGTGTCTGTGGAGGTTCATTGGCTGACGGCTATCTAGATTAGATTAAAATCAACTTTAGTATCCCACCAGGGGGAAATTGGTTATGTGCTTAAAAATACAAAGTACATAAAACATAAAAACACAGAATAATACACAATAAAATTCATATGGAAGTGCAATAAGCCACATATTTACAGCGCAACTGCAATGCATATTTACTGTGCACTCCTATAAACTCTCTGTCGGTGCCGACAGTGAGGGCTGCAGTGGTTCTAGCTCTTAGGAAACTTTGCAGTCTTTAATTTTTGTATGTATTATATTTTACATTATTAGCCCAGAAAATTGTTTGTGTTATTACAGAACTATTGGATATCAGAGCGGTGGTAACTCACCAGCACTACCAGCATTACAACCAGGAATATGACTTTCCCGAGTCGGATCCTTTGTTCGTACCCCCCAGGGCAATTGAACTGATTCCAGAGGCCGACCCAAAACACCGCCGGTGGAGGAGAGGTACTGAGAGCGGACTTCTTGTCCGACTTAGGAGGCGTGCACACCACACACTGCTTCCGAGTATATTACTCGCTAACGTTCAGTCTCTGGATAATAACGTTAACGAGCTCAGGGCGAGGATTTCTTTCCAGAGAGACAACAGAGATTGTAACATACTCTGTTTCATGGAAACATGGCTTACTCGGGATATACTGTTTGAGTCCGTCCAGCCAGTTGAGTTCTCAGTTCATCGCACAGACAGGAATAAATATCTCTCCATGAAGAAAAAAGGCGGTGTTGTTTCATGATTAACGACTCATTGTGTGATTGTGATAACATACAGGAACTGAAGTTATTTTGTTTACCCAACCTAGAACACCTCATAATCAAATGCCGACCGTATTATTAACCAAGAGAATTCTCTTCAGTTATATAGTCACAGCCGTGTATATCCCCCCTCAAGCCGAAGACACGATGGCCCTCAAAGAACTTCACTGGACTTCATACAAACTGGAAACCACATATTCTGAGGCCGCATTTATTGTAGCTGGGGATTTTAACAAAGCAAATTTGAGAAAAAGGCTGCCAAAGTTTTGTCAACACATTGACTGTAGTACTCGCGCTGCTAAAACATTCGACCACTGCTACTCCAACTTCTGGGATGCCTACGAGGCCCTCCCCCGCCCACCTTTCGGCAAATCTGACCACGATTCTATTTTGCTCCTCCCATCCTATAGGCAGAAACTCAAACAGGAAGTACCCGTGCTAAGGACTATTCAACGCTGGTCTGACCAATTGGAGTCCACACTTCAAGATTGTTTGATTACGCGGACTGGGATTTGTTCCGGGTAGCCTCAGAGAATAACATTGATGAATATACTGATATGGCACCAGAGTTTATCAGGAAGTGTATAGGAGATGTTGTACCCACTGTGACTATTAAAACCTAACCTAATCAGAAACCGTGGATAGATGGCAGCATTCGTGCAAAACTGAAAGGGTGAACCACCGCATTTAACCATGGCAATGTGACTGGGAATATAGCAGAATACAAACAGTGCAGTTATTCCCTCCGCAAGGCAATCAAACAGGCAAAATATCAGTATAGAGACAAAGTGGAGTCGCAATTCAACAGCTCAGACACGAGCAATATGTGGCAGGGTCTACAGACTACAAAAGGAAAACCAGCCACATTGCTGACACCTGCATCTTGCTTCCGGACAAGCTAAACACCTTCTTCGCCTGCTTTGAGGATAACACAGTCCCACCGACGCTACCAAGGACTGTGGGCTCTCCTTCTCCGTGGCCGACGTGAGTAAGACATTTAAGCGTGTCAACCCTCGCAAGACTGCCGGCCCAGACGGCATCCATAGCCGCATTCCCAGAGCATGCGCAGACCAGCTGGCTGGTATATTTACAGACATATTCAATCTCTCCCTATTCCAGCCTGCTGTCCCCACATGCTTCAAGATGGCCACCATTGTTCCTGTACTCAAAAAAGCAAAGGTAACTGAACTTAATGACTATCGCCCTGTAGCACTCACTTCTGTCGTAATGAAGTGCTTTGAGAGACTAGTCAAGGATCATATCACCTCCACTTTACCTGTCACCCTAGACCCACTTCAATTTGCTTACCGCCCCAATAGATCCACAGACAATGCAATCGCCATCGCACTGCACTAGCCTATCTGGACAAGATGAATACCTATATAAGAATGCTGTTCATTGACTATAGCTCAGCATTCAACACCATAGTACCCTCCAAGCTCATCAATAAGCTTGAGGCCCTGGGTCTGAAACCCCGCCTCTGCAACTGAGTCCTGGACTTCTAGACGGGCCGCCCCCAGGTCGTGAAGGTAGGAAACAACACATCCACTTCACTGATCCTCAACACTGGGGCCCCACAAGGGTGCGTGCTCAGCCCCCTCCTGTACTCCCTGTACACCCATGACTACGTGGCCACGCACACTTCCAACTCAATCATCAAGTTGCAGATGACACAACAGTAGTAGGCTTGATTATCAACAATGACGATACAGCCTACAGGGAGGCTCTGGGAGTGTGGTGCCAGGAAAATAACCTCTCACTCAACGTCAACAAAACAAAGGAGATGATCGTGGACTTCAGGAAACAGCAGAGGGATCACCCCCCTATCCACATCGATGGGACCGCAGTGGAGAATGTGGAAAGCTTCAAGTTCATCGGTGTACACATCACTGACAAACTGAAATGGTCCACCCACACAGACAGTGTGCTGAAGAAGGCACAACAGCGCCTCCTCAACCTCAGAAGACTGAAGAAATTTGTCTTGGCACCTAAAACCCTCACAAACTTTTACAGATGCACAATTGAGAGCATCCTGTCAGGCTGTATCACCGCCTGGAACAGGTATACTGGGGGTAAACTACCTGCCCTACAGGACACCTACAGCACCAGATGTCACAGGAAGGCCAAAAAGATAATCAAGGACAACAACCACCCGAGCTGCTGCTTGTTCACCCTGCTATCATCCAGAAGGCGAGGTCAGTACAGGTGCATCAAAGCTGGGACCGAGAGAATGAAAAACAGCTTCTATCTCAAGGCCATCAGACTGTTAAATAGCCTTCACTAGCACATTAGAGGCTGCTGCCTATATACATTGACTTGAAATCACTGGCCACTTTAATAAATGGAATACTAGTCACTTTAATAATGTTTACATATCTTGCATTACTCATCTCATATGTATATACTGTATTCTATTATATTCTACTGTATCTTAGCCTATGCCGCTCTGACATTGCTCATCCATATATTTATATATTCTTAATTCCATTCCTTTACTTAGATTTGTGTGATTTGGGTATATGTTGTGAAATTGTTAGATATTACTTGTTAGATATTACTGTACTGTTGGAGCTAGACACACAAGCATTTTGCTACACCCGCAATAACATCTGCTAAACACGTGTATGTGACAAATACAATTTGATTTGATTTGAACTTGCAATACAAGGTTTACAGTCATCAGGATAGTGTTGTGATTCCAGTGTTACTCACCAGATCCAAACACCTGTTTAATGAGGATCTCCTCTCTGGCCCCGCAGCTGACCGGCAGCTCACTGGACGACAGAGTGACTGCCCTCTGGACCGAGGTGGACACCGCCTGGACACCTGCTAAATTGTAATAGCACAGTAATAATGGTCAGTTTATAGTGATGATGTTGATAAATGTATGCTGATATCAAATATGTTGTGCCTTCCTCAAATCATAACAGAATCACAAACAGAGAATGGAATATAAAACAGATTTGATGACCCTTTCCAGCAGGTATCTGAGAGACCACTGCAGCACCTTCACTTTTCTTCACTGACTTCACTTTGCCACCTGGAACAATGACACCAAAACATGTATAATGAGCTTGGTTAAGAAACACTTGAGTTTTGAGTATTTTGTAGTACAACTAGTTGTCATATGGCTACAGAGTGCATTAAAATGGGTATCAGGTACAATATCTTATATCACACCTAAACTGTTGTTACTTTTGCCGTGGTGCTGAGAGTGGTGAGGGTGATGAGGGTGTCTCTCCCCCAGGCTCCTCTTCCTGCTGTGGGACTCTCGAGACCCTCGTGGGGATCTCTTCCCATGCTTGGAGCCCACCATCTCCCTACCTGACAAAATGGAACACCATGCATAGAATAAATTATAATTATAATAAACTTACATTCTTGTTAATCTAACCGCACTGTCCAATTCACAGTAACTTTTACAGTGTAAGAATACCATGCTATTGAGGAGAGTGCACAATTCTGAACTTGAAAATGTATTAATAAACCAATTAGGCACATTTGTCTTGATACAATATTTTGAACAGATATGCATTTCATCAGTCTAACACTTTGCACATACACTGCTGCCATCTAGTGGCCAAAATCTAAATTGCGCCTGGGCTGGAATAATACATTACGGCCTTTCTCTTGTATTTCAAAAATGATGGTACAAAAAACAAACAAAAAACATGTTTTTTTTCTTTGTATTATCTTTTACCAGATCTAATGTGTTATATTCTCCTACATTAATTTCACATTTCCACAAACTTCAAAGTGTTTCCTTTGAAATGGTATCAAGATTAGGCAAAAATCTTTAAAAAGTGTCGGATCCTTAAGAGGTTTTAAAGCAACGCTCCTATGTCACTTCAACTCAACTCCCTCACTTCAGGGACACAGCCTTTCAATCAACTGTTTTTCTCTGCCCAAAGTACCCCCTCATATGCAATTGATCACTACCCCAAGTACCCCCTGTGGATAAACTAAGTACCCTCAGGGGTTCTAGTGCCACAGGATGAGAAACTGCTTAAGATGGGGTTACCAACCTGGTTGAATGCTGGTCAGGAGGGCCTGAAGTCTGGGGTAGCTGTGCTGGTTGTAGTCCTTGGCCAGATTGGTCCAGAAAGCCTGGATGGTGGTCCTACTCTGCTCCAGGAGCCAGGAAAGCAGGGAATACATGGCCTTGTGGATCCCCTCTCTGCCCTCCCTCTCCAGGGTATCCTATGAGTGGTCATAGCAAATGTTTATGATAATAATACATTTTAGCAGACACTTTTATCCAAGGTGACTTACAGTCATGCAGGCATACATTCTTACTTGGGGCTAGTGCCGGGAATTGAACCCACTATCCTGATGTTGCAAGCGCCATGCTCTACCAACTGTCATTCAATGTTCCATGTACTGTAGAAAATGGTACAGAGTGAAATATACACCGATTTTTTTGGTTTATAGATAATAATACGTTTTAGATGATCTGCAAGGTCTTCTTAGCACCCAGAACCAAATCAGTTAAGGCTGTTACGAGAGACAATCTACAAGGCGATGTATTGAAGAGAAAATATTATAATTGTACATGCCCTCTGTCCAGGCTAACATCATGAAATGCTCAAAATTTCTCCACATCAAAATGAAATATACCATTATTGTTACGTACTTCCCATAGCTCACCTTCAGAATTTGGTCGCTGATGATGCTGCGGTCCACCAACCCATAGAGCAGTGGGAAGGGATCATCAATCACCATGGAGATGTCCGTGCGGAATTCCTTGAGCTGGGAACGGGGGTCAGGATCCTCAAAAGCCTCGACTCTGGACATGGCTCACAGTTAATATGCGTGGTGTTCATTCATACAGTATATTCAAGTGGTCTAATGTTGTCTGGCTTTTATGTGTGGTGTGTTGCTGTTAAGTCGCACCGGCGAAGTGTAACAGGAGAATCTGAAATGATTGAAGTGACCTTTGGTTTGTGACCTCAGTGTTGGAGGTGTGGCTAGTCCAGGTGAGGGTCACTTGATTGGTATGTCCTCCATGGTTGCTCAAAAGTGTTTCTGGTTTCCTTTTAACCAGATGAACACACACATGCACACGCACACGCACACGCACACACACACACACACACACACACATTTGAATGATTATTTAGAAAGTCCTCAGATAAGCCACGGAGGTTTGCTCTGCCACTCACCTCTCCAGGGTCCACATGTACATTGGTACTCTAACTGCCTTGCCTGTGTCCACCTGTCTCTCGGGGGGGGGGGGGGGGGGGGGGTAACTAAAGACCACCACTAACTCCTGCAGGGGAATACCTGATTCTAGTCTCACTAGAAAAGCCCAAACCCATGGGGACTGAGAGCCCAGATGAGTGGCAGTCTACACGTCACTGTGATACTCATTTATTAGAAGGTGCTTTCCACTTCAACTTCCCCCAAAATGTAGCATTGTTTGTCTGCTATGATCTCGGTCACAAGTATTAATCGTGAATGTGTGGTCATATTGATACTGTCATCAGATGGGTAACACCTGACATGTAATTACATAATTAATGGTTTATTTAATCATTTCTAAATGTGTTATAAACCATTCATAAACAGTGACTATTCCCCACGATGTATTTCATTTACGGCGCTTCTATGCAATTTAAAAACTCTAAAACGCTGTTTGGAGAACAGCGATAACAAGCAACTTGGATGCTGTAGCTTCGTTCACCTCAGTTGATCTACAGACAGTTAGCCTGTTAGCTATACAATTAGCCGCTACACGTTAGCTCACATTAACTCAAAACTATAATTGAATACCTGCCCTGAGTGCCAGGTCAGTAATGAATACTACAAGTTTAGATAGCTGGCTATCTGACATAGGTTTATTGAGTGACTGTCAATGAGTGACATACAGAGGAAAACAACCAATATTTAGAAATTGCATCTTGTGTTTTCTACTTTTCTATTGTTTTTTTTATGTAGCTAAGGCCATGACATCAGATACTCTTATGATGAGAGCCACCAGAAGTATCTCCGCAAAAGCATAAATGCGATGTGTATTCTTTGGGCAAACAAAGTTATTGAGACTGAGGACGGAAAAAACTCTAAAGGGAGATAATCCCCTGTGTGCAGACGAAAGGGACAGAGTCCACATTGTGACCGTCACCAACTTAACGTCAAACAACGCTGGAACATACTGGTGTGGAGCGAAACAAGTTGGACGGCATAACTACATTGAAGTCAACCCTTGAAGTCTCTAAAGGTACTGTAAACCTTTGTTTCTCATCCTCAAATACTTATCACTCCCTCAACAGATTACATTATACATTCCTAATCAGGCCTCTGCTTTTGGCCCGAAACCTAACTTGAGATCCCTTCCCATTACTCATTTTTCATTGACTCAATGCATGATTTACGTGATTGTCGACATCCTGTATCTCAAGTTTGGATTCCACCCTAAATGACGCCGCGAAGGTCATTTCTTGTCTTTTCCCACTAGCACTGACTTACTTAGCTGATAAAAAAAAACGTTGTTGAGGGAAAATGTAGTTGATATAAGTATGAGGTGTTGTCTCACCTAGCTGTCTTAAAATGAATGCACTAATTGTAAGTCGCTCTGGATAAGAGCGTCTGCTAAATGACTAAAATATCAAATGTAATTTCAGATATAACCTATACGCACTATTGTGCGAACTGTGCTGTGTTGACTCAGTGATTTTTCTTTTCACATTGTCCTTTCAAGCACGGTTCCAGCAACTGTGGAAGTAGTCAGGCCAGTGTACTACTGCTCGGGTTGACTCAGTAGTTTAAAAATGATGGCCAATTCTGAATTGACTTGTGAATTGCTCTTTAATTGCAATTCATTCTTGAATTTCAACGTGCCACACCTTACTGCTCTTTAATTCCAATTAATTATTGAATTTCAATTGAATTTCAATTGAATTTCAATGTGCCACACCTTACAGGTCTGCATTTAAAGTAGTTACAGTAGTCTAGAAATATTCTAAGATCTTTTTTGTAGGTTTATAATAATTCATCATTCACTTTTGACAGACGAGACCATTTCGCAATGGGTAAGTGTGGATGGTTAGGAGAGTGAAGCCCTTTAATCTTTCATTTATTAATAATTAAACATTATTACATTATTCATACCAGTGAACAAGGACCACTTCTACCGAGGGACGTTCATAACATACATATTACATTATTATATACAGTGCAGTGCAGTACAGTAGAGCTTAATGTGTATTACCGGGGGGAAAGGAGGAAGGAAGAGGGAGGAGGGGGGGAGGAGAGAGGGGGAGGGGAGGGGGAGGGCTTGTGAAATTCCATTGGCTTTTTTCTTCTTCTTTTACCACAGCACAGGTGTTCTATAAAAGTTGCCCATTGAGAGTGACACATTTTCACAGCTATAGTACTGTAAGTAAGGGTGAATCTATGGTAAATCAACGCCTGTGGGGAATATCAAATGGGACACATTGTTGATATGAGTATGCTATTATTATGCTATAAAACATTCTAAGTTAGTCGAGCCACTCCAGGGTTGTAGGTTTGAGATCAGCGTGCATGCGTGCTGCAGATATTCAGACAGGGCAGCCATCTTGGAAATGGACTTCCCCACTTTTCCCAATTTACGTGTCATTTTTGGTGCTTTCCCTTTTATATAAAAAAATACAAAACATAACGGCGAAAAGAATTCGAGTTTCATTCCATTTCCTCCCTTTTTTCATTTTCTAAAACTTTTTTTTCTCATTTTTTTTCCCTTCTCTGGCACTTACATATTGACAAAGTATACACTATTTTACAACTGAAGACTGAAATAACACTTGATTCGTCCAATCAGATATACGGTACGCAGCCCATATCCGATCAGAAAAGTCAACTGGAAGCTAACCAGTAGGAAGCAACACAACAAGCCTATGGTGTGAAGGAAGCTGTCCGACAGCTCTGCATTAACACAAGCACCCACCCTCAGGGACAGTGGGTTCTGCTGGTTTGTCCAGCTTAATGTCAATCACTGGAAAGTATCCAATTAAGGAAAAACTTAGGGAATACATAAAACATTATCGGCATATTCCATTCTTAACAACAAAACTGTGGTCCAAAAGAGTCAACAGTGAGGACTATAATGCAACATAATAGACACTCCTCTCTCTCTCTCTCTCTCGCACACATAGTCTATCCTTCATCATGTTTCCCTAAGCACAGGGTGCTACCCTGCTATACCGTCACTAGGGGGCATCCTCTCCCCCTGTCCTATAGAATTCATACCAATCAACAACATAATATTACTGGTTCACTGCACTGAAGATGGCTGCCTATTTCTACTTATTTCTTTGTGACAGTGCCAGCAACCACAATGAGTTAAATCATTTTTCTCTGCACTGAGTTTCTCTTTGCTGTTCTGGGCCTTGGTCGACAGATTGTTAAGTCACTCAGTGACTCTCTGTTCTAAAGGATACTGCCTTCAGGGTTCGCATCGTCCAAGCTCTCCATCCCAGGTAAGGCTGCTGCAACACGTCGAAACAGCTAGAGATAGAGAGAGGGAGGGAGAAAGGGAGAGAGAGAAAACGGAAAATACATTGAAAATATATAATACAATTAACATAAAACTACATCTTAAAAGGAATTTCCACTACATAAATCTTACACACTATAAACAAATGGTTCTATATAGTGCCAAAAAAATAAGTTATTTGGCTTGCAACCACAGCAGAACCCTTTTTGGTACTATATGTAACCTTTTTTTGAAGGTTCTATAAAGAACTATGCTCATCAGGTTCTAATTGGAAACTTTATGGTGCTATAAAGAACCCTTTCCTAAGGTTCTATAAAGAAGCATTATTATTTTTTAAATATTGTACCAAAAAAGGGTTCCGCTATGGTTACAACCCTTTTTGGGGCAATATAGAACTTTTATGGGGATCAATCTCGTAGGTCCTCGGTAGAACCATACATGTTTTTTTATTCAGTTTTAGTAGTGTTAAAATTCCATAGGTTTCACTATTGTGTAAATCAACAAGTTGAATCAGCTGCGCTAGCTCTGGGACAACTGTTAGGTCCCTGAGAAGCTTATTGAGAACTACTAACTTAATCAACTGTTCTCAAATTGCACAAGGCCATACATGAGTCTTTCATAAACACTATTAATGATCAAATAATGAGCTACAACATGTTAAACCATTACACAACATATTAGACAAACTGGAATGACACTCTCACTCACGGTTGCACAAAAGGAGCTGTGCACAAACCACGCCCAAAAATATTCGAATGATGCCGCCGCCCATAATTTAAATTATCACTAAAATTGTAAAGAACATTTTTTTGAACTGCAAAGAACTACTGAAGGGCTCAAAGGGTTCTTCGGTAGGTACGGTTCCACATAAACTCAGCAAAATAAGAAACGTCCTCTCACTGTGATCTGCGTTTATTTTCAGCAAACTTAACATGTGTCAATATTTGTATGAACATAACAAGATTCAACAACTGAGACACAAAGTGAACAAGTTCCACAGAGACATGTGACTAACATAAATTGAATAATGTGTCCCTGAACAAAGGGGGGGTCAAAATCAAAAGTAACAGTCAGTATCTGGTGTGGCCGCCAGCTGCATTAAGTACTGCAGTGCATCTCCTCCTCATGGACTGTACCAGATTTGCCAGTTCTTGCTGTGAGATGTTACCCCACTTTTCCATCAAGGCACCTGCTAGTTCCCGGACATTTCTGAGGGGAATGGCCCTAGCCCCAGACGTGCTCAAGGGGATTGAGATCCGGGCTCTTCACTGGCCACAGCAGAACACTGACATTCCTGTCTTGCAGGAAATCACGCACAGAACGAGCAGTATGGCTGGTGGCATTGTCATGCTGAAGAGTCATGTCAGGATGAGCCTGCAGGAAGGGTACCACATGAGGGAGGAGGATGTCTTCCCTGTAACGCACAGCGTTGAGATTGCCTGCAATGATAACAAGCTCAGTCCGATGATGCTGTGACACACCGCCCCAGACCATGACGGACCCTCCACCTCCAAATCGATCCCGCTCCAGAGTACAGGCCTCGGTGTAACGCTCATTTCTTTGACGATAAACGCGAATCCGACCATCACCCCTGGTGAGCCAAAACCGCATCTCGTCAGTGAAGAGCACTTTTTGCCAGTCCTGTCTGGTCCAGCGATGGTGGGTTTGTGCACATAAGTTGTTGCCGGTGATGTCTGGTGAGGACCTGCCTTACATCAGGCCTCAAAGCCCTCAGTCCAGCTTCTCTCAGTCTGAGCACTGATGGCGGGATTGTGCGTTCCTGGTGTAACTTGGGCAGTTGTTGTTGCCATCCTATACCTGTCCTGCAGGTGTGATGTTCGGATGTACCGATCCTGTGCAGGTTTTGTTACACGTCGTCTGCCACTGCGAGGATGATCAGCTGTCCGTCCTGTCTCCCTGTAGCGCTGTCTTAGGCGTCTCACAGTACGGACATTGCAATTTATTGCCCTGGCCACATCTGCAGTCCTCATGCCTCCTTGCAGCATGCCTAAGGCACGTTCACGCAGATGAGAAGGAACCCAGGGCATCTTTCTTTTGGTGTTTTTGAGAGTCAGTAGAAAGGCCTCTTTGGTGTCCTAAATTTTCATAACTGCACCTGTGACCTTAATTGCCTACCGTCTGTAAGCTGTTAGTGTCTTAACGACCGTTCCACAGGTGCATGCTAATTAATTGTTTATTGTTCATTGAACAAGCATGGGAAACCCTTTACAATGAAGATCT
Organism: Salmo salar; assembly: GCF_965601325.2. Taxonomy (NCBI): domain Eukaryota; kingdom Metazoa; phylum Chordata; class Actinopteri; order Salmoniformes; family Salmonidae; genus Salmo; species Salmo salar. The sequence goes on from NC_138304.1 coordinate 11,997,548, forward strand.
GTGAAGTTATTTTGATTTTTCCGAATTATCTTTGAAAGACAGGGTGGTGAAAAAGTTTTTTTTTTCAGAGTTTAGAACCATTATCTTTCCCAAATAACCCTTGAGGAACCCTACTTTTTTAGTGTGTATTCTTGAGTGAGTCAAACTTGAAGCATATAAAGTGCCTAATTAAGAAATTGAAAATGTTTATAGGAAGAATCACCTGTTTGACATTGGTGCCTGTTTTGGCACTGGTTTCGATGAACATCACGTTCAGTTCTTTGGCTCTCTGCTCTCCCTCTTCGATAGTGATTTGCCTGTGGGAGAATCAGACCAATGCATACATTCAGATGTTAAAGGGGAATACTTGCTAGAAATCTTGAACAGTTTTTTTTTAGAACCAATGGTGTTACACAATTGATGCATTAAATCAAATCAGGTAACTTATGTTCATCATTCCAAGCCATATGTAATCAATTTTAAAGGATTGAAAAAGTAAAAATAATGCAGACAAAAGACCCCTTTGATAGGATTATCCAAGTTCAAAGCACTATCTGAATTTGATCAGTCTTTTGTCGCAGAGAATTTGGCAAACTTGTAGTGTATTTGAGGTTTAAAAGGCTTCTAAAGTTTTTAATTTCCACCTACAAACTTTAGAAGCCACAAAAATGTCAGAACAAAAAAATGTATCAACTCCTATAAAAATGTCCATTCATTATAATCCACATAATAATTCACACGTCCTGTTGCTGCAGGATTCTTTTCCTGCTGTGAGAAACTGGTCAAATTAAGATAGAACACCTGTATACAGCATGTATTCAGTACGGAGGCCTAATATATAAATAACGTGTACCAGACATAAACGATCACCCACCTCTTCTCCTCCAGGTCTGTCTTGTTGCCCACTAACATGATGATAACATCACTGCCCCTCTCTGTTCGAACGTCGTCAATCCACTTACAGGTCTGCTGGAACGAGTTCATGTCTGGGAAGGAAATATATCATGTACCTTTTTACTGGATGTTACTGTGTATTACAATGGACGCCATTGTAGGGTACTGTGTGTGTGTGTGTGTGTGTGTGTGTGTGTGTGTGTGTGTGTGTGTGTGTGTGTGTGTGTGTGTGTGTGTGTGTGTGTGTGTGTGTGTGTGTGTGTGTGTGTGTGTGTGTGTGTGTGTGTGTGTGTGTGTGTGTGTGTGTGTGTATGTGCATCCATCAGGTTCTGCTCGTCGTGTGAGTTCTGCCACTCACTTGTAATGTCATACACAACCACAGCGACAGTAGAGTCCCGTATGTAGCTGGGGATGAGGCTCCTGAAGCGCTCCTGACCTGCTGTATCCCACAGCTGCAGTCTCACCTAAACACACACAAGCCCACTGAGCTACAGTACCGGCTGAGCCCCACTGTTCAACTACAACAAGCCTTAACAAACATGTTTATTTAACTTCATTTCACCATAATAATTTATGAATGACTCATTCACAGTATGCAGTAATATGTATAGTATGTACAGTTAGTATGTGTAGTATGCTAGGACAAATAGGGTGCTTTGTACTAGTTAGGGTGCTAGGCCCCTAAAATAAATGTGTAAATAATGTAGTCTGTGTTGATCTGTGTTCATTTCAGGGAACTGACAGAGTTTCTTACTGTTCGGTCCTCCAGGTACATGGTCTTTGATAAGAAGTCAATCCCAATGGTCGCCTGTCAAATAAAACAAGAGTAAAGTGATACTCGCAATAATAGTGCAATAAAATTCCAGTCTGTCACAATAATAGTATACAGGTTACAGTGTGTCACAATACTAGCATACAGGTTACAGTGTGTCACAATAATAGTATACAGGTTACAGTGTGTCACAATAATAGCATACAGGTTACAGTGTGTCACAATAATAGCATACAGGTTACAGTGTGTCACAATAATAGTATAGGTTACAGTGTGTCACAATAATAGTATACAGGTTACAGTGTGTCACAATAATAGCATACAGGTTACAGTGTGTCACAATAATAGTATACAGGTTACAGTGTGTCACAATAATAGTATACAGGTTACAGTGTGTCACAATAATAGTATACAGGTTACAGTGTGTCACAATAATAGTATACAGGTTACAGTGTGTCACAATAATAGCACACAGGTTACAGTGTGTCACCCTCTATCTTTTGTTATTCACAAAGGAAATGATCTACTGTGATAGATAGGAAACATAAAAAATATATTTTGTGTGAAGGCCAAGCGCGCAAATCTAATCATGTCTATTGTAATTAGATTTGTATTGCCCTTTGTACTGTAATTGTTGTCCTATCATTTGTTTGTACCAGAACATAAAATAAAGCAGCCAGGTCTTACCTGATATGTGTTGTCGAAGCTGTCGTACATAAACCGGGTGATCAGTGATGTCTTCCCCACTGGAAGAGGAACAGAACACAGGGGTGAATATTGAAGTTTGTTTCTAAAAAGCTATATCCACCAATTTTTCACATTTGTGTTTTTTCATCAGAAATGAATGCTTATGGGTACCTTTTTGTGTGTGTACAATATTACTGGTTTCAGAATTTTTATTCCTAGATTTTAGATGTGTATTACATTTTTTTATTTACTATTCATATCCTGTATATTTAAAATATATATTCAACCCATCATAAATCTAGACTCATTCTATAGTGTTTGGTTAGAGTTAGGTCTCGTCCCAAATGGCACCCTATTCCCTATATAGTGCACTATTTTAGACCAGAGCCCTATTCCCTATATAGTGCCCTACTTTGACCAGAGACCAGATCTCATATTACTGTATTGATTAATTTCGCAATATTATATATATATTTAAAAACATATTGATGTCACAAATGTATCATTTGTACAGTTCTTTATTAAAAATGTAATTATTTGTCACATTTGACTGTGTAAAGCCTTGCAGTGCTACTTTTTTCTCTGAGAGGAAGGCGGCTATATCCAGTTATGCAACAAATTGGGATCGTTTGTCTCTCTGAAATAAAACCATCTAGTGTCATTTAACAACCCCATGCCATGAAACCCCAATCTCTTTCAGAAGTTCTTTAAACAAAAACTAATTTGCCAACATTTCTGAAAATGGATATACTGTATAGTATTTTGGGATGAAACTCTTCATATACATACATACATACATAAATGTACATACATAAATGTATACATGCACAAGCACGCTCGCACACACACACACACACACACACACACACACACACACACACACACACACACACACACACACACACACACACACACACACACACACACACACACACACACACACACACACACACGAAACCCACAATCACAGGTACACTGAATGACAGCCTAGTTAGCACCCATTACCCAACGTTTATCACTCACAGCCCAAAACAATATGAGGTTAAGCTAATTGTTAAAACCTGAAGATCTAAAGATCATCAATGGTCTGTGAGTGTTTTAGGGGGACACTCGTCACAATTAGTAGCCTACAGAAAACAATTGGCAGTGGCCAATACAGGCTTGAAATCAGCACCACGGACAGCTACATAACAGCATACATTATGGAAAGCCACTAGGCTGCTACATACAAATGCAATAACACACACAGAAACAAACACACACGCATACACGCGCGCAGTACCATGGACAGCTACATCTCAGCATCCTTTTCAATGGAAAGCCATGACAGCGACCATTACACACACACAAACATACAAGAACATACACTCAGTTATGGAATAGACATGACACACACTCTCTCTCTCTCTCTCGCTCTCTCATATACACACACGCACACACACTCTCTCTCTCTCTCTCTCTCTCTCTCTCTCTCTCATATACACACGCACACTCTCTCTCTCTCTCTCTCTCTCTCTCTCTCTCTCTCTCATACACACACACACACACACACACACACACACACACACACACACACACACACACACACACACACACACACACACACACACACACACACACACACACACACACACACACACACACACAAATCCATTATATTATAAATAAACCATTACAATGGCCAAATGTATAGTATTTTACACTTCAGAACCATGATCGAGCAGAGGTGGATAACCACTCCGACTGTCTGCTGTCTGACCACGTACTCTAAGAGGTTTATAGCGCTGAACCATTATCGATCTCTAGAGTCTATGGCATATCAACCACGTAAACAGTCATTGTTCTCTAAATGATTGAATTATTGAATAAATCATCATGTTATGACACTAACAGACCATTCGTGACCATTAGGATATTATGATTTGGAACGGTGAGTCAACGGATTGGAGACAGTGACTGCGAGGTTTAGAAATTCGACAGACATCGCCAACCTGGGTGTGTCCCGAAATGACACATGGGAACTATTTATCTATTTAAACCATTTTAAACCGGGGGGGGGGGGGGGGGAAATCATAGCTAATCATTTAATAAGTTTAAATGTTGAAGTCTATAGTCAACGATGGAACTGTGATAAAATGTTATTAATCCTGAAACAGAGCGAAGATTTCTGCCGGCCACTGCACCACATCAAAACATCAAAATTCTTATTTCACGTCTCTTACTGTATCTGTAATACCAATGATGATGAAATACAATGAAACATGTTTAAATAGAGAAATTGTTTGAAATAAAATATTAATATCGGTAAAATGCGGAGGATAGCCTACATTGTATTTCATGACGTTTTAGATCGAAATGGATGACTAATCAGATTTTCTACAGAAACAAAATCGTGACAGGAACCAATGAATTGGTTGATTGAGTTAACATATGACACAACCTCTCAACACATTTGCGAAAATAGTGAAAACTTTCAAATAGACCAAAGAATACATTTATGGCCTTCGAGATGCGTTATCATGTTTGGCAACTGATAACCAAGCCTCCAAGGCGTTCCAAAAGACAACTCACCGCTCTGTTCTCCTAAAAAGACCAGTTTGAATTTCCTCAGAGGGTTCCCCAAGTCTCCTCCGGCGGACATGGTTACAGTGATAACTCTATCGGATTTTAATAGAGGTTTTCTGATCCAGAGGCGTTGTTTCTTTCACTATCGGTGTGTCGGGATCCTCCTCTGCTCATAGAATGATGGGAATGCAGCTCAGCATCGTCCTGTCAATTTAGGATGCGTGTGCGCCTGCGTGACCTCACCTTCTTCATCCTCTCACCTTCTTGAATAGTATTGCATTCTCTCCGGTTAATATCACAGTGTTGAGCTACTCAACAGTAAAGTAAGTAACATCATAAAATATTGATGCTTTCAGGTTACTTTTATTTTCAAACAGAATGTGTTATAAACTTTTTTTTTTATAGTAATATGACATTCAGATTAATTCACAAATAGTGTCACTTATACACATAAAAACAATGTAAATACTGTACAATAAAACAGGAGTGTATACAGGTTCTCATGATAAGCAAACCAAAAACATTCCTTTATCAAAGTCGCACGTGAAGTTATCAAAAGTCCCTTAAAATAATGGAAGAAACTATGTCAATTTTGGATTATAGTCCAAAATAAAACACTTTCATTGTTGATAGTACATAGTAATAACATTTAGCAGACACTTTTATCCAACGCGACTAAGACAGCTGTCATTAACAGTGACACATATTCCGTTGAATTGGTCGATGCGGGAATTGAACCTGCAACCTTAGTGTTTGCCAGTATTGTGCTCTAACTTGAGCCGTAGGAACCAATGGTCTTGACCCTTTCCCCAGTGGCCCCTCAGGGTCAGTGCTGGCCTCTCACACCGGCACCTCAGGCTCCTTCTCAATACTCAGACAAGGTGTGTGCTGTACTCTCCAGCCTGCCAGGGCTAGCAGCACCAACCCCAGGCACTTATAACCCACCTGCAGCCCAAAGTACCTGGGAGAGAGGACACAGCAAGAACAACATGTACCTTACTCACTATATTCATCATGATAAGTGTCTTTATTTATTCCCAATCCCAATAAAAACACTCACAAGGACAACAAGACTTTGTTCTTAGTGACCCCTAATTTGCAAGCACATCAAGTGCGGCCGCACCTGTTCCGAAGGATGTTGTTGTCGTAGTAACCACAGGCGCCCTGTTTATTCCCACAGGCGTGCTTCCACCAGACACAGGAGTAGTCAATGGCCAGCCCAAACACAGCAGGGGCTGGCAGCCAGGCTGAAACATATATGAAATATATTCAGACATTGGATTTTTTGGGGGGATGAAGATAATGGAAAATGAAGGATAGGGCACTGTTGTCCAGCAATCACATGCGCTTAGGGGCTAACTTACCTAGCATTCTTATCAGCAGGAACTGGACTCCAATTGCGAAGGATTTCTCCTCTTGAAAGACTGTCCTGAAAAGAAATGATCAAATAAATCATGCATACATATCATCATCATCATCATCATCATCATCTTCACCCCACCACACCATAATCATCATTACCACCAGCACCATCATCAACATCACCATCAACATCATCAACATCATCATCATTACAACCACTACCGTCATCACCAGCACCTGAGCACCATCATATAGATGGGGTTGTGGGAGAGGCTGGCAATGAAGCCAGCGAAGGCGATGAGGAGAATGGCAGGCAGGACGAGGTGAGGGCAGCCCTTGGTACAAGAACCTGGGAGGGCCCTACCTATCCCCATACCAGCCGCGCCAGCGGGCACAGCTGACAGAGCGGTCACACAGCTACACATGGTGTAAGTCTAGGGAGGAGAGTAAGGGTACATTATTTTAACAGTATTTTCTTAGTCTTAAAGGATGTCCCACACTGCATACAGAATTAGGATCTTAATTTGAGCCAGTTTGCTACAGCAGGAAAATAATCCCAGCAGAAGGAAATATGATTTACTATGTGTATTATAATCAATGGCCATTTTTTGTAGGGGTTGATACATTTTCGATAGGGCAAATCAAATTTGACATTTTAAAGTGGAAATTACAAACTTTAAAATCCTTTTTAAACCTCGAATAAATTACAAGTTTGCATTTCCAGCTGTGCAGGAAAATTCTCAGCAACAAAAGAGTGATCAAATTAAGATCCTACATCTGTAAGCAAAAGGACAAGCAGCCTTTGACTCGTTTATGAGTTACAGAGGCTTCCAAATGTCTTTCGAATACCAATTTCACATAGTTTGGTTTCAAATTGGTTTGTACTATCTTGCCACAGCTCTATTGACCAGGCTAGGTTTCACATAGGCTCAAGGATGACCTATGTAGTACCTGGACTCTGTGAGGGTTTAGTGTGTCGATGGTGACATTGGTGCAGCCAGCGTGACAGGGAGAGATGTACTCTGTGTTGTCCTCTCCACACACAGGGTTAAATACATTATTCAGACAGGAACAGTTGGAGTTACAGAGAGATAGAGACCTGGGAAGAATAACAACACAAGTGAGATCGGATGGTCCTGAGATAGAATCACAGGAATAGAATCACAGAGTTTGATGATGGCTGACTTGTGCCTTTCAAAATATATTATTTGTGTTAGTGATAGAATAGAAAATAATATTTGCCAACATTTCAGTGACGGTTGATTAGGAATGTATTGAGTGTAGGCTACAATGGTGCAACATGTTGAGTGTACAATAAAGTCAGTGATCTGTATAAAGGTCGTGACGTAGAGAGAGTATAGGGAGACTTAACGTGAATAATTGAGAGCTGAGGATTTGTGCTGCCGATTATTATAATAATTTTTTTTTAAATCACACAGTAGAATACCGCACAGTAACGAGGGGTATTTTTGATCCAGCTCACCTATTAGCCCACTGGTCCTGTGTGTCACCGTAGCCTGTGTTGACCCCCGCCACTCTCTGAGTGGAACAGCCCATGAAGAAGAGAGGTACACAGAGCAGTATGGAGAGGGAGAGAGGTACCAAACACAGCCAGAGGAGGGTCCGCACAGGTGGGCGTACACGCTTCATCACCACCCCGCCCAGCAGTAGCCCTACAGCAGCCATGGGCAGGTTGATGGCCCCTGGAGAAAGACAACAGGGTGGAGGGCACAGTTGGTTATAGAGAATAAACTACTTAGAGACATTGTGTGTGTGTGTGTGTGTGTGTGTGTGTGTGTGTGTGTGTGTGTGTGTGTGTGTGTGTGTGTGTGTGTGTGTGTGTGTGTGCGCGTTTGGTGTGCATAGGTTTGTGTACGTGTGCCTGTGCAAGTGTAGCGTATGTCACTCCTCACCGATGAGTAAGCTGCCGTAGGCGGCAGTGGTGCCGTACTGGTGCTCCAGGAACTTGCTGAGGAAGGTGGCGAGGCCGGCGATGGAGGAGGAGAAACAACACTGAGACAGGATCAGCAGCAGGAAGACAGGCCGCAGCAGCATCCTCAGGAGCAGACGCGGGAACACTGGGATATTCACATTAACACACACACAACGGCAAGACACATATACACTATACATACAAAAGTATGTGGACACCGCTTCAAATTAGTGGATTCGGCTATTTCAGCCACACCACCGAGTGCTGAAGAGCGTAGCGCGTATAAATCGTCTGTCCTCGGTTGCAACACTCACTCCCGAGTTTCAAACTGCCTCTGGTACCAACATCAGCACAAGAACTGTTCGCTGGGAGCTTCATGAAATGGGTTTCCATGGACGAGCAGCCGCACACAAGCCTAAGATCACCATGCACAATGCCAAGCATCGGCTGGAGTGGTGTAAAGCTTGCTGCCATTGGACTCTGGAACAGTGGAAATGCACTCTCTGGCCATTCTCTTCATCATCTGGAATTCCAACGGACAAATCTGGGTTTGGCAGATGCCAGGAAAACGCTACCTGCTCCAATGCATAGTGCCAACTGTAAAGTTTGGTGGAGGAGGAATAACGGTCTGGGGCTGTTTTTCATGGTTTGGGCTAGGCCCCTTAGTTCCATTGAAGGGAAACAATGCTCCAGCATACAATGACAGGTGATTCTGTGCTTCCAACTTTGTGGCAACAGTTTGGGGAAGGGCCTTTCCTGTTTCAGCATGACATGCCCCCATACACAAATTGAGGTCCAAACATAAAAGGTTTGTCGAGATCGGTGTGGAAGAACTTGACTGGCCTGACCTCAACCCCATCCGAACACCTTTGGGATGAATTGGACTGCGAGCCAGGCCTAATCGGTCAGCATCAGTGCCTGACCCCACTAATGCTCTTGTGGCTGAATGGAAGCAATCCCACAGAAATATTCCAACATCTAGTGAAAAGCCTTCCCAGAAGAGTGGAAGCTGTTATAGCAGCAAAGGGGTGAACAACTCCATATTAAAGTCCATGATTTTGGAATGAGATGTTCGACGAGCAGGTGTCCACATACTTGTGGTCATGTAGTGTATATTAACATACACAAGAACATACACACAAACATCGACTTTATCCCTTTAAAGGAACTTACTCTTTAAGAAGTCAATTAAAGAGGTCTCTGAAGAGGTCTCATCTTTCAAAGGGTCACTTTCAGTCTTAGGTGCCTGAAAAAAAGCCAGATAATCAGTCAATAGCCTGAAACATTTTGAGAATGAGGTATTAGTTATCTCTTGAATCGACTTGTTGAAAATAGAATGAATCCAACCCCAGGAAGTGGTTGACCACCTACTTTGGCCTGGGCCGGGACCTTGACCCTGGGGAAGAAGAAGTAAGGGATGGAGGCCAGAGCCAGACATCCAGAGGAGACCAGCAGGCCCATCCACCATGCCCCAACCCAGCGAGGGTCAGACGGGGTTAGGTCCAACGGACTGTCTGGGATGGGACAGAGGGGGAACAGAGGGATGGGGGAGACAGGGAAGAAGGAGGGGATGGGAGAGAGGGGTGAGAGGGGATGGGGGAGAAGGATTGGGATGATGATGGATTGAAGGAGAGGATGGGTGAGAAGAAGAGGGATGGGGTCCAAGAACAAGGAGAGAAAGGTAGAGAAAATGAAAGTCATTGTTTCATATTTTGTATACTGTATATGCTCTTCTCATTCTCACAAACAGGATCTAACGGTTCAACAGTGACTTACCTAAACCTATCTTGTCCACATCTACATAGATTCGGAGCATCATGGAACCCAGGAGGTACCCAAAGGCTGGCCCAAACACAGAGATGGAGAACAGGATAGCTAGAACACAGAATAATTCAATTCTGACTTAAATGCCAATCAGGTGATACTTGAAATATTCTCCTCACCAGGACCAGATTCAATGAAGCCCCATAAATGACTTAATTGATAATATCCTCAGATCAAATTAAAATCCTCAACAAAACATTTAAATCTAACAAATGTTTCAATTAACAGTTTGTCTGGTTCTCCTGTCAGAAACATATTATTATTTTTTATTTAACCTTTATTTAACTAGACAAGTGAGTTAAGAACAAATTATTATTTACAATGACGGCCTACCCCGGCCAAACCCTCCACTGACCCGGACGACACTGGGCCAATTGTGCGTCGCCCTATGGGACTCCCGATCACGGCCGGTTGTGATACAGCCTGGAATCGAACCTGGGTCTGTAGTGACGCCTCTAGCGCTGATGGCTGACCATAACAGATTCAAGTAAAGAGGCACTCAGGCAGCACTGTAGAAGTATCTTACCAATATAAAGAGCTGAATTCCCAGGCTCAGCAAAGTCATCTATGTAGGAGATGCCAAAGGGCTGGATGGGCACCGAGCCAATGCCAAACAGCACCTGGGCAGCTGCCAAGGTCAGCCACTGGGTCCGCGCCTCAGAGGGGTCCCCACCGCCCCCCTGTCTGCACACTTCAGGGGCAGAGGAATTCTCCCTTGGAACACACGTGTCCCATGACCCACCGGCTAAAAGCACATTCACATATATATTTCTGTGTGGTGATCAGTTCAGTCAGGTTGAGAAACATGCATTGAGCGTTATTATTACTTGTGCCAACCTATGAAGTACAAAAAACAAAACAATATATACACTCAGTGTACAAAACATTAAGGACACCTTAATATTGAGTTGCACCCCCCCCCCCCCCCTCAGTTACCCAGAAGTACAATTATCTCACAAGTTTTTAATTTCCTGTTTTACTTCTGGGGGGGATGCGGTTAACAATTGTGAATTCGTGAGGAAGGAGACTTCCTTGCGAACGGAAACTCTCACCCAAACACATCTCTTTAAACACCGTGTTTATCAAGGCCAAAAATCACATATTTGTTTTCATGAATTTTTGCAATACAGACAATTTTGACTTTGTAGCTGTGGAATCTAGTGTAAACCGTCCGCGCACAGGCTTGAAAATCACTGGACCATTTCACACACCGCCTTCGCCCAATCCTGATTCATCCACTTTTCTTTTTTTTTACCAAACCAGGAACTAACTACTGCTGCTGCTCGTATTCACATAATTCTATGTGAGCCTTGACAGATTTTCACCGTTTCATCTGTCCATGAAAGATTAGTTGAAATATAACTAAATTGATAAGTGTTGATAAAATCTAACTTAACATTTTATACATCAAGATTTTCTCTAAAGTGTACTATCTCGAGCCAGCCAGACACAATTAGACCTGTATTCATAATCAAACTGGTTTCATGGACATCCTGCACTGTAATGCATTGGATTTTGGCAAAACTGCACTGTAATATTCCCTGCACAGTAATATATTGAGAGTAATATATAAGGTTTTGTCTTCTTACCAGCTGACATAAAGTTGTACTGGTAGGGCTTGGACAGGAAATGAGGTAGGGCCAAGGTGGCAGCAGCACAGGACATGAGCAGCCCCCCAAAGCCAATGAAACGAGGCCGGTTGACCCGGCTCCCAAAGTAACTGACAAACACCACCAGCACCATGTTCCCCATCTGTAGGACACAGTCACAGCCCAGCGGACATACAGTTGAAGTCGGAAGTTTACATACACCTTAGACAAATACATTTAAACTCAGTTTTTCACGATTCCTGACATTTAATCCTAGTAAAAATTCCCTGTCTTAGGTCAGTTAGGATCACCACTTTATTTTAAGAATGTGAAATGTCAGAATAATAGTAGAGAGAATGATTTATTTCAGCTTTTATTTCTTTCATCACATTCCCAGTGGGTCAGAAGTTTACATACACTCAATTAGTATTTGGTAGCATTGCCTTTACATTGTTTAACTTGGGTCAAACCTTCCACAAGCCTTCCACAAGCTTCCCACAATAAGTTGGGTGAATTTTGGCCCATTCCTCCTGACAGAGCTGGTGTAACTGAGTCAAGTTTGTAGGCCTCCTTGCTCGCACACGCTTTTTCAGTTCTGCCAACAAATTTTCTATAGGATGGAGGTCGGGGCTTTGTGATGGCCACTCCAATACCTTGACTTTCTTGTCCTTAAGCCATTTTGCCACAACTTTGGAAGTATGCTTGGGGTCATTGTCCATTTGGAAGACCCATTTGCGACCAAGCTTTAACTTCCTGACTGATGTCTCGAGATGTTGCTTCAATACACCCACATCATTTTCTTCCCTCATGATGCCATCTATTTTGTGAAGTGCACCTGTCCCTTCTGCTGCAAAGCACCCCCACAACATGATGCTGCCACCCCCGTGCTTCACGGTTGGGATGGTGTTCTTCGGCTTGCAAGCATCCACCTTTTTCCTCCAAACATAACGATGGTCATTATGGCCAAAACGTTCTATTTTTGTTTCAACAGACCAGAGGACATTTCTCCAAAAAGTACGATCTTTGTCCCCATGTGCAGTTGCAAACCTAGGTCTGGCTTTTTTATGGTGGTTTGGAGCAGTGGCTTCTTCCTTTCTGAGCGGCCTTTCAGGTTATGTCGATATAGGACTCGTTTTACTGTTGATATAGATACTTTTGTACCTGTTTCCTCCAGCATCTTCACAAGGTCCTTTGCTGTTGTTCTGGGATTGATTCGCACTTTTCGCACCAAGGTATGTTCATCTCTAGGAGACAGAACGCGTCTCCTTCCTAAGTGGTATGACAGCTGGATGGTCCCATGGTATTTATACTTGCGTACTATTGTTTGTACAGATGAACGTGGTACCTTCAGGCGTTTGGAAATTGCTCCCAAGGATGAACCAGACTTGTGGAGGTCCACAATTTTTTTCTGAGGTCTTGGCTGATTTCTTTAGATTTTCTCATGATGTCAAGCAAAGAGGCACTGACTTTGAAGGTAGGCCTTGAAATACATCCACAGGAACACCTCCAATTGACTCAAATGATGTCAATTAGTCTATCAGAAGCTTCTAAAGTCATGACATCATTTTCTGGAATTTTCCAAGCTGTTTAAAGGCACAGTCAACTTAGTGTATGTTAACTTCTGACCCCCTGGAATTGTGATACAGCGAATTATAAGTGAAATAATCTGTCTGTAAACAATTGTTGGAAAAATTACTTGTGTCATGGACAAAGTAGATGTCCTAACCGACTTGCCAAAACTATAGTTTGCTGACAAGAAATTTGTGGAGTGGTTGAAAAACAAGTTTTAATGACTCCAACCTAAGTGTATGTAAACTTCCGACTTCAACTGTAACTGGTTGGACTGTCATTTCAACCAGATTAAGGTTGTAAACTGGTTGTAATTATGTCATTTCAATCAGCCATGCCTGCTGGGAGAGTGGTAGAACAGGAGAGAGACCCTTCTAAAGTGAGAAGGGAGCACCACATAATATGTTACAATAAATCCCTTTTTTATTTAATAGAATTTTAAAGAATGTGACTTCAAAGTGGCTCTTATACCTGTGTATTGACACTATATTTCCCATTTACTTTTGACGTATCTATACTGTCATACATATACTGTCATACATATGTATTAAAAAATACATTCTTTAGTGATTTCAAGTATTGTTGTGCACATCCAGGCTATATAGAAGTGCTGGAGTGCGTTAACATTTGTACATGCAGGTGGTTATCCCAGTGGAGACCAGCAGGGGCTGCTGTACCTCGTGCAGAGAGGAGACGGTGCCCATAGACATGCTGTTGAAACCGAAGCGACGTTCAATGGTGGTGATGCAGCTCTTGAAGTAGGCGCTGTGCAGCAACTGGGTGAGCTGGAGCAGACTGTGACACAGCACAAATATCTATGTGTGTGTGTTGGGGGGCGGAGGGGAGGGGGGGGCAGTAGAAGTCGCATGGTAAAGAGGGAAACAGGGGAAGGAGAGAGACAGAGGGAGGATGAGAGACCGAGAGAGGAATAGGGGATGAAAAGAGAGATGTTGGAAGGAAGAGAGAGATAGAGAGGGAGAGAGAGAGAGCAGACATAACTCAAACTTTCAGCCCACAGCAAAGAAGATATTCTCTGCTACTGCTACTACCTGAATCCCAGCAGTCATGGAGTTACCTGCAGATGTTCTCTTGGTACATTTACATTTACATTTACGTCATTTAGCAGACACTCTTATCCAGAGCGACTTACAAATTGGTGCATTCACCTTAAGATGTCCAGTGGAACAACCACTTTACAATAGTACATCTATATCTTTTTTTGAGAGGGGGGGGGGTTTAGAAGGATTACTATATCCTATCCCAGGTACTTGGAGGTCTTCACTGCTTCTAGACTTTCTCTGTGTACCAATAGTAAGTCTATAGGCACTGAAAACCCACATGGCATTCTTTGTCCTTGTGTGTTGTTTTTTTCTCTGGTAACCTTTGTTCTACCTCTTATGTCTTGCTGTGACTAAAGAATGAGGGGAAACTGTTTATGATCTCGACTTTGAGCCTAAGTATAGAACGTTTGCAGTCCGTGCAACACGTGGGATCTAGAAGCAATATTTGTGTTGATCTTCAAAGTCTTTTCCCTCACCCCAAAACACTAGCACTTTTCCTCATTGTTTCCCCTTTATTCTTGTTGGACAATTGAATCAGTCATTTCAAAATTGCTTGCTTGCTTAATGGACATTTTAGTTTTAAATCAAATTGGTCAGCAGAGTTAAGCTGCAGATATAAATTAAAGGGATGTTCAACTCCAAAATCAAAGTTGTCAGATGTTTACAGACCTCAGATAAGTCCACGTCCCAGGCCATCTGTTTTGTAGATCAAGCTTTCCGCCACATTTCAAAATTATTGGAAAATATAAGCACCCTGCAATTTACAGATGTGCTTATCTTTTACATGTATTTGGTATTGAGGGATAGGCCTGTAGCGGATCTACACAGCCGATTTCATAAACTCATCTAGAGATTCTAACATTTTTGAGATGTAAAAACATCTGAGAACGTACCAAGAGTACATGCATTCATACATACCTTTATGTTACAAGATGGTTTTGACTTCTCTTTTTTCTCCTCCTCCATTCTGACAGCTGGCAATGTTCACTCACCCCAACAGCGGAAAACAATCCGAACTTCCAAGCTTCTTGTCTACTGCGTGTGAGAGTGTGTGTGTGGATGTCAAGGTGGAATCGTGGTGTGCATGTGCATTGGGTGGTCACAACAAATTCTTTGAGTTAACCCTTAGATGCCTCCGAGAATAAAAAGTCACTTCCCAAACAACACCTGGACAGGAAAGTGATAAAACATCCAATGTGTCAGAGAGTACAGAAACAGAGAGTTGTCGCAAGCACATGGTAACATCTGAGTCAGTAATTGGCTGAATGGGTTTCCCCCCATGGATTGGCATGACTGCCTTTGGCTTTAAAAATGTGAGCAAAGCAACTCCGATCAAATCCCGGGAAGGTACATGTTTAGCTAACTGTATGGCCCAACCTGGATTGTTGTACATTCTGGTCTAAGATCTGATGGACATTCTGGTCTACACCCAACAGAAGAATGGCTTAACATCAGAGAACATCCAGAAAACTTGATCCTTCAAAGGTCATTCAACATAAGGTACTTTAGTGTTGTAGTGGTTCAATAAAAAGCAGTTTGAGCTGCAGTAAATCATGTTGTACCTTGGGCGTGGGAAGACCTTAGGTTATGTTGTGGGGACGTATGCTCTTGGTCTTACTATTTGCAGTAACGATATCATAATATACTCATTATGGAAGCAGATTCATGCCAAAAACGATTCGGATTTGGATTTAATTACAGTAGACTCGGCTTCTTTCAATTGATTCACAATTGCATAGCATGTACGCACACTCATAAACTGAATTCAGAGCATTCAGTCTTCCACTTTACCCTCTGAAAGCACCAGATTAGCAAAGAAAAATCGAGAAATGCAACAGCATTATACAAAAATATCAAAAGACAAAGTGAAAACAAGGACTAGTGTTTGAAATCAAACAGCTCAGCTTCTTTCTCCTTCCAGAAAGCAAAGCTACGATCAATATATTTACAGATCTCATCATTGCTGAAACAGGAGAAGTCTGTGCCGCTGCTACACTTGAGAAGCTCTTCTTCTTCCGGAGTGGCAGTTTGCACTATGACCTTGGGCACAAGCCTTGTGTCTGGATACTGGCACTCTCTGGCAACCCCAGGATGGTACCTTCCAGGTACTGCAGCATTCCCAAAGAACCTGGCTTTGATGTCCTCAAATCCGTCGCTCCACTGCCGCTTCCCTTCTTGGATCTCCTGGAGGATGGCCTTGTGGAAGTCCCTGACGGTCTCCCATGGGAAACAACCTACGTGATCGAAGACCTCGAAGCACAGCAGGTGCCTCATCTTCCGCTCCTCAGCCAGCAAATCCTGCTCCAGGATGTGGAAGTAGCCCAGCATGAAAAGGTCAAGGGTCAGGCTGTCGTAGGCAACCGGCGCTCCGTCCACCTGGAGAGGCAGGAAGTGCTCGGGGGAATAGGTGGTGGGGCACCACTGGCTTAGGGATACCGGCGAAGACTGTATTTTGGCACTCCGCCAGGTGTTGAGCATCTTGTCTACTGCAGTTTTTTGGCGGTAGAAGAGAAAGAGAGAGCTGGTCCGGTGTGGCGTCCCCGTTTGTGTCGTCCAATTTTGTATCCCTGATTGTATTGTTGTTGTCTGATGTGGTGTCCCTGACTGTGTCGAGTTCCTTATTGTGTCGACCACGGCCTCTGCTCTTTCGACTGCCTCCTTTCTCACCTTGGCTCTCACAGAGATGGCGTATGCTGACTTCTTCCAGTGGCTCAAGAACAGGACGACAATGCGTTCTTTTCTCAGGCTGGTCGTCTCCATGACCCGGATTGGGGTAGGGATGTCATGGCGGGCTAGTTCAAGTTCACAGCCTAGAGCGGTGTTAGGGGTTTGAACAGCTAACTCAGAAGCTTCCACCCTCCCTCTCGGAGTCTGGCTCCTTGTGACCGGTCGATGCGAGTCATTCACAAACCCCCCAAATGGGTAAATCCCCCCAATTTGACCTTCAAAGTTGGACCTCAAACTCCTCACCGACACCCCGGACTGCTGGATCTCCCTCTCCACCTTCTCCCTCCTCCCTTTGCTGTAGCTCTGGCTCTCCAAGCGGTGGCTGAAGGATGACACCATCTCAACACGCTGAAGCCTACACATGCCCCTCTCAATCCCCACCCCCACCGTTTCCCCCTCCCCTTCGCCCACGACCTCCATCACCACTTCCTCATCTCGGCTCGTCAGACTGGCCAGGAGTTGGTACATGCTCTTGACAATGCCAGAGACACGACTACACCACACAGGAAGAGGTAGATGTCCGTCTGCGTCCATCTGCTGGAGGAACTCATTGTTGACGGTGATGTTGGCGATGGGGTCGGGTAGGATGGCGCGGAGCTCCTCGGTGAGACGTGCCAACTCCAGCTCGTAGGCCTGGCAGCGCTTCTGCATGGGCACGTTCTCAATCTGCCTCTCAAGGTAGAGCAGGTCGTCCTCAGTCAGCAGCTCGCCGAACGGGCCCAGGATGGCGTTGTGGGCCTGTGAGTACTTCCAACCATCTGCTTCACTGTAGCTGTTAGCCATGTCCTGGTGGTGAGCAAAGGAAGGAAAGGTCTCAACTTAAAAACAATGAAAAGGTTGAAGCTAAAATGGTTAGCATCATCAGCTACATGCTAATTTTAGCTATCTACATGCTAAACAAAACTAGTGTTACACATGAAAAATACTTTTTTGTGACATTGTTAGAGATTCTTCCACACTATAAATGGCACAATCCTCATACACCCAATGTTAATTTACTCCAGTCCATATCCTGAAATCTATGGAAGCAAATTTGTATTTTTTGGCATGAATCTGCTTCCATAGCAGATAACAACTATACAGAATGCTACATGCATGTGTTGAAAACATACCTTCATCCTTTGCTCCTCCTCGTCCTGTAACCTGGCCTTGAGTTGGCGCACCATAACCTGCCTCTTCCACTCTGCAATGGGCCGGCCACTCTCATCGTGGGTGGGCACCAGAGAGTCTATGTCAGCCAGGATCACCTCCTCTATGGGGATGAGCTCCAGTAGCTCTCCCTCGCTGTCAGCCCTCTGAGGAGATAATATAGCATCAACACATAGTTTATTTCCAAAAAGCTATATCCACCAATTTTTCAACAGAAATAAATGCTTATGGGTACCTTTATGTGTATGTAAAATATTACTGTTCTCAGATTTAATTGATTTTTTTGTATTAAAATGGGTTTTGTTGCAAAATGCTATATATCCATTGTTTAGCTGGAATGGATATTCATATCCGGTATATTTAAAATATACACTGCTCAAAAAAATAAAGTGAACACTAAAATAACACATCCTAGATCTGAATGAATGAAATAATCTTATTAAATACTTTTTTCTTTACATAGTTGAATGTGCTGACAACAAAATCATACAAAAAGAATCAATGGAAATCCAATTTATCAACCCATGGAGGTCTGGATTTGGAGTCACACTCAAAATTAAAGTGGAAAACCACACTACAGGCTGATCCAACTTTGATGTAATGTCCTTAAAACAAGTCAAAATGAGGCTCAATAGTGTGTATGGCCTCCACGTGCCTGTATGACCTCCCTACAATGCCTGGGGATGCTCCTGATGAGGTGGCGGATGGTCTCCTGAGGGATCTCCTCCCAGACCTGGACTAAAGCATCCGCCAACTCCTGGACAGTCTGTGGTGCAACGTGGCGTTGGTGGATGGAGCGAGACATGATGTCCCAGATGTGCTCAATTGGATTCAGGTCTGGGGAACGGGCGGGCCAGTCCATAGCATCAATGCCTTCCTCTTGCAGGAACTGCTGACACACTCCAGCCACATGAGGTCTAGCATTGTCTTGCATTAGGAGGAACCCAGGGCCAACCGTACCAGCATATGGTCTCACAAGGGGTCTGAGGATCTCATCTCGGTACCTAATGGCAGTCAGGCTACCTCTGGCGAGCACATGGAGGGCTGTGCGGCCCCCCCAAAAAATGCCACCCCACACCATGACTGACCCACCGCCAAACCGGTCATGCTGGAGGATGTTGCAGGCAGCAGAACGTTCTCCACGGCATCTCCAGACTCTGCCACGTCTGTCACATGTGCTCAGTGTGAACCTGCTTTCATCTGTGAAGTGCACAGGGCGCCAGTGGCGAATTTGCCAATCTTGGTGTTCTCTGGCAAATGCCAAACGTCCTGCACGGTGTTGGGCTGTAAGCACAACCCCCACCTGTGGACGTCGGGCCCTCATACCACCCTCATGGAGTCTGTTTCTGACCGCTTGAGCAGACACATGCACATTTGTGGCCTGCTGGAGGTCATTTTGCAGGGCTCTGGCAGTGCTCCTCCTGCTAGCGGTCCTGCTGCTGGGTTGTTGCCCTCCTACAGCCTCCTCCACTTCTCCTGATGTACTGGCCTGTCTCCTGGTAGCGCCTCCATGCTCTGGACACTACGCTGACAGACACAGCAAACCTTCTTGCCACAGCTCGCATTGATGTGCCATCCTGGATGAGCTGCGCTACCTGAGCCACTTGTGTGGGTTGTAGACTCTGTCTCATGCTACCACTAGAGTGAAAGCACCGCCAGCATTCAAAAGTGACCAAAACATCAGCCAGGAAGCATAGGAACTGAGAAGTGGTCTGTGGTTACCACCTGCAGAACCACTCCTTTATTGGGGGTGTCTTGCTAATTGCCTATAATTTCCACCTTTTGTCTATTCCATTTGCACAACAGCATGTAAAATTTATTGTCAATCAGTGTTGCTTCCTAAGTGGACAGTTTGATTTCACAGAAGTGTGATTGACTTGGAGTTACATTGTGTTGTTTAAGTGTTCCCTTTATTTTTTGAGCAGTGTATATTCAACACATCATAAATCTAGCCTCATTCTATAGTGTTTGGTTAGAGTTAGACCTCGTCCCAAATGGCACCCTATTCCCTTGTAGCGTCATACCAAGACGTGCATTACTTTTGACCAGGGCCCAGATCTCTTTTTTAAAATGTTTTATATTGATGTCACAAATGTATAATTTGTACAGTTCTTTATTAAAAATGTCATTATTTGTCACATTTGACTGTGTAAAGCCTTGCAGTGCTACTTTTTCTCTGAGAGTGAGTCGGATACAGTGGATTTGGAAGGTATTCAGACCCCTTGACTTTTTCTACATTTTGTCATGTTAGAGCCTTATTCTAAAATTGGATTAAATAAATAGAAATCCTCACCAATCTACACACAATACCCCATAATGAGAAAGCGTAAACAGGTTTTTAGATTTTTTTGCAAATGTATTAAATATAAAAACAGAAATACCTTATTACGGTATTTAAGTATTCAGACCCTTTGCTATGATACTCGAAATTGAGCTCAGGTGCATCCTGTTTCCATTGATCATCCTTGAGATGTTTCTACAACTTGATTGGAGTCCACCTCTGGTAAATTCAATTGATTGGACATGATTTGGAAAGGCACACACCTGTCTATATAAGGACCCACAGTTGACAGTGCATGTCAGAGCAAAAACCAAGCCATGAAGTCGAAGGAATTGTCCGTAGAGCTCCGAGACAGGATTTTGTCGGGGCACAGATCTGGGGAAGGGTACCAAAAAATGTCTGCAGCATTGAAGGTCCCCAAGAACACAGTGGCCTCCATCATTCTTAAATGGAAGATGTTAGGACCCACCAAGAGCTGGCCGCCTGGCCAAACCTTGCAATCAGGGGAGAAAGGCCTTAGGCAGGGAGGTGACCAAGCACCCGATGGTCACTCTGACAGAGCTCCAGAGTTCCTCTGTGGAGATGGAGAACCTTCCAGAAGGACAACCATCTCTGCAGCACTCCACCAATCAGGCCTTTATGGTAGAGTGGCCAGACAGAAGCCTCTCCTCAGTAAAAAAGGCACATGACAGCCCACTTCGAGTTTGCCAAAAAAGTACCTAAACGACTCTCAGACCATGAGAAACAAGATTCTCTGGTCTGATGAAACCAAGATTGAACTCTTTGGCCTGAATGCCAAGCATCATGTCTAGAGGAAACCTGGCACCATCCCTCCGGTGAAGCATGGGGGTGGCAGCATTATCCTGTGGAGATATTTTTCAGTGGCAGGGACTGGGAGACTAGTCAGGATCGAGAGAAAGATGAACGGAGCAAAGTGCAGAGAGATCCTTGATGAAAACATGCTGCAGAGCGCTCAGGACCTCAGACTGGGGCGAAGGTTCACCTTCCAACAGGACAATGACCCTAAGCACACGGCCAAGACAACGCAGGAGTGGCTTCGGGACAAGTCTCTGGATGTCCTTGAGTGGCCCAGCCAGAGACCAGACTTGAACCCGATCAAACATCTCTGAAGAGACCTGAAAATAGCTGTGCTGCGATGCTCCCCATCCAACCTGACAGAGCTTGAGAGGATCTGCAGATAAGAATGGAAGAAACTCCCCAAATACATGTGTGCCAAGCTTGTAGCGTCATACCCAAGAGGACTCAAGGCTGTAATCGCTGCCAAAGGTGCTTCAACAAAGTACTGAGTAAAGGGTCTGAATACTTATATAAATGTCATATTTCAGTTTATTTTATTTAAAAAAAAAACGTTTTTTTTGTCATTATGGGGTATTGGGTGTAGATTGATGAAGGAAAAAAATTATATTTCATCCATTTTAGAAGGAGGCTGTAACGTAACAAAATGTGGAAAAAGTCAAGGGGTCTGAATACATTCCGAATGCACTGTATATAATAACATAATAAACGGCTCTCTATCCACCGGATGTGTACCAAGCTCACTAAAAGTGGCAGTAATAAAGCCTCTCTTGAAAAAGCCTAATCTTGATCCAGAAATTATAAAAAACTATCGGCCTATATCGAATCTTCCATTCCTCTCCAAAATTTTAGAAAAAGCTGTTGCACAGCAACTGACTGCCTTCCTGAAGACAAACAATGTATACGAAACGCTTCAGTCTGGTTTTAGACCCCATCATAGCACTGAGACTGCACTTGTGAAGGTGGTAAATGACCTTTTAATGACGTCAGACCGAGGCTCTGCATCTGTCCTCGTGCTCCTAGATCTTAGTGCCGCTTTTGATACCATCGATCACCACATTCTTTTGGAGAGATTGGAAACCCAAATTGGTCTACATGGACAAGTTCTGGCCTGGTTTAGATCTTATCTGTCGGAAAGATATCAGTTTGTCTCTGTGAATGGTTTGTCCTCTGACAAATCAATTGTAAATTTCGGTGTTCCTCAAGGTTCCGTTTTAGGACCACTATTGTTTTCACTATATATTTTACCTCTTGGGGATGTCATTCGAAAACATAATGTTAAATTTCACTGCTATGCAGACGACACACAGCTGTACATTTCAATGAAACATGGTGAAGCCCCAAAATTGCCCTCGCTAGAAGCCTGTGTTTCAGACATAAAGAAGTGGATGGCTGCAAACTTTCTACTTTTAAACTCGGACAAAACAGAGATGCTTGTTCTAGGTCCCAAGAAACAAAGAGATCTTCTGTTGAATCTGACAATTAATCTGGATGGTTGTACAGTCGTCTCAAATAAAACTGTGAAGGACCTCGGCGTTACTCTGGACCCTGATCTCTCTTTTGAAGAACATATCAAGACTGTTTCAAGGACAGCTTTTTTCCATCTACGTAACATTGCAAAAATCAGAAATTTTCTGTCCAAAAATGACGCAGAAAAATTAATCCATGCTTTTGTTACTTCTAGGCTGGACTACTGCAATGCTCTACTTTCCGGCTACCCGGATAAAGCACTAAATAAACTTCAGTTAGTGCTAAATACGGCTGCTAGAATCCTGACTAGAACCAAAAAATTTGATCATATTACTCCAGTGTTAGCCTCCCTACACTGGCTTCCTGTTAAGGCAAGGGCTGATTTCAAGGTTTTACTGCTAACCTACAAAGCATTACATGGGCTTGCTCCTACCTATCTTTCCGATTTGGTCCTGCCGTACATACCTACACGTACGCTACGGTCACAAGACGCAGGCCTCCTAATTGTCCCTAGAATTTCTAAGCAAACGGCTGGAGGTAGGGCTTTCTCCTATAGAGCTCCATTTTTATGGAATGGTCTGCCTACCAATGTGAGAGACGCAGACTCAGTCTCAACCTTTAAGTCTTTACTGAAGACTTATCTCTTCAGTAGGTCCTATGATTAAGTATAGTCTGGCCCAGGAGTGTGAAGGTGAACGGAAAGGCTGGAGCAACGAACCGCCCTTGCTGTCTCTGCCTTGCCGGTTCCCCTCTTTCCACTGGGATTCTCTGCCTCTAACCCTTTTACAGAGGCTGAGTCACTGGCCTACTGGTGTTCTTCCATGCCGTCCATGGGAGGGGTGCGTCACTTGAGTGGGTTGAGTCACTGACGTGGTCTTCCTGTCTGGGTTGGCGCCCCCCCCCCCCCCCCCCCCCTTGGGTTGTGCCATGGCGGAGATCGTTGTGGGCTATACTCGGCCTTGTCTTAGGACGGTATGTTGGTGGTGGGAGAGATCCCTCGAGTGGTGTGGGGGCTGTGCTTTGGCAAAGTGGGTGGGGTTATATCCTGCCTGTTTGGCCCTGTCCGGGGGTATCATCGGATGGGGCCACAGTGTCTTCTGATCCCTCCTGTCTCAGCCTCCAGTATTTATGCTGCAGTAGTTTATGTGTCGGGGGGCTAGGGTCAGTCTGTTACATCTGGAGTATTTCTCTTGTCTTATCCGGTGTCCTGTGTGTATTTAAATATGCTCTCTCTAATTCTCTCTTTCTCTCTTTCTGTCTTTCTTTCGGAGGACCTGAGCCCTAGGACCATGCCTCAGGACTACCTGGTATGATGACTCCTTGCTGTCCCCAGTCCACCTGGCCGTGCTGCTGCTCCAGTTTCAACTGTTCTGCCTGCGGCTATGGAACCCTGACCTGTTCACCGGACGTGCTTGTTGCACCCTCGACAACTACTATGATTATTATTATTTGACCATGCTGGTCAATTATGAACATTTTAACATTTTAACATTTTGACCATGTTCTGTTTTAATATCCACCCTGCACAGCCAGAAGAGGACTGGCCACCCCTCATAGCCTGGTTCCTCTCTAGGTTTCTTCCTAGGTTTTTGGCCTTTCTAGGGAGTTTTTCCTAGGGAGTTTTTCCTAGCCACCGTGCTTCTTTCACATGCTTTGCTTGCTGTTTGGGGTTTTAGGCTGGGTTTCTGTACAGCACTTTGAGAATATCAGCTGATGTACGAAGGGCTATATAAAAATAAATTTGATTGATTTGATTTGATATATCTTGTTTTGCAATAAATGTGATTGTTTGTCTCTCTGAAAAAAAAACAGTCTAGTTATGGGTTTCAAACAAACACATGTATGTCATTTAACAACCCCATGCCATGATTAGATATGAAAAATACACACCAATCTCTTTCATAAGTATACAAATATACTGAATTACCAACATTTCTGAAAATGGATATATAGCGTTTTGAAATCATTATAGAGCATTATATTACACGGAGCACAGAAATTATATTTTACTTTATTTATATAGGCCTACATTGACTTGTGTTGCTCAACACTCCCGGGTGAAAATGCAAAGAAACAATAGCCCACAGATACACATCTATCTATCTATCTATCTATCTATCTATCTATCTATCTATCTATCTATCTATCTATCTATCTATCTATCTATCTATCTATCTATCTATCTATCTATCTATCTATCTATCTATCTATCTATCTATCTATCTATCTATCTATCTATCTATCTATCTATCTATCTATCTATCTATCTATCTATCTATCTATCTATCTATCTATCTATCTATCTATCTATCTATCTATCTATCTATCTATCTATCTATCTATCTATCTATCTATCTATCTATCTATCTATCTATCTATCTATCTATCTATCTGAACAAGCTCCAAGAAAGGACTGACGTTTTGTCCAGTGAAGACAGCAGTGATCCCAGCCTGTCTCAGAGACTTGATAGACTTCATCTGGGAGAACAGGGTTTGGTCCCTCTCTGGAGTCTTCAGCAAATTAAAGGAGCCAACAACTACAAAGGCAAACACAACACAGTCTGTTATATCATGCTTCAACAAAAAAATGTATCTTTGTGGAAATTTTGATTTGAGTTGTTTTGGATACTTTAAACCCTGTAGTTTATTGTAATTTAAGAATAGTGTATGATTACTTGGGGTTAATAGTTCAAGTCCAAGGTTTTTTGACATGTTAGCTAGCATACCCAGAGTGAAAATGCTAGCTCAAACTTCCCCTGGTGAGAGTGTCGCAGCTGACTTGGCCCATTCAAGATAACATGCTGTAGATCAATAAAATCTGGTTGGTTTAGACACAAAATAATTAGCTAGCTAGTTAGTAATATAGTACTATAAAGTTGTAATTTACAATCAAGGATGTATTTCTCAATACAAGTGGGTCGGATTTTCATTTTGCCAACATGTAGCCTGCCGTTTGCTGGAGCTAACAGTAATCCATTCATAAAAGAGGTTCACACTTTTATTAGCTGGCCAAAATGACATGAAAAGTGATCAAAATGTATTAAAGAGCAGCTGAACTGACTGATTTAGCCTCTGTTTCAATCCTATCCATTAGAAGATGTGACTGAGAATGAGATTTGGGGCTTGGAGACATGCTTTGATGTGGGTGTCTCTTGTGTGTGTGTTCGCACATGGGAAGTATTTGTACATTCACTCTGCCAAAACAGTACACAGTTGCAGTCACTCACCCTTCTAAATAACTTGAAACAGTTGAACCAGTTATTGTGTCTGGAAGTAACCTAAGCAAGCTAGCAAACTAGCCAACTTCTTTCGCCAATCAGCTTCAGCCGGTGCCATGGCAAAGTTGGTTTGATTTTGGAAGCAATAAAACTGGCCTTCTTTAGACTAGTTGAGTATCTGGAGGATCAGCATTTGTGGGTTCGATTACAAGCTCAAAATGGCCAGAAACAAAGACCTTTCTTCTGAAACTCGTGAGTCTATTCTTGTTCTGAGAAATTAAGGCTAGAAATTGCGAGAAATTGCCAAGAAGCTGAAGATCTCATACAACGCTGTGTACTACTCCCTTCACAGAACAAACTGTCTCTAACCAGAATAGAAAGAGGAGTGGGAGGCCCCGGTGCACAATTGAGCAAGAGGACAAGTACATCAGAGTGTCTATCCCGGAGTCGCCTCGTCACTGTTGATGTTGAAATTGGTGTTTTGCGGGTACTATTTAAAGAAGCTACCAGTTGAGGACATACCCGCAAAACACCAGTCTCAACGTCAACAGTGAAGAGGCAACTCCGAGATGCTGGCCTTGTAGGCAGAGTTGTAAAGAAAAATCTCAGACTGGCCAATAAAAAGGAAAGATTAAGATGGGCAAAAGAACACAGACACTGGACAGAGGAAGATTAGAAAAAAGTGTTATGGATAGACGAATCTAAGTGTGAGGTGTTTGGATCACAAAGAAGAACATTCGTGAGATGCAGAAAAAAAATGCACATGGGATAGGCAGCTGGGAAAACTGGGATATGATTAAAGAGTTAATCAGGGTGATTTTCCCACAAATAGACAGGTATTTTCCTTTTCATGGTAGCAAAATCCTATCTTTTTTTGCTAACTTTCTATTACAGTTTTTCTCCATTGGTTTGGCTCATTTCTTGAAACAGAAATTACATTCTCAAAACTACATGGACAAACCTTCAAACCACTTGGCAATTGTTCACAACAGAATTGAATTTCTCATTCATTTCATCAAATTGCAAATGTCTAAGTACATGTCTCAATGTCTCAGTACATCTGTGCAAATGATTAAGTACATGTAGCCTACATTTAGCACAATTTCCAAGTGAATAGATCTTATCGATCTAAACTGATTGTTGATTCTCAGTCTAATGGTTGTTCACTCCAAAACGTGTCAGCGTCATTTCATTGTATAAGTCATCACATGCACAATAGTCTGTTCAATTGTCAAAATTTGTCAAGAACATAATACCATGAATACCATATATGAATCCCTTGGAACATTTGATAAATGTATTACAGCAATTGACAGTCAGGTGAAACTAGAACTTGACTAACGAAGGAGGAGTTTCACACATCTCAGATGACCAATCAAACAGTATGTTTAGTTACCTGACAGGTGCTGTCCATGACTGTGAATGCTGCCAAACATGTATGTAAAGAGCTTGACCATGCAGGACCAGTACAATTTCTGAACATGGAGGCACCTGGCCAAGTAAATGAACAAGGGCAACTGCCTGCTCGAGGAAGAGGAAGAGGAAGAAGAAGAGGAGGAGGAGGAGGAGGAGTAAGGGTGCGTGGTGGTGGAATAGGGGGAAGAGGCCGAGGAGCACGAAGACACCATGCTGTCCCGGATTAAATTTGGGCCACAATTATAGACCATGTCATCAACCATGGCCTCACAATGGCGGAGGCAGGTCGCCGAGTGCAGCCTAATGTGCCTCGCTCAACAGTCTCCTCCATCATCCAAACCTTTCGCAGGGAAAACAGGTATGTAGTCAGTCAATGATGGAATTATATGTTGTATAGGACAGGACACTGTGCATAGAGCAAGAAATATATTTATTTACACATTTACCTATTCATTTAGTGTGTGTGTGTGTGTGTGTGTGTGTGTGTGTGTGTGTGTGTGTGTGTGTGTGTGTGTGTGATAGGCCTACAGTAATATCTTACCTCAATGAGATGTTATGATACTAAAAATGACAAGAAAAACATTGGAGAAAATAAACTATGGAATAGTTTATTTTCTACAGTATTGATGATACAGTTTACAGTAGTATTCCAGTCACTGTGCAGTGATGCATTAGAATTGTGGTAAAGTTACTGTAAGTAAAACAACAATACAATTACATAGGTAACTCATTCTGTAAGGAATACATAAGGTATACATTACGAATGGAGTGTTGTCCTTTGACTTCTATATCTAGGATTGGACGACAACCTTGCACGGGTGGCAGAGGAAAACTTCTCAATGAACAACAAGAACAAGAGATCTGTAACATGGTGATGGCAAATAATGCCATCACATTGAGACAGATCCACGCTGCAATCCTACAAGACAATGCCATATTCCAAAATGTCAACTCTATAAGCAACTCCACAATAGACCGGATATTGAAGAAGCATCAGATGACAATGAAGCAAATTTACAGGGTACCATTTGAGAGGAACTCTGATAGAGTGAAAGAGCTGCGGTACCAGTATGTACATGTAAGTCAGTTACTGGTTGTCCATCATTATAACCTTTTTACAATTAAGCAGTGGTTCCCAAACTTTTTTGGCTTCAGTACCCACTTTACCTGATTTGTGTATCCGGGTAATCCAGGTATGGAAGTATTTGATTTATCTGACTTCAACATTTCGCCTAAAAACTGCAGCTTACTGTATGATGCAATTATCATTATAATCCTTATTTTGAAGAATATAACATACAATAAGAAAAGGGGTCAAAGAGCTGCAATTAGTGCCTCCCATGTACATCTATCTAATACTGTGGGTTTTACTGTAACATTTCAGTAAGTCTAGTCATTGATGATTTCCCCCCTCCCCTTTCTGTCAAATACCCCCTGTAGTACCTCTGCATAGGGGTAGGTTTGGAACCACTGGAGTAGTGGCCAGTAGTATATTGAACTTGTGGAGAACAGAGAACATTCCTATGTAATTGTCTGTAACTGTAGTGTATGACTCTTCTGTATGACTGATTTGATGTTTTCTTTTTTTTACGCTATTGTAGAGAATAATGGCATTGGAAGGAAACGAGACCCATCACATCCTCGTGTTTGTGGATGAAGCTGGCTTCAACCTGGCCAAGGGCCGAAGACGTGGCCGTAATATTATTGGCCACCGGGCCACGGCGGATGTCCCAGGCCAGCGAGGGGGCAATATAACTATGTGTGCTGCCATATCTGAGAATGGTGTGGCCACTCACATCCCCAGTCTTGGCACATACAATACACAGAAGCTCCTCATCTTCTTGGACCGCCTTCATTTTGATTTGATCCCTGAAAATGAGAGAGGTCTCGTGGGGCCTCACCTACCACAATATGTCATTGTATGGGACAATGTGAATTTCCACCGTGGCCCGCTCATCAGGGCCTGGTTCAATACTCATCCAAGGATGGTCATGGTGTTCCTACCACCTTACTCTCCTTTCCTCAATCCTATTGAGGAGTATTTCTCCGCTTGGAGGTGGAGAGTGTATGAGCATCGGGCTCAAGATCAGAGGTCCCTGCTCCATGCAATGGACGCTGTGTGTGAGGATATTACAGGAGATCAGTGTAGGGGATGGTTGCGACATGCACGCCGTTTCTTCACTCGTTGCATCGCAAGGGAGAATATACGCTGTGATGTGGACGAGAATCTGTGGCCAGACAGACAGCAGCGTGTGGATGGCCAGGAGGGTGAGGATGGTGGCCAGGAGAGGGAGGGTGAGGACAGCGACCAGTGAAGAACTGTTAGTTGTGAAACTCCAGCGTTATTTACAGCACTGTAGGCTGCATATAATTTTCATTGTTTTTTGTTTGTGTGTTTATATTACAGTATATTATGCTGTATACATTTTCTTTTTACTCTGATGTATGGAAGTTACTTTATGTGTGTGAATGATAATGCTTACAATTTCCTTGGCAGTATGAGTGCAATGTGTGATGTCAAACCTTGGAGGCTACTCTTACCCTAAAATCCTATTTCTTTTTTTCAGTTTTATACACAATTGTATTCTGTTAGCTGGACAAAAAACAGTACAGTAACTATTGTCAATGAAGGACTGGGCTAAGACTGAAAGGTGGACATGAGGGATATTTCAATGGTCCTCTGCCATAGTGACAAAACATCTAAACATTTTGACTTGCAGTGCTTACACAATGCCAAAGGGACGAAGCATTTTGGGGGCACTGACTGTTTAAATGAGAAGGAAATTTAGTTTTGGTTAAAGCACCAAGAGTGTTGAGAACGTCCGGTCTGTTTCAAGAAATGAGCCAAAGCAATTGAGAAGGATCTTCGCCATTTTCGTGGCACTGACTCTTTATATGGGAAAGGAATTTAGTTTTGAAGCATGAGTGAACAGTTTTAGGAGAGATATGAGCTTTTGCAAGTGAGCTATAGTGTTGTGCTGAACTGTAAGACTGTTTTGCCAAATGATCTTAGAGTTTTGAGAATGTAATTTCTGTTTCAAGAAATGAGCCAAACCAATTGAGAAAAACTGTAAATTGTATTGGAGTGAGATAATTTCTTTCTTCCGGGAAATGTATACCGAGTACGTCCACATCCCCGTCAGACCATTTTATTGGTAAACTACACGGTAATGTAAAAGTTAAATGAGTTAATATAGTACACTTATCATCATTTGGTTGTAATCCAGAGAGGTTAGAAAAATGATCTAGATCCTATATGATGCTGTGGAGGGATCCAAATGGTGGATTTAAAAGAAGACATGAATCATCAGCATACAATGACGCCTTTGTTTTTAAGCCCTGGATTTCTAACCCCTTGATATTATTGTTGGATCTGATTCTGCAAAATTGAAATATTCCAGGCATTTATATTTAACTCCAGTCGTACTTTTTCAAAAGCCGTTTCAAAGTCAGCTATGAATGCCAGGCCTGGTTTCCCAGATTTTTCATAGTGTTCTATTGTTTCCAGTACTTGATTTATATTATCTCCAATGTATCGTCCATGTAAAAAACCTGTCTGATTAGGATGAAAAATATCTGACAATATCTTTTTAATTCTATGTGCTATGCATTTTGCTCAAATTTTTGCATCACAACACTGAAGTGTAAGAGGCCCCCATTTTTTTTTTTTTTATTGACTGGATCTTTATATATACCACTTGGATCCTGTTTCAGTAATAATTCAATCAGACTTCTTGTTGAGTGCCTGATAATCTACCATTTATATAGGAGTGGTTAAAACATGCTAATAACGGTCCTCTGAGTATATATATAAAAAAAGGTTTGGTATACCTCCACTGGTATTTATTTTACCTTCATTTAACTAGGCAGGTCAATGAAGGAACAAATTCTTATTATCAATGACAGATTTGTACCTTGTCAGCTCAGGGATTTGATCTTGCAACCCTCTGATTAGTAGTCCAACACTCTAACCCTGCCCTCACAAAATTTTGCCATCAAGCCCTGGAGTTTCCTGGACTTAAAGGATTTAATTGCAATGAGAAGTTCCTCCTCTGAAATTTGGCCTTCACATGAGTCTTTCTGTACAGCTGTTAATTTGACATTATTAATATAATTGTTTTTTATTCAATTAGCTTCAATTAGTGGCGATAGAGGAGACTGAAACAAAAACATATGCTTAAAGTATTTTGCTTCCTCTTTCAAAATACAGTTTGGTGAATCATGGGTGACTCCATCATTTGTAAAAAGTTTCAGTAAATTATTTTTGGTATCATTTCTATGCTGAAGATTAAAAAACTATTTGGTGCATTTTTCCCCATATTCCATCCAGTTCGAACAATTATCTGGAGGTGTCTTGCAAAGTCCTCAATGCTCCTTACCAGAAGAGGCCACCTGTACATGTTGCATGGAACCAGTGGCGTTTCTCATTGAGGGGGAGTATATCGGGGTCAAAGGTGAGGATGATGCCAAGGGCGGGGTGGGGTAGCGAGGCTGGGGAGGCACCTCCTTCACCGGCTGCTGGGGACACATACGGGACAGGGATGAGGAATATGTCAATGAATAAACAGTAATAGATAAACATATTGGAACAAAGATATATTACAAATATATTACACATATATTTAGTATTGTAATATATATAGAGAAATATATATATTTACAATATATTTATAATATTATATACACTGTATGTATATGTGCACTGGGTGTACAAAACGTAAAGAACACTTTCCTAATATTGAGTTGCACCCTCCCTTTTGCCCTCAGAACAGCCTCAAATCGTTGCGGCATGGACTCTACAAAGTTGGCTGGATGTCCTTTAGGTGGTGGACCATTCTTGATACACACGGGAAACTGTTGAGCGTGAAAAACCCAGCAGCTTTGCAGTTCTTGACACAAACCGGTGCTCTAGATTTTGCTTGCCTGAAGTAGAGTATCTTGTGATAAAATGCAGACCACACGATTTGCCTAGAGAGTTTTCAGCAAAACTTTTCGTGGCTGTTTATTTACCACCACAGACGGATGCTGGCACTAAGACCGCACTCAGTCAGCTGTATAAAGAAATAAGAAAACAGGAAACAGCTCACCCAGAGGCGGTGCTCCTAGTGGCTGGAGATTTTAATGCAGGGAAACAAATCA
Source organism: Salmo salar (assembly GCF_965601325.2). Lineage (NCBI taxonomy): Eukaryota > Metazoa > Chordata > Actinopteri > Salmoniformes > Salmonidae > Salmo > Salmo salar. The sequence goes on from NC_138304.1 coordinate 12,029,999, forward strand.
GTTCTAAATAATTTCTATCAACATGTTAAATGTGCAACCAGAGGGAAAAAAATTCTAGATCACCTGTACTCCACACACAGAGACGCGTACAAAGCTCTCCCCCGCCCTCCATTTGGTAAATCCGACCACAATTCTATCCTCCTGATTCCTGATTACAAGCAAGCACCAGTGACTCGGTCTATAAAAAAGTGGTCAGATGAAGCAGATGCTAAACTACAGGACTGTTTAGCTAGCACAGACTGGAAAATGATCCGGGATTCTTCCGATGGCATTGAGGAGTACACCACATCAGTCACTGGCTTTATCAAAAAGTCCATTGAGGATGTCGTCCCCACAGTGACTTACGTACATATCCCAACCAGAAGCCATGGATTACAGGCAACATTTGCACTGAGCTAAAGGGTAGAGCTGCCGCTTTCAAGGTGCAGGACCCTAACCCGGAAGCTTATAAGAAATCCTGCTATGCCCTCCGACGAACCATCAAACAGGCAAAGCGTCAATACAGGGCTAAGATTGAATCGTGCTACACCGGCTCTGATGATCATCTTATGTGGCAGGGCTTGCAAACTATTACAGACTACAAAGGGAAGCACAACCACGAGCTGCCCAGTGACATGAGCCTACCAGACGAGCTAAATCACTTCTATGCTCACTTCGAGGCAAGCAACACTGAGGCATGCATGAGAGCATCAGCTGTTCCGGACGACTATGTGATCATGCTCTCCGTAGCCGACGTGAGTAAGACCTTTAAACAGGTCAACATTCACAAGGCTGCGGGGCCAGACAGATTACCAGGACATGTGCTCCGGGCATGTGCTGACCAACTGGCAGGTGTCTTCACTGACATTTTCAACATGTCCTTGATTGATTCTGTAATACCAACATGTTTCAAGCAGACCACCATAGTCCCTGTGCCCAAGAACATGAAGGCAACCTGCCTAAATGACTACAGACCCATAGCACTCACGTCCGTAGTCATGAAGTGCTTTGAAATGATGGTAATGGCTCACATCAACACCATTATCCCAGAAACCTTTGACCCACTCCAATTTGCATACCGCCCAAACAGATCCACAGATGATGCAATCTCTATTGCACTCCACACTGCCCTTTCCCACCTGGACAAAAGGAACACCTACGTGAGAATGCTATTCATTGACTACAGCTCAGCGTTCAACACCATAGTACCCTCAAAGCTCATCACTAAGCTAAGGATCCTGGGACTAAACACCTCCCTCTGCAACTGGATCCTGGACTTCCTGACGGGCCACCTCCAGGTGGTGAGGGTAGGTAGCAACACATCTGCCACGCTGATCCTCAACACTGGAGCCCCTCAGGGGTGCGTGCTCAGTCCCCTCCTGTACTCCCTGTTCACCCACGACTGCATGGCCAGGCACGACTCCAACACCATCATTAAGTTTGCAGACGACACAACAGTGGTAGGCCTGATCACCGACAACGACAAGACAGCCTATAGGGAGGAGGTCAGAGACCTGACCGGGTGGTGCCAGAATAACAACCTATCTCTCAACGTAACCAAGACTAAGGAGATGATTGTGGACTACAGGAAAAGGAGGACTGAGCACGCCCCCATTCTCATCGACGAGGCTGTAGTGGAGCAGGTTGAGAGCTTAAATGTTTTTGGTGTCCACATCACCAACAAACTAGAATGGTCCAAACACATCAAGACAGTCGTGAAGATGGCATGACAAATCCTATTCCCCCTCAGGAAACTAAAAAGATTTGGCATGGGTTCTACAGCTGCAACATCGAGAGCATCTGACTGGTTGCATCACTGCCTGGTACGGCAATTGCTCGGCCTCCAACAGCAAGGCACTACAGAGGGTAGTGCGTTCAACCCAGTACATCACTGGGGCTAAGCTGCCTGCCATCCAGGACCTCTAAACCAGGCGGTGTCAGAGGAAGGCTCTAAAAATTGTGAAAGGCCCCAGCCACCCCAGTCATAGACTGTTCTCTCTACTACAGCATGGCAAGCAGTACCGGAGTGCCAAGTCTAGGACAAAAAGGCTTCTCAACAGTTTTTACCCCCAAGCCATAAGACTCCTGAACATGTAATCAAATGGCTACCCGGACTATTTGCATTGTGTGGCCCCCCCCAAACCCTCTTTTACGTTGCTGCTACTCTCTGTTCATCATATATGCATAGTCACTTTAACTATACCTTCATGTACATACTACCTTAATTGGCCCGACCAACCAGTGCCCCCGCACATTGGCTAACCGGGCTATCTGCATTGTGTCCCGCCACCCACCACCCGCCAACCCCTCTTTTACACTACTGCTACTCTCTGTTTATCATATATGCATAGTCACTTTAACCATATCTACATGTACATACTACCTTAATCAGCCCGACTAACCGGTGCCTGTATATAGCCTCGCTACTGTTATAGCCTCACTACTGTATATAGCCTCGCTACTGTTTTTTTTCACTCTCTTTTTACTGTTGTTATTATTTCTTTACTTACCTATTGTTCACCTAATACCTTTTTGAACTGTTGGTTAGAGCCTGTAAGTAAGCATTTCACTGTAAGGTCTACGCCTGTTGTATTCAGCGCACGTTACAAATAAATGTTGATTTGATTTGATTTGATGTGTTCAACAGTGACTGGTTTCCCAGACTTCAGGGTCGGTCACCTTGCTGCTCTCCATTTCAGCCCGTGAATAGGTTCCTCCTTTTGTCCAGGTAGGCAGGATAGTTCAAGGTCAAGCTCAAGGAGTATCTTCAGACCCAGAGCCTCTAATACACTGTCGGTCTCCTCTCTTTCTCTCTGGATGGGAACACTCTCTGGAAGACAGTGTCAGAGAGGAAGAACACCACATAACATAGCAGTTGCCGTTATTGTCGGATGATAATCAGTAGTGAATTGGGTTAGCCATACTGTACGAAGAAAAAAAAAATGTATGAAATGTATGCGTTCACTACTGTAAGTCCCTCTGGATAAGAGCGTCTGCTAAATGACTAAAATGTAAATCAGCAACTCACAGACCCGAGCTGGTCAAGAGCACCCCACCTAGAGAGAAACGTGACCTCAGAACATGACCCACAAGTCGATAAGAGGCCCCAAACCAATCTTCTAAGAGACCAAGACCCCCAGGAAGGAGGATACATACAGTATGCAAACACCCACACAAACACACACACGCTACTGTACACAAAGTCCAGAGGTAAAAGCTAGAGGTGAAACGTGAGCCCAGACTGTTGAATGTAGCATACCCCCCCATGGGATGTAGGAGAGACAGACAGTGAGTGTGTAAGAGGTCAGACACCTGATAGTACGGTTCAGGTAACCTTAGTGATTCACAGGATTTTTAAGGACTTAATGCTATTCATTAGCCTAAATGCTACAAGGTCCACTTAGGGTAGGCTGTGCCACCCAATAACACTACACTGGCACTTAATCCAAGTGCTGTGGTTACTTAGCTACAGTAATACACACTCTAATTAGTAAATATTAAGATATCAAGAGCCCAATTGAAAGAATGATTCATTGAATGCATGAACACATAAGCAAACGTATGCTTTCCATATCTAATTTTGAGAAAGCTTGTCATATGTTTAGCTGTTTTATAAGCATCCGTAAGTCCCCCACACAATCACAGCAATGATAGCCTATCTTTCAGTAATAGGACAATATGAAACAAAATAAATCACTATCTGTTTACAGTAGCAGGAGATTATCAGTCACCTCACCTGGAGACTGACACACTGAACAAACATTTGAGACAAATGTAATGGTGTAATTATTATTTCCCCATTTTATAAAGGAAAACCATCCTTTTGTTCAAGGAATCCGACAACATGGCTTGGCATTCATTATTTCAGAAAGTCAGTTGTGTAAATACTAAAACTACTGATAACATGTCTAGACACAGATCTATCTCCGCTGGTGAAACTATACCCTGCAGTACTCCAATTATCACATTTTGCCCTCTCAAAACACCCAACTACGGTTCCCACATCATTTTGTTTTTATACCAGAGATTCTTCTAAACAAAGATGTATACTTACAATAACTGCTGGGTTCCCGGCATAGATTAAGTGCTGGTATGTTTGAGAAACGGTCTTCAACTTCTTTGACGTCCTCTTTAGCCGGCCAGCCAATGAACAAGGAAGAGTGGCCCATGTTCCAAACCCTCAGATAGGGGCCTTCTTAATGTTAATTATTCAAGGGTGGGATTGGATGTCCAGGGATATGGAAGTACAGTAGACCCAATGTCATGTGGATGTATGTATGTGAGGGAACCAAAGGCTGGGGGCAGGTGAAAGAAATGACATGTGACAAAGGAAGGCGAGCAATGCCTGTCAGTCAGATTGAAGGCAGCGAGGCATTGAATACCGCTTGGCTGACTGGCTAGCCATTATGTTGTAACATCGGAGACATTCAATGGCATCAGGATTGATAAAGAGATCTGGCTTTGCAGTGACGGGGCCAAAACAAAATGATTGTGGCTGTAGGGAGAACTTTTTGGGTACGTGCTGCCCCCCCCCCCCCCCCCCCCCAAAACACAGACACACATGCTCGCGCATACAATCCCACATACAACAGGCCATCCTCCCCAAATATGTCACAGATTACAAAGGCCTTTTAATCCCTGAATTGTGAATTGTCCTGTAATCCCATCTGCACCATCCCCACCATGGCACACTATTGGGTCCCATTGTGTGGAGTAATAAGCAAAACATTTATGTCTCTGTTATTAAGGGATTAGGGTTAATGACCTGTCTGTCTGGCCTGAGAACATCCTGAGTGCATTATCAATTATGGAGGGAGGCCATCACGGGCGTCAAGGGCCACACACACACACACACACACACACACACACACACACACACTCTGAACAGGTAGGGCCAAACACACACACAAGACATCATCCAAAAAACGAATCATCAAGTATTTGATTAGTTGAATCAGCTGTGTTAGTGCTGGACTGGACCAAAAACTTGCACACCATGTAGGTTCCCCAGGAAGAGGAATGAATAGCACTGCATTAGAGATGCTTAGAGTTCTAGGTGTCCAGTTGAGTTGTCCAAACCAGCACATCTGTGATCTTTAGCTAAATCCAAACAAAGGACACAAGCAAGTGTTGCATAAATTTCACATTTATTTCACTTTATTTTGACAACTGGTTACGTGTCCACAAACATTAGAAGACACTAGAACTCCAACACTCAAAGATAACGTGAGCACTGAGATGATGTCACAGGCCAGTTATTATGGTATAAAGGAACGGGGGGTTACATCTGTGCGATAGGATCCATCACAGCCAATCAGGTTACTTATTTACAAGAAAGGTGCCAATTAAATGTCAAGAGTCAATACAGAGTCATGGAGGTGGGCGTTTCTCTACAGGGCTGCATTAAGGGGGATAGGACATCAATAGCAAGCAGAAAGGGAAAGAGAGAGAGAGAGACCAGGGTGAGGAAGAGACACATCTACATGCTTGGATCCAGGAAATGTAATGCCACATTAAAAAAAGCAGTCAAATCAGTGAAAGAGCCAATCCATATTCGTCTATAGCCAGATCACTGAACTTCAAATGCGTTGTTTTAACTTGTAGTGAATTCTTCTTTGAGGACAGAAAGTCAGCTATTCTAGCATTAACAAGTAGAGTTAAGAGTCCTCTTTACAGTAGATGCAGTAAGATGCATTTAAGGTGCTACACGCTAAAGCGACAATAGTACAGTTGAAAAAACAACATCTCCTTCTGTTGAAGGATATCGTAACCCCCAACCAATCTTACTCACACGTTATTCATTAAATGATGATATGTGATAAATACAATAAAATATACTTGGATGACAATTCAATAGCTCAAACATTTCCCTGCTTAAATACCCCACCTCCAAATAGCAACAATAATTCATAAATAAAGCTTTATTTCCGTCCATTGTTCGAGCAGACAAAATAAAGTGGCATACCAGTGTACAACAAAGCTTAAAATGCATACACCAAGATGACCACAACCTAACCCACCATATGAATCCCAGATTCCGTAGTTAATGGTATTTACCTAGCGATAGGTCGTGTTTTTGAATCAGAAAACAGAAAGAACCGCAGGGGGCGTGATTTTCCACTGAAACCATCCAAATATTGCACTGCAGTATAACAGCAATATATTCCTTATTGGGAGGATATGTTTATAATTGGAGACTATAAGCGCTTAGTATGGGACAGTGTGTGAGCATGCCATGTCTTGCATGTTTTACCTTGCCGTGGCTATCTCAGCATGCTCTGTAGGTTGGCTGGCCTAAAGCATGCACTACGTGCTACACGGGAGAATTGTGTTTGACCGAACCACGACCCTCGCAGTAAGAACAAGGAACAACAGTAGGACATGATCCAATTGGCTGGCTGGCCATGGCCGATCTGCTGCGCTAACACACGACGTTATCGTAAACACAAGACTAGCACTTGATTTTCAATAAAGCATGGTCACGCAAGAGCATAGCACAGCTAGACTAGGAGACAACCGGCAACTTTAGTTTGAAATGGCCCATCTTTTATGGCTGCTAGACCAACATAGCGCTGAAGAGTCACTTTGCTTTAACTTCAGTCGGCGGTGCTCCCTTGATTGACTTTGGACTAGGTTTGTTTCAGAGAGCAGTTTGTAGTCATCTGGATGTAGCAGTATGGTCACAGATACGATAAACGGCTTCCTAAGTCCCTGGATGTGAGACTTCATAATATCAACAGGTTCATACTGTATAGGTTTCGGATACAAACACCAGGCTGTAAAACAAGCTATATAAAAGCAGAGCAAAGGATGTTAGACGCTACTTTACATAAGGAGCTGATGTAGGCTATATACTGTATTAGGCCTATTTAATCCAAACGTATAGATTCACATGGACACATGGTGGCAATGTAAGGTTCATAGCATCCCAGTAAATAAATGTTTGCTTTGATACATGTAGTATTGAGCTAACGTGGTGGGCGTCAACGATGTGAAAATGTGGGATTGATGAAAAACTGGAAAGAGAGAGAAGGGAAAAAAGGAGAGGCACTACCTGGTGCATAACGATATACTTTCAGACTCACAACTCGACTGTCGAAAAAAAGGTCAAAAATATCCCACTAACCCATCAATACAGTAGGATCAAATTTGTCCTTAAAATTATTCAACATACTGTAACCCACCACCATAGAACGGAAAAAAACGTCAACTTGCTCGAGTGGAGCCATTCTCAGTGTATCCACATGGTATAATTCACTCATAAACAGACATTCAGGGTCAACATAGAGGAGTAGAATAGTAGGTTTTGATGTTTTTAAGATTACATTAATATCTCTCTAAAACCTGGGAGCCATTTTGTCAAGTCTACACAACAGAGGATATCTTTACTATTTAAAATTGAGATTGGAATGCTTTGGTTTAAAGCAACTGAGTGAAATAAAGTGTATATAATGCAACAATAAAGTGCGACGCAACAAAACTGGTCAGTGATCCCATACAACAACAAAAAAAGAACAAATAATGTACATACTCAAATAATATGGAAAAATACACAAGGTGAAAATAAGTCAAGGACACAACTGCTCTCCACTGTCAGGCAGCCTGCGAAATTACATGCTTTATACTCTACTGTAGCAAACGTGTTACTATGAAATGTTAGCACAGCGAACTCATCATTATCCAAACATGGAAGCCAAAGAGTCATCCTATTCTCCTATCATATTCTATTCTGTCCATCGTATTATCCAACTATTACAATTCTATCCCACTGTATTCTGTCCAAAACATTGGATTCAAAACATTGTCCTATTATGTCACTTTTCACCCTACACAGTCAAATGTACCTTTACAGCATCCCATCTATCACACTGTATATCGTCCAAAACCTTCGATACAAAACAGATGCAACGTCAACGAGTTACAGTATGCGCCTGCAGCCCAGCGATTTTCAACATGAGGTAATATGGATATGCTGTTTTAACATGAGAAAGAGCATTGATAGTTACTGCTATCTTCCCTGCACTCAACACACACAGAAACAGAGATCTCTTATGAGAGGACTAGAAAAGGGAATATACAATTTTCCCATTATTCTTTTTCTTATTAGACTACAGTGTTTATAAGAAATACATGAGAGGTTTGGATATGGGGCATCATATACAAATAGAGGGCGGTAGTAGTAAGTTGCATGATATTGGAACTGATAACAGCTCGGACTAAGACATAAACGTTATATTGTTTCTTTGTTTGGCTAAACCCTATAGGGACTGTAAACCTGGAAGGTAAAGTCTACATACACATGACAATAGGGAGCATCACAGCCAGCGGAGATAAGCCCCACTACTCAGAGTTGCGTTGTTAGTTACTCTTACAGTATATGGGTTTTAATGGTCTTTAATGGGTAGTTTATACCATGCATGATCCAGGTAACCAGGAAGAGGCGTCAAATAGGAGATCAGCTGGGATGGTTTTAAGTGCTGTTTGAGGAAGTATCAGCGACAGGATGGAGCACTGTTAGGGCAGAGAGCAGCACAGGAGAGAGCTGTTTAGATAAGCTATATACAGCAGAGGGTCAGTGGAGATTTCAGATGTTTTTTTTTGTTTTGTTCCCCCCCCCCCACCCCCCACCCACAGCGGGTGTTCCAGTTTCTCACATCCTCTTCCCTGACTTTCTTCTGGAGAGCTTAGACCTTGAAGAGGTAAGAGAGGGGAGGGTTAATCTTAAATAAGTGTTTACAAGGAGATTGAAGTAATCTGGTATTACACTAAAAATAAAGATTTGAGGAAAGGTTTTTATTAATGAACACATGAGGTAACAAGGTTGAGGCAGTGAGGGTTACTATACCTGATGGTTCCGGCGAGCAAGGGGTTAAAAGCATACAGCCAGTCATGCATCTCCTTGTCGTTACTGGCCTGGAGGAGTATTCCACGATGCTCGGTGCACACTGCAAATGTGTTTGGAGTCTAAAAACAGAGAGCATATTCTGTGGTTACTAGGAGGATGACACATGGTAAATTAGCTAAACTTGGAAAGATCCAGGATAACATTACGTAAGGGTATATGTATTATATATTTACAAATATATTGACAGAACAAATGTATTGTCATGACGTTGGCCTGTGGGTAAGGTTTATGACCCCCCCATAAATACCTTTCTCCCTTCCCCTCTCTCTCTGACCCTACTGAAGGACTGTTGAATAGCCTTTGTTAAATATAGAGAGTCTGGGAACATCAAACAAATGGGGAAAAGGAACCATATGTCGGTAATAGAACCAGTTGGAAATATGCGTTGGAACTTAATGAATATGGATGTCAGTTCGGTTGTCATCTGAGACATTATGACTGATGACAGGACGACATAAACTGTACCTGGGAAAGTCTACACCCTCCAGTTATCAGAGTCACATGGAATTGTTAAGCAATTGAAATGTTTGATATTGAAATTGTTTGTTAGGAGATTAAATGTAATTTTAGCTTCCAATTGAGAGAATTGGATTTTCATAAGGAAAGTGCCCTGCTTTGATGAAGATACCCCAACGTATCCAATTGACCACCAGAGACATTCTTCCGAGGACAGGAAGATCCCTGTTGGCCAACCCGGCCTACTATCTACGACTAATCTACCGAAGTGCAGCTCAGAGTAAATATTTATTGCATTTTCCTTTTCCAAATGGGCGGTAATTTAGAATGCATAAGATACTGTATTTACGATAGCATAGCTGCTGTTTCTTTTGTTCCTCAGTCTTCCCGCTCTTTCATTCAAGCCTAACCCCCTTTCTTTGTGTAACAAGCCGCCATGTCGGCTCCGTCCACCAGGGGTGTTTTCTGTATGACATAATTTGTATTCTGTGTACATGTAATTCTGTGTGATTAGTTTAGGTATTTGGTAAATAAATAATTAAACCCAATTTTGTATTGCTGATTCAACCTGTTAGCCAGGGTTCGTGAAGATAACCAAGAATTTACAACTTTCATTATGAGACTGAAAATAAGGTGACGATTAATATTGACTGCTATCGATGTAAAATAATACTACGTTTTTAAGAGTTTATTCGGAAGATAACGGCTCTATAAACACTCTTCCGTGGTGTCCCGACTTTCTAGTTAATTACATTTACATGATTAGCTAATCAGGTGATATTAATTACAGAGAAAGGATTTTATAGGATAGCATTTCATATCACTTAATCCGGGCATTGCCAAAGACATGACATTTTGGAGCCCCCGTGCGAGGAATCTAAAATAGGATGACGCTTTCATTTTGATTCAGCCTATATAAAATTGAAAAGCAGATTACATAATATACCAATTTTATTATAGACATTATGGGAATTGTAGACAGGAGTTATTGGTGGTGTGTGCTGGAGATTCCCCGCCACCGTGTTGTGCTCTGACATAGTCAGTGGGTAGCGTAAGTTATACATGAGATTAGCTTGACCAGCGATAAGTATCTCTCTGTCTCTCTCGTGTTTCCACGCGAGTAGACCACGGCGCATTTCGTTGTTTGCTGCGAGTTCCAGTTAAAACATCGTCAAAAATCGCCGAAAAGGGTTTGAACATGTTATGAGTAAAACCTTTCCCTTGCCAAGGGAATCCTATGTTATGCCTGAAAAATGCAAAAAGTAGGATTAGCTTGCTCGAGATGCTAAGCTTACAAAAGGGAAAACAGCCATTTTGTCTTGTGCCACATGGTAAGTCCTCCGCCTTGCGGAACGGAAGTCCCACCCTGGGTACTTCCGCTTGATTTCAGCGTGTGCCAGCAGGGACCTCTTTAGAGTCACCAGTACTTTCCTTTAAGAAGAATTAGTCAGGTGACACTCAAGTCGTTACTCATGATATCCAGACGGATATCGATGTCTTATTCAATTGAACTAATAAGTGAAATTGCCAGATTTACATTCTCAAGTGGATCTTTTAAATAATATCCAAATTGATGAGTTTTCTAAATGAGACATTGTAATCTTTTTTCCACATTAGCCTAGATGTATAAACCTCTCAGGTTAATTAAAGTTTAAATCCCAAATAGCCTATACAGGTTTGATTTATCATTAAAATTGATCAATCAGTAAAATTTGGTTTTTGCAAAACCCATTCAGTAATCCAGTACTGACAGAAGTCCCGCCCCAGCGGGAATCCCATGTGGCTTCGGCCCAAGGAAGAAGTGTACCATAGTGGGGAGTATTCCCAACATTTGATCGACTGTTTACACTTATGAAATCCAATCAATGGAGATTGTATGGATTATCGTCTCATTCAATTTAATAAGTTAAATTGTTGAACATACCTTAATGTTCTTCCAATCAAATGAGACACTTTTAAACTTCTCATATTAACCTGGATGAAGCAACCTCTCAGGTTAATTCAAGTTTAATACCCAGATAGCCTACCCAGGTAGGATTAATCATTGGCATTGATTAATTAATTCAATTTGCTTTTGCAAATTCATTCACGTCCAACTTCCACATTACTGGTACAGTACTGATGGTTCGTCAACATCTATAAATAGATTAAACTTGTCTTTGCAGCTTCCAATGAATTCCAAACCCAAACATTGAAAAAAATAGGAACATTTTTCCTCTAAATTTTTCTAATAATGTGCAAGCTACCAAAGGAGGTGGTCACCACTCCTCCGCTAATTAGTGAACCTCCACCCATAAAAGGATTGATCTCTGACCTCAGCAGCGATACCAACCCTAATTATGCCATTAGCGAAAAAACAGCCGAAATTGCAAACGCTCTCCAAAATCAACCATCAAACACAGGCTTTGTGACGGTTCTCTCCACTTTAGCACTTATGTATCGCCATCAAAGGTTGGCATCGGTCCAATACCACAGTGCACAGCTGAAGCACATGCAAGACATGGCTAACATGAGGGCACAGGTGGAGAGAACTGAGAAACTATTGACAAAAGCAGGAAATGAAAACATTCTGCTAGTCGAGGAACTGCGTTTGAAATCGGAACAATTAATAGAATTGCAAATACTTATGACGATGAACGAGCACAAACTCTCCAACAAAATCATCGTCTGCAGGAACAACTCGATTTAGCCAAAACTAAATGCGATGTAGTCCACGCCAAACTAGATAAATCTGTCGAGTTATCTACAAACAGGAGCGCTCAATTTGATAACATGCAGGCAGTTTTGTTGAACGTTACTCAAGGTAACAATGTTCTACTCCAAATTCTGCAGACCAAAGACGATCAGTTGATGAACACAATGACTAAGTTGGAAGACAAATCAGCAGAACTTATTGAAGTCGCTGACCAAATGAATGATGAGAGAACTCAGGTGATGAGGATGGAAATTTTGATTTCTAAGTAAGCAGAGGAAATCTCATCACTGAATCTCTCGCTCCGTACTCAAGACCTCTATCTGCAAACCATGACAGATAAGTTTGAGACTGAAAGGAGCAGGTGTGACACTCACGTCTCCAAAATCGGTACTCTAAGCGCTCAAGTGGACTCTGCAATGCAGCAGAATACCACCCTTAGGTACCATCTGGAGGAAGTCCAGAATGGTCACGCTCTACAGCATGACTATCCATCCAAGCAACCGGAGTCCAGTACTCAAAGGAGTGAAGACGATAGGTTTCAGATATTGCCTCCATCATGTGTCCCTCAGTCTTCTCCTTTTGGCCATTCGGCACTGAGTAATATGGCGCCTCTTGGCCAACAAAGCCAAAGCTTGGCTTCTCCTCTTGGCCTTTCGGGCCCAATTTCCCCACAGGATGAAGTCAACCCTCTCCGCCCGCTTGATGCGGAACACCTTGACAAACTCGTCAAGAATTTCCCCACCTTTGACCCCGTTCCAGGTCAGCCAAACGATACTGAGACGTTCCTAGCTGACATAGAGGACGCGTTGGATAGCTACCCGAACGCTACGGGTTCTGACAGGGTTTACCTGTTGAAGCGAACGTCGAATAGACACGTGACGAGGTTCATTCGCCTACAACAGCAACACATGCTAAATGACTACGCTAAACTTGCCACAGCTTTGAAATTAGAATTCAGTGGTTCTGCGACTCGCAAACACAATAGCTCACTGGCTAACACGGTCAAACAAGCTCGGAACGAACACCCACAAGCTTTCTACCATAGGCTTCGATCAGCTTACTTTGGCCTACTCACAGAAACAGGAATGGAAGAGCTGTTACCATTCAAACAAATCTTTCTGTCGAACATGTATCCCACTTTCATTACCTACTTGGGCCCTGCAGCCCACGTTGGCTTGCCTATCTTACAACTCAGAGAGCTTGCAAGCACAGCTTTTGAGGCATCAAAAGCTCGCAACGCTAAGAGCCCTGACCACTCGGTTTTGAAGTTTGACCAGGAGCACTCACTCCAGTTAGAGGGTGCATTATCAGGTATTGGAGCGTCGAGAGATGACGCACAACAACAGTTTCTACCACAAAACCATGATTCCAATAACCGCCAAAGTCGAAATAACTGTAAAGTACGTCGCCTTCAAAACGACTATCGCTACAATCGACCTGTTCGCTACGTTCCTGCACCCAACCCACACAAAGTGTCCAAGCACAAGGGTAACAAAGGGTTGAAGGACTATCAAAACATAGACCAATGTTCTCCAGAAGTTCCACTACGGGAAGAACTAAAGCGAGAACAATTTGAGAAAAGGGTAAAAGATAAGTCACAAGGACTAGACGGGGAATTACCGGACACCAGGTCAGCAGAAATTAACACCCATAGCAAGGACATTAAAGCAAAAATTTCTCCCGCTCTCATTCAAGACCCTATCCAGGGCCCGCTTGATCAAGAAACAAGCCCCCGGGCTTTGTCTATAGACTCTGATACAAAAGTTGCAAAGAAAAAGGTCTAACGCTTCGTTAAAGCCAAGCCCACTCAAAATCGGAAAAGTCAATCTGCTTCCACCTTGAACAGAAATGGCACATCACGTCGTTGCGAACGACCACTCCACTTTGTGGGGAATATGTCCACTAACCACGAATCTAAACGGCCATACCTGGAAACAGTCCTGGAGGACTGCTTAACTTGTCATGCGCTAATTGATTCGGGTGCAACAATATCACTCATCTCTCAAACATTGTTCGATGATCTCAAAAGGGCTTTGAAGCCAACTAAACGTTGGTTAAAAGTGGAACGATGCGACACTAAACTTCGAGGGGTCACTCAGACTACCTCGCCTCTCACATTGAGAGTCATGCTGAAACTACACTTCCAGGATGTATCGCTCGTTCACCCTGTGTATGTTACCAGCCTCGAAACTGTACCCCTGCTACTTGGAGCAGACTTGATGGATCGGTTACTCCCACTGATGGATTGGAAAACCAACCAGGTATGGTCACAGGCCACAGTGCCTTCTCCACTGACCACACTGTCTCCCCCTAACGCTAGCTGCAGCGCAGTCATTCACGAGGGGTATCTGTTGAAAGCACCCCTTGGGAAAAAGACGTTTAGAAACCTCTTGGTGCAGAATCCGATCCAAGGAGATATTACGATATCTTGACACATTCCATCAGCCAATCTGATTGACCATTCTTTTCATGATTTCGAGCCAGCTGTCTCTGTGAATGAGCAACTTCCCTCCTCCTTGCAGTCATGCAATACGGTACTTGAGATTAACTTCTCTTGCCCTTCGGACACTTCCGCAAGCACTGCGGCTGTCTCAGCAAGAAAAACATCGATGCGCAGAGTATACTCTGCTTCCGATGATACACCTTCCGCTTTGTGGGCGACTGTCAACCCTTACAATGACACTAATGGCATCAGTCCAGCAACTGACCCGACTCCCACTGGTGAAACACTTTGCGATATCACAGACCGATATCCTCGTCTCAGTTTGCAGGTACTGAAGAGGTTGCCACACGCGGACGCAGTGGTGACTGACAGACCTCGACAGCCACTGAGGGTGTTGAAGCACAAACACCAGGAGATTTGGTTGAAAGGTTACAGCCATTCTCATAATAACGCGGCCACTGACAACTCGTACATAGAGTCCGAACTTTCGTTTGCGCCTCGGATACCAACACCACCCGCTGGTGGGGGGGTCCCGAGACACAAAGGGGGGGAATAGTGGCCCAGACCCATGATGAGCCTTATCGAGGCCGGTGGGGGGCTCGAGACTACGGACAACACCGTACGAGGCCGCCAGAGCATAAATCAAATCTAGTTGTAAACTCCCCTTTGAGAACTGTGAGGAGCAGACAGGCCCCTAGACGGGGGATTATCTTAAAACACACCTAAGATAGTACTGAGGTGTACCACACTGGTCGTAAAGGAAGTCCAGTGGACTTGTCCACCTCCAAAACAAATGGCAACAATAATCATTCCTTGCCATGTGTAGGTTCAACTACAATACAACTAGTAAAATGCTCCAATCATGTGTTCCGTTAGATAATATTTCAGAATAAATCGGTAGGATAACTGGTCCCCTTGAGTACCAGTACCAATACCAGCAACAGTCAGTCCAGCTACAATCAGTAAGAAGGTTAGAGACCTAACCAATCAAATTACCCTTGACAACAGCGACATAGGAGTCACTCAGAGTGCAACACTTGGAGGGGAATCTCCAGTGCACTCTTCCAATGGTTAACACACGTCACTAATAAATAGGACCCTCTGTTCAGGAGAAAAGTTATTAGAAGTCATGAACCATGATCACACCACGTACGACTGGTCTAATACTTAGAGTACTTCCGTCGTGAGGTTAACTCCTCCGTGGATAACATAGCTATGAAGTAGACTTCATACCTATCGCCACTACAATAGTGGAAGACACAGTGACTTGTAGTAAAACCACTACAGACTCCCTCGACACCAATTCTGACTGACCTCCAGGCATTGACCTGAAAATTACCTGACTACGTCAGACTCATTCTGAACAAGTTGTAATCTGCCAGGGTACTTGGATTTCTTCCCTTGACATGTGTGCTTGTGTAAGCATAAACGCACATGCACAACGGAACATCCCATTAGGATTTATGCTAGGATCACTTAAGGCTCCAAGCAAAATACCAGCCTTAGTAAAGTGAACAGTTATTTTGAGGCGTTTAACTCTACAGCTACAGCACTCACCAGTTTTCTTCTCAGAAGTCCATCGGTCATCCCTGTAGACTGCCCAAAACGAGTGCCTTACAGCTGTAGACTTATCATATAGTTGTCAACTTAGGATAGTACCCTAAGCACCACCCCGCAAATTAGGAAAGCCCTAGATATGACATTAGACAATGCCATGATAGGGTCATTTTGCCAAGACCATGGACGTAGATAGAATACAGTCCAATTAGATGATTAAGGTGGCATAACTATATTTTGTTTTGTTTATGCTTTCATTCATTTTGTTTCATTTTCTTCGGCACATAGAAAGTGATAGTGCCATAAACAACTCCCCCATACAACCATCAGTTAGTGCCACAACGCCGCTCATTTGGGTGGAAATGTAATGATATTTTTCATGAGTGTGTGTGCGTTGTTAACATCTGCCTAAGTTACTGCCCAGATATTCCAGTCTGGACGACCAGGCGACGGGTCTGGAACGGCGATCCCAATCCGGCCATCCGCTGCCGAGCCATGGAACGGACTTCTTCATTTGCAGAGACCCTACCCGGGTCGACCACCAGAGGTGGGACTGAAACAGCAACCTCCAACTGGACATCTGCTGCCCAGCCTTGGAGCGGACTTCTTCATTTGCAGACACCCGACCCGGGTCGACCGCCAGATGGGGACCACAACGATGATCCACAACCAGGACAACCCACGTTCATTTTTATGTTGTTTTGCAACATGCAGGATAATCGCAAGATTGAACCCAACATGGGGGGACTGTCATGACGTTGGCCTGTGGGTAAGGTTTATGACCCCCCCATAAATACCTTTCTCCCTTCCCCTCTCTCTCTGACGAGTGCGCCATCGTGCATACATTAAATGTGTCCTATTTAGCTAGCTTGCTGTTGCTATCTAATTTGTCCTGGGATATAAAACATTGAGTTGTTATTTTACCTGAAATGCACAAGGTCCTCTACTCCGACAATTAATCCACACATAAAACAGTCAACCGAATCGTTTCTCGTCATCTCTCCTCCTTCTAGGCTTTTTATTCTCTGGACTTTATACTGCGATTGGCAACTTTCATAAATTAGGTGCATTACCGCCACCGACCTCGTTCGTCTTTCAGTCATCCATGTGGGTATAACCAATGAGGAGATGGCACGTGGGTACCTGCTTCTATAGACCAATGAGGAGATGGGAGAGGCAGGACTTGCAGCGAGATCTGCGTCACAAATAGAACTGACTTCTATTTTAGCACCTGTCAACGCAGACGCTCGTTGGCGAACGCGAGCAGTGTGGGTGCAATAATTGAATAATATAGATTTCTACATTTATTTTGCAACGCTAGCGCACATGACGCTAAATGACTATCGCCCCGTAGCACTCACTTCCGTCATCATGAAGTGCTTTGAGAGACTAGTCAAGGACCATATCACCTCCACCCTTCCTGACACCCTAGACCCACTCCAATTTGCTTACCGCCCCAATAGGTCCACAGACGACGCAATCGCAATCACACTGCACACTGCCCTAACCCATTTGGACAAGAGGAATACCTATGTAAGAATGCTGTTCATCGACTACAGCTCAGCATTTAACACCATAGTACCCTCCAAACTCGTCATTAAGCTCGAGACCCTGGGTCTCAACCCCTCCCTGTGCAACTGGGTCTTGGACTTCCTGTCAGGCCGCCCCCAGGTGGTGAGGGTAGGTAACAACATCTCCACCCCGCTGATCCTCAACCCTGGTGCCCCACAAGGGTGCGTTCTCAGCCCTCTCCAGTATTCCCTGTTCACCCATGACTGCGTGGCCATGCATGCCTCCAATTCAATCATCAGGTTTGCAAACGACACTAAAGTGGTAGGCTTGATTACCAACAACGACGAGACGGCCAACAGGGAGGAGGTGAGGGCCCTCGGAGTGTGGTGTCAGGAAAATAACCTCACATTCAATGTCAACAAAACAAAGGAGATGATCGTGGACTTCAGGAAACAGCAGAGGGAGCAGCCCCTTTATCCACATCGACGGGACAGTAGTGGAGAAGGTGGAAAGTTTTAAGTTCCTCGGCGCACACATCACGGACAAACTGAAATGGTCCACCCACACAGACAGCGTGGTGAAGAAGGCGCAGCAGCGCCTCTTCAACCTCAGGAGGCTGAAGAAATTTGGCTTGTCACCAAAAACACAAAAACTTTTACAGATGCACAATCGAGAGCATCCTGTCGGGCTGTATCACCGCCTGCTACGGCAACTGCACAGTTGTACAGGTGCATCAAAGCGGGGACCGAGAGACTGAAAAACTGCTTCTATCTCAAGGCCATCAGACTGTTAAACAGCCATCACTAACATTGAGTGGCTGCTGCCAACATACTGACTCATCTCTAGCCACTTTAATAATGAAAAATTGATGTAATAAATATATCACTAGCCACTTTAAACAATGCCACTTTATATAATGTTTACATACCCAACATTACTCATCTCATATGTATATATTGTACTCTATACCATCTACAGCATCTTGCCTATGCCGTTCGGCCATCGCTCATTCATATATTTTTGTGTACATATTCTGATTCATTCCTTTACACTTGTGTGTATAAGGTAGTTGTTATGAAATTGTTAGGTTAGATTACTTGTTAGATATTGCTGCATGGTCGGAACTAGAAGCACAAGCATTTCGCTACATTCGCATTAACATCTGCTAACCATGTGCATGTGACAAATACATTTGATTTGATTTGATTTTCTGATTTTGTGTAGTCAGCCTGTTAGTGCAAACCAGATGGGATGTCGTATCGCTGCAGAATGCTGTGGTAGCCATGCTGGTTAAGTGTGCCTTGAATTCTAAATAAATCACTGACAGTGTCACCAGCAAAGCACCGCCACACCATCACACCTCCTCCTCCATGCTTCATGGTGGGAACCAGACATGCAGAGATCATCCGTTCACCTACTCTGCGTCGCACAAAGACACGGTGGTTGTAACCAAAAATCAAAAATGTAGACTCATCAGACCAAAGGACAGATTTCCACCGGTCTAATGTTCATCGCTCATGTTTCTTGGTCCAAGCAAGTCTCTTCTTATTGGTGTCCTTTAGTAGTGCAGCAATTCGACCATGAACGCCTGATTCACTCAGTCTCCTCTAAACAGTTGATGTTGAGATGTGTCTGTTACTTGAACTCGGTGAAGCATTTATTTGGGCTGCAATTTCTGAGGCTGGTAACTCTAATGAACTTATCCTCTGCAGCAGAGGTAACCCTGTGTCTTAATTTCCTGTGGCGGTCCTCATGAGAGCCAGTTTCATAACAGGACTTGAAGGATTTTGCGACTGCACTTTGAGAAATTGTCAAAAAATTTATAAAAAATCCTGATTGATTGACCATGTCTTAAAGCAATGATGGACTGTTGTTTCACTTTGCTTATTTGCCATAATATGGACTTGGTCTGCTACCAAATAGGGCTATCTTCTGAATACCACCCCTACCTTGTCACAACACAACTGATTGTCTCAAACGCATTAAGAAGGAAAAACATTTCACAAATTAACAAGACACACCTGTTAATTGAAACGCATTCCAGGTGACTACCTCATGAAGCTTGTTGAGAGAATGCCAAGAGTGTGCAAAGCTGTCATCAAGGCAAAGGGTGGCTACTTTGAAGAATCTCAAATATAAAATATTGTTTAACACTTTTTTGGAAGTACGTCATGATTCCATATGTGTTATTTCATAGTTTTGATGTCTTCACTATTATTCTACAATGTAGAAAATAGTAAAAAAAGAAAAGAAAAACATGACCAAATGTATGTGGACACCTGCTCATCTCATTCCAAAATCATGAGCATTAATATGGATTTGGTCCCCGCTTTACTGCTATTCTTCCACACCGATCTCGACAAACCATTTCTGTATGGACCTCGCTTTGTGCACGGGGGCATCGTCATGCTGAAACATGAAAGGACTTTCCCCAAACTGTTGCCACAAAGCTGGAAGCACAGAGTCGTCTGGAATGTAATTTTATGCTGTAGCGTTAATATTTCCCTTCAATGGAATTAAGGGGCTTAGCCCGAACAATAAAAAACAGCCCCAGACCATTAATCCTCAACCACCAAACATTACAGTTGGCACTATATATTGGGGCAGGTAGCGTTCTCCTGGCATCCGCCAAACCCAGATTCGTTCGTCAGACTGCCAGATGGTGAAGTGTGACTCATCACTCCAGAGAATGTTTCCACTGCCCCAGAGTGCAATGGCAGAGAGCTTGACACCACTGATGCTTGGCATTGCGCATGGTGATCTTAGGCTTGTGTGCAGCTACTCGGCCATGGAAACCCATTTCATGAAGCTCCCGATGAACAGTTCTTGTGCTGACGTTACTTCCAGAGGCAGTTTGGAACTCGGTAGTGGGTGTTGCAACCGGGGGCAGACAATTTTTACGCGCTACGCGCTTCAGCACTCAACGGTCCCTTTCTGTGAGCTTGTGTGGCCTACCACTTCGCAGCTGAGCTGTTGTTGCTCCCAGACGTTTTCACTTCACAGCACTTACAGTTGACCGGGGCAGCTCTAGCAGGGCAGAAATTTCACGAACTGACTTTTTGGAAGGGTGGCATCCTATGACGGTGCCACATTGAAAGTCACTGACCTCTTCATTAAGGCTATTTTACTGTCAGTGTTTGTCTATGGATATTGCATGGCTGCGGGCTCAAATTTTATACACCTGTCAGCATTGGGTGTGGCTGAAATAGCCGAATCCACTCATTTGGAGGAGTGTCCACATACTAGTGTATGTGTTACATATTTTTTCATTTGGACAATTGAAAATGAGATGGTGCATCTCAAGAGATTTCATCCTGTAAAATTTCTAATAAATAAACATATTTACAGTGCATTCGGAAAGTAATCAGACTCCTTGACTTTTTCCAAATTTTGTTACGTTACAGCCTCATTCTAAAATGGATGAAATAGATTTTTGTTCCTACCGCATAATGGCAAAGTAAAAGCACGTTTTTTTTTACATAAAATAAAAAACAGAAATATGACATTTACATAAGTATTCAGCCCTTTTAATCAGTACTTTGTTGAAGAACCTTTGACAGCGATTACAGTCTCGAGACTTCTTGGGTATGACGCTACAACCTTGCACACCTGTGTTTGGGGAGTTTCTCCCATTCTTCTCTGCAGATGCTCTCAAGCTCTGTCAGGTTGGATGGGGAGCGTCGGTGCACAGCTATTTTCAGTTCTCTCCAGAAATGTTAGATTGGGTTCAAGTCCGGGCTCTGGCTGGAAGGTGAACCTTCTCCCCAGTCTGAGGTCCTGAGCGCTCTACAGCAGGTTTTCATCAAGGATCTCTCTGTACTTTGCTCCATTCATCTTTCACTCGATTCTGACTAGTCTTCCAGTCACCGCCGATGAGAAACATTCCCACAGCATGATGCTGCCACCACCATTCTTCACCGTAGGGATGGTATTAACCAGGTGATGAGCAGTGCCTGGTTTCCTCCAGGCGTGATGCTTGGCATTAAGGCCAAAGAGTTCAATCTTGGTTTTATCAGACCAGAGAATCTAAATGCCTGATTGGTGGAGTGCTGCAGAGATGGATGTCCTTCTGAAGGTTCTCCCATCTCCACAGAGGAACTCTGGAGCGCTGTCAGAGTGACCATCAGGTTCTTGGTAACCTCCCTGACCAAGGCCCTTCTCACACCAATTGCTCAGTTTGGCCAGATGGCCAGCTCTAGGAAGAGTCTTGGTGGTTCCAAACTTCTTCCATTTAAGAATGATGGAGGCCACTGTGTTCTTGGGTACCTTCAATGCTGCAGAACTTGTTTTGTACCCTTCCCCAGATCTGTGCCCCGACACAATCCTCTCTCGGCGCTCTAGGGACAATTCCTTAGACCTCATGGCTTGGTTTTTGTTCTGACATGCACTGTCAACTGTGGGACCTTATATAGACAGGTGTGTGCCTTTCCAAATCATGTCCAATCAATTAAATTTACCAGAGGTGTACTCCAATCAAGTTGTAGAAACATCTCAAGGATGATCAATGGAAACAGGATGGACCTGAGCTCAATTTCCAGCCTCATAGCAAAGGGTCTGAATACTTATGTAAACAAGGTACTTCTGTGTTTTCTTTTTAATACATTTGCAAAGAAGTTTTCAACTTGTCATTATGGGGTATTGTGTGTAGATTGATGAGGTGGAAAAAACAAATTTAATCCATTGTAGAATCATGCTGTAATGTAACAAAATGTGTAAAGAGTTGAGCGGTCTGAATATTTTCCGAATGCACTGTATGTTATATTTGAAAGTAGTTCTGGTCGGTCGTACCCGGAGCAGAGTCTGCTTGTCCTCACTGTATTCCACCTGGGCGGAGGAAAGGTTGATGACGGAACGCTCCACTCTGTCCCTGTCGTTGCGGTACAGGTAGACGTAGGGCCGGCGCACCACTACATAGCGCTTCACCCAGCCACTGGTGTGGGGCTCCAGGAAGTGCAGGTAGCCTTTCTTAGACACGATGGGGCTGAAATCAACATAATTTCTATTTGATTATTTGTTGTTGATTTAGTACTTTTTTTTTTTAAACAGCCCATTCAATACATTGATTATTATCCAAATAACTCAGGTGTTCTTTATATATTTTCCAACATTAATGTGATTCTAAATAATTAATCTAGCATGGATACTGTCTATCATAATTCCCCACAATATCATACTGCATGACTCATCAGGTCTCTATGGAATCCTGTACAGTAGTCCTAGTTTAATCATATTGTTGTTTCGTTCCTTTTCCTCATTCTGCCATTTAACTGTAAGATGTAAATATTGTGTTTTTTAATCTTCCTGGAGGCTGTTGCCATAGTGATAACCAAAAATGGTCTGGACTCACCTGACGCGGATCTCCTGGATGTCAGGGACGAAGGTGCAGCCTCTACCCAGGGTCCTCTTCTTGTCCACAGGACTGAAGGGGTCCAGGTCTGGGGTGGAAGCGCCAGAGCTGGGCCCAGTGTGTCTGCAGAACAGGGAAAAACACTCTCTCAACGTTCTCAAAATATTCTCTGTGCTCTCTCAATGTTCTATCAACAAAGAGAACAAACTCATTTGCACCTACTATTTGTCCAGGAGCAAGTCTTGGGCAAATAAAATGGGAGTAAGGGGTGACAGTTGAAAGGCGAAAGGTCACATACCTGATGTCATAATGTCCCTCCACCAATGAGGGGCAAGTAGAGGACGGAGTTAGCGTGCTCAGACTAGAAGAGGACGGAGACATCAGCGACGCTGACATCTCAGACAGCTGAAACGCACACACATACAAGCGCATACAGATAATCACACAGACACACACACACACACAGAGATATGCACGTACACAAGAACAAACACAAAAATAAGCACACACAAACACGCACATACAGTGACACCATTATACATAAATCAACAGCTCCAACATACTGTATTGCACTTTGAAGGGTCTGCAAGGTCTGATACTAATCAGGCAATGCGATGAGGTCATGAGAAGAGATAGGTTTCTGCCCCAGGCTTTTTGGTTAAACATGTTACAGACAACATGCTGTAGTAGGGACAAAGAAGCCTGCCATTCTGTGAGAGTGGGGGGTGAGAAAAGAGGGGGCTAGGGGTATGATCAAAAAAGGCTAGGTTGAGGAGGGGCTGGGTGAAAGATTCCATAGGCCGGAGGTAAATCTACAGAGAATATGGGACTTTGGCTTAGGGGATGGGGTTTATGACTGATGATGAGAATATGAGCAAGTACACGTGAATGAATGAAGGAACAGAGTGCGGTTTAGTTATTTTGTTTTTAGTTCAAGTGCTTTGTTAGAATGCAGTTCCTCGTTAGAATTCAGTCATTTGTTGGAATACTAAATTCTCGGAGAGGCTGAGTGTGTGAACGAGACAAGGGATCAGGAGGGGAAAGAACGAAGATGACAAGTATCTTGGGTGGGATCAGTGACAATGGGTCGGAGTCTACAGGGGGCAAGTTTTTATGGGATACAAAGGGCTTCGGGCTAGGGACTGGCTGGTTAAAAGTAGCCTGCATGGGGTACTGTAAGTGGGTTATAGAGGGGGTTAAAGGGTCTGGGGGCTGGGGCTCACCTTGCTCTCACTGGCACTGCTGCTCACCTGGCTGTACTCCCTGTTGAAGGTGTGCATGAGCAACCGCAGACACTGAGACCCCAGGAGGAAAAGAGGAGGAGGAGGAGGAGGAAAAACAAAGATTATTATTACTCATAACAACTACCAATAAAAGTTATAATGCATTTTAATCCAACAAAGAGAGACAACCAAAAAGGTGGCCAAGCAAGTGTTGGGCCTGGTTCCTAACTGAATCCAGGGACTGGTAGTCACCTTGGCAGCCAGCTCCCTCTGCCTCTGGCTGGGGCTCTCCAGGGCGGGGCTAGCCCCGGGGCAGTGGCTGAGGATGGGGCTCTTGGCAAAGTCGCTAATTTCACCACTCTTGCAGAGCGCGTCCTGCCCCACAGCCAGGGTGGCCTCCAGTTTCTCCCGCAGCAGCAGGTAGTGCCTGGTCTTCTCCACCTGTACAGACACAACCAGAGAAACCATTGACTTTCTTTTGGCACAAAATGGCCGCCATGCATCGTCCAGGTGAGTCACCTTCATTGGTGAGTATTAACTCTATTCAATAAAAGGTACTTTGAAAACAGCTACTGTATATGAATGCCAACCATGATGCATAATGTATTCCTATTTATTGACCAACCAATTCTATCACAAATTGACTCCACTACTCTGTGGAGTCTTCGTCCCAAACACCCTACAGACCCCACCAATGCCAGGCCTCACCTCCTGCAGCAGGCTGAGTTTCTCCAGCTCCCATTGGTGGTCCAGGATGAGGCTGTCGCTACGGGGCCTCCACCCAGCCAGGTTCTCTTCCCCACGGACGTATGCCACCGAGGTGTCCAAGACGCGCCTGCGCCGCCGCTGCATGCCTGAGGTGAACAAGAGGGCAACAGAGTGTTTCATATATGCCTGTAGAATAACAGATACATACTGCCAAGAGATCATTTGGTGATATGCCCTGTGGTTAAATCAAGGTTCTGATGTACACAGGATGACAGACATGCGGCATCCGTGCTTGTGACAAATTGTGTAAGGGTGACAACATGGTGGAGCGTTCATTTTTCTCAAGCTTCAACTGTGTCATTCTTTAATTTACCGGGACTTCCGACATCAGCGACATGGCAGAGACTGACTTCATACACTCCAGTGACACGATTACTGAGAGAGAGAGAGAGAGAGAGAGAGAGAGAGAGAGAGAGAGAGAGAGAGAGAGGGGAGAGAATGAGTTGTGTCTACTCTATAAACAACATAGAAATAAAGTTCAGATTCAGAGTTCCAGAAAGAAGGTTGAACCTCTCTGAGGGCCTGAGACAGCCGGTGCTGAAGAGGTTCCTGATGGAGCGTGAGGCGGGGAGCTTGGCGTCACGGGAGTAGAACACCATACAGAAGTCTTTGGTGATCACTGTTGGTTGGGTGCAGTTCTCCATCTGAAGAAAGTTAGAACAAAATGTATCCAAATCAGAACTCACTTAATCCAAGCCGATATTACTTGGGTTACGGTTTAGATGTAATGTTTAGGTTCAAATGTTGATGCGTTTACCTCTAGGTAAGCGGAGAGAGTGATGTAGATCTTTTCTCCATAGGGAGTGACACGGTTCAGGAGGAGGGAGTTGTGCATGGAGCTATCCCACGCCGCCTCAAATCGGTAAAAGGTCCTGTTCAGTCAACATACAGGCAAACGTTACAGGGGTTTAGTGTATAGAACTTGTTTTCATTTTGTCAATGGAGACATGTAATATGATTTTTCTCCATCAGCATATCAGTGAAAAAAATGATTAAGTTGCACAAGACCCTCAAAAACAAGGGGCACTCAAACAAACTATATATACACATATTTACAAGGATAGAAACAAACACCTTTGAGTTCACCTTTTAGAGTGAAGTCAAATGAAAGCATGAGGAAACAGACAACAACAACAGAAAGCTGATTCAGGGAACATACAATTGACAAGAGAGAAGGAGAAGGAGAAAGGTTGTGTGTTATACCTATAGTCAACTCCCAGGGACACACTGCCGTACAGCGAAGCGCGAAGAGAAAAGGGCGAGAAGTTATAAGCAAGCAACTTGGCTGTGGATTTTACAGTAACAAAGTGGCAAAAATGAAGAAACATTAACACAATAGAACATTGGATAAAAATACATGTGGTCTTCAACGCCAAAATATGGTCCAAAAAAAAAAGAATACGGTAAAGAAAATGAGAAAAAGAGAACGAGAGAAAACAAACATACTCAAAACGTTCCATTATGGAAAAGGCCATTAATACACAACCATGTTATTATGTATTACAGTGTGTACAGGAACTAGCTGTGAAAGAGGAGAGGGGACGTACTTGTCATTATATGAGGGCCAGATGTAGCCCGCAGATAGAATGTTGAGAGACAGGATGTTGGGGTCGATGATGGTCTCATCAGCCTCTGGAGTATTCCGGATCCGCCCTGAGAGGTCAAAAGGTCAGTGATGGATCTTTATGTGCTGTAAAGACGGATCTGTGGGATCTGTATGTGCGGTAAAGATTAATTTACTGTGCACATGTCATTGTTGTCTACTCTCATCCGTACTCACCCACCACCAGCTCCTTGACCTCCTTCCACTCCATGTCATTTCCTGTCTCGTGCGCTATGGTGACTGTGATCCTCCGCTGGATGCCCTGATGAAGAAGGAAGGTTCCGTGGCAAGGCATGCCCCCTCTGTGGTCCACCACTGAAGGGATGTAGCTAAGGACAAAAAAATTGCATATTCATCAATGACACACATTAATGACCCTAAACTGTCAGTAAGGCTTTATTTTACAGTTCTATTACCACTGGTATTTACCATGAAATTACTTGGTGAGAAAATGCTGTAATTTCAATGGCTAAAGGTGCAATGTGTAGAAATCAATCCACAATTTCCTGGTTGCAAAAACTCTAATAGTTTGCTTAATTTCAGTTTATGTGACAAAACAAGCAGTCATTGTGTAGAGAATCATTGTACCATCTAAACCACTATGAAATATATTTTCCATAACCAAAAATATTGTATTTTCAGCTGTTTGAAGCTGGTGTACAAAACAGAAAGTAAAAGACAAAATTTAAGAATGGGAAGCATAGAAGTAGTGCATGTATAATGTGGTGGCTAATTTCCACATTACCAAATGAGGAGTTACAAACACACCAGTCCGAGTTAAACTACATCTTTAATACTTAAGATACTTTTGCAAAAGTTCTTGACCCCCAATAATGCACTCTCTCGAATGAATCATTGTACAAAGTGATTACCCAATGGCTACAGGGATCTTTTATAGCAACGATACACCCCCTTCAACGTACATTCACAAACCACAGATACTTAGTAACAGTTCACAAAGGTTAAGTTTTGTATGACAGATATCAATAAAACACATCAGACAGTAACTGCTATGTCAACAGGATTAATGGTATAGACCAGTATCTGGTCTCCTTAGAACCGTCCCTCCCTGGTACGGTATTGAACAGAACTATTTCATCCAATGGCATATATCAATTGTCAACTCTAGATACTCCCATCTCAAGCAAACCCCCTCTTGACCCCACTCCTGGACAGGCTCACTGGGGGGAGTGAGCCTCTAGGCCATATATTATCACAGGATAAGTGTGAGATCTAAGAGAGGACATACAAGGGTCCATTTACTGCCATAATCCTCCCCACAATAAAGAAAAGGAGGGAGTGACTTGCTCACAGACATTGTGGAGACAAGTCATTGGTTCCCCATTAATCACGCATCCCTTCACATGGTTTAAGAAATAGGTAAAGACACATTCCCATGACGACAAGTCTGACCTCTCCCCTCTCTGGGCCCCAAGTGTCTGAGCCCCAGCTACGGTAGACGTGCAACTGAAAAGACACCAGAGTCCAATGGACACTTTCTAATGACAAGTACCTCAAATAAGCATATTATACTAATATAACATCTTAATTATCTGTTACCCAACTAATTCTGATTCGTCCACGACAATAACAGATCTACCACTTCTTAGACTTGCTTTCAATGAGAATGACAGATCTATAACTCATATTTCTATGTGAATTTGGTTGGGTTGCCCAAAAAGTGACATATTGCAGCTTTAATGACCATGAAGAAGGGAAAATATTTTTCAAGGTGCTTTGGAGAGAACTTAACAAAAGAGAACAAATGTTTTATTTAACTAGGCAAGTCAGTTAAGAACAAAGCTCTTATTTACAATGACAGCCTAGGAACGGTGGGTTAACTGCCTTGTTCAGGAGCAGAATGACAGGATTTTACTTTGTCAGCTCGGGGATTTGATCTAGCAACCCTTCGGTTACTGGCCCAATGCTCTAACCACTAGGCTACCTGCCGCCCAAAATAACGTACTGTCATGACGTTACCTTTACCCTTTTCTCTCCACTCTACAGAATGGACTATTGGAAAGCCCTTTGTGAACGTAGAGAAAGTATGGTAACATCAAAAGGTTGGGGAATGGAACAATATTTCCCTTTCTCAACCAGTTGAAAGTGTCCGTTGGTACTTAAAGAATATGATGCTAGATCAGTTGTTTTCTGGGACATTATATCTGATGATAGGACGACATAAATTGTATCTTGGAAAGTATATTTCCCTCACTAACTTTAAACATCAGCTATCTGAGCAGCTAACCGATCGCTGCAGCTGTACATAGCCCATCTGTAAATAGCCTACCCAATCTACCTACCTCATCCCCATATTGTTTTTATTTTTTTTTCTGCTCTTTTGCACACCAGTATTTCTACTTGCACATCATCATCTGCACATCTATCACTCCAGTGTTCATTTGCTAAATTGTAATTACTTTGCTACTATGACCTATTTATTGCCTTACCTCCTCACGACATTTGCACACACTGTATATAGACTTTATTTTTTTTCTATTGTGTTATTGACTGTATGCTTGTTTATTCCATGTGTAATTTTGTGTTGTTTTTTGTGTCGCACTGCTTTGCTTTATCTTGGCCAGGTCGCAGTTGGAAATGAGAACTTGTTCTCAACTAGCTTACCTGGTTAAATAAAGGTGATTTAAAAAAAATTGTAAGTCTACACATTCTATCAGATTCACATGGAATTGTTGTGCAATTTAAATGTTTAAATATGAAACTATTTGTGAAAATATTAAATGTAATTTTTGCCTCCTAAATAAGATCATTGTTTCATAGTAAAACGTAGTCCCAGTCAGTGGCCACACTCAAGTGAACAGACATTGGTTGAGAACTATGAAACACGCCCTTCTCTCCCCCAGTACAGTTCCCGATGACGTGAGGACTGGTGTCCGTACATTTAAAAGGGCGAATTTCAACATGGAGGTGACAATCACCACACTGGAATGGTGAATTTCGACTAGACCAGCCAGAATACAGCACGAGCTGGTATGAACTTTGAACTATTATTCACTAAAGAAGAAGTGATACCTCCTAGACGTCGAGTTGTCAGCTGCAGCTGTAAATGTACGTGACCTAGGAAAGAACAGACATCTCCTAAGAACAACAAGGTACTTTAACGTATCCGCTCTACAACACTAGGACCAGAAAGATTCTTCAAAGGACAATGGGCGATCTCTGCTGGGTAAACCAGTCTTCCATCTTCGACCCATCTATCGAAACGCAGCTCAGAGTAAATATATATCTTGCATTTTCCTTTTCCGAATGGGCGGTTATTAGAATGCATAAGATTCTGTATTTACGGTAGCAAAGCTTCTCAAGGTCCGATAGAGACCCAATCCCTTTGTCCCTCAGTCTTCCTGCTCTTTCATTCAAACCCAACCCCCTTCCTTTGTTTAACCAGCAGTCATATCGGGTTAGCCCACTAGGGGCTTTTCATGACATGATGAGTAATCGATGTGTGATCTATCCTGTGTATATATATGTAATTCTGTGTGATTATTTAGGTATTTAGTAAATAAATAATTAAGCCAATTTGTGTATTGCTGATTCAACTTGTTAGCTAGGGTTCGTGCAGATAACCAAGTACTTACGACAATCAGAACGAGACCGATCAAGGTGACGATTAAATAATTGACTGCTATTGATATAAAAGATCTTCAGATCTTTAAGAGAGTGGATTCGGGAGATAACCGCTCTATATAAATTAATGCTTCTGTGGTGCCCCAGGTTATTAATGGTTTAATTGTTGCATGGTTTAATTCAATCACGTAATCAATTAAATGTTAGATAATCGATTTGATAAAATAGCATGTCATATAATTTAATCATAGTCAGAGACATGACAATACTTACTCTCCATTGGCCTCCAGCTCACAGATCTCGAAGAAGGCCATGAGGTCATATTTGGAGTGGCATGGGCCGGCCGTGGAACGGGTCAGGGTATTCAGCTTGGTGGCTGGTACTGTGAAAGAGAAGGTCAGAAATGTGTCTGAAAATTTGTGACACGCCAGCACAATGATGTGGATGAAGCTAGGGATGTTTAAAAAAAAATATGAACTCAGCAAAAATGTCCCTTTTTCAGGACCCTGTCTTTCAAAGATAATTCGTAAAAATCCAAATAACTTCACAGATCTTCATTGTAAAGGGTTTAAACACTGTTTCCCATACCTGTTCAATGAACCATAAACAATTAATGAGCATGCACCTGTGGAACAGTCGTTAAGACACTAACAGCTTACAGGCGGTAGGCAATTATGGTCACAGTTATGAGAACTTAGGACACTAAAGAGGCCTTTCTACTGACTCTGAAAAACACAAAAAGAAAGATGCCCAGGGTCCCTGCTCATCTGCGTGAACGTGCCTTAGGCATACTGCAAGGAGGCATGAGGACTGCAGATGTGGCCAGGGCAATAAATTGCAATGTCCGTACTGTGAGACGCCTAAGACAGCACTACAGGGAGACAGGACGGACAGCTGATCGTCCTCGCAGTGGCAGACCACGTGTAACAACACCTGCACAGGATCGGTACATCCGAACATCACACCTGAGGGACAGGTACAGGATGGCAACAACAACTGCCCGAGTTACACCAGGAACGCACAATTTTTCTTAGAAGGAATGAGCGTTACACCAAGGAGATCGATTTGGAGGTGGAGGGTCCGTCATGGTCTGGGGTGGTGTGTCACAGCATCATGGGACTGAGCTTGTTGTCATTGTAGGCAATCTCAACGCTGTGCATTACAGGGAAGACATCCTCCTCCCTCATGTGGTACCCTTCCTGCAGGCTCATCCTGACATGACCCTCCAGCAATGCCACCAGCCATACTGCTCGTTCTGTGCGTGATTTCCTGCAAGACAGGAATGTCAGTGTTCTGCCATGGCCAGCAAAGAACCCGGATCTCAATCCCATTGTGCACGTCTGGGACCTGTTGGATCGGAGGGTGAGGGCTAGGGCCATTCCCCCCAGAAATGTCAGGGAACTTGCAGGTGCCTTGGTGGAAGAGCAGGGTAACATCTCACAGCAAGAACTGGCAAATCTGGTGCAGTCCATGAGGAGGAGATGCACTGCAGTACTTAATGCAGCTGGTGACCACACCAGATACTGACTGTTACTTTTGATTTTGACCCCGCGTTTGTTCAGGGACACATTATTCCACTTCTGTTTGTCACATGTCGGTGGAACTTGTTCGGTTTATGTCTCAGTTGTTGAATCTTGTTATGTTCATACAAATATTGACACATGTTAAGTTTGCTGAAAATAAACGCAGTTGACAGTGAGAGGACGTTTCTTTTTTTGCTGAGTTTATATATAAAACATATATAAATATTTTACAAATTTTTTCTCCAGTAATGCCTTCTTGAACATGTGAACTTTCATGTGCCTCAATTGCAAACTTGCATGGGATCTGTAAATATAAATATTAAATTATGAGTTTAGCCAAGGAGAAAGCACTGAGCTAAATAGGGAAAAAGACAGGATCCTTTCTGGCTAGCCATGATTGGCTGAGATAATGGAGGGGTTGACCATGCTGATGGTTGGCCATAAGCATTTTTTGTCATAAGCCCCATTTGGGATGGGCCGTCACATTTGTACTACTAACCAATATCTGGTTAGCATTCTCGTACAAAATGGCTGCAGTGCCAACTTGCTCAGCTTGGTGGCTGGCACTTTCTCAAAGATGTAGAAAGAGACACATACCAAATAAACCACTCACCTGGTTTAGACAAGGGCATGACCCTTGGGAACTGCCTCCTAGAAGGTCGAAGGGGACTGAAATAGAAGTGTGAACTTTTAAAATGGTCTACTTTAGCAAGACAGTGAAACGGGATCATTTGAAGAAGAAGAGGGAAAGTCCAGTTTTCTCACCTGATGAGGTCTTTGCAGAGGGGTGGGAATGGCTGCTTCTGGTAATGGCCAAACACCTCAAAGACGATGGGCTGGGTCTTGATGTACTCCACAAACGACTTGGTAACCTCTACCGTGATCTAATAGATAATCAAAAGCGAGGTAGGCTATCAATAAAGTCCCTTAACAAGGCCAGCGACAATAGGATGAATACAAGGCAATACAACAACAATCTGTAATTCATGATTCATTCATGGTAATATCATAGAAATAATAATAATAATAATAATAATGAATAGCAATGTTATTTCTGGTCAGTGCTTACATTCTGTACATGGTAGAATCCCAGCGGAGGTCCTCTGCCGGTGTTCTTGAGTGGCTCAGTGGAGAAAGCCTCATCATGTCGGTGGATGAAGCTGGAAGTAGGGAAACCACATTCAATCAATATGCGTACATATTCACTATACATATATATTAAAACTACGACACTGTTACATTACTACTATGTACTATTGACTACTCTCAATATGCCGCACTGATTATGATCACATTTGGTGGACACTTGTCTTGCACCATCAGACGAGTCTACTTTAGGAATAACACTAACCATAAGAATTTTGTTTGTTTAAACCAAGAGAGGATGGAGTCGTTTCTGGATGAAGAAAAGAGAGAAGTGAAAGGTCTTGAACGACAAGGCTTTTGCATTTACATTTGAGTCATTTAGCAGATGCTCTTATTCAGAGAGAATTACAGTAGAAATTACGGGAAGGTGCTTGGCTTATGGGGCACAGACAGAATTTTCACAGAGTCAGCTCAGGGATGTTAGACAGCAACCTTTCAGTTACTGGCACAATGCTCTAAACCACTAGGCTACCTGCCGCCCTTTTCCATAGCATAGCTTTAAAATAGTTAGCGTGTTAGATGTCTTCTAAAATGTAGATTCCTGCCTAAATAAAAATCGTTGTAAATTGCTGAGGAGACAAACTCAAGTACATAGTCAAAATATGATGAAAATAGGAAATAAAGTTGAGGAATTGAAATGACTCATTTGCTTTCTACACATAACAATCAAATTATAAATGACTAACTATAAGATTTCTCCTTCCTTATAACTGTCAAATAGATATGATCATATTTAGTGACAGTACAAAATTGCCACCATTTCATAGACTCTGCCTCCCTGCACCTAAACAAGCCATCCTGGATTGTTTTCCCACATCCTCATTACTCTGGCAGTGACATGTGTTACTGTTGCTGTCATGTCTACAGCGCTATCACCTCTCTTGCTTTGCTAGCCTTTTGGTTGGCATAGCAGTGAGCAAGACTCTCGCTTATCGAGCTCTTCCGAGTGTCCATCGGCGGCTTGGTGCTTGGTCAAGTGACTGCCGCAGGGATTTCTGCTCTAACAATTCTATGGATGTAACTGGCACATTCAACACTGGACGTGGCTCTAATCGGGTACTTCTCCATTGAACTGTATCAATTCCAATAGTGTCGCTATAAAGCCCCCCTTTCCCTCTGGTCTCACCGTTATTAAAGGATTGTGCGTCGGGTTGGCTGTTCTCAGAGGGGCTCATCACAGAAAATGCAATTGATGTCATGTGTTTGACTGAAACCTGGCAACAAACCTTATGAATGTTTGTCTTTTAACCTCGCGATCAGACCTCAAAATGGCTATAACTCAGGTACACAATCTGACCTCATTTGAATGCCTAGCGCTCAAACTAGCGCTCCTCATTTTGATATCCAGGCCTCCCATATTCTCCCTTTTCTTCCACTCAAGACTTAAGGCGCTAACATCTTCCTGCTCCATGTGCTGCTTGGGGACTTAAACGTTCATGTACACTCCAGCATGTGAATTTTACAACCTATGTCAAAGGCTACAACCTGGACCTGGTGTGCTACACTGGCCATAGATCCCTCCGACATGTGTGGCCTGAACCTCACCATTTCTGACCACGTGGCCACCCTATTTCATCTTTCCAACCCCCCTGATTGAACTGATTCAGTCCCATGAGAACCCTGACGCTCACCACAAGGCCAAGTCTACCCACTACTCTAACATCAATAAAGGTCATAACCCGAGAGCTCCCTTCTCCATGATCTATAAGCTACTACTGTCACGTAACGACTGTAGGTTGCCAACTCCAGTCCCTCTTTGAGTCCCTTCAAATCAGGCGTTTTAGGCTCAGTCCTAGGGCCACTCCTTTTCATCATCTATATCGTACCCTTCCGGCCAAATACTCCGTCAACACAGTCTGGAATTCCACTGTTACGCTGATGACACACAAATCTATGTTCCCTCCAAACCCACTTGTCAACTGTCTAAAATAAATAAAAACATGGATAAGCTCGACTTCCTGAAGTTCAACGGCGATAAGACAGAAGCTATGTTGGTGGTACCCAGATCTCTCCTGAAGAAGGTTGAGGAGTTTGACCTTAACGTCAACGGCTGCTCTATCTGTCCTACCTCTCAAGTGAATAATCTGGGGGTCATCCTCGATTCCACACTTTGATGCCCACATTAAAACCATCACAAAATCTGCCTTCTTCCATCTCAAGAACATAGGCAGTCTCAGCACCTCACTTACCGACTCAGTTGCTGAAACCCTTATACATGCCTTCATTACCTCACGCCTGGACTATTGCAATGGACTCCCTGACAGCTCCCTCAACAAACTTCAGTATATCTAGAACTCAGCTATAAGACTCCTCACCCGCACCAAACCCAGGGAGCACATCACACCCACACTTCTCCACCTCCACTGGCTTCCAATTAAATTCCTTCTCCTCACCTACAAATCCATGCATGACTTGGCTCCCTTCCATCTTTCCAACATGCAACACATCTACACCCCCATCCGCAGCCTTCGATCCTCTGTCTCTGGCCTACTGGTCACCCCCCTCTCTCCAGACTACGCTCCATGGGGGATTGTGCCTTCAGCAATGCCACCCCCACTCTCTGGAACTTTCTCACCCCTGAACTCCTAGTGCGTTTTAAACCTTGGTCTAGCTGTTTTTTTGTCTTTTTAATCTTCTTATCGTGTAAGGGATGCAGAGGTTGTTGAAGTTAGCCTCTCAATTTGAACTGCCTTGATGACTTTGTCGCTGTTGTTGCTGTTATTTTTTTTGTCCATTTTTTGGGTGTCATGCGCCTTGCTTTTAGTATTGTCATGTTTATGTATTAGCAATTTTTTCTTACTCTGTAAGGGTCCTTGGGTATTTTGAAAGATGCAAATCAAATGTATTATTAGTATTATTATAGAAGTGACGACAGACTGTTCTGCCATGTGACGCAGAGACGTTCTAACTTCAGCTTTTCGTCAGGCTGTGATCAAGAGAAAGTGGCCTTGTTTCAGTTCTATTCTTCAGTTCTATTTTTTTCATGTTGGGCGGTTTAAACCCCAGTGTGAACATCATAGAGAGATTAAACTCACATCAATGGACATCAATGGAATAGTATGGGTGTTGGGTTTCAGGGAACCCCACGAGGGGTTGCAACATACTGATCTGGGTAGGCCAAAACACGCAAGACATCGCTGCCTGTGCTCTCAAGGTCGTACTGCCTTGGTTAGCGACCGGACTCACACATACGCCTATGGAGTTGAATGGTACGACATTAAATGTTTTGTTTCTAAACAGT
Source organism: Salmo salar (assembly GCF_965601325.2). Lineage (NCBI taxonomy): Eukaryota > Metazoa > Chordata > Actinopteri > Salmoniformes > Salmonidae > Salmo > Salmo salar. Next base: position 12,065,982 of record NC_138304.1, read on the forward strand.
CCACAGACACATTTACAAGGTAAAAACATATTCAGAACTAGTCCAATACCCATGGTACTCCCTGAATTCAGGGAGTTTACATTCTTAAAGTACCTGAACCACTGGCACTTGCAGATGTTCCTAAGGAGAGATTTTAGAAACAAATGCCTCTTTATGCATCATCATCATCATTCAAAACACTTTTCCTCACTGACATCTTGTCAAGTCTATCTAAAACCTCCAAAACTGTCCTGGTCAAAGCTAAAATACAACAAAATGAAAGGGCTTGAATGAATGGGAGGCACTTACTTGAACTGGCAGAAGATGTCAGCATACTCAGCGGAAATGCTGGAGGCCTGCAGCACTGTGACCCTGAAGGTGAAGGTGGAGCCTATGTGGAGGTGGGACAGGGCCTTCTCCAGGGGCAGTTCCAGACCCAGACCACCCTTCAGTGGGCTCCTGGGGACCTCTGGTGTGGCTGTGATGGGGGACAAGTCTGTGGTCATGGTAAGTACACATGATAAAGACAGGAAATGCCTGCAGTCCTGCACACGGTATGACGGGGAGACACAGTGCTTTACTCCTGCACCATGACTTACACAAATTATAAGTACATGACCTTTCAGTTAAGTCTTCCCCTACGAAACACATTTGTGCTGTTCATATCTACCACCACAATTATGTCATCGAAAAACAACATGATTGGTAGGATCTCCTTACCTGCACAGGTGTTGTTGTTGACCTCGTCAGGGTCAGCTCCTATATCAGAGTTCTGTCCCTCCCCTTCCACGAAGCGTAGCTCTTCATGAGAGGTGTTAGAATGGGACATGCCGCCAGAACACGACTCTGTCTGGAACTGACCAGCCAAACACATGGCCTTTTAAATAATGACACAGCATTTTCATAATCTAGATACTGAATGCAGACAGCGATTTGGCAAGTATTCAAGTTCATGTATAATTTCTTACTGATTCTACCTTCTCAAACTGTTGGTCCTCAAAGGATATCTTGGCGGTTCCTGACTGCCTTACGCCAGAACCATAGTCAGGGGCTTCTTCATCAGCTGGGGAGAGACAATAAAAATGTTGTAATCTCATCCGTTTTGAAGGCCATTTTTATCAAACAGCAATTCACTAATCTCTCAGCACCCACTTGGGTGTCCTTTACAAAACACTAAACAATTGTGTCTAATACTGTATGTTAACTTCTTTGGGAACAGGGGGCAGTATTGAGTAGCTTGGATGAATAAAGTGCCCAGAGTAAACTGCCTGCTACTCAGGCCCAGAAGCTAGAATATGCATATAATTAGTAGATTTGGATAGAAAACACACTAGTTTTCAGAACTGTTATAATAATGTCTGTGAGTATAACAGAACTCATATGGCAGGCAAAAACCTGAGAAAAATCCAACCAGGATGTGGGAAATCTGAGGTTTGTAGTTTTTTAAAGTGATTGCCTATCCAATATACTGTGTCTATGGGGTCAGATTGCACTTCCTAAGGCTTCCACTAGATGTCAACAGTCTTTAGAATGTTGTTTCAGGCTTCTACTGTGAAAGGGGAGCGAATAAGAACTGTTTGAACCAGGGGTCTGGCTGAAAGCCTTGAGTTGTTTATCGCTCGCGGCCGTGAGCACGAGCTCCGTTCCCTTTCCTTTCTAAAGACAAAGGAATTGTCCGGTTGGAATATTATTGAAGATTTATGATAAAAACATCCTAAAGATTGATTCTATACATCGTTTGACATGTTTCTACAAACTGTAATGGAACTTTTTTGACTTTTCGTCTGGACTTGTGCATTTGGAATAGTGAACTAAACGCGCAAACAAAAAGGAGGTATTTGGACATAAAGATTAACTTTATCGAACAAAACAAACATTTATTGTGGAACTGGGATTCCTGGGAGTGCATTCCGATGAAGATCATCAAAGGTAAGTGAATATTTATAACACTATTTCTGACTTTTGTTGACTCCACAACATGGCGGGTATCTGTATGGCTTGTTTTGGTGGCTGAGCGCTGTACTCAGATTATCGCATGGTGTGCTTTCACCGTAAAGCTTTTTTGAAATCTGACAAAGCAGTTGCATTAAGGAAAAGTTTATCTATAATCCTATGCATAACAATTGTATCTTTCATCAAAGTTTATGATGAGTATTTCTGTAAATTGATGTGGCTCTCTGCAAAATCACCCCCAAAAGAAACATTACTGAACATAACGCGCCAATGTAAACTGAGATTTTTGGATATAAATATGAACTTTATCGAACAAAACATACATGTATTGTGTAACATGAAGTCCTATGAGTGCCATCTGATGAAGATCATCAAAGGTTAGTGATTAATTTTATCTCTATTTCTGCTTTTTGTGACTCCTCTCTTTGGCTGGAAAATGGCTTTTTTTGTGACTAGGCGCTGACCTAACATAATCGTATGGTATGCTTTTGCCGTAAAGCCTTTTTGAAATCAGACACTGTGGCTGGATTAACAAGAAGTTTATCTTTAAAATGGTGTATAATACTTGTATGTTTGAGGAATTTTAATTATGAGATTTCTGTTGTTTTGAATTTGGTGCCCTGCAATTTCACTGGCTGTTGTCAAGGTGGGACGCTAGCGTCCCACATATCCCAGAGAGGTTAACACAATTTATCGCACAATAAAAGGATATAGACATGACAATATGGCACAGTAGCTGGTACCTGAGATGGCCTGCACTGCCACCCTGAGGAAGCCCTTCACCTCTCCCTTCTCACTGACGATGGCCACGCGGTGCACGAGCGGCACGGGGTACAGCAGGTTACTCAGGTACACAAAGGCTCTGCGGACGGGGGAGGAATAGAGGGGGAGAAAGGAATAGAGGAGGAGAGGGGAATAGAGGAGGAGAGGGGAATAGAGGGGGAGAGAGCGATAGCGGGGGAGAGACGGATAGAGGGGGAGAGAAGGATAGAGAGGGAGAGAGGAATAGAGGGGGAGAGAGGGATAGAGGGGGAGAGAGGGATAGAGATAGAGAGGAGGAGCGGTATCAGACACAGGGCAATCATTTCAGAGCAGAGGACCGTCGTAGAATGTTGAGGTAATCTCTAGTGGGGCAAGATTATTGACCCTGGCCCTGTTCAAATATTTATCATGTGCATCCTCCGATAAGTGTATTGTATTGTATCTGTTTCCATCCTTTTGCTCTTATTAGGAAACCACTGGCTACTTAGTGATTACCTCAAGAAAGTAAGGGAATGACATTTGAAAAGACTAGGAATTGGGACGGTGACTGACCTGCCCACCAGACGGAACCATGGGAAGCGGTCATAGAAGGGGTCTCCTCCGGTCAGGGCCTGGTCACAGTCCTCCACAGTGCTGCTGGGCACCTCCGCCGCACGGTCGTACATCTCCCTCATCAGGTCCAGCCTCTGTCTATAGGGGGCAGCACAGACAACGCACACGATCAGGACAGAGCACATCATAGCAACAGACACTGTAAAGTTGACGCAGACTGGGTAAGTCCATATAGGCCTACATACCAGGGCCTCGCGTGTACAGAGACACATATCATAACGTAAAGCCATAGATAAATAACCGGAACAAATGCTCAGAGACAGAAACGCACTCACACAGTCTAATGTCAAGGTCCTCACAAGTATAGTAATACTGTACAAACACACACACAATTCCCGCACACACATACCGGAGTTTCTCCAAGGTCCAGTAGTGTGTAGCGCCGTTCTTCTGGTCCTGGACCTCCACAGCTACGATGGTGCTGGGGAAGGGCCGTTTCTCCCGCTCCATGGCCACGCTGGGGGGCAGCAGGTCCGGGGGCAACGGGGAGTACAGTGTGTCTGTCAGCAGCACAAACTGGAACTGGACCTGTAAAGGAGAGGACCCTTTTAGCATTTTAGCATGTGAGCAGGTTAGCGACAAAAATCGCTGTTGTCAATTCAAATCTCATTTCGCGGACTCATCGAACCGTTTCACAATAGAGCCGATCTGATTCAGTGACTTTGCCGGGGCACTGTTTCGCAATACCAGTCTTTGCTGACTCATTGAATCGATTCATAGTTTTCTAAGAATAGACTCATTCGATGTACACTCATTTGGTAGATTGACTGAACTGATTAATAACGCAGTTTCATTTGACTGATACCTCACAGTTTCACCACTAAATCCTTGTTCTACTTTATAGATTGTATTTAATGACAGTGTACCTTCTTCTTAAGCTCCACACTGATGGCGTTGGCTTCCTTGAGGAAGATGGCGTTGCCCCACAGCAGGTCCCTGAGGGAGGTGAACTGGTAGAAACGCCACTTACGGAACGCCCAGGATGCAAGCTCCATCTCACGCTGTGTCCACGGAACTATGGGAAAAACTTAAAACATTCCATAATTAAGGAAATACTCCATTCTCTGGCCTTACCTCAGAAATAGATATTTTATTTCAAAATCATTGTAAACATTTGATAAAGGTTGTTCTAGATGGGTAACTGTCAATCAATGTCTCACCTTCCTCCTCAGGCTCCTCCTCTTCGTCTGGGGACTCCAGGTAACGGGAGTTTCTGTCCACCTGTTTCTGCAGGGCCTCCAGTTTACTCTCATAGTCCTGGGAGAGACCCCGGTACAGACACATCAAATCACATGACAGAATAACGGCTACATACACTCACTGGCCAGTTAAAAAATTGTCAAAGACTCCAGCCACCCTAGTCATAGATTGTTCTCTCTGCTACCGCACGGCAAGCGGTACTGGAGCGCCAAGCCTAGGTCCAAGAGGCTTCTAAACAGCGTCTACCCCCAAGCCATAAGACTCCTGAACATCTAAGCAAATGGCTACCCAGACTATTTGCATTGCCCCCTGACTCTGTACCGGTACCACCCTGTATATAGTCTCGCTATTATTATTTTACTGCTGCTCTTTAATTGCTTGTTACTTTTATCTCTTTTATATATATATATATATAGTATTTATTTTGATTAGATTTTTTTATTTAACTGCATTGTTGGTTAGGGGCTGGTGAGTAAGCATTTCACTGTAAGGTCTACACAAATTTGATTTGATTTGATTGGGTACACCACCCCGTTCACGAAAAAGGTTCTCTCCCACAGACAGAGTCACGTGGCCATTGCTCGCTATATAAAGCAGGCAGACCGGCATCGAGGTATTCAGTTACTCTTCGATTGAACGTTAGAAGGGGCAAAACTAATGATCTAAGCGACTTTGAGCGTAATATGATCGTCGGTGCCAGGCGCGCCGGTTCCAGTATCTCAGAAACGGCCGGCCTCCTGGGCTTTTCACACACGACAGTGTCTAGAGTTTACTGAGAATAGTGAGACAAAAGACATCCAGTCCAGTGGCAGTCCTAACAACAGTGGTGTGCAGAACCGCATCTCGGAACGCACAACTCGTCGGTCCTTGTCACGGATGGGCTATTGCAGCAGACGACCACACCGGGTTCCACTCCTATCAGCTACAAACAAGAAGAAGCGGCTCCAGTGGGCACGTGATCGCCAACACTGGACAACTGAGGAGTGGAACAACATCGCCTGGTTCGAGGAATCCCGGTTCCTGTTGCCTCATGCTGATGGCAGAGTCAGGATTTGGTGGAAGCAGCATGAGTCCATGGTCCCATCCTGCCTGGTATCAATGGTACAGGCTGGCGGCAGTGGTGTAGGAAACGTTTTCCTGGCAAATGTTAGGTCCCTTGATACCAATTGAGCAACGTTTGAACGCCACACCTTGTATAATCCATGCCCCGAAAAATTCAAGATGTTCTGGAGGCAAAGGAGGGGTCTGACCGGTACTAGATGGGTGTACCTAATAAACTGGTCACTGTGTGTCTCCATATACAAGTAACTGCCAAAATAAAGGAAACACCCAATAAAGTGTCTTAATAGGGCGCTGGGCCACCACGAGCAGCTAGAACAGCTTCAATGCGCCTTGGGCATAGATTCTACAAGTGTCTAGAACTCTATTGGAGGGATGTGACACCATTCTTCCATCATTTGGTGTTTTGTTGCTGGTGGTGGAAAACTCTGTCTCAGATGCCAATCCAGAATCTCCCATTAGTGTTCATTTGGGTTGAGATCTGGTGACTGAGACAAACACCCTTTAAACCCCCTACTTATGCTAATTTGAGACCCCTCTTTCAAAGTCACTGAGATGTCGTCTTCTAGCCATGGTAGAGGAAAATAATGGGCAACTGGGCATTTTTATACATGACTCTAAGCATGGGATGATAACTGCTTAATTAACTCAGGAGCCACACCTGTGTGGAAGCACTTGCTTTCAATATACTTTGTGTCCCTCATTTACTCAAGTGTTTCCTTTATTTACGCAGTTACCTGTATTTATAAAAACAAAAGATAAGCTTTTTAAGGGGTATCTCTTAGTGGCCTGTCTTACCAGTCGCTGTTGTTCCAGAAGGTTACTGGCCTCCTCTCGTTCTCGGCGGTATTGATCTTCTAACTCTTGAAGCCTGCAAACAAAATTATAGCAAATAATTTTCAAGCAAAGTCATACAAAGTCATACAAGAGGATGATGTGTTATTCCAGCTGGTGCTTTGCCAAAGGCAGTCCATCGATTATCGTACCTTGACTCCATCTCCTGCTTCATGTCGATGCCCTGTTTCTCCAGCAGCTCTCTCTGGGCGAAGGCCCAGTCCACGGGCTCCACGGGGGTCTCAGCGCAGGGGGTCCTCTCCCGCTCCTGCCGCGCCTGCTCCGGGTCATTGAAGCGGAACACGTGGCTCTTCCCCATGATAATGCGATTTCCTGAGGTCAGGAGTCAGGTCAATCTCATTACACCTCAGTCATTTCATCAATGTCATAAACCTATTACAGTTTTTTTTTACAATCTCTTACACACTAAAAGCGATACTTGAGGCACACAGTGAAACCGTTAACTCACGTACCTAATCTTCAGACCAAGTCTGCAAAACTGCAAGCACATTATCGGCTTTAAACTCAGTTTGCAATTGTAAAACACACTTTTTGCAAAACACTAAATACAGTTCTCTACATTAGACACATCATTCAAAACTAACAGGTCTTCAAAATGCCACACTCATTTACCGATTACCTACGTCCAGTGCTCACGTGTGAAAACACTTATAGCTAATTTCTTCACTTATAAATCAGAGCTTGAGCACTATACATAGGCTTCAGGTTGTCTTTCTTGGTTTGGACAACAAAGGAGGCCAATTTTGGAGAGTTAGAGGAAGAGGAGTGAGAGGAAGACGAGGACAAGGAGGATGATGAAAACAATGTTTTGAGAAAGAAATACATTTGATTTTTTTTCCCCCTTTACATTTCTGTTTATAGTGTGAATATATACTGAATATGCATACATACTCTATATATTTGTGCACATACGTGTACGTGTGAGTGCTATGACAAACTGCCGTGGACTCCACTGAACATGCAAAAGACACAAGATGGTAGTGTTTTCCATTTGTCACATCCGTGTGTAGTTGGCGTGTATAAGAGCTAATCATTTGATGGTTTGTGTGTAGAGTTGTGATGCAAAAACACCACTTTGAGAAGAGTTAAAATCATTTTGAATAAAGTGTTTGGTTTTGCAAGAGATGTGTGACGTTTTGCATGTTGTGCGTGTGTGTTTTGGGGTTTTGTGTGTAGAGACGAGGAGCCATAGTCTCAGAAATCATCTGTAAGCAATTGTCAAAAACTGTAATGATTTTAACCTTGGACTGTTCAAGTGTGAATCATCTATGGTGATTCTTTGTGTATTTATGATGTTGTATATGGAAGCAGATTCATGCCAAGACAAATACAAAATATTTAATTAAAATCAGTGTAGTGTTTCTCAGTATGTTTTGTGTCTGTTGTATATCTTTTCCCGTACTTAGTGGAAGATGCTGAGGGGTTTAAGCCTTACCTGAACGAAGCAGAGTAGGCGTGGTCACCAGTTTCCCGTTGACGTAGATCTCCGCCCCCTCGCAGGGCTCCAGGATGACGTTCCCTGTGTCATCATCATCAACAGACAAGAACCACCGGGGATGGTGAACATTTGGCCATTCTACAATGCCTCCCTTTCTTACACTACATCAGGGCTGCCCAATTCCAGTCCTGGAGGGCCAAAACACTTTGAGTTTTCATCCTCTCCTTCTAATCAGGGACTAATTCAGACCTGTCACACCAGGTGAGTGCAATTAACTACCGCGTAGAAACAAAAAAACAGAAGTGTTTTGGCCCTCCAGGACCAGGAATTGGGCAGCCCTGATGTACATGTACTGAATGGATCATTTGCTTGCCCTCAATGAGCTGTGATCTCCAAAGACTGCGTAGGCAAAGGCAAGAGGGTAAAAGGCAACTGGTCGGCTAACTATTGTCTTTTTCTGCTGTGATTACATAAGGGATAGTCAACGAGGGGCTATGCGTTCTTTGGAAAATAATGAATGACGTGGAAGGCGTGTTCCACGAAGCGCTAGCGGAATGGAACTGACCTTCCACGGTGTTACACTATTTTCCAGAGAACGCACAGAGGCCCAAGTTGATTATCCCTTTTGTACCATGGTTATAATTTAACACATTTGCCCTAGAAATGTGTTCATTTGCCGGAAGAAACATGTTCAACATTCACGGAAGTAGCTAGCAAGTTTACTAGATAGCTAAAGTAGTTGCCATGCTAACCATTTTACATTGGTAACCAGTTTAGAAAAGCAATAAGGCACGACGGGGGTGTGTTATATGGCGTTGCGTCGTGCCTAAGAACAGCCCTTAGCCGTGGTATATTGGCCATATATCACACCCCCCTCATGCCTTATTGCTTTTATAAACTGGTTACCAACGTAATTAGAGCAGTACAAATAAATGTTTTGTCATACCCATGGTATACGGTTTGATAAACCACGGCTGTCAGCCTATCAGCATTCAGGGCTCGAACCACCCAGTTTATAATTTACTATAAATATAGCCTCACTAGTCCAAGTCTCTTTAGTCCATAACCCAGTCTCAATAGTCCCAGTCTCTACAGACCCTATAACCTCTGGTGCACGCAAGCAAAATCTGCTAGATTCTTTTCATAGAACTAGAACTACTAGAAACTATCATGGTTCGTCCACAGTTGGTCAGTTCAGTCTCACCTTCTCCCCCGGAGCCTGTGGTGCTACTGAAGGTGCAGTGCTCGTCTTGGATAAAATGGCCACTGAGCACGATGTCCTGGCGACTTTTGGCGTCTTCACGTCCAACCCTGAGGGAAAAATGCATAGGATATTGAGTAGATTGATTTGCTTTACATAGATGTCTTTCTTGTAAGAACACTGTTTCACTCTTCAAATTCTGAAGGAACTATCGTTGCCCACTTCACATGACCATTTTGTCCTTGATAATCCAGGTAGTCAACTTAAACAGCTGTCTCCTTACTCCAAATCCATCTGTACTGTACTACAGGACTGGAGGCCACTTCAATACAAAAGAGGTACACATTTCCTGCAGATTAAGGAGTAGTTCTCACTTGGTGGTCCCATCTTTGATGTAGTAGAGTAGGCACTCAGACATCAGTGGGTCCTCATTCAGGTTTACCAGGTGAGGGGTCTAAAAGGAAGACAAGAACATTGTGACTTTGCTTCCACATATGTTGACATTTTGTGTTGAAATATTGTTGACAGGGGTTGTTGTAGCATGATGGAAATGGATATCATGTACAGAGGATCGTGGGTACTGTAGTACATCTCACTACAGTTGCCATAAGGGGTGTACTGGGGTTCTGACCTTCTTGGGGGAGAACACGCCCACGGTGCCTCCATCTTCTCTCATGGCCACACCCATCTCAGCCAGTAGGGCCTCCCTACAGATAGCAGAGAACCACAGTTATTTGAGACAGATGGATTCAGATAAGGATAATGGTTAAAGGTTAAATCCGTCTGACACACCTCTGCATCCGGATATCTTCAGTACGGCGCAGCTTCTCCTCCCATGTCTCATTGAGCTCAGCAATGATTTTCTCTGTTTCCTACAGGGAAAAGAACGACAAATGTCTAAGTTGGCATGGTACATACACGCCATAACATTATGGTTAGCCTCCATGACCCTTACCATCTCTCTCTATCTCTAACCTCCTGGTTCCCCTCCCTGATCTCTTTCTCCATCTGTCCCCAGCTGTCTAACTATCCCTCTATCTCTCCACTGCCCTTCCTCTCCTCCTCTCGCTCTCCTTCCCACCCTGTCTCTTTCTCCTTCCATCTCACTCACTCACTCACTCACTCACTCACTCACTCACTCACTCACTCACTCACTCACTCACTCACTCACTCACTCACTCACTCACTCACTCACTCACTCACTCACTCACTCACTCACTCACTCACTCACTCACTACCTAAGTTCACCCTCCCTTCCTCCTCCCTACCTTGAGTCTCTCTATGGCCTCCTCGGAGGCAGGGCTGAAGATGCGGTCATGCAGGTTTGCCATGGAGCCCGCACGGCTGGACAGGGCGGAGAGAGAGGGGGAAGGGCTCATCCCAGTCATGGCATTGGTCACTGTGGATAGATCACCCGTTTGATTGACAGCCTGGCGATTATTGACAAAGTTCTTGTAATCGCACAAGTCTGCCAGAAGAAGAGCGGGAGTGTGTGGGGGAGAGAAGGAAAGAGAGGGAGCAAACAGCAGGAAGGTGAGGAGGAGGAGACATTGGGGGCGGAGAGAAAAACGCAGAGAAGTGGACATAAGGAAGAAAGGGAAAACAAGGGAGGAGTAAAAACAGAAGAAGAGAGCTCAAAAAAAATGTATCGTAGAAGCAGAGACAGGTGCTTACCAAAGGCATTGCAGAGAGAGCGAGAAAAGAGCAACTTACACTGATGGATATGCAAAGCATACGAGAAGTTAGAGAGCAAACGCTTTTCTCTGCCAGTCATATGCAAAATACATACAGTAACAAGCTAAAAACAAGCAATGTCATATGATATATAGGGCAGCCAATCTAGAATAAATGTAGTTTAGTTCTTACTTGCAGCATAATCTCCAGGCTGAAAGGCTGTGAAAGTATTATTCAATTAAAATCAATGCAATTCCCAAAAACTAAATTTATCCCGCAAGCGACAATTATGCAGGGCAAGCAGTGTGAATTAGAAGTAAGGCAGCAGAGCTCTAGAGCCCTAGCCAGAGCCCACATTAAGAACCCTGGCATATCAAAGACCCTCTACAGAAGCAGAGCGTCCAATCAGATAGCTACACACCCAGAGAACCAGAGTGTAACACAGGCTGCATCCCAACAGTCTAAAATGCCCCCCCCCCCCCATCTTCATCTACACTGATCTGAAAGGACTGGAAAGGGGAAAGTCTATTCTCTTAGAGGAGTATACCATCTTGCTTTCACCGATCCCATGTTTGCAGATCAGTGCAGAGGAAGAAAAAGGAGATGAGGAGAAGATGCCATGTTAGACTTTTGAGACGCATTCCAGTCCCCAAGAGGTGGACAGTAAAAATCTGAGTTTCTTTTCTTCAGTGTGTACTGGATTTATGGATTTTTAGATGGGTTTTGGGTTGGAGTCCTTCCATATCGCTCTGGGGTGTTATAGGATTTTAGTATGGTAGAGGTTTAGCTTTATTTTCAGTTAGCTGCAAAGCGGGGGGGGTTGCTAGAATATACACACTTTTCAAACCAGCTATCACAGGATCGGGACATCGATACGCTGAGAGGAAAGAGGAGAGAGAAGAGTGTGTGAGACACTCACACACACATCTGTATGGCTCTCATCCTGTGTGTGTGTGTGTGTGTGTATGTGTGTGTGTGTGTGTGTGTGTGTGTGTGTGTGTGTGTGTGTGTGTGTGTGTGTGTGTGTGTGTGTGTGTGTGTGTGTGTGTGTGTGTGTGTGTGTGTGTGTGTAGGTAGGTACTCACTGTCTATGATGTCTCCCAGGCCCTGGGCGTAGAGGAGGTCCTTGAGTCGGCACACCTCCTCCTTCAGCTCACGCACCAGACGGTTGTTGGGGTCCTCGTTGATGACGGCGTTACAGCGGATCTGTTTGGCGCGGTCAGCATACCTGGGAAGGGTCAAAACCATTAAAAGGCAGGTTCACCCCAAAATATGTCCACTGTTTATATGATGGGAGAAACATCGTCATTGACAGGGACAACATAGGACCGTTCAAGGTATCATTATTTGCAGTTCCTGGATTACTTCCTGGTTTAGTCTCTCAATGCATAAAAATGAGGGTTCCTCAAGGGTTCTTTGGGAAGGGTGATGGTTCTATGTGGACCCATAATGACTCAAAGAACACTTTGAGCTCTTCAATTGTTCTTTGCAGTTCACAAAAGGGTCCTTTGCTCTTTTAGTGATAGTTAAAATGTAGGGGAGGAGGCTCGGCCTGGTTTGCTCACAGCTCTTTTTGTGTAACCGTGAGTGAGAGTGTCATTCCTGTTTATCTAATGTGTTGTGTTATGCTATTTTATATAACTACGGCCAGTGACGGTGTCGTGTGAAAGACTCACATATGGCCTGGTGCCAGTTGAGAACAGTTGACTAAATCAATCAGTGGTTCTCAATTATCTCCTCAGGGACCCCCAGCTCTTCCAGCGATATCTCAACTTGTCTATTAACACTTACAGAATTTTAAATATAATATGGCTGACCACATTGAGAAAGGTTCTTTACAACCATTCTCCATAAAGGTGTCTTCAGAAAGTACAGCATTCATACCCCTAGACTTATTCAACATTTTGTTGTTTTACAGCCTGAATTAAAAATGGATCAAATAGAAGCACCTTTGGCAGTGATTACAGCTGTGAGTCTTTCTGGGTAAGTCTCTAAGAGCTTCCCACACCTGAATTGTACAGCAATTGCCAATTGTTATTTTCAAAATTCTTCAAGCTCTGTCAAATTGGTTGTTGATCATTGCTAGACAACCATTTTCAGGTCTTGCAATAGATTTTCAAACAGATGTAACTCGGCCACTCAGGAGCATTCACTGTCTTCTTGTTAAGCAACTCCAGTGTAGATTTGGCCTTGTGTTTTAGATTATTTGCTGAAAGGTGAATTAATCTCCCAATGTCTGGTGAAAAGCAGAATGAACCAGGTTTTCCTCTAGGATTTTGCCTGTGCTTAGCTCCATTCTGTTTCTTTTTTATCCTGAAAAACTCCCAAGTCCCGTTACAAGCATACTCATAACATGATGCAGCCACCACTATGCTTGAAAATATGGAGCGTGGTATTCAGTAATGTGTTGTATTAGATTTGCCCCAAACATAACACTTTGTATTGAGGACAAAAAGTTCATAGCTTTGCCACATTTGTGTCAGTATTTCTTTACTGCCTTGTTGCAAACGGCATGCATGTTTTGGAATATTTTTATTCTGTACAGATTTCCTTCTTTTCACTCTGTCAATTAGGTTAGTACTGTGGAGTAACGACAATGTTGTTGATCCATCCTCAATTTCTCCTATCACAGCCATTAAACCCTAACTGCTTTGAAGTCATCATTGGCCTCATGGTGAAATCACTGAGCGGTTTCCTTCCTCTCCTGCAACTGAGTTAGGAAGGACACCTGTATCTTTGTAGTGACAGGGTGTATTGATACACCATCCAAAGTGTAATTAATAACTTCACCATGCTCAAATGAATATTCAATGTTTATGCTTCTTTGTGAGGCCTTGGAAAACCTCCCTGGTCTTTATCTGTCCTCGTGCTCCTAGATCTTAGTGCTGCTTTTGATACCATCGATCACCACATTCTTTTGGAGAGATTGGAAACCCAAATTGGTCTACACGGACAAGTTCTGGCCTGGTTTAGATCTTATCTGTCGGAAATATAGCAGTTTGTCTCTGTGGATGGTTTGCCCTCTGATAAATCAACTGTAAATGTTGGTGTTCCTCAAGGCTCCGTTTTAGGACCACTATTGTTTTCACTATATATTTTACCTCTTGGTGATGTCATTCGGAAACATAATGTTAACTTTCACTGCTATGCGGATGACACACAGCTGTACATTTCGATGAAACATGGTGAAGCCCCAAAATTGCCCTGCCTGGAAGCCTGTGTTTCTGACATAAGGAAGTGGATGGCGGCAAATGTTCTACTTTTAAACTCGGACAAAACAGAGATGCTTGTTCTAGGTCCCAAGAAACAAAGAGATCTTCTGTTGAATCTGACAATTAATCTAGATGGTTGTACAGTCGTCTCAAATAAAACTGAAGGACCTCGGCGTTACTCTGGACCCTGATCTCTCTTTGGATGAACAAATCAAGACTGTTTCAAGGACAGATTTTTTCCATCTACGTAACATTGCAAAAATCTGAAACTTTCTGTCCAAAAAATGATGCAGAAAAATGTATCCATGCTTTTGTCACTTCTAGGTTAGACTACTGCAATGCTCTACTTTCCGGCAACCCGGATAAAGCACTAAATAAACTTCAGTTAGTGCTAAACACGGCTGCTAGAATCTTGACTAGAACCAAAGAATGTGATCATATTACTCCAGTGCTAGCCTCTCTACACTGGCTTCCTGTTAAGGCAAGGGCTGATTTCAAGGTTTTACTGCTAACCTACAAAGCATTACATGGGCTTGCTCCTACCTATATTTCTGATTTGGTCCTGCCGTACATACCATACGTACGCTACGGTCACAAGACGCAGGCCTCCTTACTGTCCCTAGAATTTCTAAGCAAGTTGGAGGCAGGGCTTTCTCCTATAGAGCTCCATTTTTATGGAATGGTCTGCCTACCCATGTGAGAGACGCAGACTCGGTCTCAACCTTTAAGTCTTTATTGAAGACTCATCTCTTCAGTAGGTCCTATGATTGAGTGTAGTCTGGCCCAGGAGTGTGAAGGTGAACGGAAAGGCACTGGAGCAACGAACCGCCCTTGCTGTCTCTGCCTAGCCGGTTCCCCTCTCTCCACTGGGATTCTCTGCCTCTAACCCTATTACAGGGGCTGAGTCACTGGTTTACTGGTGCTCTTCCCTGCCGTCCCTAGGAGGGGTGCGTCACTTAAGTGGGTTGAGTCACTGACGTGATCTTCCTGTCCGGGTTGGCCCCCAGAAAGGAACTGCTGGTCCAGTTTCAGCTGTTCTGCCTGTGGCTATGGAACCCTGACCTGTTCACCGGATGTCCTACCTGTCCCAGACCTGCTGTTTTCAACTCTCTAGAGACAGCAGGAGCGGTAGAGATACTCTCAATGATCGGCTATGAAAAGCCAACTGACATTTACTCCTGAGATGCTGACCTGTGCAACCTCGACAACCACTGTGATTATTATTATTTGACCCTGCTGGTCATCTATGAACATTTGAACATCTTGGCCATGTTCTGTTATAATCTCCACCCGGCACAGCCAGAAGAGAACTGCCCACTCCTCATAGCCTGGTTCCTCTCTAGGTTTCTTCCTAGGCTCTGGCCTTTCTAGGGAGTTTTTCCTAGCCACCGTGCTTCTACACCTGCATTGCTTGCTGTTTGGGGTTTAAGGCTGGGTTTCAACCAGCTGGTTGAGTTGCCCATTAAGAGTAAACTAGTTTTGTATCGGAATTTGCATAGACTTTTTAAAACATCCAAAAATGATACATGTATTTACATGATGTATGCTTAATTTACTTATAATGGAAGATATGCCTAGTTAAATGAGGACTTAAATCAATTATTAATAAAATAGGATACATTTGTGTGTCAAAATATGAATATTGCAATGCATGTAAATGAATGTGTTTACAGTTTATATGCTTAGAATACCAGTAAAATTATTGAATGATATTGTGAAACATATAGAAGATAACAGGCAGACATCGAATCGTGATATGAATTTCAAAGGATTGTTGTATTTGCACAGACAAAGAAAGTCCCATAACAATATGTCTCCATTGTCCATTATCACTAGCTTTGACTGAATAGCATTTCCTTTAACGGGCAACTCAACCGCCTGGTAGAGCATAGAGTTCCTAAATTAGTAACAACAACACATTTGTAATCGAATCATTCTTAAATTACGTTTCAGAGGTCAACAACATTTTGCAACGTTGTAATTGTCCATTTTATACACAATTAGTTCATAATTAATTATAATAATTGGTAAATGAGGTTAGGTTTTGCTCACGTTCACTTGCTGGTTTTCAACCATCTTTGAATGCATGTTTAAAAAAAATATGGGAGTCCAATAACGATAACCGCATGATCAATTTACTAAATTACATTGGATGAGGTGATAAAATATGCCAAACAAAAATTCATATGCTTAATTTCATTTAAAATTGGTTGTCAAAATTCGCTCCACCGCCCAGTTGAGCTGCCTGTTAAAGGGTTAATGGTTCTTTATAGAACCTTAGGAAATGATTATTTTTAGCACCACACAGGTTCTATTTAGAACGTGATGAGCATGGTTCTTTATTGATCCTTCAAACAAGGATTCTATCAAGCACCAAAAAGAACCACTGTCTTGTACTATTTAGAACCACTTTTGTGTGTAGCCATTACACTTGTGTACATTACTTTATAAGGAGGCAGGTGGTTGGAACTGAAACTGCTCCTCACAGTGGATGACAGTGATACTGAAGTACTGTAGGGTCACAGAATAACTATGGATTTGAAGGTTTTTTTAACCGGAGAATTTGACCTCAGAGCTGGGTTGTTACCTGAGGGTGCTCAGGGTCTCGTCATAGTTGATGTCAGCAGGGCTGAGGGCTGCCACCATGGCGGTGCGAGAGTTACCTCCTAATGGACAGAAAGGGGCAAAGAGGTTAATAGGGGATGAGGGCGAGAGGAGGAAGGATTATTTAAAGGGCATCTGCAGAGGAATTAAACAAAAGAGTAAACAGTGATAAGGATGCTACATCTTATGTTTATTGATGTTTTGGGGTTTTGTTTGCTGCAGCCCCCTGCTAAAATAATGGGGGGGCGGGCATTGGTTGCCCATCTTTTTCCCTGGAAAAAACCAAACAGGTCTTTGAAAACCAGTGGGATTTGAGTTGTAAGCTGCTTGGTTGGATATGGGCATCTAATATGTTTATAGACGTGTGAATTGTTCACCCTGGAAATGATGGAAAAGTTGAATAAAAGCTTTGAATCATCATCTGCAGGGGAATTAAACAAAATAGCAAACAGCGATAAGGATGCTACAATTGGTGTAGGTGGCTGGTTCTGGGCTAGTAGGTGGAAAGTACGTACCCAGGTTCTCTCTAAGAAGCCAGGTCAGCACTGAGTCTCTATAGGGGATGTGGCTCTCCACCTTCTTCTTCTTCTTGTTCTGTTAACAGTTCATTTTAACAATTAGGACAAGGATACTGCCTCAATAAAAGTGCATTTACCTGTGTGGAAATATAAGAATAAACGCTTGTGAATCATCTACTTCCCAATCTCTTAATACCATTTCCCCAAATATTTTCTGAAAACAAAAATGGAAGAAGTCATTGAAATTGTGTACCTTATTTGGTGCTGAGTCCTAGAAAAATAAGAAATTGACAGAACTTAATTAATTGGCAGTCTTACCAAAATTGCTTCAATGACCAAACAGACGAAGAGTTGTGTACTGAAAAGTACAGACTCTCACCACTTCAGCTAAAGCAGAGATGACTTTCCCCAGTGTGGTCAGAGATTTATTGATATTTGCTCCTTCCTGAAAAGGAACAGATGGGGCATACTTAATCAAACGAAAAGCCTTGCGTGCAACACAAAAAACTACACACGCCACAATCTTGAGAAACAGAACCTAGAGGCTTTGTAAAGTTCATAGACATGTCAACTTGAAATGTTAACTCGAAACGGAGGAATTCATTCATTGATATCACTGGGGGGGTCGGATTCAGCCCATAAAGTTGACCCAAAAATACCCTCTCACCTTCAGCCTGGTTCCTTTGGCTCCTGTAGAGTCTGCTCTCTCACTCCCAGCCAGATCCACCAGGCTGATCTTGCTCACCTGCAACAAGAAACTCTCTGTTATCATTTGTTTTAGAATGAATCTGCTTTGATACTCTGTATCACAGTGGGAAATGCCCAGATTCCAAATGCACAGTGGTAGCCCCAAGAAACTCTCTTTGAGGACTTATCTGTAATGAGTACTGTTATCATGAACGATAACACAGTGAATGTCCAGATAGCATCGCAATAGACCTCAATCATAGAGTTATAAACCATGCATAGGTCAAAGTGTTACAAAACCCTAGTGTGAGGCATCTTGAAGGATCTTAATTTGAGACAGTTTGCTACAGCAGGAAAATAATCCTGCAGCAAGAGGAAATGTGAGTTATTATGTGGATTATAATTAATGGACATTTTTTGTAGAGGTTGATACATTTTTCTTTAGGGCGAATCAAGTCCGAATTTTTTGGGTGGAAATTACAAACGTTAGAAGCCCTTTTAAACCTTGAATGCACTACAAATGTGCATTTCCTGCAATGCAGGACATTTCACAGCAACAAGAGTGATCAAATTAAGATCCTACATCTGTAGGGGTTTATAACTCTATGGCCTCAACCTATTGCAGTAGCTTGAGTATGAGGTTGAACCTGGTTATTAAGTCTGCGCAGTACCTTCTCAGATGTGTTTTCTGAATCCATGTCGTGTTTCTTCTGAGTGAAGATGATGTTGAAGACAGCATGAGAGCGGCTGCTGGTCTCGTTCATGTTGGTGGCTGCCACCGTCCTGAAGGAAGAAAGAATTGAACCTTATGACATCAATCCATCCCTCATCCATCTATTTATTCATCCATCCACCTATTCATCCATCTATCCAGTCCATCCACCCCCCACATCCACCGACCCACCCACCCACCCATCATCCATCCATCCATTCTAAGTCCCATTTACCTGGCCTTGTTGCCAGACTCCATGAGGTCCTGGATGTCGTTGTAGGAGGTAACGGCCAGTTTGGACAGGTCCTCCACGTACGGCCCCATCAGTGGGTGCTCTCTCACACGCAGGTTCCCCTTGTTCTTCGGGTTCAGCAGGTCACGCACACGCTCACAGTAGATCTCCATGTAGCTCACCTGTGGAGGTTGTCAATATTCTATAGAAGTGCCAATCAAGAGAACTAAGTGCCTATTAAATGTCTATTGAGCAGCACCACCTTGGGGCAGATAAGACACTCTTATCTGAACTCTTATCATATGCACAGCAAAATTAATGGTGTGCATTTAACTCGGAAATGTACACTAAAACGATGTTGGAGGCGGCTTATGGTAGAGAAATTAACATAAAATTATCTGGCAACAGCTCTGTTGGACATTCCTGCAGTCAGCATGCCAATTGAGACATCTGTGGCATTGTGTTGTATGACAAAACTGCACATTTTAGAGAGTGGCCTTTTATTGTCCCCAGCACAAGGTACACCTGTGTAACGATCATGCTGTTTAATCAGCTTCTTGATATGCCACACCTGTCAGGTGGATGGATTATCTTGGCAAAGGAGAAATGCTCACTAACAGGGATGTAAACAAATTTGTGCATACAATATGGGATCTTTTCTGGGATCTTTGATTTGAGCTCATGAAAAATGGGACAAACACTTTTATCATTCAGTATGTATCACCCAGGAGGTAAAAGCCCTAACCCACTGATAAGCAGTAGGCCTGTCCTGTATAGAAGCTCATTCTCAAACCACTAGAGGGAGCACTCACCTCCACGGAGTAGGACAAGCTGTTTTCCTTATTGCTGTCACTTATCTTGGTGAAGAGGTCCTCACACAACTGGCAGACAGAGAACATGGAGGAGCATTGTTAGACTCGCATATGAACCAGGGTTGGGGTCAATTCCATTTCAATTCCATCCAATTAAGGAAGTACATTGAAATTCCAATTCCAATTATCTTCAACGCTTTTCAATTAGGAAAATGTGGAATTGGAATTTGTTTTAGTTTCAGAATAGACTGGAACTGATATGAACACAGCACATGTATTATCAATAAAAGGCTTTGATGTTTTTGGCATAAAACTAAATGGGTTTCCAAAGATCCAGTAT
Organism: Salmo salar; assembly: GCF_965601325.2. Taxonomy (NCBI): domain Eukaryota; kingdom Metazoa; phylum Chordata; class Actinopteri; order Salmoniformes; family Salmonidae; genus Salmo; species Salmo salar. Next base: position 12,085,832 of record NC_138304.1, read on the forward strand.
CTGACATGATGAAGTAAATTTACATTATATGATGTTTAACTACATTTTGTCGTTCATTCATCTATCCATCCATATATCCACCCATCCACCCTTCCTCCCATCCACCCTTCAATCAATCCACCCTTCCATCCATCCATCCATCCATCCACCCTTCCCCCCATCCATCCACCCTTCCACCCATTAACCCATCCACACTTCTACCCATCACCCACCCACCCATCCATCCATCCATCAACCCACCCTTCCATCCACCCTTCCATCCACCCACCCATCCATCAGTCCATCCATCCACCCTTCCACCCATCCATCCAGATTACCAGTGGGATGATGCCTTGCTGATCCTTCTGGTCCTGCTTGCCCATCATGGTGTAGCTCTTCCCAGATCCAGTCTGGCCATAGGCAAAGATACAAACATTGTATCCCTCAAAGGCATGCAGCAACATCTCCTCCCCAATGTCCTTGTACACCTGCTTCTGGGAATGATAGTTGATGTCCTCCGGCTGCAGAGAGAAAGACAGAGTTTGAGTATGAATACACGGTTAGTTAGCTATTACGGAGTGAATATAGAGCTCATGGCTTGCATGGTCTTGAAACGCATGATATTCAAGTCTTTCAGGTGTATGTGGTGAAACTCACTGTTGTGTGTGACCAGTAAGAGTAGTCGAAGTTATAGCTCTTGTTCTCCTTCGGCTGTTTGGGGTTTATGATTGCTAAAAGCACAGACAACAAGTAAACAAAAGTTAGAGAAGTGCCCAGACCAAGCCCATAAACTAGCAGAAAGTAAGCTATGGTGAAACACTGTGTAGTCCTTGGCTATGGCAGACCAAATGTAAATAGCAAGTAGAAAGAGTATTTGGCTGGCTACATAGATATCGTTAGTGGAAAATGCATTGTCATCATTTTTGGGATAATTGTAGACCTGGTGGAATCTGAAATTAGGCCAGGCGTTTGGGGAAAGCTGAGCAAGTGCCTCTCTGTGAAGGCTTGAATGGCCAAGGCACAAAAGTTGAGCATGCTCCTGGTAGCAGCTACTGTCTGTGGTCCATATACACTGAGTGTACAACACATTAGGAACACCTTCCTAATATTGAGTTGCACCCCTTTTGCCCTCAGAACAGCCTCAATTAGTCAGAGCATGGACTCTACAAGGTGTAGCAAGCGTTCCACAAGGATGCTGGCCCAGGTTGACTCCAATGCTTCCCCCCGTTGTGTTAAGTTGACTGGATGTCCTTTGGGTGGTGGACCATTCTTGATACACACGGGAAACTGTTGATCGTGAGAAAAAAAACAGCAGCATTGCAGTTCTTGACACAAACCGGTGCGCCTGGCACCTACTACCATACCCTGTTCAAAGACACTTAAATCTTTTGTCTTGCCCATTCACCCTCTGAATGGCACACATATACAATACATGTCTCAATTGTATCAAGGCTTAAAAATCCTTCTTTAACCCGTCTCCCCCCGTTCATCTAGACTGATTGAAGAAGGGATCATAGCTTTCACCTGGATTCACCTGGTCAGTCTCTGTCTATGTGCCTACACTGAGTGTTTTTGTACACTAAGTGTAGGTACTGCAGTGATGCAGTGATGCAGTAGACCCAGTCTATTGCAGTGATGGTGTTCCTCTGATTAATACAGAAGCATCATCAGTGGTGACTGACCTATGATGATGTCACTTATGCACTTCAATAGACTGGGTTTGGGGGTTATATATTGTATATCAGTTATTCATAGGGACATGTAATCAGCCAAATTGGAAGTCTTTGTTGTGTGGAACAGACTAATGTGGTTCAGTCCTCCTGAGACAGTTGCATCCAAGAGAGAGGGTAGGACAACTTGGCTAAATAAAAATATTCTAAAGTGGCTTCCTTTCCTATTTTCTAGTTCCTCATCCTTGTTCGCTTGACTGGAAAGGTGAAATTGAAGAGGATGGTTGACATTGCTATTGGCCATCCTCCCTATTACTTTCACCAATCCAGTACTTTCACATCAGTCAGGAAGAGGAAAGGAAGCCATTTTTGAGTATTCCGAATCTGTGCCATGCTAAAGACTGTGGGAATGAGGTCATCATCAGACCGTTGACAGGAACAAAGAAGCAGAATATGCACACACACACACACACACACACACACACACACACACACACACACACACACACACACACACACACACACACACACACACACACACACACACACACACACACACACACACACACACACACACACACACACACACACACACACACACACATCATCTGACCTAGCGTCTCAGCTGAGACAGAAACAACGAGGCCTTTTGGACCCTCTGGGTCACGTGATGAGGGATGAGAAGCTCTAGAGGTCACCCCCACAAACACATACACACAGAGACAGGCTCTCAGTTCCCATTGGAGCCTTTGTCTCATGTGTTGCACGCCTCACTACCCACCATCCAGTTGCTTTCAAGCATGTGTTTTCCGAGCACCAAGCAGAAGATGGCAGAAGTGCAATGTTTCAGTGATTCTCTACAGTAGAGATGATCGGAATCCACCATGAAGGGTCTATGTTGTGAAGTGATGAATTTATTAAAATAAGCTTGAGATGGTGTTAGATCGAATGTATAACACCTCCAAAACCATTTAAAATGTCATATGAGGCTGTCTCCTAAAAGCCCAATCTAAAGCAGACCATATTAGTAAATATTTAATCAAACTACATTCATTATTGATGAGGACATCTTTGCCTGGAGTTATCAGACTGGAAAATGCTGTATATCCCAATGGAATGCCTTTCAAGGATTAATCAATACATATTACAGAGATATTACTAGTATAGAACATTACCTACATAGACTCTAACATTTCCCCTAACAGTACTTAGGCAGGGCGGACCCCCAATCACTGCCTTCATCAGTTGACTTGGCCCAACTAAAATATTTTAGATTTGAAATACTTCAATAGAAATGTTTTGTTTTGGTTGTGGTAGCCCAACCCTGGATAGGCCTTCTGATTTGGGGGCCAATTAAGATCCAACCCAGGTTAATCAAGAAGTAACCTACAACGAAAGAGCAAAGCTGAAGTCCTCAGGTCCATGTGTTTTCTTACACCAATGACAATATAATAGACATTTCTTATAATACAAATATGCAATACTCACTTGTGGTGTTCCCTGACATCTGGATGATGCACTTGCTGTCCTTCCCGATCTCTCGAGAGTTGAAGGGACGGACCCGGACGGCCACCTTCACTGAAGCCCCCGCCATGATGCCTGTCAGTGGGGGGATGCGCCCGCGACTATAGAGGGGTTCAGTCAGGAGGGGCTTGTCACCAGGTAGATGACTAACACCTGTGGAGAGGGAAGCCATAGTGAGATGGTGATTTGAATGAAGATCTAATTTGAACTCATTTGTAATGCCATCATCTAATAAACATTTTTTTTTTAAATACATTTCTGAAAAGACTGCGCACCCACAAAAACATTGAGATGTATAAACTTGGCGCACGCCATACGTATACGCATGTTTCCCGTTATGAATCAGACCTGTCGTGGAACTGTGGGGGCATGAACGAGCATTATACACTCTTCTAAAAAAAAAAGTGCTAAGTAGAACCATACAGGGTTCTTCGGTTTGTCCCCATAGGGGAACACTTTTTGGTGCTGGTAGAACCCTTTGCAGAGGGTTCTATCCAGAACCCTCTATGTAGGGTTTTTCAAGGAACCCCATGCATAAAATATGGTTCTGCCGAGAGCCGTCTATGAAGGGTTCCACCAAGAACCATTTTATCATCTAAAGGTTCTTCCTAAACCATCTATGAAGGGTTCCCACGAGAACACTTTTTATGAATGTATAGAGCCCCTCAGCCTTTTTATGACAATACATAATATTTACTGTATCAGAAGGCTGTTCTTCGAGGGCCAAGTTATACCCTAACACAGTGGTGTTAAGAATCTCCCGGTTTACAAGTCACATAATGTTGGCTTGTAAAGTGATGTGTAATTCTTAATTGAATCCAGCCAGAGTTAGGATATCCAACAAGAGGAATTGTCAATCACCCGCAACCTGCATTCAGAATGACTGCCAAGGTAGGGAAGATTAACAATAGAGACTACCTCAAACATCTAAACTGGAACAACCATCTCAGTAACGGGTACCGTAAATCCAATTACTAACAGCGTGGATTAGTTTAGAAAACGGTGTGTTATTTATCTTTGTGTAGCATAAAATGTATCAACCAATCAACGTACATGCAAAAACACAGATATTACAGTAAAACAAACCATTCTGAAACGCTCCCTGCAATAGAGCATGCTGGGAAATATTATAAATGGGGTTTTTGTAGAACACTTCTTTCCCTTCCAAAGAATCATCAAAGACTTCCAAAAACAGTTCATGAGATGTTAAAGGTTCTAGGTAGTTTTCCAAAAAGGGAAACGGTCCCTCCACAAATAACCCCTTTTATAGTGACAATAACACCCTTATTTTCTGTATACTGGGGAGGAATTGGAATTAGGCCAAGACAGTATCTAAGGAAATAGCATTGCATGGCGAACTTGATCAAATGACAAAAACAAGTGCACATTGTTGTGAACCTGTAAACAGATTGTTTGAATTCAATAATGTTTTGTATTTACTTTTTCATGAACCTAAATATGCTGCACTGTCTGCGAATTCTGAAACATTTTCTACTTTCTAATCTAAACTAGCCTACAGTAGGCCCACATACAGTGGTAGCCTACACACTTCAATGCAAAAGATCAACTGTCTGTTCACCTGTTCAATTCTACTGTATGTAAACCGCACTCTCTTTCGCATATAAAAATGTGAAATTATAATATCGAATAGGCACAATGAGAGATGTGCACGATAATTTGTTGTATGGCTACTTGGGGAATATGAACTCATCATGGCCATAAAAGGTGAGGAATTTATTTTGCAACGGTTATGATATATGTACTATGTTTATAAGTGAAATATTGTCTGCTCGGGAAATTTGACAATACAGTATTCAGACGTAGCCTACAAACGTCAATGGAAAAGGTGAACCGTCTCGGATCAAACAGAGCAAAATACTTTAAATAGCTTATCTATTTACTACTGTGAACTGGGTGCAATTAAATGAGAGATGGGACAAATGGTAGCCTATCTTAACTTGTTGTAGGCCTATAGGCTATTTCGCGGATATGAAAACATCATAGTCAGAAAAGGTGAGGAATTTATTCTGCAATGACCATGGAAATTAAATAAATCATAGGAAGTAGATGCCTATTTCCCACTCTCCCACCCTGGCGCTCGACGTTGACGGTTTACTAAGCGCCGGTCCTGGCAACCCAGCATTACGCACACCTGGCAACCATCATTACGCACACCTGCGCCCCATCATTATACACACCTGGACTTCATCACTACCTTGATTACTTCCCCTTTATCATGCACTCTGTAGCCTCATTCAACAGACAGTATTGGTTCGGTTTTCTTGTCCAGATGCTTCTCTTGTATCGCTCCACGTTAGTTTTTATTAAACTCACCACCTGCTTCATGACTCCCTACGTCTCTGTTAGAATAGATGTTCACTTTTCTCACTAACAGCAAATTATTACATTTTGTTATTTTTTTATCTTCTTGTTTTTTGTTATGAAAACGAGTGTCATCATAAAGTTGAAGTCGGAAGTTTACATAAACTGAGTTTAAATGTATTTGGCTAAGGTGTTTTACCATTCCTGACATTTTATCCTAGTAAAAATTCCCTGTCTTAGGTCAGTTAGGATCACCACTGTATTTTAAGAATGTAAAATGTCAGAATAATAGTAGAATGATTTATTTCAGCTTTTATATCTTCCATCACATTCCCAGTGGGTCAGAAGTTTACATACACTCACATAGTATGTGGTAGCATTGCCTTTAAATTGTTTAACTTGGGTCAAACGTTTTGGGTAGCCTTCCACAAGCCTCCCACAATAAATTGGGTGAATTTTGGCCCATTCCTCCTGACAGAGCTGGTGAAACTGAGTCAGGTTTGTAGGCCTCCTTGCTCGCGCGCACTTTTCAGTTCTACCCACAAATTTTCTATAGGATTGAGGTCAGGGCTTTGTGATGGCCACTCCAATACCTTGACTTTGTTGTCCTTAAGCCATTTTGCCACAACTTTGGAAGTATGCTTGGGGTCATTGTCCATTTGGAAGACCCATTTGCGACCAAGCTTTAACTTCCTGACTGATGTCTTGAGATGTTGCTTCAATATACCCACATAATTTTCCTCCCTCATGATGCCATCTATTTTGTGAAGTGCACCAGTCCCTCCTGCAGCAAAGCACCCACACAACATGATGCTGCCACCCCCGTGCTTCACGGTTGGGATGGTGTTCTTCGGCTTGCAAGCGTCCCCCTTTTTCCTCCAAACATAACGATGGTCATTATGGCCAAACAGTTCTATTTTTGTTTCATCAGACCAGAGGACATTTCTCCAAAAAGTACAATCTTTGTCCCCATGTGCAGTTGCAAACCTAGGTCTGGCTTTTTTATGGCAGTTTTGGAGCAGTGGCTTCTTCCTTGCTGAGCAGCCTTTCAGGTTATGTTGATGTAGGACTCGTTTTACTGTGGATATAGATACTTTTGTACCTGTTTCCTCCAGCATCTTCACAAGGTTCTTTGCTGTTGTTCTGGGAATGAGTTGCACTTTTGCGTACTATTGTTTGTACAGATGAACGTGGTACCTTCAGGCGTTTGGAAATTGCTCCAGACTTGTGGAGGTCTACAATTTTTTTCTGAGGTCTTGGCTGATTTCTTTTGATTTTCCCATGATGTCAAGCAAAGAGGCACTGACTTTGAAGGTAGGCCTTGAAATACATCCACAGGTAAACCTCCAATTGACTCAAATGATGTCAATTAGCCTATCAGAAGCTTCTAAAGACATGACATCATTTTCTGGAATTTTCCAAGCTGTTTAAAGGCGCAGTCAACTTAGTATATGTAAACTTCTGACCCACTGGAATTGTGATACAGTGAATTATAAGTGAAATAATCTGTCTGTAAACAATTGTTGGAAAAATGACCTGTGCAAAGTAGATGTTCTAACCGACTTGCCAAAACTATAGTTTGTTAACAAGAAATGTGTGGAGTGGTTGAAAAACAAGTTTTAATGACTCCAACCTAAGTGTATGTAAACTTCCGACTTCAACTGTATATCACTATTAATATACACCTAATGTGTGATAACTAGCAAATTAATTAGCTAACTGACATTAGCCTGCCTAGCTGGACCTTCTGAAGAAGGAAAATGTTTTATTTGTACAATTTCCAAAAGATAACCAAACAAAAACATTTATGAGACGTGTTTGTGCCGTCATTAGTAGCACAATTTCTAACTTATTTGCATTTGTTTTTTACATGCACTTCTATGTTGACTTCTCCATTGATGTTGTTTTTAAGTTTTCACAGACTTTTCTTAGCGAATGTACAATCGTCACGAATTGAATTATGGTGAGTTTCAGGCCCCGGAGTGAACATAATTGTACACTCGCAAATTTGACTGAAAACGAGGGCTGAGGGGCTTACGTTGCAAACTTCCCTTGCTTGGCTAATCATTTGGACCACCCGCCAAGATGGCGACGGGGATTCCCCCAAGGGCATAAGGCGAGGGTAAGTGGACAAGGGTGTGTCTTTTATGAGTTTGAACTGCAGCCAGGGTGTGAACAAAGATGGGGAAAGCGACATCCCGTTGCTATTGACCGAAGCTCACTATAGTTTCCAGACCCTACTGGATTGGCTGTTAATACCTATTCTGTGGGAAAAAATCCTGGAATGTTTACAGTAAATTACTGGCAGCACAGAAACCAGTAAATCACTGTAGATTTACAGGCCCTTTACTGTAACACAAATTTACTGCATATTACTGGAACACAAGTACAATTATGGATTTGTAGAATTTACAGTGCATTACTGGAAGCACAGTGGTTAGTAAACTGTTGAAGATTTTCAGCGCCAGTAGCTAATGCCAACAACAGGCAGTTTTTAGCACAGTCATAGCAAGTAAAACATTTCTGTAACCGCTAATGGGAATGTTGTTGTCGTTAAGGATGCATTGGTCTTCAAATTAACCTGGATTTGTTACAAGATACCGTTCTGGTGTATCTTTGCACATCTCTGGCTAGCGCAAAGTACATTGCTATAATGTTCACTGTAACTTGCCACTAGCTTCCTGTAAGTTCCTGTAAAATTCTGAGCAATGACAACACAACACTGTAAAAAAAAGTAAATGCAACTGTAAGCATGTTAGCATTTGTATAGCACTTGCACTTCTAGAGGCCTGAAAGTCTTCCAAACTGGCTGTGATTACAGTGCAAAACAGATCAAAATGACACAGATAAATATTCAACCATTTGAAGTTTAAGACCTGCTGTCACTGACGTGTTCTTTATACACCTTAAACAGCTAGAAAACTACTACAACATATCAGTTCAATTGGTACACAGCATCAAATATAGCCACTTACAAGGCCCGCCTCAAAATAAGTTAATGAGCCAGTGATGCTTTCCCCACCTACAATATTTTCATACAATACACAATAATTTAGAGAATGCTGCAGTAAATATACAGCAGACAGTACTTTATTGTTAAATGTTACTGTAATAAAATTACAGCAAATATGTAATTATATATATCAGCATACCAATTTGGTGTTTTATTTAACTTGAACTTGTAGAGGCCATAACCAAGGTCTAAACTGGCAGTGACTCCCAGGACAAAAAAGATCGAAAGGACATGGCTAAACACTCAATCATTAAAGGTTTGAAACTTGATGCCACTGATCTGTTCCTATATACATTTAATTGTTAGGAAACTACTACCGCACATCAATTCAATGGGGTTTATTGGCATGGGTAACATATATTTACATTGCCAAAGCAAATGAAATAGACAATCAGAAATGAACAACAAACACTAAACTCACAAACATGCCAAAGGAATAAAAACATTTGTCATATAGTGACTGTATACAGTCTTGTAACAATGTGCAAACACATCTAATTTACTTTGGTACAGCACTCTCACTAACGGGTGAAACAAGTATAGCCTCTTACAATGTATACCTCCAAATTTGTGAGAAGGGTGCAATTGCGTGCTGCAATTCGGGGAGTTCCGGCATGTAGGCTTTCCTGCATCTTCAGGAACACCTCTTTATACTTACAGTGCATTTGGAAAATATTCAGACCCCTTCCCTTTTTCCACATTTTGTTACGTTACAGCCTTACTCTAAAATGGATTAAATCTTTTTTTCCTCATCAATCTACACACACAACCCCACAATGACAAAGCAAAAACAGGTTTTTAGATTCTTTTTGCTAATTTATTAAAAATAAAAACAGAAATACCTTATTTATATAAGTATTCAGACCCTTTGCTAGGAGACTCAAAATTGAGCTCTGGTGCATCCTGTTTCCATTGATCATTCTTGAGATGTTTCTACAACTTGATTGGAGTCCACCTGTGGTAAATTCAATTGATTGGACATGATTTGCCTATATAAGGTCCCACAGTTGACAGTGCATGTCAGAGCAAAAACCAAGCCATGAGGTCGAAAGAATTGTCCGTAGAGACAGGATTGTGTCGAGGCACAGATCTGAGGAAGGGTAGGAAAATGTTCTGCAGAATTGAAGGTCCCCAACAACACAGTGGCCTCCATCATTCTTAAATGGAAGAAGTTCGGAACCACCAAGACTCTCAAGGGGCTGGCCGCCCGGGCCAAACTGAGCAATTGGGGGAGAAGGGCCCTGGTCAGGGAGGGTGACCAAGAACCTGATGGTCACTCTGACAGAGTTCCTATGTGGAGATGGGAGAACCTTCCAGAAGGACAACCATCTCTACAGCACTCCACCAATCTGACCTTTATGGTAGCGTGGCCAGACGGAAAACACTCCTAAGTAAAAGGCACATGACAGCCCGCTTGGAGTTTGCCAAAAAGCACCCAAAGGACTCTTAGACCATGAGAAACAAGATTCTCTGATCTCATGAAACCAAGATTGAGCTCTTTAGCCTGAATGCCAAGCGTCACGTCTGGATGAACGCTGGCACCATCTCTACGGTGAAGCATGGTGGTGGCAGCATCATGCTGTGGGGATGTTTTTCAGCGGCAGGGACTGGGAAACTAGTCAGGATCGAGGGAAAGATGAACGGAGCAAAGTACAGAGAGATCCTTGATGAAAATCTGTTCCAGAGCGCTCAGGACCTCAAACTGGAGTGAAGGTTCACCTTCCAACAGGACATTGACCCTAAGCACACAGCCAAGACAATGCTGGAGTGGCTTCGGGACAAGTCTCTGAATGTCCTTGACTGGCCCAGCCAGAGCCCGGACTTGAACCCGATCGAACATCTCTGGAAAGACCTGAAAATAGCTGTGCAGAGACGCTCTCCATCCAACCGGACAGAGCTTGAGAGGACCTGCAGAGAAGAATGGGAGAAACCCGCCAAATACAGGTGTGCCAAGCTTGTAGTGTCATACCCAAGAAGCCTTGAGGCTGTAATCGCTGCCAAGGTGCTTCAACAAAGTACTGAGTAAAGGGTATGAATACTTATGTAAATGTGATATTTCTTTTTTTATATAAATTAGAACAATTCCTAAAAACCTGTTTTTGCTTTGTCATTATGGGGTATTGTGTAGATTGATGAGGGGAAAAAACAATTGAATCCATTTTAGAATAAGGCTGTAACTTAACAAAATGTGGAAACAGTCAAGCGGTCTGAATACTTTCCGAATGCACTGTATATTGTTACATTTTTAAGCTAGGACAGGCGGGAGGCTTTGGGCGCTCCAGTACAGTAGGTGGCGTTAATGCACAAGAACGTTGGATGCCGATAAACCCCAGAGAAGACGGGGAGGGGGCGACAACGGTAGTTAGCTAACCATACACCAGTAGACAGTGTCCTTTGTCCCCGCATGTCGGGCGCTGTTTTCCCGCAGTTCTGTTAAGGACGGCGAGGGCAGGTGTTCAACAGGCGGGAGCGAAGGACACTGTGCTTGCTTGCTAACTAACTAGCTAGCTAACACATGGTGTCCCTAAAGAGCAAGTTAGCGCACCGTGTCCCTAACGAGCAAGTTAGCTAGTTAGTTAGCTAGCTACACAGTGTCTCCCCAGCCTCCGGTGCTAGCGGGGGGCTGTTCATGAAGGAACCAATGGAATGCTTGAGGGGGAATGCCCACATGCAGGAATGCCCCAAATTGCGGGCTGCAGCTGCCCATTATTGAAATGTGTTAATGAGCCACAACAATACCATGAATCCGCAAAAGGCTTTTGGCACTCCAAAATTACAGTATGGTACTGAATTACAGTAAATTACTGTAGATTTACAGAGAAAGGTTTTTAAATTCCCAAAACACCGTTTGTCACTGTATTCTGTGGGTGGTACTGTGTTTCAGTACATTTCTAACAGTACAGTAGCCAGTGTGTTACTGTAGATATACAGAACAAATATATACATATTTTTATATATTGGTATGTAGCCTAGTGTATTATGTACAGCATTCTAACTAATGGGTGCAAGAAAATATAGCCTTTTACAAGGCGCACCTCAAAATATTGTAACGATCCTGGGTTTATAAGCGCAGAAATCGACTCTGCCGCTTGAGCATGCATTTGAGGCACAGTCGATAGCGCGCCGGACTTCGGGCTTGAAGGTCGAGGGTTCGAAACCTGCTCCCTGCTGTTTCATTACAATATGTTAATGAGCCAGAGTTTATTTCGTAACCCACATTTTCCCACAATGCATCATAATTCACAGTATGCTGCTGTAAATATACAGCAAAATAGGGAATACAGTATTTTAATACACTATTTTAATACCCTATTTTAATTTGTCAATTTAAGGCAATGTGTAGCCTGCTTGCTAGCACCAACATGAGGGCAAAGCTAGCGTGGCTATCTGTATAATCGATCACTGCTCTTATTTCTCTTCATTCTCGATGGGTATTTAAATATGTTCGTCTACAACGCTGCAGCTGACAATGCCAATATTTAACCTAATTAGGGCCTGCGTCGGTAAGCCTATTGACCAAATAATGTCCCATCCATTACAAAATAGTTTGGCTTGTTACGTTTCATGATTTCCTTGATTCTACAGAAAGCAATAGGCTATCAACCCAACGTGGTTGCGAAAAAATCTCCCCAGTCATATCTTTCATGTGCACACGGTCAGAACACATATATGTTTGCCAGCATCACAAAACATACAGCCCGCACAAAATAATGTAATAAGTGCATAAATTACATAATTGCCAAGGATATTAAGTGATAAATATTATGCACCGACCTAGTTCGTGGTTTTCTGTTTACACTCGAAAAGACCCGATATTCGTAACGTAAATATTGTAATCTCCAACATCTTGCGCTGCCGCACCTCAATGCAAACGCACTGTCAAAGCAATAGGCTACTAGCCATCACTCCATTTGGTGCTATGCTATTCGCCCACTGTAAATATCGATGTCATTGAATTCATCCGGCCATAAATTCATCTCTGCGACACACTAACAAATTCAGGATGATCAGATTTAGTTGTTTATTTTGACTGTGAATCAGATTGAATAGGCTATTGACAAGGTTATTCTGTAAACCTGTAAAAACAATTGTTTCAACCCTGAGAAAGAGCGGAGCACCAACCTTGGTTCCCCACTGCGTCAACCCAAGGCCATGATCAAAAAACAACATCTCATCAGAAAATAACACATCTCAATCGTTTTACCTAACCACCTCGAATCCGACGACCGCAGTGGGTTCCTCCTTGATATTTCTTCCTCCCGTCGATATCAGCTAACAGCCTCCCTCAGTGTATCCATGCAGGGAGTATCCGCCCCGAGCAATAGAAAGAGACACAGAGCTAGACCACCCAAGTCAGGGCTATGGGTGAATGGGTTCTAACAACAGGGCCTGGTACACAGTAGCGCGTCAGTCTGTCTGCCAGCCAGACATGGGTAGGGTAGGGGAGTAGACAGGGAGGAGAGGAATTAGGCTAGAGCTAGATGGATGCAGGAGGCGAACTCAGAAGAGAACGACCTTTGGTTGGTCCACAGTAAAATGGCTTAGGTGCCTCAGCCAAGGCTGCTGGGAGTCAGTGATGACATCAGCATCATCGTAGTGGAAGCAGGCAGTAGAGATCAGTTATTTAAGAAGGAAAAAAATGTATTGCAACAATAATAACAATATTACACATCAATACAGGGACATTTCTGTGAATACAATGAAGAAAAAAATGAAATAATCGAACACCATGCGAACCCAGTGATGCAACACAGAGAAGGGAGGAGGGAACTGATGGAGAGAGCAAACAGGGAATGAAAAGGCTGGGATGGATAGGAAATGACTAGGGATCCATGTGTTGCCGCCATTATACAAAGCACAGATACAGTGCTTTGAGGTGGGGTAGATCTCATTGGTGTCTCACTAAGCTAAACAGTGGAGAGTAACGTTGTAATTCTATCCTGGGTCAATGCATGTACACATACAGTACTACACCAAACATGCATCCACTGGCTGTTCAGTGAATGAAGTCTTTGTTGTTCGAGTTCAAGTATTCAGCTGTGTGGACACGAGTCAACAATTTGGGTCATTGTTTCTGGCAAATATGTTTTTTTGGTCTAGTGACACAAAGGATTTGGGGTATTATACTGGACTGCAACGCTATTACAGAGTAGAGAGCAGAGATATGTTAGAAATATTCTAAGAAGTCACCATGTAATTCCTTGTCTTTGTATTTTCGTGAGTGATCTCTGTGAAGTAAATATATGAATGGGATTTTCCTCCCTTCAAGATACTGTAGTTCTCTTCCGAGATATTCTAATGAAGCTCTTTCTCAAATCAATTTACAAAGTCATCATTTTGAATAGACAATATCCTTGATCATATTCTCTATCAGAGCCTGGTCATAGAGGCTGTATCACAACCGGTCGTGATTGAGAGTCCCATAGAGCGGCGCACTATTGGCCCAGCATCGTCCGGGTTTGGCCGGTGTAGGCTGTCATTGTAAATAAGAATTTGTTCTTAACTGACTTAGTTAAATGAAAGTTAAATACAATTTAAAAAATAGAGGAAGCTGAGGAGGGTAGTAGAAGATCAATGTTTCAACCCCATCTGCTGGACAGCTGTCACTATTACATAAAGCCGGTGTAGATAATCAAATCAAAATAACACAATCAAATAACAATACCAAGGCTATATACAGGGGGTACCAGTTCCGAGTCAATGTGAAGGGGTACAGGTTAGTCGGGATAGTGTTTGGATCGGGATAGTTTGTTGATGATGTGGACACCAAGGAACTTGAATCTCTCGACCTGCTCCACTACAGCCCCGTCGATGTGAATGGGGGCGTGTTCGGCCCGCCTTTTCATGTAGTCCACGATAATCTCCTTTGTCTTGCTCACGTTGAGGGAGAGGTTGTTGTCCTGGCACCACACTGCCAGGTCTCTGACCTTCTCCCTATAAGCTGTCTCATCTTTGTCGGTGATCAGGCCTACCACTGTTGTGTTGTCAGCAAACTTAATGATGGTGGTGGAGTTGTGGGTGAACAGGAAGTACAGGAGGGGACTAAGCATGCACCCCTGAGAGGATCAACTTGGCAGATGTGTTGCTTCCTATCCATACGACCACGGGGGTGGCCTGTTAGGAAGTCCAGGATCCAGTTGCAGAGGGAGGTTTTTAGTCCCAGGGTCCTTAGCTTAGTGATGAGGTTTGGGGTCACTATGGTGTTGAACGCTGAACTGTAGTCAATGAACAGCATTCTCACATAGGTGTTCCTTTTGTCCAAGTGTGCAAGGGCAGTGTGGTGTGCGATTGAGATTGTGTCATCTGTGGAGCGGTATGCCAATTGGAGTGGGTCTATGGTTTCTGGGATGATGGTGTTGATGTGAGCCATGACCAGCCTTTCAAAGCACTTCATGGCTACCGATGTGAGTGCTACGTGGCAGTAGTCATTTAGGCATGTTACCTTTGGTTTCTTGGGCACATGGACTATGGTGGTATGCTTGAAACATGTAGGTATTACAGACTGGGTTGGGGAGAGGTGAAAATGTCAGTTGGTCCACGCATGCTCTGAGTCCACATCCTGGTAATCCGTCTCGCCCGCGGCCTTGTGAATGTTTACCTGTTTAAAGGTCTTGCTCACATCGGCTATGGAGAGCGTGATCACACAGTCGTCCGCAACAGCTGGTGCTCTCATGCATGCTTCAGTGCTGCTTGCCTCAAAGCGAGTATAAAAGGCATTTAGCTCATCTGGTAGGCTCGCATCACTGGGCAGCTCACGGCTGCGTTTCCCTTTGTAGTTCGTAATAGTTTGCAAGCCCTGCCACATCTGACGAGCGTCAGAGCCGGTGTAGTAGGATTCAATCTTAGTCCTATGTTGATGCTTTGCCTGTTTAATTGTTCGTCTGAGGGGATAGTGGGATTTCTTATAAGCGTCCGGATTAGTGTCCCGCTCCTTGAAAGTGGCAGCTCTAGCCTCTAGTTCGGTGTGGATGTTGCCTGTAATCCATGGCTTCTGTTTGGGATATGTACGTACGGTCACTGTGGGGACGATGTTGTTGATGCACTTATTGATGAAGCTGGTGACTGAGTTGGTATACTCCTCAATGCCATTGGATGAATCCCAGAACATATTCCAGTCTGTGCTAGCAAAACAGTCCTGTAGCGTAGCATCCACGTCATCTGACGACTTCCATATTGAGCAAGTCACTGGTAGTTACTGCTTTAGTTTTTGCTTGTAAGCAGGAATCAGGAGGATAGAACTATGGCCAGATTTTCCAAATGGAGGGCAAGCTTTGTATGCGTCTCTGTGTGTGGAGTAAATGTGGTCTAGAGTTATTTTTTTCTCTGGTTGCACGTGACATGCTGGTAGAATTTAGGTAAAACGAATTGTTTTCCTGCATTAAAGTCCCCAGCCACTAGGAGCGCCGCTTCTGGATGAGTATTTTCTTGTTTGCTTATGGCCTTATACAGCTCGTTGAGTGCGGTCTTAGTGCCAGCATCGGTTTGTGGTGCTAAATAGATGGCCACGAAAAATATAGATGAAAACTCTCGGTAGATAATGTGGTCTACAGCTTATCATGAGGTACTCTACCTCAGGAGAGCAATACCGAGACCTCCTTAATATTAGACAACGCGCACCAGCTGGTATTTATAAATAGCCACATACCAACACCACCCGTCCTACCAGACGTATCTGTTCTGTCCTGCCAATGCACGGAAAACCCACGGATAACCCCGCCAACTGTATATTATCCGTGTTGTCATTCAGCCACGACTCAGTGAAACATAAGATATTACAGTTTTTAATGTCCCGCTGGTAGGATAGTCTCGAGCGGAGATCATCCATTTTATTCTCCAGTGATTTCACGTTGGCCAATAGAACGGATAGTAGAGGCTACCCACTCGCCGACGAATTCTCACAAGGCACCCCACTCTCCGCCCCCTGTATTTCCGTCTTCTCTTCGCGCAAATGACGGGGATTTCGGGCCTGGTCTCGGAGAAGTAGTATATCCTTTGCATCGGACTCATTAAAGAAAAAATCTTTGTCCAGTTCGAGGTGAGTACTCGCTGTTCTGATATCCAAAAGCTCTTTTTGGTCATAAGAGACAGTAGCAGCAACATTATGTACAAAATAGGTTACAAACAATGCAAATAAAAACACACAAAATAGCACAGTTGTTTAGGAGACCGTCAAATGCTTTATGATGTGGTTATAATGCATTGTAAGATCTGCCATAAGAACCTATGACAACCTTATCATGTCTCATTTTCCTCTCATAATATAGTAATGATTCTGATTACCTAACATCTTTAGTCATTTGAAAATGTGCTGCGTAGAGACAAAAGATATTAAAGACTAATACATGCTTATAAAAAATAATCAAATGTTTGAAGGTCACTATTTTGTGAACCTGTTTTGCAGTACTGACCTGTGCAAGGATCACAAAAATTGTATGCTCGGTTTGTGATGGACAATAGTGACAAACTGATAGCCTGACAGACGCCACTTCTGCTCTTCTGTTCATCAAATAAGGAAAGACCTGATTTAGGCAGGACAAACAGTGTTAAGCTGGCACATAATTTGGACATGTGGGGCCAGTACATTTAAATTCAATACAGGTGTCCTGACAGTGCTCATGATCATGCCAGATTTGATTTCCCCTTTTTTCTTTGCCCAAACCAAATCAATATACCCTTTCTCTTCCCCTTTCTCTCTGTCTCTTTCTCACTTCCTCTTACCCCCTTCTCACCCACCTCTCTATCTCTCTTCCGTCCACCCCATTCTCTCTCGCTCTCTCTCTCTCTCTCTCTCTCTCTCTCTCTCTCTCTCTCTCTCTCTCTTGCTCTCTCACTCTCTCTCTCTCGTGCTCTCTCACTCTCTCTCTCTAGCGCAAAGGCCACAGAGATAAACAGTCTGTCTAATTATTGACCACGTGTGACATCAGAGGGAGGCACACGGATCGTTCAAGATCCTGTTGTAACATAATAGCTAAACCAGACTGGACAAAGCCAATTGAACTGCCCCCTACTTCGAGAAACTCACAACTTTGTTTCATCAAGCGAGGAAAATTCTAAATTATTAATCCTGTCCACTACACATTCATTCACAATGGATGGTATATTGTTATACCTATTACATGTGTTTCTGCATGGATTTCTCAAAATAGAGTTCTGGCTGTCACATTGTATTCTCATTCAATCGATCAATTTATGATGTGAATCAAATGTATATTATAGTACTCCTTCAAGTAACCCCTTTAATTTAACTTACTCCTTCCTTCCTTGAACTCCTTTAAGTCGACAAGTTGGTCAAAACTCCCATCCTGAATGACTTCACTGTACTCAAAGTCAATGAAAAGTCATTATTACTTAAAATATTTATGTGATACTGACTCAAATCTATACTAAAAATAAACTAAGGCAACATGTAAAGTGTTGGTCCTAATGTTCATGAGCTGAAATAAAAGATCCCAGAAATGTTCCATACGCACGTACTCTCAAATTTTGTGCACAAATTTGTTAACATCCCTGTTAGTGAGTATTTCTCCTTTGCCAAGATAATCCATCCACCTGACAGGTCTGGGTTATCAAGAAGCTGACTAAACAGCATGATCATTACACAAAGGCACCTTGTGCTGGGGACAATAACAGGCCGCTCGAAAATGTGCAGTTTTGTCACACAACACAATGCCGGAGTGCATGCTCCGGCTGCTAGAGGTTTCTTTCCACTACCTGTTCGGACCAGGACCGTCCAACGTGCCGCCCCGCGTGTTAGCCGCAGGTGATAGGGCAATTATCGGCCATTTGCACCCAGAAATGTACGAGGTAAATGTGCAACCCCATGGCTGCACCCCTGCCCAGTCATGTGAAATCCATAGATTAGGGCTTAATTTATTTCAATTGACTGATTTTCTTCTTTGAACTGTAACTCAGTTTAACTCAGTAAAATCTTTGAAAGTGTTGCATTCTGCGTTTATATTTTTGTTTAGTGTAAATGAGAGTGACACCAACTCTATTTTTGTAAGTTGTGATAACGAATGACCTTGATTCCCAGCATTCTCTACTGCAGATATATATTTTTTACAATTGTTTTTCATATCTGTGTTTTTGCATGTACATTGATTGATTGATTAAATATTATGCTATAAAAATATATATAATTGTTTCTAAACTAATCCAATCATTGAAGTTTTGCACCTGTTACTGAAATGGTTGTTCCAGTTTAAATGTCTTAGGTAGTTTTTGCCCACTCTTCTTAATTAACCTTGGCAGTCAGTATGAATGCAGGTTGCGGGTGAATACAAATGTCAACTGTTGGCTAGCCTAATGCTGGCTAGATTCCAATAGGAATTGCTCATCCCTTTGCAAGCCAAAGTAATGTGAACCGTTAGGGTTGCAGAATTCTAGTAAGTTTTCCAGAAACCCTGGTTGGAAGATTACTGTAAAAATATTTGCAGAGTTTTGCAACCTTTCTTGAGGCCTGATGTTGCCTTCCAAACCACGCATTCTATACTGTAAAACTGGATAAGTTATGGCTACTCAAACATTTTGAGGAAACCGATTGCCTAAAAAAAAGTTAAGAAACTTAAAAAGCTGAATACAGGAGTACTACCTTCATATGCGTAATACAAATGCCGTTTTTTTAGTAAACTGTACTTAAATTTAATGTCCTCACTAAGCCACGCCTCCAATAATTTCCCAGTGTACCTTATCTTTTCGATTCAATTAAAGAGTTACCACCCATGACAGTATTTGTTAGTGACAGAAACATGGTTGTTGAATTCCTTCGTTGTCATTTTTGTGGCCTTCATTAAGTGAGTTCCTAGCTGAATATTATTATCATACTTGAACCATTGCATATATAATAAGGCCTTATACATTGCCCTGTAGCTTGTTGTTTGGTTGGAACCGAAGGAAGTTCTCTCTGTAACGTAGAGATTTTCTTCACTGAAAGAGCTGGTTACAGCTAGCAAGCCTCTGCTTTATCCTGTTGGGGCTAGGGGGCAGTATTGAGAATTTTGAAAAAAATATGTGCCCATTTTTACCTGCCTCCTACACCAACTCAGAAGCTAGGATATGCATATTATTACCAGATTTGGATAGAAAACACTCTGAATTTTCTAAAACTGTTTGAATGGTGTCTGTAAGTATAACAAAACTCATTTGGCAGGCAAAAACTTGAGAAAAACAAAAGAATTTTGTGGCTGTACTATTTTTTCGAGTCATTGTTAATAGATCACACCGTGAGAAAGGATTCATTTCGCACTTCCTACGGCTTCCACTAGATGTCAACGATCTTTATAAAGTTGTTTGAAGCGTCTATGATGAACAGAGACCGGATGACAAGGAAGAGAAGTTGACCTCCCTGGGATGTCGTCACTTCATTATTGCCGGCACCTGCGCGATCATGTGACGCGAGACATTTTTCAAAAACGTTTTTCAAGACACAGGAGAGGTCGGGTTGAAACATTACTGATGTTTCACGTTAAAAATGGCTCTAAATATTGATGCTAAACAATGTTTGACATGTTTGAACGAACGTAAATAGATTATTTTTTAAACTTTTCGTCTTGACTTCCCCCCCCTACTTTTTAGTAGCCACCGAAGCCTAACAACTTGGAGTTATTTGGACATCAATTATGAACTTTGTCGAAAGAAACCACATTTGTTGTGGACCTGGGATTCCTGGAAGTGCCAATGGATGAAGATAATCAAAGGTAAGGGATTATTGACAATAGTATTATTGATATTACATGGTTACAAGATGGTGCTAACCTGTATAGCCTAGCCTATTGTTCTTAGCACAGCACCCGGTTTATTGCAAAGTGTGATTTCCCAGTAAAGTTATTTTGAAATCTGGCAATGCAGTAGCATTTATGAAATGTTAAACTATAATTATTTGAATGACAATATTATAATTTACCAATGTTTTCGAATAGTAATTTTGTAAATTGTAACGTTGATTGACCGGAAGCATTTGAGAGAAAAAAAAATCTGAATTTCACCGCTACTGTAAAATGCTGTTTTTGGATATAAATATGAACTTGATGGAACAAAAAAATGCATGTATTGTATAACATAATGTCCTAGGAGTGTCATCTGAGGAAGATTGTCAAAGGTTAGTGCATAATTTTAGCTGGTTATCTGCTTTTGGTGACGCCTGTCTTTACATTTTACATTTACATTTTAGTCATTTAGCAGACGCTCTTATCCAGAGCGACTTACAAATTGGTGCATTCACCTATAATATCCAGTGGAACAACCACTTTACAATAGTGCATCTAAATCTTTTAAGGGGGGGTTAGAAGGATTACTTTATCCTATCCCAGGTATTCCTTGAAGAGGTGGGGTTTCAGGTGTCTCCGGAAGGTGGTGATTGACTCCGCTGTCCTGGCGTCGTGAGGGAGCTTGTTCCACCATTGGGGTGCCAGAGCAGCGAACAGTTTTGACTGGGCTGAGCGGGAACTGTGCTTCCTCAGAGGTAGGGAGGCGAGCAGGCCAGAGGTGGATGAACGGAGTGCCCTTGTTTGGGTGTAGGGCCTGATCAGAGCCTGAAGGTACGGAGGTGCCGTTCCCCTCACAGCTCCGTAGGCAAGCACCATGGTCTTGTAGCGGATGCGAGCTTCGACTGGAAGCCAGTGGAGAGAGCGGAGGAGCGGGGTGACGTGAGAGAACTTGGGAAGGTTGAACACCAGACGGGCTGCGGCGTTCTGGATGAGTTGTAGGGGTTTAATGGCACAGGCAGGGAGCCCAGCCAACAGCGAGTTGCAGTAATCCAGACGGGAGATGACAAGTGCCTGGATTAGGACCTGCGCCGCTTCCTGTGTGAGGCAGGGTCGTACTCTGCGAATGTTGTAGAGCATGAACCTACAGGATCGGGTCACCGCCTTGATGTTGGTGGAGAACGACAGGGTGTTGTCCAGGGTCACGCCAAGGCTCTTAGCACTCTGGGAGGAGGACACAAGGGAGTTGTCAACCGTGATGGCGAGATCATGGAACGGGCAGTCCTTCCCCGGGAGGAAGAGCAGCTCCGTCTTGCCGAGGTTCAGCTTGAGGTGGTGATCCGTCATCCACACTGATATGTCTGCCAGACATGCAGAGATGCGATTCGCCACCTGGTTGTCAGAAGGGGGAAAGGAGAAGATTAATTGTGTGTCATCTGCATAGCAATGATATGAGAGACCATGTGAGGATATGACAGAGCCAAGTGACTTGGTGTATAGCGAGAATAGGAGTGGGCCAAGAACAGAGCCCTGGGGGACACCAGTGGTGAGAGCACGTGGTGCGGAGACAGATTCTCGCCACGCCACCTGGTAGGAGCGACCTGTCAGGTAGGACGCAATCCAAGCGTGCGCGGTGCCGGAGATGCCCAGCTCGGAGAGGGTGGAGAGGAGGATCTGATGGTTCACGGTATCAAAGGCAGCAGATAGGTCTAGAAGGATGAGAGCAGAGGAGAGAGAGTTAGCTTTAGCAGTGCGGAGAGCCTCCGTGACACAGAGAAGAGCAGTCTCAGTTGAATGCCCAGTCTTGAAACCTGACTGATTAGGATCAAGAAGGTCATTCTGAGAGAGATAGCAAGAGAGCTGGCCAAGCACGGCGCGTTCAAGAGTTTTGGAGAGAAAGGAAAGAAGGGATACTGGCCTGTAGTTGTTGACATCGGAGGGATCGAGTGTAGGTTTTTTCAGAAGGGGTGCAACTCTCGCTCTCTTGAAGACGGAAGGGACGTAGCCAGCGGTCAAGGATGCGTTGATGAGCGAGGTGAGGTAGGGGAGAAGGTCTCCGGAAATGGTCTGGAGAAGAGAGGAGGGGATAGGGTCAAGTGGGCAGGTTGTTGGGCGGCCGGCCGTCACAAGACGCGAGAGTTCATCTGGAGAGAGAGGGGAGAAAGAGGTCAAAGCACAGGGTAGGGCAGTGTGAGCAGGACCAGCAGTGTCGTTTGACTTAGCAAACGAGGATCGGATGTCGTCAACCTTCTTTTCAAAATGGTTGACGAAGTCATCCGCAGAGAGGGAGGAGGGAGGGGGAGGGGGAGGAGGATTAAGGAGGGAGGAGAAGGTAGCAAAGAGCTTCCTAGGGTTAGAGGCAGATGCTTGGAGTTTAGAGTGGTAGAAAGTGGCTTTAGCAGCAGAGACAGAAGAGGAAAATGTAGAGAGGAGGGAGTGAAAGGATGCCAGGTCCGCAGGGAGGCGAGTTTTCCTCCATTTCCGCTCGGCTGCCCGGAGCCCTGTTCTGTGAGCTCGCAGTGAGTCGTCGAGCCACGGAGCAGGAGGGGAGGACCGAGCCGGCCTGGAGGATAGGGGACAGAGGAAATCAAAGGATGCAGAGAGGGAGGAGAGGAGGGTTGAGGAGGCAGAATCAGGAGATAGGTTGGAGAAGGTTTGAGCAGAGGGAAGAGATGATAGGATGGAAGAGGAGAGAGTAGCGGGAGAGAGAGAGCGAAGGTTGGGACGGCGCAATACCATCCGAGTAGGGGGAGAGTGAGAAGTGTTGGATGAGAGCGAGAGGGAAAAGGATACACAGCTATTTTACACAGCTATTTTCAATGTACTCTCCTAACTCTCCTACTCTCCTAACTCTCCTAACATAACCTAACTTTATGCTTTTGCCGTAAAGCCTCTTTGAAATCGGACAATGTGGTTGGATTTAGGAGATGTTTATCTTTCAAATGGTGAAAAATAGTTGATTGTTTGAGAAATTTAAATTATTAGATTCTTGCAGTTTTGAATTTCCCGCCGTGGTCTCTTGACAATGAATCCCGATACCGGGCAGGGATCCCCAAGATTTTGAGTATAAGCTGTATAAAGTTGTTCTATTACTTTTTCTTGACACAGGAATCAGTGGGAAATGTTACTGTAGGTTGTTTTTCAATTATGGCCAACTCAAATTCCATTTTAAATAATGATCCATTAACCACAAAAGCCTGTGTTAACTCACTTTTTCGAGGAAAGGGCTCTAGACAGACGAGTGAAATATTGATTTAATTTGGTACACATGAAAGTGAATGTGCACTCTCTCTATCGCATGTGTGTGTAGGCACATGCCTCTTTGTTTGTCCTCTGTTTAGCCAATCCTCTCACTTAAAAAGGGTAGACTCCTCTAAAATCCTGAGCAAATGCAGCACAAGGGGTGGGAAAGATCAACAGGGCATACACCCCCTGCAACAACTCAAAACCAAACTCAACTGGATCCAAGCATGCCTATTTCCAAACTGTGCCAAGCGCAAGTCTTCACTTTTCTCATGGTAGACACGCTAGTAAGTTCTTCATACTATGCGTATTTGAAATACATTTCATTATGCTTCTTGATGTTTCAATTGATAAATGGATATTTAGTGAACATTGTATAGCAAAAATGAGTTCCCAAAATATTCCATACAACAGGTGTTTGAGAGAACGTTCAGTTAGGCCTAACTTCTAATGTCATGACCAAGGAGAAACCATTTCACATGTAAAATAGCCTCTAATTACCAATAAAGGCATTCCATTGCCTCTTAACAAATGAGCAAATATTGGTAATAGTATAAACCCCCTCTACAACTTCACCCATTCAAACTAGGAAACATATGCCTTCACATGAATATGGTCATGAGAATCACATGCTCTCATTAATAATTGGTCGATAATGTTAAAAAGTATGTTAAAGTGAACAATCTTTAACAGTTGATGGTTGACAATATAATATAGAACATTTGAGCCAATTCCACCTCTGTGCAGTTTTGTCCATGACGTGACGCACAACGCTCGGTGCCCAAGAGGTCAAAGACCTGTTTGTTTTAAATCTTCACCAAAACCCGAAGTCAACTCCAGTCCCTCTGTCTGTCAGTGCAAGTCACAGTCGTCGTAAACACCGAAGCGAGGAGCTAACGATGATGCAGCGGACTTTGTTTCGCAGGGGAGCGCTGCTGGCGCAAAAGGCGGCTGTGGAGGTATCACTGCTCCCGATGAGCGCGCCTCTCCAGCCGCGCCTTGACCGTGCCATGTCCTCGGTGACCATCCCGCCCCCGGAGTGCATGCTCCGGCCGCTCGAGGTTCCTTTCCGCTACCTGTTCGGACCAGGACCGTCCAACGTGCCGCCCCGCGTTTTAGCCGCAGGTGGTAGGGGAATTATCGGCCATTTGCACCCAGAAATGTACGAGGTAAATGTGTAACCCCTATTGCTGATAAGTTCATTGTTTGATAACTATTTTTTACTTTTTGGCACCGCAAGAGGGGTTTCATTATCCAGCAGTTCTGTTATTTATAGACTACTCAGTGCGCCTATAAATTCATGGTCAATATGAAGGAACACATTTAGGATATTATTTATTATTTCTAAATTGAGATGTGAATTAAAATATATATATTATTTTTTTTGCAATTTATGGAATTATCAAAACAAGTCTCATGTGTAATCGTGAATGCGTCAAATAAACATTTTGACACATTTTACCCTTCACAACTGATCTATCAACATTTGACAAAGGATTTAATGAACCACTCACAATGAATCTATGTAGGTCTAGAACTACAACTGTTTTGTTCAACAGTTTTGACACGTTGCTTGTAGATCATGAACGACATCAAGAAGGGGATCCAGTACGCTTTTCAGACACAGAACAACATGACGATAGCGATGAGCGGCTCCGGACACGCAGCCATGGAGTGCGCCGTCTTCAACACGGTAGAACCCGGGGAGAGCGTGCTCGTGGCTGTCAATGGAATATGGGGAGAGCGCGTGGCTGAAATCGCCGAGAGAATGGGTATGTTTTACGCACGGTTTTACTCACGAGTTCAGCAGTCTCGAAACAAGACCAGTGTTTGTGAGTTGATGTAATTTGAGAACATTGTTTATGGTCTTGTATACATCTGTTTTGTCCGGATATTAGACTTTCATCTGGCTTTATTCCAGGTGCCAATGTTCACATCATGGTAAAAGCACCGGGTGGAGTTTTCAGCAATGAAGAAATTGAAAAGGTAATTGTTTGTTAATACATTAGGCCGACCAAAGTAGCATTCACATAGAGATTGTTCAATACAGGTTTCAATACAGGCTCCTCGGCAACTTCAAGGTCACCAACCCTCACCTCTACTTATACAGTGAGCCCCAAAAATATTTGGACAGTGACACATTTTTTGGTGTGGGGGGGGGGGGGGGGGGCTTTCTGTGAAGGGAGTAGTAGACAGCGTTGTACGAGATTTTCAGTTTCTTGGCAATTTCTCGCATGGAATAGCCTTCATTTCTCAGAACAAGAATAGACTGATGAGGTTCAGAAGAAAAGTATTTGTTTCTGGCCATTTTGAGCCTATAATTGAACCCACAAATGCTGATGCTCCAGATACTCAACTAGTCTAAAGAAGGCCAGTTTTATTGCTTCTTTAATCAGAACAGTTTTCAGCTGTGCTAACATAATTGCAAAAGGGTTTTCTAATGATCAATTAGCCTTTTAAAATGATAAACTTGGATTAGCTAACACAACGTGCCATTGGAACACAGGAGTGATGGTTGCCCCCCCCCCCCAAAAAAAAAAATCCCGTTATTGTAATGGTGAGAGGTGTCTTGAGGGTATGATATTTGTGCATCTGTAACTTTCTCACTCATCATTACTCATGATTATTTCAGGACAATCTGTAATCATAGTAGCATCCACATGAATGTAGAAGTGTTTAGAAACATATTCTATTCTTATATTTTTTTCTCCACCTACAAGAGAGGGGGCAAAAAAAAAAATGTGTCCACTTGGTGGGTTGCCCCCCCCCAACCAAATATCATATGGCCCCCAAAAGGCTAGAGCCTGCCCTGATTGCAGTCATATAGCCTATATATTAAGTTAATATAGTCAACATGGCAAGGGCTTGGTTAACTATGGAGGGCATTTAGTGCCAAAAGTATTTTGTTTATGACTGCCTATCTCCTGTCTATCGATAGGCCCTGGCCAAACACAAGCCCGTTCTGTTCTTCCTCACACATGGAGAGTCCTCTGCTGGCCTCGCCCACCCCGTCGACGGCATTGGAGACCTCTGCCGCAAGTGAGACTCCGCTCCATCTCAAAACATACTGCACTATATCTCCACTGTATTTCTCTCAGTTCACACGATGATGACAGCGGCTTCAAATCCAAGGCCTAAATTCCTCTCTCGTCTCTCTCCTCAGACACAATACCCTGTTTCTAGTAGATGCTGTCGCGTCTCTTGGGGCGTCGCCTATTTTCATGGACCAGCAGAGTAAGATAGCTTCAGACACCTATGTCATTTTCAGTCTGTCTGTCTTTGTGTATGGGTGTAGGATGTCATCGTTTTCTTGTCTTTGTAGATATTGACATCCTGTATACTGGCTCTCAAAAGGCATTGAATGCACCTCCTGGCACAGCACCCATCTCCTTCAACGAAAGAGCATGGTGAGGGTTAGTGTGTGTGTGTGAGAGGGAAGAAAGAGGGGGAATGATTGAACGGAGACCAAATGAATGTTTGAATTTGGAGAAATGTGGACTTTACACACTCCCTATTGAACACCCCACCCCCCCATACAGCCAGAAGATGTTCAACAGGAAAACCAAACCAGTGTCCTACCTCTTTGACATGGCTCACTTGTCTAACTATTGGGGAAATGATGGTCAACCAGCCAGACTGTAAGTCTACAGTATTATCACTGAACAGTACTTTGTTATGAGAAAATCTCCCATCCTAACCAGGTGAAATAATAATACATTAATAACAATCTTTCATTTTGCCCCGTTTCAGATACCACCATACAGGACCAGTGTCGGGGTTCTTTTCCCTGAGGGAAAGTCTTGCTATTCTTGTTGAGAAGGTGTAGTGGCTATTTCTATCAATTTTAAAACCCTATTTTCTTTTTCTTATAGCCACAGTGGAGAATGAGCTGACTATTCGTTCCTGACGTGTGTAGTCCATGAATCCAAAAATCCAATGTCCACAGGTTGTTTGCAGTAAAAAATTAAGTTACATTTATTCCATATCTTGGCTACAAAATGTGGCAAAAAGTTCATCAAAATATGATATTTAAGCTATAACTTAAGAATTCTTGGATCAAACAATTGAACAATAACACAAAGACAAAGGAAGCGCGGTCAAAAGACGGTATGGGCTCCAGCCAGCTAATCCCAGCAGGCCTCTGCGCCCATGACTATTGAAGCCATCTCCAGCCTGCAGAGGAAGGCATAGACACGTACACATGATTAATATCAGTCAAACAATATGACAAACAACCAGAATGGCATATAAACAATAATATAATTCTAATTTATACAAATAACAAAACCTGCTATTTGGCTCTTACATACCGGCCCCTTATTGTATGTAACGTGAGGCAACAACAATTATCAAAACATGTTTAGAAAAGAGCCAAAATGTGTGGGTGTATGACATGGGGTATGACATCATTTGTAGCTTTAGCTGATGCACTCTGTTTCGCCACCTCAGATGGCAAACTTGCTGTGCTCTGACCTTTGAGACTTCTCCACCTTCTCACTGAAATCAGTGTCACAGTGGCTAGTCGGGTCCTGCTGGTTGATCAAGGAGATCCTATTGGCTGCATCCGGTACCTGTGTGTCACGTTGGTCACTGCATTCTCTAAGTGAACCCAATCCTAGTAGGGTCTTGACAGCATACGGGCCTTCTACTTGACTTTGGATCACCTGCCAGGGGTCCACTACTTGTGATGCATTTGTTCCTATTAGCAATCTAATGTCAGCATGTATGTGACAGCTGAACCTCTCCCAGATATGGCCACTTGGACAGCTCATCTTGTCTGGCAATGTTTTCCTTTGTCACTGGTAGGTTTTTGTGAGTGTAAACTTCAGGTAGTTTAATGAACTTGTTGGTGTCAAGCCCACTCACCTGTGACAGGCCTTTCCTGACCCATGGTACGCAGCAGGACGTTCCTTCTTGTTCCTGTAACATTCAGCTGCTGAGCCAGCTTGTCGGTGCAGAATGTTGCTGAGCTACCTGGGTCTAAGAATGCATATGTTAGCAATACCTTGTTTCCTTTGCTGGATTTCACATGAACCGGTATGATGGATAGAACAAACCTCTCTTCACCGACTCAATATTCCTGGTCCTCTTTTCTGTAGCTCCATATGAAGCACACGAAGGTGGACTTAGTTGCACACATATGAGACGCCTACTACAGTCTCTGCTCATGTGACCCCTGTATCTTCTCCCTGTGCAACTTCCTTTAGTAATGGCCACAGTTCCAATGTGACCCCCACTGCAGTACAGACAGATTAACATGGGGTTTATAAGCTTCTATTCACCTGGGTCTGTTGTGGTTGTTGCTTGAACCCTGACTCAGCGGTTGCTACAGTGGTGGCAAAGGTGTACTTGTGGTTTATGGGTTTAGCAAGGTTGTATTTGATGTTACCTCTGTCACGGTTGACACTTGAGTCTTGAATGTTACCAAACACAGGGTCAGTAAATACTGTATCTTGACTTGTTTTTTAAGGAACTGAACTAGGTCACTGCATTTTGCCCCAGCTGCTCCGTCGCTATTGTAGCTCACAGGCAGTGGACCTCCACCTTTCTCTTAGCTTGTATGGAAGTTTCATGACAAGTACTATCATGCTGGATGCAAGATCCCGTTCCTGCATGTAATCTATTTCCTCCATAGCATTTCAGCACCCTCTGAGACATAAAGCAAAGGCCTGCAGTGCTTTGGGGCCTTCAGCCTTGACGGTTAACCAGCCAAGGGCCTCCTCCATTAATGCAGACGCTATCTGATATTCATTACCAAAATTATCTTTGAGCAGTTTCTTAGCTCTTGGGTAACCTCTGTCATGAGCCATATGCTGACAGCTCCTAGGCTGTCCCCTAGTGTACCTCTCAAGAAAGTACAGCCTGTCCTTAGCACATTCTGTTCTACTTTCAATGACATGTTCATATGATCTGATAAAGATCTGTACTGCATGGGATCTTCAACAAACACAGTGATCTTCTGTGGCAAGGCAGAAAGATACTGTTTGACTAGAATGGCAGTTATGTCATTTTACCTCTTTAAGATGTTAGGTTGTCATGTTCACCGTTGTCCTGTATGGTAGGGGTTCTTGCTTGCACTCCCCTATGACCTCCATGTGAATGGGTCGGTTCAGAAGGTCTGCCTTGGCCCTGTCCATGTTAATGGCCTGCAGACTTGAGTTAGGGACCGGTGCAGCTGTATGGTCTCTCCTCTGAGCTCTGTGCGAATTAGCTTGCCCAGAAGATTTGTTTCGTGCAACATGTTCTTCATAGGCTTGTAAACCTGGACTACCGTAAAACTTAAATTAAATGCTGAGTCTCAAATAGCCGCCTTTCCCTTTTAATAGCCGAGCAAGGGCACACATTTCAGTAAATAAACGCCCGCTTCAAATAAACGCTGGGTCCAAATGATTTGTTTAGGAGGTTATCATGAATTACTATGTCTTGTTTACAAGGTTTAATTTGATACATTAAATAATTCAGTAATGACTCCAATCCGTTTTTATCGCCAATAAGAAACTGCCAACCATTGGCTGCTAACAACTGAGAACTGCTAGCTAACTGGCAAGCACAAAAACATTCAACTTCGGGAGTACAGGCCCCCAGAAATCGTCTGGTTGTCCACTAGTGGCAAAAGTAAAAACTGACAAATGCCCAGTCAAAGAGGAGAATAATTATTGTCAATGGTTTTTATTTTTTTATAGAAGCATACTAAGACAAAATAAACTCAGCAAAAAAAGAAACGTCCTCTCACTCTCAACTGCGTTTATTTTCAGCAAACTTAACATGTGTAAATATTTCTATTAACATAACAAGATTCAACAACTGAAACATAAACTGAACAAGTTCCACAGAGACATGTGACTAACAGAAATTGAATAATGTGTCCCCGAACAAAGGGGGGGGGGGGGGTCAAAATCAAAAGTAACAGTCAGTATGGTGTGGTCACCAGCTGCATTAAGTGCTGCAGTGCATCTCCTCCTCATGGACTGCACCAGATTTGCTAGTTCATGCTGTGAGATGTTACCCCACTCTTCCACCAAGGCGCCTGCAAGTTCCCGGACATTTCTGGGGGGAATGGCCTTAGTCCTCACCCTCCGATCCAACAGGTTCCAGACGTGCTCAATGGGATTGAGATCCGTGCTCTTCGCTGGCCATGGCAGAACACTGACATTCCTGTCTTGCAGGAAATCACGCACAGAACGAGCAGTATGACTGGTGGCATTGTCATGTTGAAGAGTCATGTCAGAATGAGCCTGCAGAAAGGGTACCACATGAGGGAGGAGGATGTCTTCCCTGTAACGCACAGCATTGAGATTGCCTGCAATGACAGCAAGCTCAGTCCGATGAGGCCGTGACACACCGCCCCAGACCATAACGGACCCTCCATCTCCAAATCAATCCCGCTCCAGAGTACAGGCCTCGGTGTAACGCTCATTCCTTCGAAGATAAACGCAAATCCGACCATCACCGATGGTGAGACAAAACCGTGACTCGTCAGTGAAGAGCACTTTTTGACAGTCCTGTCTGGTCCAGCGACGGTGGGTTTGTGCCCATAGGCGACGTTGTTGCCAGTGATGTCTGGTGAGGACCTGCCTCACAACAGGCCTACAAGCCCTCAGTCCAGCCTCTCTCAGCCTATTGCGGACAGTCTGGGCACTGATGGAGGGATTGTGCGTTCCTGGTGTAACTCGGGCAGTTGTTGTTGCCATCCTGTACCTGTCCCGCAGGTGTGATGTTCGGATGTACCGATCCTGTGCAGGTGTTGTTACACGTAGTCTGCCACAGCGAGGACAATCAGCTGTCCGTCCTGTCTACCTGTAGTGCTGTCTTAGGCGTCTCACAGTACGGACATTGCAATTTATTGCCCTGGCCACATCTGCAGTCCTCATGCCTCCTTGCAGCATGACTAAGGCACGTTCACGCAGATGAGCAGGGACCCTGGGCATCTTTCTTTTAGTGCTTTTCAGAGTCAGTAGAAAGGCCTCTATAGTGTCCTAAGTTTTCATAACTGTGACCTTAATTGCCTACCGTCTGTAAGCTGTTAGTGTCATAACGACCGTTCCACAGGTGCATGTTCATTAATTGTTTATGGTTCATTGACCAAGCATGGGAAACAGTGTTTAAACCCTTTACAAGGAAGATCTGTGAAGTTATTTGGATTTTTACAAATTATCTTTGAAAGGCAGGGTCCTGAAAAAGGGATGTTTCTTTTCTTGCTGAGTTTAAATGTGAGTGTGTAAATGATAACACAGTGCGGGAAATTAAGAAATGATTTAAAATGTAGGAAGTGAATGCTGGGATTAAACAATTAACCATGCAAATTAGCAAAAGCTGTGTGCATTAAGGAAATGGATACCTAGCTCAAATAGAAGCCTGTCTCTATTAAGTGCCTGTTGTGTTCAGTGATTTAAGCAAATAAACGGCAGGCTATAAATAACATTTTTACAGTAAGCACATATGATTCACTGAGCCCTCCATGAGGTGCACTGAGCTCTCCATAATGGAATAATAACCTTAATGAATAAACCGTATTTATGTTTATTATGATGCAGTCCTATTACCTGATTACTTTGAACATTGCTTCTAATTCTCTATTAAATCTATAAAATGTATTTACTAGCAGTTTTGGACCAATTTCAGGCTTACTGTGCCTGTCCCATCAGTACCTAGTCTTTGTCTTCCCGTAGGGACTGGAGGAGTCCTGGAGGCACCACAGGGAGGTGGCAGGGTACCTCTGGAAGGGCCTGGAAGACATGGGGCTCAAGCTATTCATCCAGAACAAGGTAAAAGACTTGCCATGCATCTGAAATCGCACCCTATTCCCTATTCGGTGCACTACTTTTGTCCAGATGCTATTTGGATATGAAGTAGTGCAGTGTGGAATAGAGTGCCGTTTCGGACAGACTGTCAACCAACAATTTACATTCTACAATAATAGTGTCACTTTTTTTAACATCCTCCAATTTCAAGGCTGGTGCAATTCCTTGGTCTTGAATTTCACAGAGGTGTGTCTAAATGTGGGACTGTGATATTTTGTCCATGCAGGACCTTAGGCTGCCCTCCGTCACCACCATTTCCATTCCTGAGGGCTACAACTGGAGAGAGATGCTGCAGTACATTATGAAGCACCACAATATGGAGATGACTGGGGGCCTGGGGCCCTCCACTGGCATGGTGAGTGTAAGGGGAATGTTAAAGTTCTAGCTGATTGCCTATACATAACTACTAACATGAATCTGTTTATTAACCATTGCATTTGATATGGGAGCTGAAACCCTGTCTGTAGAACAAATTGAATGGTTAGACTACCAGTGTAGGGAAGAAAGTACCCTGTTGTTGTCAAGGCTGTCCCACTAAGCATTTGACATCAGGCAACGTCTTTTGGTCCTCCTGTTTTGGTCCTCCATCTTTTTTTGGTCCGGGCCGGCCTTGATTTCACCGTCCACAGACATCCGGACAGGCCTTGATTAGTCCAAACATAGACATCTATAATTGGTTCAGATCTGAACCAATCATAGACATTTATGTATCACAAGTTTGGACAGCACAGTACAGAACAGCAGAGTACGGTAAATTACACTACAGTAAAGAAAAGTATAGTACAGTAGAGTGCAGTACAATACAGTAAAGTATAGTGTACTGTATTGTACCGTACTTTACTCTACTTAACTCTACTGAACTAAACTGTACTCTACTGAATAAAACTTTACTGTCCTGTACCGTACCATACTGTGTTCTACTGTGCTAAACTATGATGTTCAAACTTGTGAAACATAGCCTAGACGTCTATGATT
Source organism: Salmo salar (assembly GCF_965601325.2). Taxonomy (NCBI): domain Eukaryota; kingdom Metazoa; phylum Chordata; class Actinopteri; order Salmoniformes; family Salmonidae; genus Salmo; species Salmo salar. The sequence goes on from NC_138304.1 coordinate 12,119,061, forward strand.
TGTAATGATTTGGATCAGGTCTGCACTGACCAAATGTGTACTTGTTTGGGGGCGGAGCTCATTAGAATAATAAGAGACAACAGGTAGCCTAGCGGTTAGAGCGTTGGGCCACTAACCGAAAGATTGCTGGTTTGAATGCCCGAGCTGTCAAGATGAAACATCTGTCGATGGGTCCTTAAGCAAGGCACTTAACTCCTGACGCTGTACTACTATGGCTGACCCTGTAAAAAACAACATATTTCACAGCACCGACAATAAAACATATTTTTTTTAGTTTATACCCAGCGTGCTTTGCAAGCGTTTAGTTTTACATTTAGGTCATTCAACAGACGCTCTTATCCAGAGTGACTTACAGTCAGTGCATTCAACTAAGACAGATGAACAACAACATATCACAGTCATAACAACCGTTACTCAGAATGTTATTGTAGTTGAAGTGGTCTGTTGGTTTATTCTGAACATTATCGCTGCCTGTGTTAAAGCTTTTGAAAAAGCTAACATAAGTGCATGTGATGGATAGGATAAATAATACATGCACTATATAAACAAAAGTATGTGGGCAACTCTTCAAATTAGTGGATTCGGCTATTTCAGCCACACCCGTTGCTGACAGGTATATAAAATCGAGTACCCATCCATGAAATCTCCATAGACAAACATTGGTACTAGAATGGCCTTACTGATGAGCTCAGTGACTTTCAACGTGGCACTGACATAGGACGCCACCTTTTCAACAAGTCAGTTTGTCAAATTTCTGCCCTGCTAGAGCTGCCCCGGTCAACTGTAAAGAGCTGTGAAGTGGAAACGTCTAGGAGCAACAACGGCTCAGCCGCGAAGTGGTAGGCCACATAAGCTCACAGAACGGGACAGCCGAGTGCTGAAGCATGTAAAAATCATCTGTCCTCGGTTGCAACACTCCCTACTGAGTTCCAAACTGCCTCTGGAAGCAACATCAGCACAATAACTGTCCATCGGGAGCTTCATGAAATGGGTTTCCACGGCCGAGCAGCCGCACACAAGCCTAAGATCACCATCAATGCCAAGCATCGGTTGGAGTGGTGTAAAGCTCGCCTCCATAGGACTCTGGAGCAGTGGAAACACGTTCTCTGGAGTGATGAATCACGCTTCACCGTCTGGCAGTTCCGAAGGATGCCAGGAGAACGATACCTGCCCCAATGCATATTGCCAACTGTAAAGTTTGGTGAAGGAGGAATAATGGTCAGGGGCTGTTTTTCATGGTTCAGACTAGGCCCCTTAGTTCCAGTGAAGGGAAATCTTAACGCTACAGCATACAATGACGTTCTAGACAGTTCTGTGCTTCCAACTTTGTGGAAACAGTTTGGGGAAGGCCCTTTCCTGTTTCAGCATGACAATGCCCCCATGCACAAAGCAAGGTCCTTACAGAAATGGTTTGTCGAGATCGGTGTGGAAGAACTTGACTGGCCGGCCTGCACAGAGCTTTGATCTCAACTCCATCAAACACCTTTGGAATGAATTGGACTGCGTGCCAGGCCTAATCGGCCAACATCAGTGCCCGACCTCACTAATGCTCGTGGCTGAATGGAAGCAAGTCCCTGCAGCAATGTTCCAACATCTAGTGGAATGCCTTCCCAAAATAGTGGAGGCTGTTATAGCAGCAAAGGGGGAACCAACTCCATATGCAATCTTCAGTTGGCTCCTCTTTTTTATTATTTTCTATTAAGAGGCATGATAAATTATTATTGTGATACAACGCTTACTTGAGAGTGTATAGCAGTTGAAATATTGCCATAGAATCAATGACAGAGAAACACAAATGTTTTCAATGTCTGTAAATTACATATTTTCAACGTCCGGAAAATATGTATTTTTCCCTTTCTTTCAGCACCTAAAATGCACCTGATTTCAATGTCTGGAAAATATGTATATGTATAAGACATCTTTTAAATGTAATTTTGCATACTGGGGTGTCTTGAGCAATTATTTGATGGTTGAATTTCTCATGTGAGCTCTGTCAGTGATGTGTCCACCATTTTGTTTCACCCCAGGTGATGCGCTTGGGTCTGATGGGATACAACTGCCAGAAGACCAATGCAGACATGGCACTGGCTGCCTTAGCCGACGCTTTGAAGAACTGCAAAAAGAGCAAAGCATAAAGAAAGTTTATTATGCCTTTTAATACCCTAAACAAACATGTATTCGGCCATGATGGAGGACACCTGGAATGAATGGACAAAGGTGTCAATCTGTGAAAGTAGTATCACGGGTGTTTGTGAGCCCAGAGATTTGAAGCACAAATGTAAAAAGACAGATTCCGACATACATTCACCTGCAACTGCTTTTCTAATAGAGACTTTGTAATTACTGTAGATGGTAAATGCTCTCCAGGGAAAGAATATAAAATATGTTTCAAGGAGTCAATAAAATATATACAATTCTGCATTGTGTCCATGTTACCTTGCATATTCAGGGAGGAAAAATGGCCTTCAAAAGACAAATGATGTAAGTGCCAACACATTTGACCACACCTCAAATCATTTTTCCAGACAGCATGATAAGAAAATGGTTGCTCATAGAAATAAACTTGAACAGATTCAACACTGCATAAGCTATATTGTACACACACACACACACACACACACACAGGATATTTAGGTATAACAGGAGTGTGTTAGGCTATTAGTGGGTTGTGTCGTACTTACCAGTGTTCGCGGGGTCATGCCAATCAACCTGCTATCTGCCAATCACGGGAATGCCTGGAATGTTCTGATACCGGGCAGCCTGGTGGTTGGTGGAGGGGCGTGAAGGGGGGTTGGGCAGGGGGATGGAGCATTGGAAGTTAAGACCGGGTTTAGCCATTGTTCTCTCTCTTACGTCTGGGCTTCACAAGAGAAGGTCACGGTTGGTTTGTAGTGTACCTTTCATGTATTTGGCGTGGGCTACGGCCAAACAGTAGCCTGTGTTAAGTATTAACCGTCCATTCGTTAACTCCATCCTCTGTCAGGACAATTGTTCCTTCATGATCTAGTCAGGTCATTACAATATGATTGTATTCATAGGCTACGTGCCATGGTTGACTGGTGGGCTACGCAAATGACGCATACAGTGCATTCGGAAAGTATTCAGACTCCTTGAGTTTTTCCAAACATTTTTACATTACAGCCTTATTCTAAAATGGATTAAATAGTTTTTCCCCCTCATCAATCTACACACAATACCCCACAATGACAAAGTGAAAACAGGTCTTTAGAAATGTTTGCAAATCTATAAAATTCAATAACAGAAATACCTAATTTATATTAGTATTCAGACACTTTGCAATGAGACTCGAAATTGAGCTCAGGTGCATCCTGTTTCCAATGTTTCTACAACTTGATTGGAGTCCACCTGTGGTAAATTCAATTGATTCGACATGATTTGGAAAGGAACACACCTGTCTGTCTATATAAGGTCCCACAGTTGACAGTGCATGTCAGAGCAAAAATCAAGCCATGAGGTTGAAGGAATTGTCCGTAGAGCTCCGAGACAGGACTGTGTCAAAGCAAAAACTTTTGTCAGAGTACCAATGTCTGCAGCATTGAAGGTCCCCAAGAACAAAGTTGGCTCCATCATTCTTAAATGGAAGAAGTTTGGAACCACCAAGACTTCCTAGAGCTGTCCACCCAGCCAAACTGAGCAATCAGGGGAGAAGGGCCTTGGTCAGGGAGGTGACCAGAAACCCGATGGTCACTCTGACAGTACTCCAGAGTTCCTCTGTGGAGATGGGAGAACCTTCCAGAGGACGACCATCTCCGCAGCACTCCAACAATCAGGCCTTTATGGTAGAGTGGCCAGACAGAAGCCACTCCTCAATAAAAGGCACATGACAGCCCACTTGGAGTTTGCCAAAAGGCACCTAAAGAAACTCCCCAAATACAGGTGTGCCAAGCTTGTAGAGTCATGCCCAAGAAGACACACAGTGTGTGTGTCTGAATACTTATGTAAATGTGATATTACATTTTTTTTATTTTTAATAAATTAGCAAACATTTATAAAAAACAGTTTTTGCTTTGTCATTATGGGGTATTGTGTGTAGATTGATGAGGGGAAAAAATTATTGAAAACATTTTAGAATAAGACTAACGTAATTTTGGGGTGAAAAAGTCATACTGAATACTTTCCGAATGCACTGTATAGTGTCCTCATATGAAGCCCTTGTGTTCCCACATAACTGAACTGTACCCCACGCTGCTGGCGTTGGACTGGCTTCTCAGGGTCTGGCAGTCCGACGAGCCAGGAGAGGGCTCCTTCTCCTCAATTCCACCTTTCCGCTACACCGAGACTCTGCACTTATCCCATGTGGGTCAACCAGTCATTAACTTTGTGAGTTTCACTACCACTGACAGCTGAGTATGGTACAGCAGGCCTAACAAAAATCATTCTACACAAGGATAGGCTGCCTACTCACCTGTCAAGGTGGCTTAGCCTACTATGATATTTTGCCCTAATGAAAGTGTTTGTTGTATTCTGTCACAGTGCAATACTGCATGGACCTATAACTGTAATCACGTGTACATTAATTTTCCCTGTTCTGCAGGTTCAATGGTGAGAATAAGAAACCAATGCACAGGGAATGTGGCTTCATCAGAATGCAACCAGGCGGCAATAGAGTAGCCTTCATTATGGCACAAAACTCAGGTATTGGACTGTTCAAACTCCAAGCCTAGACATAAACATCCTGCAGCGAATTCAGGGGGTAGACCAAGTGGGACTTGAACCTGCAACCTTTTCATGTCAGTTCAACACCTAAGCTGGTGTTCTCTCCTCTAGAGGGCTGAAGGAGATAGAGTAAGGAGACCTGACTGGACAGCAGTTAACTCTACACGCCCATGCCCTGGCCAGGACCCCATGTACAGCAGGTAAGACAGGCACTTTCCAGTCTGATGTCCATAAACCACTTTCCATTCAACGAGGTTGGCCTATGCCCCTAATAGATATTCAATGCCTGGTCTGAAAATAACTGTTACCCCTTTTGGTATTTCCTGATCTGTAGGGACCAGATAGCTTCAGGGGGAGCTTAGGTCTTAAGACTTCCACATGCTTTGGTTTGCCCTTCGCTTGAAAAACGAGACAAAAGCGTCAATAGTACAGTTTGTCCATCTTGAGACGCCAGAGCCAGTATACACTTCCTCAAAATAAACAGAATTAATCTAAGATAACACAAGAAAGGAGGGTGGGTGTATAACATGCACGAACGTATCTCATCATGGACAACTTTAGCAGCTCTGCAACTACTCGCTACATAGCATGTAGCTAACCCTTTACCCTAACTCCTAGGGCCTCTTGAGTGGCGCAGCGGTTTAAGGCACTGCATCACAGTGCTTGAGGCATCACTACAGACCTGGGTTCAATCCCAGTCTCCTGACCAGGAGACCCATGTGGTGGTGCACAATTGTCCTAGTGGCGCCTGGGTCAGGGGAAGGTTTGGCCAGCCGGGATGTCCTTGTCTCATCGTGTCTAGCAACACCTTGTGGTGGCCCGGGCGCATGCACGCTGACTTCGGTTGCCAGCTGTATGTTGTTTCCTCTGACATGTTGGTGCTTCTGGGTTAAGCAAGCAGTGTGGCTTGGCTTGGCTGGGTCAAAAAATGAACTCCTAATTGCTAACATTTGTGTAAGCAACAACAAATTACAATTCAAAAATATACTATTGGTAAATTCGTATAATATTGTACAAATTGCAATTGGCAACTTATTGTACGAATTGCAATTCGGAACATATCATACGCAATGGATGACGGACATCCACAAATTAATACATATCATATGAAACGTAACTTATCATACTAAACGGAGTGCTTACAGAATAATACCATCCAAAAACCAATACCCTGAAGAGCCTGACTACATGTGCTTCCGAAGGAGTTATCTAAGCCATCCAGTGCCACTGCTCCAAATTGTACAACAGGAAGAGCATACGTGCACTGAGAATACGGATTATAGAACACAAAAGCTCTATTAGACGCAAGGACGAGAACTACCCTCTAGCAGCCCACTTTATTCAACACCAACATACAGTCAATTAACTAAAGTTTTGGGCAGTAGAGAAATTGCAGAGAAATGATAAGAGGGGGTGATTCTGACCGGTTCTTACAACAAAAAAAGGCTAAATAGATCCACCGCCTAGATACTGTTGCTCCCCATGGATTAAACGGCTCACTTGGAGTGATGAAAACCTGCTCCATGACAGCCCTTTTGGCAAACTCCAAGCGGGCTGTCATGTGCCATTTACTGAGGAGTGGCTTCTGTCTGGCCACTCTATCATAAAGGCCTGATTGGCTGCAGAGATGGCTGCCCTTCTGGAAGGTTTTTCCCATCTCCACAGAGGAACTCTGGAGCTCTGTCAGAGTGACCATCGGGTTCTTGGGCACCTCCCTGACCAAGGCCCTTCTCCCCCGATTGCTCAGTTTGGCTGGGGTGGCCAGCTCTAGGAAGAGTCTTGTTGGTTCCAAACTTTTTCCATTTAAGAATGATGGAGGCCACTGTGTTCTTGGGTACCTTCAATGCTGCAGAAATTGTTTTGTACCCTTCCCCAGGTCTGTGTCTCGACACAATCCTGTCTCGGAGCCCTACGGACAATTCCTTCGACCTCATGGCTTGTTTTTGCTCTGACATGCACTGTCAACTGTGGGACCTTATATAGACAGGTGTGTGCCTTTCCAAATCATGTCCAATCAATTAAATATTTTATTTATTTATTTAATTTCACCTTTATTTAACCAGGTAGGCTAGTTGAGAACATGGAATAAACAAACATACAGTCAATAATACAGTATATACCACAGGTGGACTCCAATCAAGTTGTAGAAACATCTCAAGGATGATCAATGGAAACAGGATGCAACTGAGCTCAATTTCAAGTCCCATCGCCATATGTATTTTCATATGTGTTTTCGCTTTGTCATTATGGGGTATTGTGTGTAGATTGATGAGGGAAAAAAATATTTAATCATTTTTAGAATAAGGCTGTAATGTAATAAAATGTGAAAAAAGTCAAGGGGCCTGAATACTTTCTGAATGCACTGTGTAGCCTTTTGTGTAATTCCTTGCTCTGATGAGTTTCTGATTGCCGCCATGGTGTGCTTCCTGTGTGTTTTTATGCCATGCATTTTACGCACCAGTGCATAATCTGTCTTTTACACAGGCAACCCTGATCGAGTATCCCTTTACGTACATTCTTTGTTTACATTCCTGTGCACGATTTTTCATGTCGCATTTATCTTTCATATTTCTCATGTTGCCTCTCTATACACTGATGTGATACTGGTGCAGGTGTTTTTCATAGTTTACTTGTCATGTGACATTTACCTGTCCCCACCTCTATTTCTAGAGACACGTCAGCTTCCGTCCACAACGCTGCCTGACAAGACTCTAGTAGTTAAAACGCGTTGCAGTTGTGCGTCCTGACGTACTCGGCCGACTGTTCCCATATGGATTATTTTGTAAATATATTATGTTAATAGTTCACTAACGTTTATTGCAATGTACCGGCTGCCTACTCGTCTTCTTTCTACAGAATAATATGAAATGCTCTGAGACCAGGTTGGCTCGTGATGTTCAATTGCAGGCGCAGACGCTCTGATTTCAATACAATTTGGAGTACAGCTGAGAAAATAACACACTGACTAAACAATGGACTAATTAGACAAATGAAAGCAGTACTTTTCAATGTGTGAGATAAGAGAGACAATGCGTGTGTCTCATGGGGAACGCGTGAGAGCAACATTTGAAGAAACAAGTGATGTGTTGTTTTTTCTTCAAATAATTTGTATGTTTTGTGTGAGTTCAGTATGAAGCACTTCATTTAATGCTACCATAAATCAAGTTTTGTCCTTCCCACAAAGGCTGTATTGAACCCCAATGGATCTGTTGAATAAAAACAAATGTAACTTCCTGATGGCGTCGACAGAGATGTTCGCTTCGCTTCAGGTCCTTAGAAAACTAGGCAGTTATTTGTTATTTTTTAAATGTATTATTTCTTACATTGTTTACAAGCATTTCGCTACACTCGCATTAACATCTGCTAACCACGTGTATGTGACCAATAAAATTGGATTGATTTGAACAATTAAAATCATCTAATTGTCATGATTTTGCTCCTCTGTTTACAACACCCTTATCTCGATAGTGTTACGTTTATTTTGCATATAAAAACTCAATATTAACGGCCCAGTGCAGTCAAGAATTAGATTTTCCCGTGCGTTATTGTAATAAAGATAATCTAACGTTTTACCTAATGATATATAAGGAGGGCATTTGCACAAAATGTTTCACAACAGCACACAACAAAATTCCAGAGACATATTGAGCGACCAACTGATACCAATCACGACCACACCCAGAGACAGATGGCTGACTTAAGCCCTAGCCACACGAACTGACCACTGGTGTAAAGAACAACATTCCATGAATATCGCAAGCACCCAGACACGAATTACCAGAAATACACACACACACACACTTAGGTGTGTTGGACTCTGAGGACAAAGGACACTGCCAAGGGCCAATGGGAAGTCGACACCACCTGGAGAATGGACCGTCCCTCCACTCATCGACCAGTCAGGAGAGCGGACCTACTAGACTCAACGTCAACACACTGTTATTTCATTGTATAAATTGGATGTACACTATGTTTCGGGGCTCTCTTCTGCTAGTTCCCTATGAGCTAAACGAAGGAGTCCGTGCACGCTCAGCCAAATATCTTTGTCTCATAATAAACTGCCTTACTATAAACTGAATCCACCTGGTACAGCGTCTTGACTTGGTCTCCTTCTCAAGTAATTGATCATCAACATTATATATATTTTGACAATGAGGTTGGAATAACACTGTGAAATTGTGAAAATTATGATAATGCACTTTTTTAGTGTAAGAGCTGTTTGAAAAGACAGCCTGAAATGTCCGCCTGTTTTGGGGGCATGGAGTTTTGGCCTGCCTGGTAACGTCACCTGGCAGTAAATTAATTAATAAACAAATAAAAGTTACAAACCTCTCTGCCAATAACAACTAGTTTTCCCTACCCCACTCAGACCACTACCAGACAGCAACATTTTAGCTTGAGGAATTGCTCTTTGCTAGGAAGCTGTTTAATTTTGACAATTTTAATTGAAAATAATCACAATAAGGTACTAAATTGTTATCCAGAAATTATTTGATATTGAGATAAAAATTGCTGCATTGGACCTTTAAGTAAATACTGCAAGTGACCACAGGAAAGATGCTGTAAAGAGATACAGATTCAATCAAAACTACAGTTTCCCAATAAAATACATTAGTTAAAGATAGTATTTAAAAGGCTAAAAGAAATAGAATAGGCATCATTCTGTCTTTTGTACTCAATGGTACACATTGATGGGTACAACTGGGGTGTACTCATTAGTGCACACTGTAGCAAAACATTTTGCAACAAAAGTGTTTCTTATTGAACAAATGCAAGGTAGATCCCTCCCAGTTTCTGCCCATTTGCTTCCTAGTGAATACACCCCTGAGATCAACAGCACTGTACAGTGTGGACAAAGCCTGGATAGACTGTTGCATCCCATCACAACATAGTAGTAACTCATCATACATTTCATATGTCCTTCACAGGGGTGCAGCAAAAAGCATCAAATTCTTGTCCATAGAACAGATGCTATCACTTTGTCCATTTATTCAGTGTAAAGTCCCAGATGATATTCTTTAGTTATTATCAGACTGGATCTTACTTCAGAGATTTGAGCACCTACCACAGTACACATGCTCACTGCAACACGGTAGCGGAAACGACATTACAACACTGAAAGATACATGGTTCTGTACAAGTACTTTGAACAAAAGTTGATCATCTGAACTGAAGATATGTGTATATGAAATTGACTGTGACTACACTTTGGATAATCTCTCATGGCCGGGAAGTGAAAACGTACGCGAGAATTTTACTTCTGGGTAACTGAGATTACTCTTTGGAAGAAGAGCAGTCATTGTTGATTAAATTGATGATGATTATACAAAATGTGATACTGTGACTTGTACTCTGCACGAAGGAGAGTCACTGTTTAGATGGCCATCACCAATCTTAAGAAAATGTGTTCCATCAAAAAGTTAGAGGATGTCTGCTGTCTATTTCATCTGAAGCACAGAGCCTTCAAATTCAAGGACTTGAAGCTCTTGTCCTTTCAACCACAGTTCTTCTCCCAATTCCTTCATGGCTCCTTCATAATGTAGATGTACAGTGTTGACAGAAAGTGCTTGCAGGATTCGGCAACTGGAGACAGCCAATGGGTCTGAGGAACGGCATCTAACTTCACCACACATTTCTTAATGTCGGTCTGGAAAAAGACAAAAAGGTCATATTGGAAATGTCACAGTTAGAAACTTTCAGGACACACTTGTCTCACATATCATTATTTCCTAAATTCCTTGTGTCCTCTAGCCTTTCTTCCTTCTCAAAACACATTGGAGGAGAAGGTCAGAGGGAAGGAACATTTTTTTTTGAGAAGGAGTATGTAAGGAATCAATGTTCCTTCAATTGAGAAGAAAACAAAAATTGTTAGTTATGTGTTGCCCATGTGCTTCCCCTGAGAACCACTAGAGGGCAGCATAGGGAAACTACTCATATCAGTGTCCTTCAAAAAAACGACATGGGCAGAGAGGAAGAGACAAAGCGAGAGGTTTCAGTCTCTCCAAACTGTACAAAATTAGCCCTATGGGCTTATGGGCTAATTTTGGACCTAAACTTGTCCCCTGCCTTCCCACATTTGGGACAACGACACCCATTTTTAGGCGGAGACATGAGCATCTCGTCATTATATACAGATCTCTGATGGAGGGGAGGACACTAGCTGTTGCCATTGGCGTCGGCTAATGGGGATCCTAATAAGTCAAATCAAAATCCAGAATGCGGATTTAATAATCTTCCTTTTACTTAAGCCACAACTATGTGGTAGTTACAAAACAACAAAAAACTGTCCCTTGGTCAGCAACAACAGTTCAGCAACAACAACACTCACCCATCCTCCACGTTTCTTCAGCCAAGGGGCCAGGTTCTTGCGGACAAACTGACCCAGACTGTCCACTATGGTTTGGACCGTAGCAGGCTGGTTCTGACGTACACAGTCCACCGCCAGAGCGCCAGCCACGGCATACATAGATACTACCTTACCCCATGTGATGCCTGTGGACAGGAGAGAGAGAATCACAGATTAGTTGGCTGATTGTGATGTAGTGGATCTTGATGCTTCATACTTTTTATTGCAATACTAAGGCATTAATGAAAAGTACTTAGCTAATATCAAAACAGTAGACTCCTAATAAGTGTGCATTGTAGTTAACCAGTCCCAATTCAAAAACATTATTTGTGACTCGTTTCACTACTTCACAGGAGAGGCATTTGAACATAAACATGCGTTTTTCGGCAGAAATGCCTTCTGGAACATGTGAACTTCATGTGACTTAATAACAAACTTGTATGCCATCTGTAAATACGAAACAAATTGTTAAATTGCGAGTGTAGTTGGTTTAGCTATGGAAAAAGACAGGAACTGTCATGTCCTGACCAGCAGAGGGAGTAATTGTATTAGTATTTGGTCAGGACGTGGCAGAAGGGTATTTGTTTTGTATGGTTTGGGGTGGTGGTTTGTTTAGTAGGGTATTTGATTTATGTATTCCGGGGGGTTTTGGGTTATGTTCTATGTTTGTATTTCTATGTTCTTTCTAGTTCTTTGTATTTCTATGTCTAGGTTTGGGTGTTGGACTCTCAATTGGAGGCAGGCGTTTTTAGTTGCCTCTGATTGAGAGTCCTATATATAGGTATGTGTTTTGTTTTGTAGTTTGTGGGAGATTGTTCCATGTATAGCTTATGGCCTTACAGGACTGTTTATTTGTCGTTGTGTTTCTTTTGGTGTACGTGTTTATTTTGTTTTTTCCTTCTTTCCTTAATAAAAGAAGATGAGTGCACATATTCCTGCTGCGTTTTGGTCCACTTTATCCAATGACAACCATTACAGGAACCTTCCCGCTAGCCATGATTGGCTTAGATAATGGATTGGCTGGACATGCCGAGAGATGAGTTCAGATTGGTCTGCCGTGTACATTGCATTCGGAAAGTATTCAGACCCCTTGACTTTTTCCACATTTTGTTATGTTACAGCCATATTGAAAAATGCATTAAATAGTTTTAGAAATAGAGGTGGGAACAGGTAAATGTCACATGACAAGTAAATAAATATATAAACACATCTACAACATTATCACATCAGTGTATAGAGGCAACATGTGAAATAATATGAAAAATAAATGCAACATGAAAAATAGTGCACAGGAATGTATACAAAGAATATGCGTAAAGGGATACTCTATCAGAGTTGTATGCGTAAAAGACAGATTATGTACTGGTGCGTAAAATACATGGTATAAATAAAACACACAGGAATCACACCATGGCGGCAATCAGAAACTCATCAGAGCAAGGAATTACACAAAAGGCTACACAGTGCATTCGGAAAGTATTCAGACCCCTTGACTTTTTTCACATTTTGCTACGTTACAGCCTTATTCTAAAAAATATTTTTTTATTCTCATCAATCTACACACAATACCCCATAATGACAAAGCGAAAACAGGTTTTTAGAATAATTGGCTAATAAATAAAAATAAATAAAAACAGGTATATCTTATTTACATAAGTATTCAGACCCTTTGCTATGAGACTCGAAATTGAGCTCAGGTGCCTCCTGTTTCCATTGTTCATCCTTGAGATGTTTTTACACGCTTGGAGTCCACCTGTGGTAAATTCAATTGCTTGGACATGATTTGGAAAGGCACACACCTGTCTGTCTATATAAGGTCTCACAGTTGACAGTGCATGTCAGAGCGAAAACCAAGCCGTGAGGTTTATGAATTGTCCGTAGAGGTCTGAGACAGGATTGTGGCGAGGTGAGATTTTTTTTTAACGATATCGCAAAGAACTGCAAAAGTGTTGCTCTCAACTTTCTGGAGGGTTGAGTTTTGAAATCAGTGGAATGCCCGGTGGAAGCAGAGTATGATAGCTAAGGAGATGGAGAAAATTATTGCGTTTGATTGCAAATATGCGGAGGTAGACGAAAAGAGAACACACAGAAGGCTGTTGTAGACATCTTCAAACTAAGGGCAACTATGGCATCCATAACAGTGAGAAGCGTTCATTCATGTATACGGGTAAGAGAGTCAAGCTAGCTACATTTTCAGATATGTTTCTAATTTTGTCAGAAAGTCGCTTTCATTGCAAGTTAACTTATACTGTTAGCTAGCTAGCTAATGTTAGCTGGCTGGCTCGCTAGCTAACATTACGTGTATGATCTATGTAGTAATATTATTTTTATTTCAGAACCATTTGCATTGCTAGTTATAACCTAATGTTAGCTAGCTAGCTAACATTGAACCTAGTTGTGTTAGCTACCTGCAGATTCATGCAGGGTAGTAATATTATATTGGGAATATGGTTCATTGTTTAGCTAGCTAGCTACATGTCTAAACAAAAGACTCCACTATGCAAGTAACCATTTCACTGTACCGTTTTACACCTTTTGTATCCTGTGCATGTGACAAATAAACTTTGATTTTATTTGATATAGTGTGTGTTTACCAGAGACTAATGTGAAGAACAACATGACCTGCATCAAAGTCAAATTAGGATATAACGTTAGGCCAACGAGACAGTGTCCAAGTTCTAAAATTCTCCAGTAGTAAGCCGTTTTCTGTAATTACCTGTTTATCTTTCAAAGCAGAATTACTCTCCCATTGTTCCTCTAGTGTATAATAACATTTTATAGTTCTGGAGTCTCTACTTTTATCCAATGTAAAAAACATCATTTCAAATGTTACTATATAAAACTTAATTGAGCCGATCGGTCACATTTGCTTACAGGTAACTGCCAAAATAAAGGAAACACTTGAGTAAAAGAGGGATACAAAGTACATTGAAAGCAGGTGCTTCCACACACGTGTTGTTCCTGAGTTAATTAAGCAATTAACATCCCATCTTGCTTAGGGTCATGTACAAAAATACCCAGTTGCCCATTAAGTGATCTCAGTGACTTTGAAATAAGAGTCTCAAAAGGAGCATGGGGGGTTTAAACACTTTAAAAGTGTGTGTGTGTGTGTGTGTGTGTGTGTGTGTGTGTGTGTGTGTGTGTGTGTGTGTGTGTGTGTGTGTGTGTGTGTGTGTGGGGGAGAGAGAGAGAGAGAGAGAGAGAGAGAGAGAGAGAGAGAGAGAGACCAGATCTCAACCCAAATGAACACTTGTGGGAGATTCTGGAGTGGCACCTGGGACAGGGTTTGCCACCACCATCAACAAAATCACCAAATTATAGAATTTCTTGTGGAAGAATGGTGTTGCATTCCCCGAATAGAATTCCCGACACTGGTAGAATCTATGCCAAGACGCATTGAAGCTGTTCTGGCAGCCAGACGCCCAATTCAAGTAACTGCCCAGTGTTTCCAGATTTCTATGAAATACAAGTGAAATCGTTTTCTCTCCAGAAAATGGTAACGAAGTATGTTAAAAAGCAGCTTTTCTGTGTTGGAATGGTGTGTGCGTACCCCAACAACAGAATGGTGTGGGTGTAATCACGTAAGTAGACCATTGATTGGACAGCGTATCCTCCTCTACATGGCTGATTGGCCAGCTCATCCTCCTCATGAAGATGAAATCATGTTCTATGAGGACAGAGCAAGCATTTTTTAAATGGTTGGTTTGAGATACATGTTTGAGGCGTTCTTTTTAATTGTTTTATCTCCAATTTATGCTTTGACCACAAATACAAGTATAGAACGAGTCAACAACATTATTTGGTATGAGTTAACAGAATATGACGTTTAAAAAGTGAGACTTGCACTGGGCAGTTACTTTAAGATATTATGTTTGTGTTTCCTTTAGTTTGGCAGTTACCTATATCTACATGCTCCAGTTTAGTGCACATATGCAGTCCCAAGACACTGCATACTTCAGAAGTCTACTGTACAGTATAGCCAGTAGAGAGAAAGAGCAAGTGATGGTTGCGATCGCATCAGAGCTTCACATCAAAGAGGAGTTCATTTGTTTCCTATTAAAGCCGTTCGGGTGTCAGCCTTGTAATGGCTGTGATGCAACAGCAAGGCTAATGGCATTAGCCTCCTTTAAACCGTTTTGTTCGCCTGAACTGACTGACCTTTGGCTTGGCTCTATAGACTTCAAGGAAGGTTTAAATAAGGTAACTCCCTCTGGGACAGGACTGTACTCACAATGTCTAACTCCCTACAGAGATCTGACCCTGATGTGAGACAACACAGCCCAGAATAGAGAGAAGATTGTCTGGGTATAAGAAGAAGATGGAGGGAAGGGAGAGGACTGGAAGAGCGAGAAATGGGGCACGTTGGGGAAGCAAGCTTGGTTGGTGCACTTGGCAGGAAGTGTAAAAGAGAAAGCTGCTCTTTCAATGCATATGTCCATTAATATGTTATTAACATATTATATGGGTCATAAAAATAGAAAATTTCCTCACTACACACATATGTTTCTGCATCTCACCGGTAGAAAAACAGGCCATCTACATTTCCTGGTTGTAAGCTAACCACAATATCCAGAATTTATAGCGATTTCAGGATGCCTTCAAGGGTGGGAACACAATTGGACAAGGAAGTATGGCTCCCGTCAGGCTGTAGTCTTTACAAAGCCAGGGAAAACGAGTCACCCTAGATATCCTTCAATGTCCTGGCAGATAGGAGCGTCGTTAAGTCCAATGGCTCTACTGAACAAGGACAACCATATCTACTCATCCTAGTGTGATCGTGCAATCGGCGAAACACAACGGCCACAATAATTGCTACAAAACATGACTCCATTTATTTGTTAGATCAGACAGCAGGCTCAATCAAACGATTGGTTCAACTCTCCCGGCACAATTCTTTTTAAATACCACTCTAGGGCATCATTATGTCTGAAACACCTCTCATCAATCAGAATTATGTAGAGGGACTGGAAAAACACCCCACATAGTGTCTAGCGGCGAAAAGTGTAGCCAAAGTACTTCCTCATCAAATGTAGAAACCAATTATGTCACATAATGGTGTATATCTGGAAGTTGGAACCCTCCATTTCAAGAGTTTTTGAACCACAATTCATGATCAAACCTGTGATTATGATTCATTACGGTCCGTTTTTCTCAGTGTAGCATTTGATTGACATAACATCATTATTCTCTATTGCAATCATCACACGTAAAGACTCTTGCTTATCTTTCCAGTCCGATAAATATACAGCTGTTGAACCCCACATCCCTTAAAGGCCAACGTTGCCTGGGTCAGTGGTTTGTTTTTCTCTCTGTAGGAATCCCACGGTGTTCCAAAAATGCCCCTGGTGACGTCAAAACAGTCACAGTTCAGCCAAAATGTTAGCTCGAAAAATGCTTGAAATTGAGGCTATTTTTATCTTTCCAGACATAGAGCCAAGTTTGAGAGACGTATTATTCATGCGGTCCAGGGGACTCATACTGTGCTGTAGCAGTAATTCATGTGTGACATTGAATAACTCTTTTTATCGTTAATCATGCCAGAGTGGCAAGTCCCCGAAGCAGAAACTGTGTGTACTAGTAAACAGACAAAGATGTCCAGTGAGATGCATTCACACAGCAGAGACTGTATGTACCAGTGACGGAATAGAACAGTTGTTCCAGACACCCAATGTTCTCGTGTGTTTCAAAGTTACGTCAAAGTAAACGGACAAAGAGAAGACATGGGTATGTGTTTTTTGGTACATGTTCCGAATTTTGTCATGGACTGTCAGATGATAGTGTCAAATGATAACCCAATTCTGCCTTTTAAGGAGTGCGTCATCTCATATTTATGGCAAATGATGCTATTGTGTGAAACATGTATCACAAAAACAATGTTTAACAAAGTGTTTCAAGAAGCAATAGTTTCAAATAACCAGGCATCTTGTAGCCCTGTCCCAAAACACACATTCCTCAAAGCTCATGTAGGATTGCTTTTACCCCCTCTAAGCACAAACGCATAGGGTTTAACATCAACTTAAGATCTGTTCCCAAACCTTGGGACTATAGAGTTAATCATGCATGTCAGTGGGAAAACGTGGGTAAATTCTGTTACGTGTGCAGATTCTTAAAGGGCTTACGCAACATCAACCTCCTAAATCCCCACATTTGCTACCCCTCCCCTTGCAGCTGTTCACCTGCAGAAAAGATCTCTGTTGCCACGGCAACAAAGGCATCAGACACCGTGGTCTCCATGGCCACTGAGATGTTGAGCTGTCTCGCCACGTTCCGGTAGACACTCGGCCGCATGCACTCCAGCTCATCACCTAGGAAAACCAGGAAGGACCACAAGGCTGAACAATTAGAAACAGGGTAGCACTGAGAAAGAACAGGTCTATCCACCCAATTAATAACTTAATGACAAAGTAACTTAATGACAAAGTGACTTCATTGAAACAATCATTGAAGCACAGGGGCATTAGGAAAACCAGACTGGTCAGAGAAACTGTCATAGGTCAGTTGTTCCAAAACTTTTGGGCTCTGTGTCCAAGCTTTTAGAGATTTGTTGTAATAATCGTAGTAAACAGATTCCTTGTCTCGGCCATAACCCAACCCAAGCTGAACAAATCAGCCAAAGCCCATAACCCACCAGTGTCCAGACAGGTCCTGCACCACCCTTTGGTAAACGTAGATGACCACATTACCTTGCTGTTTACATTGCTCTTCAAATCTTGCATGTCGGCCTGCCTCACCTGCCTTGGTTAGCCTACTAAACTGAACAATGCCGTAGCTTGAATGCCCTCACCTCGGATTGTCAGACACTTTTGATACCTATCTCAGTCATGCACGTCAGTCCGCTGCCTGTCCTTTAACCTCAAGGAAGAAGCAATATACATGTGGAGGACAAAACCAGTGCAGTGTGTCCAATCTGTTCAGGGACCATAGGGAATGTCAAGGGAAACACAGCTCCTAAGCACTGACCTATACTGTAAAATGCTAGATTTGAAGACAAGTTGTGCACATGCATTCAAGCAGGATTTTTTTTGTTGGTACATTAAGTTTCACATGTAACAGTTTGCAGCAGGTTCTTACCGAGACAGAGAAGCACAGCAGACACCTCACAAAGCGTTGAGTCCACCTGAGTTTTGGACGAGCCCAGCCCGTAGATGTTGAGCCTAGAGTGTATGTAGTCCCTACACAGTGCCTTGGACTGGGACACCAGTTCTTTGTCGGACGGGGAATGGTCAAAGGCTTCCATCACCCCGGCTGCAAACACAGAGGAGCGACGAATCACCTCCATCTCCAAAGCAGGATTCTGATCAGGGAAAACCTGATCACTTCGGTGTATCAGTGCCTGAGTGGTTCTTCTCAGCTGGAGCCACTACAATGAACTAAATCTCCAATCTGTTGAGAAAGTCAAATGTTTTGTATTTATCAAAATAAAGATTTTTGTGAATTTATGAAACAATAGAAATGGGTAAAAATGCATGATTTAATATCATACACCACTTTCTTATGTAACTTCAAGTAGGTTGAATGATTCATAAACTTGCCGAAGCCCAAATGTAGACACCTTTATAAATTATTTATTTTATTAATAAGACGTGTTCTGAGGGCATTCCATAACAACAACTTGCGAGATAAGTCATGGTCCAATGACTGTACCAGTTAGCCCATATTGCGAGGCTCATTAGCTAGACAAACAGGTGTGAAACACAGACAGGTGTGCACTCAAAGTGAGAACACAACATGGAATCCATGTTTGGTTTTCATTTGGGGGATGGGGGTAGCATCTAAAACCTGGATTTAAAGTAACTGTCCAGTGAAAATCTCACTTAAAAGTGAATATTCTGTTAACTCATACCCAAATAATGTTGTTGACTCATCCTATAGGCTACTCATATGTGGCCAAAGTTCAAAAACCTCACCTCTAACTTGTATCTCAGACATACATTCATACAGTTTCTTGACTGTGTCCAGCTCGCGAATAATCACCTAAATGAAATCTAGACATTCAGGTAGCATCGAGAATTGCAAAAACAACGGAGAGAGGACTACATTTTTTTGCAAATTTAAACAGCAAGGAAATATAACCAATTTTCAGTGAGGCTCGTTGAAGACCAAATGCAGCCCCCTTGGCAAAATGAGTTTGGCACCCCTGGCCAAGCCCATTATTGGACTAAAGGACTTTACTTGTTTTGTTTAAAGGGCGAATTACATCTGAAAGCCAAAACAGACAAATTCTCCATCTAAACTAGAATCCATTACAAATTGCAGTATGGTTCCAGAAAGATAATCCCTCTACTTTCATATCACATCAAAATAATTACACAAATGCAAAATACACACTTACTGTGTACACTGCTTAAACCGGTTTTATAACACAGTTGCAGCTTACAGTATTTTTCAGTGACAAAACGTTTGTGGCATCTGTCTTCCGTTCACACATGTTTGGAGACCGATATCTAATTAGCACAGGTAGTCCATTCTGTCTTCCATAAACAAGCGCTGTAACGTGGGGATATGGCCATGTTTGAACCCTATAAAGGTATGTGTCAATTTAACCTTGTATTTTGAAAATGATGTATTGCTGATATGGAATTAAGGTCCTTATTCTTCCAAAACCGTACCAAAAGCGATTTATGTTCATGTTCAGACCAAGCGTTGCAGCTCTTTTCACAAAACTCCCCCCCCCCCCCTTCAGAAAACGCTTTCATCCAAAGAATCTTATTTAAAGGAACTGAGAGTCATGATCAAGGGCTACCCCAGGGCATGAGACAATATTATTGGTATAGGCAGGCCTACGATTATTTAATATCCATACGTGTATAAGAAACGTATCCATGTGTTACAAGCTGTATTTAACCGCACAATTAGCGTAGAGCATTTCCCATCATTTATTTTACTACGAAAATATACCAATTTATGTAGGCCGTTAAATATATATGCATCGCTTAGAATTACGGTGAAATAGCATTTTCTTCTTCATTACTCATTCATTCTCAATCACACCTATTAACCTGGGTATTATAAGTAGCCTATGTTTAAAGAGGATATAGAGAACTCACCTGACACCTGCTTAAAGACACGCATCACAGGGAATTCAACGATGACATTTTGATTGGATTCAAATCATTCCTCAGGTGCCAAGCTAAGACAAGTCCTCTCGGATGCGATGTTCAAATTATAATTCCTGTCTGCATACCGTCACAATCTAATCAAACAACCCCATCTCAACGGGAAAATAATTTAGGGAATTCCTTGTCTTGCACGCGCAACCTTTTACAATTAAAACCTAACGCTTTGGCAAACTGAAAATAAGCCCCGTGAATAAATGAAGCTACTAGCCCGTACAGACCAAATTCATAGAACAAGTTTCAGATTAACAAGCTCTTCAGTTTCCTTCCTTCTGTGGCAAACGATTTGATTTGTGCGGAGGAGACGGGAAGCGCAGAGTGCGTATTTTGACGCACTCTGCGCAGCGCAGCGGTCCTTGGCCACAGTCATAAACTTTTTTAACGGAGCATGTATTTTTGTCTCCTTTAACATAATAACCATGAATATTAATTAATATTCATATAATTAGTTGGATCATATGTCTTGGTTATCTGAATGAAACTCATTCTAAATTGTATTTAAATAAAGGTGAAAACTAGCCTACATAAAACAAATAGGCTAGCCTGCAACTCTATAAAATAATGATCTCATAGGCTTACTAGGTATAATCAATTTATATGGGTATTGATTGAACACCAATAGCACTGTTACCATTGTTTAGTTTACCTATACAGGAAGAACACCATGTATTATCGCTATATTTAACTCATCCCAAAGACAAAGGGGCCAGGAGTGGCACACCTTTAATCCCAATGGGTTAAAAGGATTAGAAATAGAAACCACCTCCTTAGTCCTTAACACGCAAACATGCTCTCCACATTCCAAATGTAGGCTATAACAATAAACAGTGTTGGGGAAGCTACTATGAACATGTACTTTACCAAGCTATACCAATTACTTCTTACTGGAAGAAGTGAAGATACATTAAAGCTACACTTAAGAAAAATATAGTTTACTTGTAAAAGTAGTTCATTGCGTCAAAACTACTTAGCGAAAAAGTATCATATCTAAATCTAGAATGTCAGACTACAAATTACAAGAACGGATCATTTTGGAGTCAGATGTTAACAGAGTGTGTCATTTCGCCTATTAAACACAAAAACTACGTTTCAAGTGAGAAATAGGCAGGTCTGATGGTAAAAAAGGGAAAAAGTTATTGCCTACTTCACCCATATTTAATTTTCTTTCTGCCAAAATAGTGTGTTGTTCCAGTAGTTAGCTACACCTCTACATGGCAAAAATGTTATTAACTACTGAAAACACTACAGAGATTTAAATGTAGTTCAATTACCACCAAGTTACTGCAAAATGTAGGTAGATTACTAGTTGAACTATATGTAGTGCACTACTCCCCAACAATGACAATAAAACATGACTTTATTACTTAAGATTAATCAATTGATTTACATAAGGGTAAGGATTTCATTTGGAAAGGTATGGGTGGTGGGGTTCAGTAATGTAATATGTAGTATTTCAAAGGTACTACATAAATACTAGTCAAACATGAGTCCAAACCACTTCCTTCAATGGAAATAGATGAACAGCTTCTATGTGTGCGTGTGTGTGTGTGTGTGTGTGTGTGTGTGTGTGTGTGTGTGTGTGTGTGTGTGTGTGTGTGTGTGTGTGTGTGTGTGTGTGTGTGTGTGTGTCTCTGCTTTTCAGTCTCATAAAAAGCCGATTGTTGGAAATCCCTCCAGGTCATCTCTGTCAACATGCCCTGTGCCTGGTACAGGGAAAACACTTTGGCTAGCCAGTAGATACATTTTCCTGCCACTCCAGGAAAGCTGATATTTATGTCTGGGCTGTTGGGGCCCTGTTTCAGTGGCTGGTGGCAAAACCTGCTCAGACAGCCTGAGGGATGCTGCTCTGAGGATTTTCTCTTTCCTCTTTCCTCTGTTTGCGCCTTCTTCACTGCCCCCTTTTTACTGCGGATCTCTTTCACCATCCTCTCGACTGCAACCTGTGGCAGAGGGGCATCCTGGGGAGGATGCGCCGCTGGTGAGTTTACTGGAGCAGGTGCCTGGGGTGTGACTGGGACAGTGACCGTTTCACTCTCTGCAGTAAGACGCTGCCACCGCTCCTGTGTGTCCAGGAGATTCCCTGGGCTGGTGTTAAGAGCAGAGCTGATGTTCTTATACTTGGCCAGATGTTTCACATGCCTGGAGATATGCTGCCTTGCGGTAGGGTGCAGGAGGCTGTTTGGGTCAGCGCATGTACTATGCACTCGGGCAGCATAATCCCCATCCACCTGCTTCAGGATTCATGTCTTTCTCACCATGGTGCTTGGCCAGGACCCCATTCATGGCTGCTCTCATGGGCTCTTTCCATCGACAGTGGTCCAAGACAAAACGTGACCTCCTGTCTTGATGGGCCTTGTGCAGGCAACATGGTAAGAAGCTGACTGGGGCATTGGTGGTGTTACTAGCAGAGGTGTGCTTGGCAGATCTGAATGAGAGGTACAATACTCTTTTAATAACAAAGCGTTGACTATACACAAACCTAAACCGTGTGTGTGTGTGTGTTTGTGTGTGGAAATGAACCCTAATGACATTCCTGAATAGTGTACCATCTAAATAGCTGTGAAATATATTTTCATTAACAAAATATACCGTTTTTACAGCTGTTGGTCCACCAGCTTCAAACAGTGTTTTTGGCCCATCAGGTTCAAACAGTGGTTTTGGTCCACCAGCTTCAAAAACAATATTTTTGGTTATTGAAAATCTATTTCACAGCAATTTAGACAGTACAATGATTCCATACACTATTCAGTACATTTTACATTTTAGTCATTTAGCAGACACTCTTATCCAGAGCGACTTACAGTAGTGAATACACACATTTCATTTTTTAATTTCATGCATTTAAAAAAAAAAAAAATTGTACTGGCCCCCCGTGGGAATCAAACCCATAACCCTGGCGTTCACACACCATGCTCTACCAACTGAGCCACAGTGCTTGTCGTCTCACATAAACTGAAATTGAGCAAATAGTGTAGAATTTTTGCAACCATGAAATGACAGAGCGATTTCCACTAGATAACAGAGATACTTTTTTTATTACATGTTTTACATTTATATTATTTCTCAACAGTAGATTCCTTCATTGGTTTTCTTTGCATTTGATTTTTCTCCCTTCACTTTGGTCTGCTTTTATTATTCTTATTTATTTTATTATATTTCTATTGTTTTTCTATTTTCTTTGTCTCTGCGTTGTTGGGAAGGGCCCATATGTAAGCGTTTCACTGTTAGTGTAACGGTCGTCGTACGTAGTGGACCAAGGCGCAGCGGGTTGAGTGCTGATAATGACTTTTATTGAACACAAACAAAACAAAATAACGATCGACCGAACAGGCTTGCAGGCTAAACCACACAGCTATGCAAACAACAACTTCCCACAAAGGGACAGGTGAAAACAGGCTACCTAAGTATGACTCTCAATCAGCAACAACGATGTACAGCTGTTCCTGATTGAGAGCCATACCAGGCCAACACAAAGAAATACACAACATAGATAGAACATAGAAATACGAAATATAGAACATAACCCAAAAACCCCGGAATACTCAAACCAAACACCCCTCTAAATAAACACATATACTAACACACCCCAAACCACATATAACAAATACCCCCCTGCCACGTCCTGACCAAACTATAATAACAAATAACCCCTTTACTGGTCAGAACGTGACAGTTAGTCGACACCTGTTGTTTACAAAGCATGTGATGAATACAATTTGATTTGATTCTGAGATGGAACAAAGGAATGAGTAGTGTTCATGAAAAAAAATGTTTCAATTTTGGGTGTGCCCATGTTGCTGGGGATCAGAAGTAACTGGTGCGAGAGAGACAGGTTGAGGTTGCCAAGTTCAGAGTAGAACAGAAGGTATCATATGCTGAGGCAGTGAAGAGAGTAGAGGATGATGGTTCAAGGGTGGTTAGTAGGCCTAGGCCATACAGAGTGATAGGAATTTGTGCTTCAATAAGGTTGGTTTCTTAGCATTCATTGTCATGGTTATCAACTGTATGCAGAAATGGAACGTAAATCACAGAAAATATATGTTGTGATAGCAGCTGCAGATAAGTACTTGGGTGTTTGAGAGTTTCAAGGTGTATTGAATAAAAGAGACCCGTCCTCCTAGGCCGTCGGCCTGGTGTAGGGTCAGTTAGGGTTAAAGTAGTGTAATGGGGTGTTTTATTATTTTTATGAAATAGTAGTACATAAGTGTAGGGTTAGTTGGTGGTATGTAATAGTGGTATATAAGTGTAGGGTTAGTTAGTGGTATGTAATAGTGGTACATAAGTGTAGGGTTAGTTGGTGGTATGTAATAGTGGTATATAAGTGTAGGGTTAGTTGGTGGTATGTAATAGTGGTATATAAGTGTAGGTTTAGTTGGTGGTATGTAATAGTGGTATATAAGTGTAGGGTTAGTTGGTGGTATGTAATAGTGGTATATAAGTGTAGGGTTAGTTGGTGGTATGTAATAGTGGTATATAAGTGTAGGTTTAGTTGGTGGTATGTAATAGTGGTATATAAGTGTAGGGTTAGTTGGTGGTATGTAATAGTGGTATATAAGTGTAGGGTTAGTTGGTGGTATGTAATAGTGGTATATAAGTGTAGGGTTAGTTGGTGGTATGTAATAGTGGTATATAAGTGTAGGTTTAGTTGGTGGTATGTAATAGTGGTATATAAGTGTAGGGTTAGTTGGTGGTATGTAATAGTGGTATATACGTGTAGGGTTAGTTGGTGGTATGTAATAGTAGTACATAAGTGTAGGGTTAGTTGGTGGTATGTAATAGTGGTATATAAGTGTAGGGTTAGTTGGTGGTATGTAATAGTGGTATATAAGTGTAGGGTTAGTTGGTGGTATGTAATAGTGGTATATAAGTGTAGGGTTAGTTGGTGGTATGTAATAGTAGTACATACGTGTAGGGTTAGTTGGTGGTATGTAATAGTCATATATAAGTGTAGGTTTAGTTGGTGGTATGTAATAGTGGTATATAAGTCTAGGGTTAGTTGGTGGTATGTAATAGTAGTACATAAGTGTAGGGTTAGTTGGTGGTATGTAATAGTCATATAGAAGTGTAGGTTTAGTTGGTGGTATGTAATAATGGTATATAAGTCTAGGGTTAGTTGGTGGTATGTAATAGTGGTATATAAGTGTAGGGTTAGTTGGTGGTATGTAATAGTCGTATATAAGTGTAGGTTTAGTTGGTGGTATGTAATAGGCGTATATAAGTGTAGGTTTAGTTGGTGGTATGTAATAGTGGTATATAAGTGTAGGGTTAGTTGGTGGTATGTAATAGTGGTGTATATAAGTGTAGGGTTAGTTGGTGGTATGTAATAGTCGTATATAAGTGTAGGGTTAGTTGGTGGTATGTAATAGTGGTATGTAATTGTAGGGTTAGTTGGTGGTATGTAATAGTGGTGTATATAAGTATAGGGTTAGTTGGTGGTGCAATTTTTTCCTTTCCCCCTTCCTTCTTCTTTTGTGTATCACACACTACCGCAGAGTAGATGACAGCATGCACAAACAAAATGTGCGAACGCAATGATACCAAAGAAGAAGAAGAAGACCTTATGGAAAAAGATGGCAGGTACACAACCGCAGGTGAGCTCTAGAAAGGTATGATTACACCTCGTCGGATTTAGGGGTTTCAAATATGGAGGACGGGGACGGGATAGGCGTCAAGTACAAAAATTAAAACCGTATTTCAGTAGCAAATGAGGAAGGACTTGAGGAAGAAAGTGGAAAAGTTGAAGAAACAAAGGGGAAAAAACTTGGAAAAAGAGAAGATGTTGAGAGGGAAAACGTGCTACAGCAGTTCGGAAGGTGAAACTGACAAGAGGAAGATGAGGGTACAAGATCGAGGGTACAAGTAAAACTTTTGGGAAAGAGAAGATGTTGGATGTCAAGTAGAAAATCGAAAACAATACTTTATTAGCTCAGAACGTGAAACTGATGAGAGTGACATGGAGTTTGAAGGAACTGAAGAGAGAAAGGATGACGATTAAAAAAATGAAGGAGCGGATTCGGAGCTACAAGGTGTAGAGTTTGATGTGTGTCATGCCTGCTCCCGCTCTCCCTCTGCGCCAGGCTGTCACCATCATTACGCGCTCATTTATAAGGGGTGCGTAACTGGTGGCAGGGAAGTCAGACGCAGGACAGCAGAACTTGGTAATAGCCGGAGCAGTTTAATAGTAAAACCAACGGCATAAGAAATACAAAATATGGGCACAATAACCCAATGCGCACCAGTCAAACAATATGTGCACAAGCACTTACGGCAAACAATACCACACAAAGACATGGGGGGAACAGAGGGTTAAATACACAACACGTAATGAGGGAAATGAAAACCAGGTGTGTGGGAAAACAAGACAAAACAAATGGAAAATGAAAAATGGATCGGCGATGGCTAGAAGACCGGCGACGTCGACCGCCGAACACCGCCCGAACAAGGAGAGGCATCGACTTCGGCAGAAGTCGTGACTTCATTGGACTCACCTGGACTCCTTCCCTTTGTTGATTACCCAGTCTATAACTGTCTACTCCCCCGTTTGTTCCCTGTGTCTGCATTAATGTCATTATGTGTTTATGTCCAGACGCTGTCCTGTCCTGCTCCATGTCTGTGCTAATTAAATGTTTACTCCCTGTACTTCCTTCTCGTCTCCAGCGTCGACCCTTACAGAATGCAGACACCACTAAAAGAAGCATCCGGGAGTTTTGGTTGGTGACGTGGGGTCCGGGTGCTATCGCCGAGGGAACCGGGGGTGCCTCAGCTAGCTCGGCGGGCTTCCACGCCTTAGCTGGCTCGAGAGGTCGTCTTGCCTCGGTGGCCTCGGCATGCGCCCACCACACGTCATGCCTCAACCACATTGTCAGGCTCCCACACCTGAGTTGGCTCGCCAGGCTCCCACGCCTCTGCCGGTACTTCGGGCTTCTACGCCCCAGCCGGCTTGTCCAGCACCCATGCCTTGGCCGGTCCGTCAGGCTCACCCAGGTGGGACGCCGGGGGGTGGGGGTGGGGTACTGTCACCCATGCCCCCGCTCTCCCTCTCTGGCGCTCGAGGGCGCCAGGCTGCCCTTCATTACGCACACATGCCACCATCATTACGCGCTGCAGCGCTCAATGGACTCACCAGGACACCTTCCCTTTGTTGATTACCCAGTCTATAACTGTCTGCTCCCCCATTTGTTCCATGTGTCTGCATTAATGTCATTATGTGTTTATGTCCAGATGCTATCCTGTCCTGTTCCATGTCCATGCTAATTAAATGTTCACTCCCTGTACTTGCTTTCTCGTCTCCATCATCGACCCTTACAATGTGTCTATGAAGGCTGAGAATAAATAAAAGGATGACAAAGATGATTCTGGCCCAGTGGGAGTGAGATTTTTGGAGAGAATGGATCCTTGCCTTCTGGCTGATCCATATTTGGTGTCAGACTGGATGGAGAAGCCCTTATGGAAAAAACATGTTTTGGACATGTGAAATCACTTCACGTGTGATGACGATATTTCACATAAACCAACATCTTTTCATTTCAGAAAGAGAAAAGCTCAATTAATAGGGACAGAATAGCAAAGTCAATTTTTTTAACTCCTTGAATATTACAGGCTGCAGCTCTGCTTCAGAATGTCACAGACAGGAATCAATATATTCCCATATGCTTCAGAGTCACGTCTTTCGCGGGCATTTTTGAGGCATCACCGATTTGAGCATTGTTATAGAACGCTTGATATAATTTGGATATGTTTCATGTATTTCTTCCAAAATATATAGCAAACAATATACACTGCTCAAAAAAATAAAGGGAACACTTAAACAACACAATGTAACTCCAAGTCAATCACACTTCTGTGAAATCAAACTGTCCACTTAGGAAGCAACACTGATTGACAATAAATTTCACATGCTGTTGTGCAAATGGAATAGACAACAGGTGGAAATTATAGGCAATTAGCAAGACACCCCCAATAAAGGACTGGTTCTGCAGGTGGTGACCACAGACCACTTCTCAGTTCCTATGCTTCCTGGCTGATGTTTTGGTCACTTTTGAATGCTGGCGGTGCTTTCACTCTAGTGGTAGCATGAGACGGAGTCTACAACCCACACGAGTGGCTCAGGTAGTGCAGCTCATCCAGGATGGCACATCAATGCGAGCTGTGGCAAGAAGGTTTGCTGTGTCTGTCAGCGTAGTGTCCAGAGCATGGAGGCGCTACCAGGAGACAGGCCAGTACATCAGGAGACGTGGAGGAGGCCGTAGGAGGGCAACAACCCAGCAGCAGGACCGCTACCTCCACCATTGTGCAAGGAGGAGCAGAAGGAGCACTGCCAGAGCCCTGCAAAATGACCTCCAGCAGGCCACAAATGTGCATGTGTCTGCTCAAACAGTCAGAAACAGACTCCATGAGGGTGGTATGAGGGCCCGACGTCCACAGGTGGGGGTTGTGCTTACAGCCTAACACCGTGCAGGACGTTTGGCATTTGCCAGAGAACACCAAGATTGGCAAATTCGCCACGGGTGCCCTGTGCTCTTCACAGATGAAAGCAGGTTCACACTGAGCACATGTAACAGACGTGACAGAGTCTGGAGACGCCGTGGAGAACGTTCTGCTGCCTGCAACATCCTCCAGCATGACCGGTTTGGAGGTGGGTCAGTCATGGTGTGGGGTGGCATTTCTTTGGGGGGCCGCACAGCCCTCCATGTGCTCGCCAGAGGTAGCCTGACTGCCATTAGGTACCGAGATGAGATCCTCAGACCCCTTGTGAGACCATATGCTGGTGCGGTTGGCCCTGGGTTCCTCCTAATGCAAGACAACGCTAGACCTCATGTGGCTGGAGTGTGTCAGCAGTTCCTGCAAGAGGAAGGCATTGATGCTATGGACTGGCCCGCCCGTTCCCCAGACCTGAATCCAATTGAGCACATCTGGGACATCATGTCTAGCTCCATCCACCAACGCCACGTTGCACCACAGACTGTCCAGGAGTTGGCGGATGCTTTAGTCCAGGTCTGGGAGGAGATCCCTCAGGAGACCATCCGCCACCTCATCAGGAGCATGCCCAGGCATTGTAGGGAGGTCATACAGGCACGTGGAGGCCACACACACTACTGAGCCTCATTTTGACTTGTTTTAAGGACATTACATCAAAGTTGGATCAGCCTGTAGTGTGGTTTTCCACTTTAACTTTGAGTGTGACTCCAAATCCAGACCTCCATGGGTTGATAAATTGGATTTCCATTGATTATTTTTGTGTGATTTTGTTGTCAGCACATGTAAAGAAAAAAGTATTTAATAAGATGATTTCATTCATTCAGATCTAGGATGTGTTATTTTAGTGTTCCCTTTATTTTTTTGAGCAGTGTATATCCTTTTTGCCCTTTCCTTACTCAATTCAAGCCCTGGTTTTAACCAAACACACCAAGCCCTTCCCAGACACAGAGGTATTTAATCAGTGCATGCGACAGTATTGGAGTATTTGGCTACACCGACATCTACGGATAGCACAATTGTGTCTGTCAAACAGGTAAGCATACCACTTCTTTTTTGGAATAGGAAGAAATAGGCTCCAATTATATATGTAATTCTATGATTATGCCCATAAAAAATGTTGGTGCACACGTGCACATATAGGAGGTCCCTTACCAGGTAGAAGGGAATTTTACTTTAATAACCTCAGCGCTGGGGGCAGTATCCTGAATTTCCGGATGACTGACGTGCCCAAAGTAAACTGCCTGTTACTCAGGCCCAAACGCTAGGATATGCATATAATTGGTAGTATTGGATAGAAAACACTCTGAAGTTTCTAAAACTGTTAAAATAATGTATGTGAGTATAACCAAACTGATATGGCAGGTGAAAACCCGAGGAAAATCCATCCGGAAAGGATTTTTTTTGAGATCACAGGCCTTTTCAATTCAGGCCTATGGGATATACAAAACAAATGGTCCCAGATTGCAGTTCCTGTGGCTTCCACTAGATGTCAACATGTCAACATGTGTTTAGACAGGGTTTCAGGCTTGTTTCTTGAAAAACGAACAAGTAGTTGTAGTTTATCCAAGGTGTTCTCATCAGGACAGGTAGACTTTTGGCGCGCGTGAATGAAGGCGCGCTCTTCATTATTTTCCATTTCTATTGAACTCCGTTCTTTCTGTCTGAAATATTATAGTTTATTTACATATTAGGGTAGCTGAGGATTGATTAGAAACAGTGTTTGACTTGTTTGGAAGAAGTTTACCGGTAGCTTTTGGATTCCTTTGTATGCATGTTGAAGGAGTGGATTACTGAAATGAATGGCACCAACTAAACAGACTTTTTGGATATAAAGAAGGACTTTATCGAACAAAACGAACAATCATTGTGTAGCTGGGACCCTTGGGATTGCAAACAGAGGAAGATCTTCAAAGGTAAGTGATGTATTTTATCGCTATTTGTGATTTTTGTGAAGCCTGTGCTGGTTGAAAAAGTATTTTGATGTGGGGCGCTGTCCTCATGGTATGCTTTCGCCGTAAAGCCTTTTTGAAATCTGACAACGCAGTTGGATTAACAAGAAGTTAAGCTTTTAAATTTTGTCATTTGAATTTGGCGCGCTCCAGCTTCACCGGATGTTGTCGATTTCGATCCCGCTAGCGGGATCCTTGCCCTAATTAACCCCTGCATCGGAGAGTTACAATGTTGCTATCACTATGCAGCCAGCTGCCTGTACTGTAGTAGGAAACAGAGTTTCTTACTAATAATATGACACCTGTTATCACACATGGCACGACCCCACAATTGTTACAATAAAATAACAGTTTTACATAACATATTTAACAAATATTTTAATATTTGTGTAGAACTGTAAAAAAGAGTGAGAATTTGAGATTTAGAAACAAGTGCTTTCATAAAAGCTTGGTGGGCCTCGTTTCGCTGGAGCAGTGTAAAATAAGCTTTGTGTCAATAACCCAGCATTAACGAATTGAATTTATTGACATATCAAATTTGATTGACCAACATCAGTTTCAGCATTTATTTATTTTGTCTCTGCCTAAAGTGGCCTCTTTCCTCTTCTTTGGTACTGCATTGCAGTCAGCGATGTTTTCTCTCGGTAGCTGTCCATGGTCCAGAAATCAAATCATCTGAGAGAGACATAGAGAGACAGAAAGAGAGTGAGAGAGTGAGATTAGGATGTAGTCTATTTAAAGAAAAAAATACAAAGTAAGCAGGTGATAGATAATTGAGTAATGATCAACGAATTGAGTAATGATTACCTTTTATTCAGACAAGTTGACTCGCCTGACCTTCCTGGCAGCAAAAGCATGCACTGCTTCTTGGAGGTTGAGTAAGCCAACTCGTGCTAAATTTAAATGGTGGCGAGTCCATTGAGTCTCTCTTGACTCATAGTAGGACGCAGGTAGTTTTGATGAGTTTGAGCTAGGAGAATGTGCGCTCTCCACTTGCCATTGTCAATGGGAGTGTGAGAAGAACTCTCAGGGAAACAAAGGCATTGGGGTACAAGGAGGCCATTTGATGTCCGGATATGTACCCCAGTGAGTCGAGTGGTTTTGCCTCACTGTCCAGTCTCCTGCTCAAGACTTTGAGCTCATTACACAGATCTTTTGCATCGGTGTCCCTGGAATCCCTGTACGCAAGGGCCCTCTCCAGTGTTGCACAGTCCCTGGTAAGTGCTGCGGTGTCCATGCCCTTGATGGTGGGGATGTTGTACAGGATGCTGAAAACACTGCTGTGCTCTTCAAGCTGCGTAAAGTGCTCGTTGACGGACTGGATAGCAGAATCAAGAATCTGATTAAAGAAATTTACTTTGAATTTCTGCTGAGGGTCAGTCACAGGCTCATCCTCTCCCTCATAGCCAAACAGACACTTTTTGTTCCTGGGACGGACCGTGGGCTGCACTGGGAAACAGGGCTCAATACCCATCTCCTCTGCAAACTCTTTTGCGCTTGCTAATGCTCCAGCGAAAGCTGCATCAGAGCGGTAGTCTTGGAGGAATAGTCAGGTTGAGTTCAATTGAGCCACTGCTAGTGAAAGGATAAAACTCACCGCCTGCAAACTCTTTCTGCTGCTGTTCACTTCGAACAAGATGTCATACCAAAGACCACTGCGCACATGAAGCCAAAGTTGTTCATCCTGGCGGCAATGCTGTTTGCCTCCAACCTTGTTTTAGCACCACAGCTGTCTGTGAGCTTGGTGTCGGTGGCGAGCGACAACAGGGCATCATAAATCTCCCCGAGTTGGTAACGCACGGGTTTCACAGCCTCCACCCGGCTCTCGTGGCGCTGAGGGGTTTCACTGTGAGTCCATCTTTTCCCTGACCAGCGCAGGTTTGCACTCGTGTGAAAAAAGTTTGCAACAAAAACAGAAGGCTGCATCGTTGTGATTGGAATAGACAAGCCATGGTCTCTCCACTCTCTCCCCGTTCGCCATCCTCCTGTTGTAGTGGGACACCAAAAACTTTTGTTGCCCCTCATCTCTTGTGAAATTCCCCTCCTTATCCTGATGTGGCCCAGCCTGTACAAACATATCCCATAAAGATCTATTCTTATATTTTGGCCACTTACCGGGATCTTTTATGTTTTTTTTGGTCTGGGAGTCGGATTTAGCAGCAGCACCACCACTGTCATTGGGGATGGGGAGCAACGAATCTGAGTCTGTGTCCAAGATAGTATGGACTTCGCCGGCATTGTTTGGAGGTGTGGCTAGGCCTGGTGCAACCACCTGTTCTTTTGCAGCCAGAGAGCTGCAAAATTTCTTTGGTTTAAAGATTGTGCCTCTTTTTTCAATCGTTTTTTTAAATGTTCACTTTCTGACAGTTTTTGTCTTTTAGACATGGTAGCAAATTGTTTCAAATCTCTATAGCTCACTTTTAGCTATAATTATATCCACTAGTAGTAGCTAGCTAACGTTAACAGGCTAGGTTAGCCTACTGCCTTAATCGCTAATCGTGTTCGTCACACACAAACATAAAAAACAATACATTCATTTATTTGGGGCGGCAGGTAGCCTAGTGGTTAGAGCATTGGGCTAGGAACCGAAAGGTTGCTAGATGAAATCCCTGAGCTGACAAGGTAAAAATCTGTTGTTCTGCCCCTGAGCAAGGCAGTTAACCCACTGTTACTAGGCCATCATTGTAAATACGAATTTGTTCTTAACTGACTTGCCTAGTTCACAAAAAAATGTGCAGATACATTTTTATTAATGTTTCACAATTGGATAATCCCACATAAACACAGACATCACCATAGCTATCAAGCATAGTGGGAGTGAATTTCGGGAGAAGCGCGAATGGGGTGGGGGCGGGAACTGCAGCAACGCTATGAGCTGGTGGCTGGGGTGCCGCCGGCAGTGCAGTAGCCAATCAGGGGCACCGGAGGCCGGCCACTCCAAATTCAAGTGGCGGCCGCCTTACCTTTCCTAATGGGAGGGCCAGCCCCGAGTGTGGGTATAGCCTACATAATGAGATTATTATGGACAAAAGAGAGAGATTCTTTTTAGTTTTCTAACGGCAGCCAAGCATCGATCATCAGGTCACCAGAATAAGACTAAAAGGAGCATCAAGCTCAACTTTTACACCCTGTGATGTTCATCATAACTCCTCTGTAGCCTAATAAACTGCAGGTTTTCCCGAGTTGTAGTGGGAGGACCACACAACATGTCATCGCGTAACTCCATGTTTACTTCGATATGATGGTTATTATATCAATATTTGCGCATTAAAAAGGTTTCCACCGCCATTTCTCGCCCAATTTTACAGACACAAAAAGATCCAACCTTTTCTGCCGTATTTTGTTTTGGCGACGTTTGGCAAGTTTAACGACAAATTAGCTTTTTCCATCAGGCCCGTCGTGATTTTTTTTTAATCCGAAATACTTTACGATCATCAAAAGGTTGGATAGAAACCTGGTTATTGATGCTACAGAGAAGCATTATATTAACTAACTTTATCATTTTAAAATATGAATTCTCTAATCCACCTTTATTAACCCCAGCTATTAGTATCAAATTAAAAGTGCTATTGGTTAAGATAAAACCTGTTGTAGAGCAATGGATTCAAGAACTACAAGTTAAATACCACCTTGTAAATACTGCCCCCTCCTGTATTTTCTAGTGACTGCAGGTAGGAGTTCACAGGCTTAGTCAATGGAGATCGGAGGAAACAGTGTCAAATAAATCATGTGAGAATATCATTTAGTGTATGGAGTGTCTTTTCACCTTTAATTATCAGTCAATTATAAGCAGAAGTGGTTGTAACATAGAGCCTGAGGAGCCTAACCAAAGGGTCATGGTACCAGACATCCACTGTCCCTTAAACACAGAACAACTTTAGGCGCATCAGTTGGCTGTTGATCCCACTGCACATTCAGATTCCTTTGGAAATGATATTTACCTACTGTCTTTTGGATACCTGATGCATCTGTAAAGACAGATTAAATGACTTTGTACTTTGTATGTGGCAAGGATTTTCAAACACTATATTACAGTTTTTCTCAATTGTTTACACACAAATACTGGTACTTGAGACACAATGACCACAACATGTAACTCATGCACCAACCCCCTGAACCAATTCTGCTAAACTACAAGCACAATTCCTGCTTTACACTGCTTTACACTCAAATTGCAGTTCTGAAACACACTCAAATTCTCATCCCAACCTTCTGCAAAAAGTCTTGCAGGAAGTTCATGATGTCAGTCTCCAACTTCTCTGTTGGAGCACTTATCGCTAAACTCAGGACAGCAGCTGGAAATTATGACATCAGCATCTGCCTGTAAAGGAAACATAGAACTTAAGGCCAGCCAGCCCAGTATATTTCAGATGGCATGACAACTTTCCTTTGCATACAGAGAGGCGGGAGCTGGATGCTGGGAAGAAAACACACTTAGAAACCATAAATAACACATGGACATACAACCCCAACCTTATTACCAACGAAATGCACCCCTGCCCTCACTGAGACAGGATCTATTTTAGTCCATGGGTTGCCAACCTTTTCTTTCTTTAATCTACTGCATACAAACAAACTCGAATTCCTGCATATGTTGTTATTGGTATTTTAATGACACAGGGAGGGAGAGTGAGCTTGTCTGAGATGGTCAGCGAACCCATAACCTTCAGGAACGGAGTCCTGCACACTACCAATGGCTCCATAAATGCTAGTTCCCTTGGGGGAGATAATACTGAATACGTGCTTACCATATGAATGCCAACCTGCCCGAATTAGAAGAATCTGTGTAAGTACCACTTCAGAGCATTGGCAACCCTCGGCCCCACAACGCTGCGTGTGGGACACCCACACCGCTAAAAATCATAGCCAAATGCAATTTTCTTTTCCTTAATAATGATATTGGCAGAAGAATGCCTCAGTAGAAATCGTAAGCTGTACACTGTTATGGGTGCTTTGTATTTGGCTCCTCTTTTAATGTACAATCAGAACCTTGCATATATTAGGTGCATGTGCACATTATGTGAATGTCAGGTTGCTGCAGTATATTTTAAATAAACATAGGAAAACACTTCATTCATAACACTGGATGCATTGCCCAATTGTGTTTTGGTTGTCAAAACTATTTGCACATTCTTATTACAGCTTATTAATGAAAATCTGTTCACGGCAAAAAGCTAAAGTATTACAAAGATCACTTGTAAAGCAACAAAAAAAATTGTGGACATCACATCATATCTGTAATGAATATTTTTAGCCCCCTGATTCAAGTTTGGATTTGTGTAAACACCGTTTTAAATGCTGCCATGGTTCACTATTTTATTAACAGAGCAAATATAGTGGTGCATGACTAGCATGCAAATACAGACTTTGACCTGCTCCCCTGAAACAAATGGGGGCCGATATATTACTTCATGCCTGGCCAACAGGTCCTGAAGACCATAGAGCTGAAGGCCCCCTCACAGCTGCTGCAGGATGGGGACCAATTTCAGGCAGGCATGGACAACAACGGCAGTTCAGGAGGGGAAATATATACAATTAGTCTTAGTATGCACAACACAGTCCAATTTGGATGACAGAATAATCATTACACAACTATTATTGAATTCAGTAACGAGCAATGAGATGACATATCTAAATCATAACCCCGCACACAATTACTCTGCATCACAGCTCAACCCACGGTCCTGAACCAGCCACAGCATGGGAAACCAGCTCAACTTCAGTCTATGACTTGGCGCCTTACGGAACATCCACACCAAATCATTTGCACTCAAGTGTTTCATGTTCAAACATACACTTTCTGTGAAATAAACATTGTGCGGTAATTGTTGTGTCTAGCAGCATTACACATTGAAATCTAATTTACTGTATGACTGTAGGATCATCATTTAGGACTTACCATGCAAATTAGCACTTGGTACTCTAAATCCACTACTACTAGGGCCTCCTTGTCCACCTCACCAGTGCAAAGGAAATGTTAGCACCAATCACATAAGAATGTTGGTGCTGGTCCCCCTTGGGCCAGGCTGGTGGCCAAGATCTCCCCTGCAGTTTTAATATGTCAACAGAAATGTGTTACACTTCATTTACTGCTTCCAAGAACATCCGTGGAAACACTAACAACAATTCATTCTGCAAAACAGGAAAAACAAGCATACTTAAAGTAGTCCTTACTTAAAGTACTTAAAGTAGTCCAGTCGAAAGATGAGTACTTTAGACTTTTCCCAGCCGGCTTACCCTCAAAGAATCAGCCCTCAATACCTGCAATAATTTCTTCAACAGAACAAGTGATTTTATTATTACCTGGGCGAGCCTGACAGGCCGGCCAAGGCATGGGTGCTGGACAAGCTGGCTGAAGCGTAGAAGCCCGATGATCCCTGACGAGCCGGCTGAGGCACTCCCGGTCCATCGGCGGACCCAACGTCACCACCAAAAACAAGAAAAACACAAACTCCCTGATGCTTCGCATTGTGGTGTCAGCATTCTGTAAGGACAGACGCTGAAGGCAAGAAGCAAGTGAAGGGAGTGAACATTTAATGTAAAACAGACGCCAAACAAAACAAGACCAGCATCTGGACGGGGGGAACAAAACGGCATTACGACAATAACGCTAACACGGGGAACCAACTGAGGAACAGACAGATATAGAGGGGCAATCAACAAAGTGAAGGAGTCCATGTGAGTCCAATGAGCACTGATGTGTGTAATGATGGTGACAGGTGTGCGTAATGATGGGCAGCCTGGCGCCAGAGAGTGCCAGAGAGGGAGAGCGGGAGCAGGCGTGTCATACTTAGCGGTATTATTATCCATTGCCTGCAATATCAAGTGTTCTAAAATAAACTGATAGAATCCAATCAATTACATTTCATTGCACCACTTTGTAGCAAACATTGATTCACTTGATGCATGATTCACGTTTGATACAAAAATACAGTGCCAGCATAAATAATAAATACCCCTTGACGTATTCCACATTTTGTTGTGTTACAGCCTGAATTCAAAATGGATTAAATATATTTTCTTTCAATTTTCTCACAATTCCAGTGGGTCAGAAGTTACCATACACTAAGTTGACTGTGCCTTTAAACAGCTTGGAAAATGACAGAAAATGATGTCATGGCTTTAGAAGCTTCTGATAGACTAATTGACATCATTTGAGTCAATTGGAGGTGTACCTGTGGATGTATTTCAAGGCCTACCTTCAAACTCAGTGCCTCTTTGCTTGACATCATCGTAAAATCAAAAGAAATCACCCAAGACCTCAGAAAAAAAATTGTAGACCTCCACAAGTCAGGTTCATCCTTGGGAGCAATTTCCAAACGCCTGAAGGTACCACGTTCATCTGTACAAACAATAGTTTGCAAGTATAAACACCATGGGGCCACGCAGCTGTCATAACGCTCAGGAAGGAGACGCGTTCTGTCTGAATGTACTTTGGTGTGAAAAGCGCAAATCAATCCCAGATCAACAGCAAAGGACCTTGTGAAGATGCTGGAGGAAACAGGTACAAAAGTATCTACATCCACAGTAAAACGAGTCAAATATCGACATAACCTGAAAGGCTGCTCAGCAAGGAAGAAGCCACTGTTCCAAAACCGCCAAAAAAAGACAGACTACGGTTTGCAACTGCACATGGGGACAAAGATCATACTTTTTGGAGAAATGTCCTCTGGTCTAATGAAACAAAAATAGCATTGTTTGGCCATAATGACCATCGTTATGTTTGGAGGATAAAGGGGGAGGCTTGCAAGCCGAAGAACACCATCCCAACCATGAAGCACGGGGCTGGCAGCATCATGTTGTGTGGGTGCTTTGCTGCAGGAGGGACTGGTGCACTTCACAAAATAGATGGCATCATGAGGAATTAAAATGATGTGGATATATTGAAGCAACATCTCAAGACATCAGTCAGGATGTTAAAGCTTGGTCGCAAATGGGTCTTCCAAATGGACAATGACCCCAAGCATACTTCCAAAGTTGAGGCAAAATGGCTTAAGGACAACGAAGTCAAGGTATTGGAGTGGCCATCACAAAGCCCTGACCTCAATTCTATAGAAAGTGTGTGTGCAGAACTGAAAAAGCATGTGCGAGCAAGGAGGCCTACAAACCTGACTCGGTTACACCAGCTCTGCCAGGAGGAATGGGCCAAAATTCACCCAACTTATTCTGAGAAGCTTGTGGAAGGCTACCCGAAACGTTAGACCCAAGTTAAACAATTTAAAGGCAATGCTACCAAATACTAATTGCGCTCCTCTGTCTCTGTTTGTGTAGGTCATCTGTCTGATGCTGTCTAGTCCGAAAGAGTGTGACATTGTTGTCGCCCGTAGCATTGAATGCAAGTGAAGCCAGCAAGTATTTGGTCTACCTTGATAAAAAATATACAATAATAGCCAACCAGCATTGAGCTAAACTGAGTGAGCTCAACTGTGAATAGTCCTGGTGCACCAAAACAAAAGTGTCAAGGGAAGCCAGTTTGTATTTGGCTTTACTCCTATCACATTGCATTGAGAGCATACGTAATTGACAGAAACTCGCTGTAATTGACAGAAACTCGCTGTACATCTCGTTGGGTTGTTGGCCTCCGGTGGCTAGCTAGCTAGCTAAAATTGGCCTTTTCCTAAATTAGCCATGGATGGAGATAGGGATTTGGACTGGTTTTACTTAATTTTCTGTACTGGCCACTGATTATAACAGTGATTTTGATCCAACCATAAATTCATACATGGTGCCCCTGGCCTGAGAGGATGGAAGTTCAATATGTAGCTAGATGTAGAAGGCTAATGTTTTAGCAAGGTAGCCTAGGACAACAAAAAATTAAAGTGTATACTGTGTGACAGATTGTTGGCTTTGGGATTTCTCTACAAGTAGGGTGAGTCAACATGTTTTGTCTACTTGCACAAACACATATAGTACACACACAAACAGAAATCAGAACCATGGACAGCCAGATCATATTTAACTTACCTTAATTGGACTAAATTGTTTTTGGTATATTTTAGTTGTCATTGTATTAGTCTAAGCATAGGTGATTTGATGATGGTGTAATGTTGAGGTTGAAATGGTGCTGGAATAGTGGAGGCAGCTCCTGTTTTCTTTGCGACTTGCAGTAACTCTCCGTGGTTCTAAATCAATAGTTGTTTACTTGTCTGATAACGTTGGAAACATTAACTTGCTTGACCGTGCTGTAGGTCATGTAACTGTTTGTTACATGCAATATGCTTAGCGGACTTCAGTGGACAGAGGTTACTCTCCGGTTTTGTGATGAAACAAAGGTGTGGTTGAATTTATTCTGCCACCGTGTCTTCTTATTGTCTTGGCCTTAGGCCTATATATCACGGTGTCAAGGCATATAAACTAACAGGTTATAGAGCTAACAACGCAATTATCACAAAACGTAGGCTGTAACATGGTATTTTTTTCTGGCTTGGCTACCCCAGTGATTTTACCCACGCACCGCTACTGCCTATTATTGTAATTGCAATCTTGATGACGTGCCATATGATTCGGCGAGCTAAAAACAATGAAACAACTTCCTTAATGGCAGTAGTTTTTCTGCAAGCAGTGCATACAGACCCTAATGCATGAAAATTAAGACTTGAAGTTATTCATTTTGTTAGTGTTATCCATATAACACTTATAAGCACACTCAGTCTAGAGACTCAACTACTGTATGTTTAAGTGACGCATTCATCAATGGCGAATTTATGACAGGTGCAGATGTTTAGTTCATATTCCAACAATATAATATAACAGTTTTAGCTTCCGTCCCTCTCCTCTCCCCTACCTGGGCTCGAACCAGGGACCCACTGCACACATAGACAGCAGCCACCCTCGAAGCATCGTTACCCATCGCTCCACAAAAGCTCCAGCCCTTGCAGAGCAAGGTCTCAGAGCAAGAAACATCACCGATTGAAACGCTATTAGCACTCACCCCGCTAACTAGCTAGCGATTCCACACCAGTTACACCCGACCTGAAAAAAATCTAAATACACACATTGCGAGATATTTGACAAAATAGACAGACATGCCTATATTTCCCCCATAGGAAACAGTGGGAAGACCGCAGTTCCAATACTATTTTTGGCATTTACATTTTGTTGTATACATTTTAACTATAAAACAACGTGAGCAGGACTAATTGCCAACAATAGCGAATCAGGCAATGTGACGTTGAACAATAAGCTTGGAGTAGAACGTTCGGAAGGCGAGTTGGTGCCACGGTGCTCAATATAACTATTGTTCTACTGTTCACCGGACGTGCTACCTGTCCCAGACCTGCTGGAACCCTGACCTATTCACCGGACGTGCTACCTGTCCAAGACCTGCTCTTTTCAACTCTCTAGAGACAGCAGGAGCGGAGATACTCTCAAAGATCGGCTATGAAAAAGCCAACTGACACTTACTCTTGTGTTACTGACTTGTTGCACCCTCGACAATTATTATGATTATTATTATTTGACAATGCTGGTCATTTATGAACATTTGAACATCTAGGCCATGTGCTGTTATAATCTCCACCCGGCACAGCCAGAAGAGGACTGGCCACCCCTCATAGCCTGGTTCTTCTCTAGGTTTCTTCCTAGGTTTTGGCCTTTCTAGGGAGTTTTTCCTAGCCACCGTGCTTCTACACCTGCATTGCTTGCTGTTTGGGGTTTTAGGCTGGGTTTCTGTACAGCACTTTGAGATATCAGCTGATGTAAGAAGGGCTATATAAATAAATGTGATTTGATTTGATTTGATTTGAACTAAGAGGAGATGGCAGGGTGAAAATTGCACTAAAATAAGGCCTGTTTTTTCGCGATTACTTCAAAACGACGGCTTTACCAGCTCTGCTAGGGCAAGTAAAATGGTCAGAGTGGTCTCATTTGTGTCTTGAAGTAGCTAGCCAATGTTAGCTTGAGTGCTTGACTGCCATTGGAAGGCCAGAACGCTCAAATCAACCCTACTTCTCGGCCAGAATGTCCAGTATGCGCTCTGAGAGCGAAACGGTCTGAATTTACAAACTGACCATTTTTTTTCTGAATGGAAACACCATAATATTAATCAAATTAATTAAGCCAAATTTCTTAACATCAATCCTATATACTATGTTATTACAAAAAAGGTTTTAAATTCTCTGGTAATGCCAATATGGAATATTATCAAATGCTTCTCAAAGATTCCCTCTGGTGGTCAAACTAGCAATAACTTGCAGTAACAGAAGAAATGGCTGAGAATTAAATGACGTGCACCAGAAATGCTGCAGCAGCACGCAACCCTTATCTTAAGTGTTTCTTAAAAACCCTATGGAAAAAATGAATGGTGGAAAAGAGATTGGAACCATTTCCCTGTTTGACCGCTAGATTTTTGGGGTATTATGACTCATACTGTGGTACTCTATCTGGTCATAAACCAATTCAAACCTGAAAAGAAATCAAGTAGTAAATAAGGTTATCCAAAGAATAATTTTATCCCTAGAGCAGTAAAAGAATATACATGCACACATACATATACACAGTGGTGACATGTCAGAGCCCCACCAGTTTAGATGTTTTTTAAAATATTTTTGCATGTTATTTTGGCATTAATACGTGTCACATATCAGTTGCAAACTGTTGTGTAGTAAGCTGTTAGTAGCCCATGTGCCTCACCCTAATAATTTGGTCCCTTTCCCCCTTATAACTTAGCCTACTGTTCTGACTTGGTGGAGCACATGTAGCCTATTCCCTGTTTTAGAGAAATGTCCTCATCAAATATTGTAAGAGCTTTCATTGTTTGCTTATATGCCCCCTTTATTTATCCTACGGTTCTGACTTGGTGTACAGGGAGAATACTGGCATGCATCTACAATTATTTATTTTTTGCCCCACCAAGATTTACATACTAAAATTGTCACTGCATATATGTACACATACATACATACATACATACATACATACATGTATGAGTGCGAGATGGCCAGCATGTGTGAAACCCACCACGGT
The DNA here is from genome assembly GCF_965601325.2 of Salmo salar. NCBI lineage: Eukaryota > Metazoa > Chordata > Actinopteri > Salmoniformes > Salmonidae > Salmo > Salmo salar. The sequence continues at coordinate 12,161,591 of NC_138304.1, forward strand.
AAGAACAACACGTCCATTTTGACACTAAACACAGCAAACCTGTGTTATGAAAACTGAAATGTACACTTTGGTATATTGTGGACCTGTATGGCGCAGTTGGTAGAAATGCGCAATGCCACGGTTGTGGGTTCAACACCTGTAGTAATCAAAATACAAATTAAAAAAAGATTTGAACTCGCTCTATGGTAAGTCTCTTTGGATAAAAGTATCTGCTAGGCGGTATATATTTTTTATTACTATACTGAACAAAAATATAAATGCAACATGAACCAATTTCAAAGATTTTACTTACACTTCATATAAGGAAATTATTTAAATCAATTAATTAGGCCCTAATCAATGGATTTCACATGACTGGGAATACAGATATGTAACTGTTATTCACAGATAAAAAAAAAACTGTCAGTATCTGGTGTGACCACCACTTGCCTAATGCAGCGCGACACATCTCCTTTGCATAGAGTTGATCAGGCTGTTGTGCAAAGTTGCTGGATATTGGCGGGAACTGGAACACGTTGTCTTACACGTCGATCCAGAGCATCCCAAACTTGCTCAATGGGTGACATGTCTGGTGAGTATGCAGGTCATGGAAGAACTGGGACATTTTCAGCTTCTAGGAATTGTGTACAGATCCTTGCAACATGGGGATGTGCATTATCATGCTGAAACATGAGGTAATGGCGGCAGATGAATGGCACGACAATGGGCCTCAGGATCGCGTCATAGTATCTCTGTGCATTCAAATTGCCATTGTGTTCATTGCCCATAGCTTATGCCTGCCCATAGCGCAACCCCACCGCCACCATGAAATGGCGCTTAAGAACATGGCTGACGTTTCACATTCTCCCAAACTATTTTGTTAGTTCTTTTGTGTTTTGTGTAACTTATTTTTTAACTTCTTGTGTACATAATGTTGCTGCCTCTTATGACCGAAAATAACTTCTGGACATCAGAACTGCAATTACTCACCTCGGACTGGAAGAAACGTTTTCCTTTAATGAGTCCGACGAGAAGGATATTCTGCTTTCACTGGAACAGGCCCAGATCCACGCCTTTTGCGTGAAGATAAGACGCAGGAAAAGGGGCCGCAGATCAGGCAGCCTTCTGAGAATCCGTAGGCGAGCGAGTAAACTCCCACTACCATCCGTTCTTCTTGCTAACGTGCAATCATTGGAAAATAAAATTGATGACCTACGATTAAGGTTATCCTACCAACGGGACATCAAAAACTGTAACATCTTATAGAGCAAGCGGGATTTTCCATGCACCAGCAAAACAGAGATGGTTCCTCTGGTAAGACGAGGGGTGGGAGTGTGTGTCTTTTTGTCAACAACAGCTGGTGAGCGATGTCTAATATTAAAGAAGTCTCGAGGTATTGCTCACCTGAGGTAGAGTACCTCAGGGGTGCGTGCTCAGCCCCATCCTGTACGTCCTGTTCACTCAGGACTGCACGGCCAGGCACGACTCCAACACCATCATTAAGTTTGCCGATGACACAACAGTGGTAAGCCTGATCACCAACAGCAAAGAGACAGCCTATAGGGAAGAGGTCAGAGACCTGGCAGTGTGGTGCCAGGACAACAACCGCTCCCTCACCGTGATCAAGACAAAGGAGATGATTGTGGACTACAGGAAAAAGAGGACCGAGCATGCCCCCCTTCTCATCGACGGGTCTGCAGTGGAGCAGGTTGAGAGCTTTAAGTTCCTTGGTGTCCACATCACCAACAAACTAACATTGTCCAAGCACATCATGACAGTCGGGAAGCGGGCACGACAAAACCTATTCTCACCTCAGGAGTCTGAAAAGATTTGGCATGGGTCCTGACTGGTTGCATCACTGCCTGGTATGGCAATTACTCGGCCTCCGACAGCAAGGCACTACAGAGGGTAGTGCGAACAGCCCAGTACATCACTGGGGCCAAGCTTCCTGCCATCCAGGACCTCTTTACCAGGCGGTGTCAGAGGAAGGCCCTGAAAATTGTCAGACTGCAGCCACCCTAGTCATAGACTGTTCTCTCTGCTACCACACGGCAAGCGGTACCGGAGCACCAAGTCTAGGTCCAAGAAGCTTCTAAACAGCTTCTGCCCCCAAGCCATAAGACTCCTGAACATCGAGTCAAATGGCTACCCAGACTATTCCCATTGCCCCCCCCCCCCCCCCCTCTCCACACCACTGCCACTCTCTGTTGTCATCTATGCATAGTCACTTTAATTAACTCTACCTACATGTACATACTACCTCAACTAACCGGTGGCCCCGCACATTGACTCTGTACCGGCACCCCCCTGTATATATATATATTGTCATTTTTTTACGGTTCCTCTTTAATTACTTGTTACTTTTATCTCTTATTCTTATCTGTATTTTTTTTAACTGCACTGTCAGTTAGGGGCTTGTAAGTAAGCATTTCACTGTATTCGGCGCATGTGACTAATACAATTTTATTTGATTTGATCTTGTAATAACGTTTTTATTAAAGCTAGATTCTAGTTTGCTTAATTTGTCATTTTACAAAAACAAAAATCCTGATCCAATTTTTTGCCAATGTTCCTATATGTATCGTAATATATTTATAAGTAGCTCATGTTTAGGGAGGGGTACGGTCCGGAGGAGAGGTGCTGGGTACCGGTGGAGGACATCCTGGATCCATCACTGACTCCGGATCGCCCTGCGAAATGTCTAAGACTGGTTATTGAAAGAAATGTCTAAGACTGGTCTATTCATGTATTCTGTAGGCCTATGGATTTTTTTTTTTTTTTTTCAGTTAACACCCAATCTGTTTTGTTAAAATATGTTTCCGCCCAGTTTCGAACCAGGAACCTTTCACATGTGAGGCGAACATGATAACCACTACACTACAGAAACCACAAAAAATGAGTGGAAGTCATGGAAAATGTTAGGAATGCCCACAAGTCTACCGCCCATAATATCCCAAATAGAGTACCACAGTAGGAGTCATAATACCCATAAGAACTAGCGGTCGAACAGGGAAATTGTTCCAATCGTTTTTCCACCATTCATATTCCCCACAGGGGATTTTAAAAACAGTTAAAAAAGGCCTGTGTTTCTTGTTGGCTTACCCTGGCATGGTAACCGTGTAATTCTCTCTAGGACAAGGTGACTTTTATAAAAAATATTCGCCTGTATTTACCCCCCCAAAATTAAATGCTAATTATCTGCTAATGTGGCTATCATAAAGAACTACAAATGTATTATTTTAATTGTTTCTAAAATCCCATATGTGAAAAATGAATGGTGGAAAAATGGTTGGAACCATTTCCCTGTTTGACCGCTAGTTTTTATGGGTATTATGACACCTCCACTGTGGGGCTTTTCCCAGTTTTATTTGACAATTTGTATCATGTTAAATATTAGCCACTATCGGGAGCCACTGTCAGTAACAGCCACATACATTTATTTTGGCATACTTTCATTCCGTTGACCTTTCTTTAATCTGTCACATCCTTGTGAATTGTTCCTGAGGGTTGCTAGCATTAGTGAATCATATTAAGCTAAAGTATTGCAATAATTTGGGACATGTAGCCTATTTGAATCATTATGGAACTCAGACCACACGTAGCAGGAATTTATTCAGAGCGCCCAAGCTAGCCACCCCAGCAGAGTGCGTTACGCGACTTAAAAGGGTAAGTCTGAATAGCAAATACTGAGTTGTGCGTAGGAAAAGCATGAATTCCTAAATTGGGATCGAGCCCTAAGTGAATAGGTTTACTGTCTAATTTGTTAAAATGTGTTTCCGCCCGGTCTCGAACCGGGGACCTTCCGCGTGTTAGGCGAAGGTGATAACCGCTACACTACGGAAACTGTGTGAGTAGCATACTAAGGGTGTGACTTTGGCTGGGTGGGTGGGTGGGTGGGGCATTTATCGCTCTCAGAACCAAATGAAGTCAGAAATGACTTAGTCCATTAACTAAGCAATAAGGCTTGAGATCCCGGGAATTATCGTGTGAATAACTCCTGAATAAGGGCTGATTCACCGTAGGGATGGTTTGGCTGAGCAGCCGGCTCTTGGAAGAGTCTTGGTGGTTCCAAACGTCTTCCTTTTAAGAATGATGGAAGCCACTGTGTTCTTGGGTACCTTCAATGCTGCAGAAATGTATCGGTACCCTTCCCCACGTCTGTGCCTCGACACAATCCTGTCTCGGAGCTCTAGGGACAATTCCTTCCACCTCATGGCTTAGTTTATGCTCTGACATGCACTGTCAACTGTGGAACCTTATATAGACAGACAGGTGTGTGCCTTTTCAAATCATGACCAATCCATTGAATTTACCACAGGTGGACTCCAATCAAGTTGTAGAAACATCTCAAGGATGATCAATGGAAACAGGATGGACCTGAGCTCAATTTCCAGCCTCATAGCAAAGGGACTGAAAACGTATGTAAATAAGGTATTTTTTAAATCTTTTTTTATGAATTAAAAATGATATGTTATCGCTCTGTCATTATGGGGTATTGTGTGTAGATAGATTTTATTTGACTTAATCCATTTTCAGAATAAGGCTGTAACGTAACAAAATGTGGAAAAAAGTAAGGGGTCTGAATACTTTCCGAATGCACTGTAGCTATGCAGGCTAGCTACTTTTCCTTTGCTAGCCTGCATAGCTACAGTGCATTCTATCACACAATCACATCAAGCAGCTGAAATGACAGAAAACTGTCTGCACTTTTGTTTGTTTTACCTTGGATTATATTGCCATTTCTTTGGATATATCCATTATAATGACCCTGATAAATTAATTTGCCTGGCTCAGAGAAGCTGTCATTCTGGTCACATTCATACACATCGCACGGTGGAGGTCACCAAAAAAACGGCAACATTGATCCACAGGTCGGAGAGGCAGACAGCAAGGTTTAGACAAACCTCAACTGTTTCAAACCATATGCTAGCCTAGGGGCATTGGGAAATATTGTCTAGACCAGTGATATTTAAAGTCGGGGTCGGGGGGACTGCAGTGGGGATATATATATTCATTATTTAGGAACAAAAAATGATGAGTACAGATTATTGTATGAGACAATATAGAAACGTTTTTGAGAAAGTTAATTAGAAAAAAAGTATTTGATTGGGTAATTGAAGGTTATTTGTTGATGTAAAAAAAAATGTAACGTACCGATTTTAAAGTTGTATTTGGGCTGGGATCACAAGAAATGATTGCAAAAAAATGGGGACCCCAGAAATTCTGGAGGAAAAAATGGTGTCCCTGCTGAAAAGGTTTGAATACCATTGGTCTAGACACATTTTTCCAGGGGAGATGAAGTTTATAAATTGACTGGCTGGGCCGTGGGACAGTGGATGCGCATTTATAAATCTAATGGAACCGCTAACAGGCACTACCCGCAGAATGCTGGGATGGTGGTGCTTCAACTCCCTGCTATTAACCAATTAGCATCCAGGATCCAAACAACCTGTTTTATAACATTGCATTGGCTCTGGTTATTGAAAGACATGTCTAAGACTGGTCTATTCATGTATTCTGTAGGCCTATGTATTTGTTTCGTTTTTTTTCAGTTATCACTATCTGCCTCTGGTTATTGAAAGACATGTCTAAGACTGGTCTATTCATGTATTCTGTAGGCCTATGTATTTGTTTCGTTTTTTTTCAGTTATCACTATCTGCCTCTGGTTATTGAAAGACATGTCTAAGACTGGTCTATTCATGTATTCTGTAGGCCTATGTATTTGTTTCGTTTTTTTCAGTTATGACCCTGTTTCTGTCATCACTATCTGTTTTGTTAAAATTTGTTTCCGCCCGGTTTCGAACCGGGGACCTTTCGCGTGTGAGGCGAACGTGATAACCACTACACTACGAAACTACGAAGAAAAAGAGTGGAAGTCATGGAAAATGTTAGGAATGCCCACAAGTCTACCGCCCATAATATCCCAAATAGAGTACCACAGTAGGAGTCATAATACCCATAAGAACTAGCGGTCGAACAGGGAAATGGTTCCAATCGTTTTTCCACCGTTCATATTCCCCACAGGGGATTTTAAAAACAATTACAAAAGGCCTGTGTTTCTTGTTGGCTTACCCTGGCATGGTAACCGTGTAATTCTCTCTAGGACAAGGTGACTTTTCTAAAAAATATTCGCCTGTATTTACCCCCCCAAAATGAAATGCTAATTAACTGCTAATGTGGCTATCATAAAGTTCTACAAATGTATTATTTTAATTGTTTCTAAAATCCCATATGTGAAAAATGAATGGTGGAAAAATGGTTGGAACCATTTCCCTGTTTGACCGCTAGGTTTTATGGGTATTATGACACCTCCACTGTGGGGCTTTTCCCAGTTTTATTTGACAATTTGTATCATGTTAAATATTAGCCACTATCGGGAGCCACTGTCAGTAACAGCCACATACATTTATTTCGGCATACTTTCATTCCGTTGACCTTTCTTTAATCTGTCACATCCTTGTGAATTGTTCCTGAGGGTTGCTAGCATTAGTGAATCATATTAAGCTAAAGTATTGCAATAATTTGGGACATGTAGCCTATTTGAATCATTATGGAACTCAGACCACACGTAGCAGGAATTTATTCAGAGCGCCCAAGCTAGCCACCCCAGCAGAGTGCGTTATGCGACTTAAAAGGGTAAGTCTGAATAGCAAATACTGAGAAGTGCGTAGGAAAAGCATGAATTCCTAAATTGGGATTGAGCCCTTAGTGAATAGGGTTACTGTCTAATTTGTTAAAATCTGTTTCCGCCCGGTCTCGAACCGGGGACCTTTCACGTGTTAGGCGAACGTGATAACCGCTACACTACGGAAACTGCATTAGAATGATACTAAGGGTGTGACTTTGGCTGGGTGGGTGGGTGGGTGGGGCATTTATCGCTCTCAGAACCTAATGAAGTCAGAAATGACTTAGTCCATTAACTAAGCAATAAGGCTTGAGATCCCGGGAATTATCGTGTGAATAACTCCTGAATAAGGGCTGATTCACCGTAGGGATGGTTTGGCTGAGCAGCCGGCTCTTGGAAGAGTCTTGGTGGTTCCAAACTTCTTCCTTTTAAGAATGATGGAAGCCACTGTGTTCTTGGGTACCTTCAATGCTGCAGAAATGTATCGGTACCCTTCCCCACGTCTGTGCCTCGACACAATCCTCTCTCGGAGCTCTAGGGACAATTCCTTCCACCTCATGGCTTAGTTTATGCTCTGACATGCACTGTCAACTGTGGAACCTTATATAGACAGACAGGTGTGTGCCTTTTCAAATCATGACCAATCCATTGAATTTACCACAGGTGGACTCCAATCAAGTTGTAGAAACATCTCAAGGATGATCAATGGAAACAGGATGGACCTGAGCTCAATTTCCAGCCTCATAGCAAAGGGACTGAAAACGTATGTAAATAAGGTATTTTTTAAATCTTTTTTTATGAATTAAAAATGATATGTTATCGCTCTGTCATTATGGGGTATTGTGTGTAGATAGATTTTATTTGACTTAATCCATTTTCAGAATAAGGCTGTAACGTAACAAAATGTGGAAAAAAGTAAGGGGTCTGAATACTTTCCGAATGCACTGTAGCTATGCAGGCTAGCTACTTTTCCTTTGCTAGCCAGCCAACTAAATCTATCACACAATCACATCAAGCAGCTGAAATGACAGAAAACTGTCTGCACTTTTGTTTGTTTTACCTTGGATTATATTGCCATTTCTTTGGATATATCCATTATAATGACCCTGATAAATGAATTTGCCTGGCTCAGAGAAGCTGTCATTCTGGTCACATTCATACACATCGCACGGTGGAGGTCACCAAAAAACCGGCAACATTGATCCACAGGTCGGAGAGGCAGACAGCAAGGTTTAGACAAACCTCAACTGTTTCAAACCATATGCTAGCCTAGGGGCATTGGGAAATATTGTCTAGACCAGTGATATTTAAAGTCGGGGTCGGGGGGACTGCAGTGGGGATATATATATTCATTATTTAGGAACAAAAAATGATGAGTACAGATTATTGTATGAGACAATATAGAAACGTTTTTGAGAAAGTTAATTAGAAAAAAAGTATTTGATTGGGTAATTGAAGGTTATTTGTTGATGTAAAAAAAAATGTAACGTACCGATTTTAAAGTTGTATTTGGGCTGGGATCACAAGAAATGATTGCAAAAAAATGGGGACCCCAGAAATTCTGGAGGAAAAAATGGTGTCCCTGCTGAAAAGGTTTGAATACCATTGGTCTAGACACATTTTTCCAGGGGAGATGAAGTTTATAAATTGACTGGCTGGGCCGTGGGACAGTGGATGCGCATTTATAAATCTAATGGAACCGCTAACAGGCACTACCCGCAGAATGCTGGGATGGTGGTGCTTCAACTCCCTGCTATTAACCAATTAGCATCCAGGATCCAAACAACCTGTTTTATAACATTGCATTGCCTCTGGTTATTGAAAGACATGTCTAAGACTGGTCTATTCATGTATTCTGTAGGCCTATGTATTTGTTTCGTTTTTTTTCAGTTATCACTATCTGCCTCTGGTTATTGAAAGACATGTCTAAGACTGGTCTATTCATGTATTCTGTAGGCCTATGTATTTGTTTCGTTTTTTTTCAGTTATCACTATCTGCCTCTGGTTATTGAAAGACATGTCTAAGACTGGTCTATTCATGTATTCTGCAGGCCTTTGTATTTGTTTCGTTTTTTTCAGTTATGACCCTGTTTCTGTCATCACTATCTGTTTTGTTAAAATTTAATTCCGCCCGGTTTCGAACCGGGGACCTTTCGCGTGTGAGGCGAACGTGATAACCACTACACTACGGAAACTACGAAAAAAAGAGTGGAAGTCATGGAAAATGTTAGGAATGCCCACAAGTCTACCGCCCATAATATCCCAAATAGAGTACCACAGTAGGAGTCATAATACCCATAAGAACTAGCGGTCGAACAGGGAAATGGTTCCAATCGTTTTTCCACCGTTCATATTCCCCACAGGGGATTTTAAAAACAATTACAAAAGGCCTGTGTTTCTTGTTGGCTTACCCTGGCATGGTAACCGTGTAATTCTCTCTAGGACAAGGTGACTTTTATAAAAAATATTCGCCTGTATTTACCCCCCCAAAATGAAATGCTAATTAACTGCTAATGTGGCTATCATAAAGTTCTACAAATGTATTATTTTAATTGTTTCTAAAATCCCATATGTGAAAAATGAATGGTGGAAAAATGGTTGGAACCATTTCCCTGTTTGACCGCTAGGTTTTATGGGTATTATGACACCTCCACTGTGGGGCTTTTCCCAGTTTTATTTGACAATTTGTATCATGTTAAATATTAGCCACTATCGGGAGCCACTGTCAGTAACAGCCACATACATTTATTTCGGCATACTTTCATTCCGTTGACCTTTCTTTAATCTGTCACATCCTTGTGAATTGTTCCTGAGAGTTGCTAGCATTAGTGAATCATATTAAGCTAAAGTATTGCAATAATTTGGGACATGTAGCCTATTTGAATCATTATGGAACTCAGACCACACGTAGCAGGAATTTATTCAGAGCGCCCAAGCTAGCCACCCCAGCAGAGTGCGTTATGCGACTTAAAAGGGTAAGTCTGAATAGCAAATACTGAGAAGTGCGTAGGAAAAGCATGAATTCCTAAATTGGGATTGAGCCCTAAGTGAATAGGCTTACTGTCTAATTTGTTAAAATGTGTTTCCGCCCAGTCTCGAACCGGGGACCTTTCGCGTGTTAGGCGAACGTGATAACCGCTACACTACGGAAACTGCGTTAGAATGATACTAAGGGTGTGACTTTGGCTGGGTGGGTGGGTGGGTGGGGCATTTATCGCTCTCAGAACCTAATGAAGTCAGAAATGACTTAGTCCATTAACTAAGCAATAAGGCTTGAGATCCCGGGAATTATCGTGTGAATAACTCCTGAATAAGGGCTGATTCACCGTAGGGATGGTTTGGCTGAGCAGCCGGCTCTTGGAAGACTCTTGGTGGTTCCAAACGTCTTCCTTTTAAGAATGATGGAAGCCACTGTGTTCTTGGGTACCTTCAATGCTGCAGAAATGTATCGGTACCCTTCCCCACGTCTGTGCCTCGACACAATCCTCTCTCGGAGCTCTAGGGACAATTCCTTCCACCTCATGGCTTAGTTTATGCTCTGACATGCACTGTCAACTGTGGAACCTTATATAGACAGACAGGTGTGTGCCTTTTCAAATCATGACCAATCCATTGAATTTACCACAGGTGGACTCCAATCAAGTTGTAGAAACATCTCAAGGATGATCAATGGAAACAGGATGGACCTGAGCTCAATTTCCAGCCTCATAGCAAAGGGTCTGAAAACGTATGTAAATAAGGTATTTTTTAAATCTTTTTTTATGAATTAAAAATGATATGTTATCGCTTTGTCATTATGGGGTATTGTGTGTAGATAGATTTTATTTGACTTAATCCGTTTTCAGAATAAGGCTGTAACGTAACAAAATGTGGAAAAAAGTAAGGGGTCTGAATACTTTCCGAATGCACTGTAGCTATGCAGGCTAGCTACTTTTCCTTTGCTAGCCAGCCAACTAAATCTATCACACAATCACATCAAGCAGCTGAAATGACAGAAAACTGTCTGCACTTTTGTTTGTTTTACCTAGGATTATATTGCCATTTCTTTGGATATATCCATTATAATGACCCTGATAAATGAATTTGCCTGGCTCAGAGAAGCTGTCATTCTGGTCACATTCATACACATCGCACGGTGGAGGTCATCAAAAAAACGGCAACATTGATCCACAGGTTGGAGAGGCAGACAGCAAGGTTTAGACAAACCTCAACTGTTTCAAACCATATGCTAGCCTAGGGGCATTGGGAAATATTGTCTAGACCAGTGATATTTAAAGTCGGGGTCGGGGGGACTGCAGTGGGGATATATATATTCATTATTTAGGAACAAAAAATTATGAGTACAGATTATTGTACGAGACAATATAGAAACGTTTTTGAGAAAGTTAATTAGAAAAAAAGTATTTGATTGGGTAATTGAAGGTTATTTGTTGATGTAAAAAAAAATGTAACGTACCGATTTTAAAGTTGTATTTGGGGTGGGATCACAAGAAATGATTGCAAAAAAATGGGGACCCCAGAAATTCTGGAGGAAAAAATGGTGTCCCTGCTGAAAAGGTTTGAATACCATTGGTCTAGACACATTTTTCCAGGGGAGATGAAGTTTATAAATTGACTGGCTGGGCCGTGGGACAGTGGATGCGCATTTATAAATCTAATGGAACCGCTAACAGGCACTACCCGCAGAATGCTGGGATGGTGGTGCTTCAACTCCCTGCTATTAACCAATTAGCATCCAGGATCCAAACAACCTGTTTTATAACATTGCATTGCCTCTGGTTATTGAAAGACATGTCTAAGACTGGTCTATTCATGTATTCTGTAGGCCTATGTATTTGTTTCGTTTTTTTCAGTTATCACTATCTGCCTCTGGTTAATGAAAGACATGTCTAAGACTGGTCTATTCATGTATTCTGCAGGCCTATGTATTTGTTTCGTTTTTTTTCAGTTATCACTATCTGCCTCTGGTTAATGAAAGACATGTCTAAGACTGGTCTATTCATGTATTCTGCAGGCCTATGTATTTGTTTCGTTTTTTTCAGTTATTACCCTGTTTCTGTCATCACTATCTGTTTTGTTAAAATTTGTTTCCGCCCGGTTTCGAACCGGGGACCTTTCGCGTGTAAGGCGAACGTGATAACCACTACACTACGGAAACTACAAGAAAAAGAGTGGAAGTCATGGAAAATGTTAGGAATGCCCACAAGTCTACCGCCCATAATATCCCAAATAGAGTACCACAGTAGGAGTCATAATACCCATAAGAACTAGCGGTCGAACAGGGAAATGGTTCCAATGGTTTTTCCACCATTCATATTCCCCACAGGGGATTTTAAAAACTATTCAAAAAGGCCTGTGTTTCTTGTTGGCTTACCCTGGCATGGTAACCGTGTAATTCTCTCTAGGACAAGGTGACTTTTATAAAAAAATGCTAATTAACTGCTAATGTGGCTATCATAAAGAACTACAAATGTATTATTTTAAGTGTTTCTAAAATCCCATATGGGAAAAATGAATGGTGGAAAAATGGTTGGAACCATTTCCCTGTTTGACCGCTAGGTTTTATGGGTATTATGACACCTCCACTGTGGGGCTTTCCCCAGTTTTATTTGACAATTTGTATCATGTTAAATATTAGCCACTATCGGGAGCCACTGTCAGTAACAGCCACATACATTTATTTTGGCATACTTTCATTCCGTTGACCTTTCTTTAATCTGTCACATCCTTGTGAATTGTTCCTGAGGGTTGCTAGCATTAGTGAATCATATTAAGCTAAAGTATTGCAATAATTTGGGACATGTAGCCTATTTGAATCATTATGGAACTCAGACCACACGTAGCAGGAATTTATTCAGAGCGCCCAAGCTAGCCACCCCAGCAGTGTGCGTTACGCGACTTAAAAGGGTAAGTCTGAATAGCAAATACTGAGAAGTGCGTAGGAAAAGCATGAATTCCTAAATTGGGATCGAGCCCTAAGTGAATAGGCTTACTGTCTAATTTGTTAAAATGTGTTTCCGCCCGGTCTCGAACCGGGGACCTTTCGCGTGTTAGGCGAAAGTGATAACCACTACACTACGGAAACTGCATGAGTAGGATACTAAGGGTGTGACTTTGGCTGGGTGGGTGGGTGGGTGGGGCATTTATCGCTCTCAGAACCAAATGAAGTCAGAAATGACTTAGTCCATTAACTAAGCAATCAGGCTTGAGATCCCGGGAATTATCGTGTGAATAACTCCTGAATAAGGGCTGATTCACCGTAGGGATGGTTTGGCTGAGCAGCCGGCTCTTGGAAGAGTCTTGGTGGTTCCAAACTTCTTCCTTTTAAGAATGATGGAAGCCACTGTGTTCTTGGGTACCTTCAATGCTGCAGAAATGTATCGGTACCCTTCCCCACGTCTGTGCCTCGACACAATCCTCTCTCGGAGCTCTAGGGACAATTCCTTCCACCTCATGGCTTAGTTTATGCTCTGACATGCACTGTCAACTGTGGAACCTTATATAGACAGACAGGTGTGTGCCTTTTCAAATCATGACCAATCCATTGAATTTACCACAGGTGGACTCCAATCAAGTTGTAGAAACATCTCAAGGATGATCAATGGAAACAGGATGGACCTGAGCTCAATTTCCAGCCTCATAGCAAAGGGTCTGAAAACGTATGTAAATAAGGTATTTTTTAAATCTTTTTTTATGAATTAAAAATGATATGTTATCGCTTTGTCATTATGGGGTATTGTGTGTAGATAGATTTTATTTGACTTAATCCGTTTTCAGAATAAGGCTGTAACGTAACAAAATGTGGAAAAAAGTAAGGGGTCTGAATACTTTCCGAATGCACTGTAGCTATGCAGGCTAGCTACTTTTCCTTTGCTAGCCAGCCAACTAAATCTATCACACAATCACATCAAGCAGCTGAAATGACAGAAAACTGTCTGCACTTTTGTTTGTTTTACCTAGGATTATATTGCCATTTCTTTGGATATATCCATTATAATGACCCTGATAAATGAATTTGCCTGGCTCAGAGAAGCTGTCATTCTGGTCACATTCATACACATCGCACGGTGGAGGTCATCAAAAAAACGGCAACATTGATCCACAGGTTGGAGAGGCAGACAGCAAGGTTTAGACAAACCTCAACTGTTTCAAACCATATGCTAGCCTAGGGGCATTGGGAAATATTGTCTAGACCAGTGATATTTAAAGTCGGGGTCGGGGGGACTGCAGTGGGGATATATATATTCATTATTTAGGAACAAAAAATTATGAGTACAGATTATTGTACGAGACAATATAGAAACGTTTTTGAGAAAGTTAATTAGAAAAAAAGTATTTGATTGGGTAATTGAAGGTTATTTGTTGATGTAAAAAAAATGTAACGTACCGATTTTAAAGTTGTATTTGGGGTGGGATCACAAGAAATGATTGCAAAAAAATGGGGACCCCAGAAATTCTGGAGGAAAAAATGGTGTCCCTGCTGAAAAGGTTTGAATACCATTGGTCTAGACACATTTTTCCAGGGGAGATGAAGTTTATAAATTGACTGGCTGGGCCGTGGGACAGTGGATGCGCATTTATAAATCTAATGGAACCGCTAACAGGCACTACCCGCAGAATGCTGGGATGGTGGTGCTTCAACTCCCTGCTATTAACCAATTAGCATCCAGGATCCAAACAACCTGTTTTATAACATTGCATTGCCTCTGGTTATTGAAAGACATGTCTAAGACTGGTCTATTCATGTATTCTGCAGGCCTATGTATTTGTTTCGTTTTTTTCAGTTATCACTATCTGCCTCTGGTTAATGAAAGACATGTCTAAGACTGGTCTATTCATGTATTCTGTAGGCCTATGTATTTGTTTCGTTTTTTTTCAGTTATCACTATCTGCCTCTGGTTAATGAAAGACATGTCTAAGACTGGTCTATTCATGTATTCTGCAGGCCTATGTATTTGTTTCGTTTTTTTCAGTTATGACCCTGTTTCTGTCATCACTATCTGTTTTGTTAAAATTTGTTTCCGCCCGGTTTCGAACCGGGGACCTTTCGCGTGTGAGGCGAACGTGATAACCACTACACTACGGAAACTACAAGAAAAAGAGTGGAAGTCATGGAAAATGTTAGGAATGCCCACAAGTCTACCGCCCATAATATCCCAAATAGAGTACCACAGTAGGAGTCATAATACCCATAAGAACTAGCGGTCGAACAGGGAAATGGTTCCAATCGTTTTTCCACCATTCATATTCCCCACAGGGGATTTTAAAAACTATTCAAAAAGGCCTGTGTTTCTTGTTGGCTTACCCTGGCATGGTAACCGTGTAATTCTCTCTAGGACAAGGTGACTTTTATAAAAAATGCTAATTAACTGCTAATGTGGCTATCATAAAGAACTACAAATGTATTATTTTAAGTGTTTCTAAAATCCCATATGGGAAAAATGAATGGTGGAAAAATGGTTGGAACCATTTCCCTGTTTGACCGCTAGGTTTTATGGGTATTATGACACCTCCACTGTGGGGCTTTCCCCAGTTTTATTTGACAATTTGTATCATGTTAAATATTAGCCACTATCGGGAGCCACTGTCAGTAACAGCCACATACATTTATTTTGGCATACTTTCATTCCGTTGACCTTTCTTTAATCTGTCACATCCTTGTGAATTGTTCCTGAGGGTTGCTAGCATTAGTGAATCATATTAAGCTAAAGTATTGCAATAATTTGGGACATGTAGCCTATTTGAATCATTATGGAACTCAGACCACACGTAGCAGGAATTTATTCAGAGCGCCCAAGCTAGCCACCCCAGCAGAGTGCGTTACGCGACTTAAAAGGGTAAGTCTGAATAGCAAATACTGAGAAGTGCGTAGGAAAAGCATGAATTCCTAAATTGGGATCGAGCCCTAAGTGAATAGGCTTACTGTCTAATTTGTTAAAATGTGTTTCCGCCCGGTCTCGAACCGGGGACCTTTCGCGTGTTAGGCGAACGTGATAACCACTACACTACGGAAACTGCATGAGTAGGATACTAAGGGTGTGACTTTGGCTGGGTGGGTGGGTGGGTGGGGCATTTATCGCTCTCAGAACCAAATGAAGTCAGAAATGACTTAGTCCATTAACTAAGCAATCAGGCTTGAGATCCCGGGAATTATCGTGTGAATAACTCCTGAATAAGGGCTGATTCACCGTAGGGATGGTTTGGCTGAGCAGCCGGCTCTTGGAAGAGTCTTGGTGGTTCCAAACTTCTTCCTTTTAAGAATGATGGAAGCCACTGTGTTCTTGGGTACCTTCAATGCTGCAGAAATGTATCGGTACCCTTCCCCACGTCTGTGCCTCGACACAATCCTCTCTCGGAGCTCTAGGGACAATTCCTTCCACCTCATGGCTTAGTTTATGCTCTGACATGCACTGTCAACTGTGGAACCTTATATAGACAGACAGGTGTGTGCCTTTTCAAATCATGACCAATCCATTGAATTTACCACAGGTGGACTCCAATCAAGTTGTAGAAACATCTCAAGGATGATCAATGGAAACAGGATGGACCTGAGCTCAATTTCCAGCCTCATAGCAAAGGGTCTGAAAACGTATGTAAATAAGGTATTTTTTAAATCTTTTTTTATGAATTAAAAATGATATGTTATCGCTTTGTCATTATGGGGTATTGTGTGTAGATAGATTTTATTTGACTTAATCCGTTTTCAGAATAAGGCTGTAACGTAACAAAATGTGGAAAAAAGTAAGGGGTCTGAATACTTTCCGAATGCACTGTAGCTATGCAGGCTAGCTACTTTTCCTTTGCTAGCCAGCCAACTAAATCTATCACACAATCACATCAAGCAGCTGAAATGACAGAAAACTGTCTGCACTTTTGTTTGTTTTACCTAGGATTATATTGCCATTTCTTTGGATATATCCATTATAATGACCCTGATAAATGAATTTGCCTGGCTCAGAGAAGCTGTCATTCTGGTCACATTCATACACATCGCACGGTGGAGGTCATCAAAAAAACGGCAACATTGATCCACAGGTTGGAGAGGCAGACAGCAAGGTTTAGACAAACCTCAACTGTTTCAAACCATATGCTAGCCTAGGGGCATTGGGAAATATTGTCTAGACCAGTGATATTTAAAGTCGGGGTCGGGGGGACTGCAGTGGGGATATATATATTCATTATTTAGGAACAAAAAATTATGAGTACAGATTATTGTACGAGACAATATAGAAACGTTTTTGAGAAAGTTAATTAGAAAAAAAGTATTTGATTGGGTAATTGAAGGTTATTTGTTGATGTAAAAAAAAATGTAACGTACCGATTTTAAAGTTGTATTTGGGGTGGGATCACAAGAAATGATTGCAAAAAAATGGGGACCCCAGAAATTCTGGAGGAAAAAATGGTGTCCCTGCTGAAAAGGTTTGAATACCATTGGTCTAGACACATTTTTCCAGGGGAGATGAAGTTTATAAATTGACTGGCTGGGCCGTGGGACAGTGGATGCGCATTTATAAATCTAATGGAACCGCTAACAGGCACTACCCGCAGAATGCTGGGATGGTGGTGCTTCAACTCCCTGCTATTAACCAATTAGCATCCAGGATCCAAACAACCTGTTTTATAACATTGCATTGCCTCTGGTTATTGAAAGACATGTCTAAGACTGGTCTATTCATGTATTCTGTAGGCCTATGTATTTGTTTCGTTTTTTTCAGTTATCACTATCTGCCTCTGGTTAATGAAAGACATGTCTAAGACTGGTCTATTCATGTATTCTGTAGGCCTATGTATTTGTTTCGTTTTTTTTCAGTTATCACTATCTGCCTCTGGTTAATGAAAGACATGTCTAAGACTGGTCTATTCATGTATTCTGCAGGCCTATGTATTTGTTTCGTTTTTTTCAGTTATGACCCTGTTTCTGTCATCACTATCTGTTTTGTTAAAATTTGTTTCCGCCCGGTTTCGAACCGGGGACCTTTCGCGTGTGAGGCGAACGTGATAACCACTACACTACGGAAACTACAAGAAAAAGAGTGGAAGTCATGGAAAATGTTAGGAATGCCCACAAGTCTACCGCCCATAATATCCCAAATAGAGTACCACAGTAGGAGTCATAATACCCATAAGAACTAGCGGTCGAACAGGGAAATGGTTCCAATCGTTTTTCCACCATTCATATTCCCCACAGGGGATTTTAAAAACTATTCAAAAAGGCCTGTGTTTCTTGTTGGCTTACCCTGGCATGGTAACCGTGTAATTCTCTCTAGGACAAGGTGACTTTTATAAAAAATGCTAATTAACTGCTAATGTGGCTATCATAAAGAACTACAAATGTATTATTTTAAGTGTTTCTAAAATCCCATATGGGAAAAATGAATGGTGGAAAAATGGTTGGAACCATTTCCCTGTTTGACCGCTAGGTTTTATGGGTATTATGACACCTCCACTGTGGGGCTTTCCCCAGTTTTATTTGACAATTTGTATCATGTTAAATATTAGCCACTATCGGGAGCCACTGTCAGTAACAGCCACATACATTTATTTTGGCATACTTTCATTCCGTTGACCTTTCTTTAATCTGTCACATCCTTGTGAATTGTTCCTGAGGGTTGCTAGCATTAGTGAATCATATTAAGCTAAAGTATTGCAATAATTTGGGACATGTAGCCTATTTGAATCATTATGGAACTCAGACCACACGTAGCAGGAATTTATTCAGAGCGCCCAAGCTAGCCACCCCAGCAGAGTGCGTTACGCGACTTAAAAGGGTAAGTCTGAATAGCAAATACTGAGAAGTGCGTAGGAAAAGCATGAATTCCTAAATTGGGATCGAGCCCTAAGTGAATAGGCTTACTGTCTAATTTGTTAAAATGTGTTTCCGCCCGGTCTCGAACCGGGGACCTTTCGCGTGTTAGGCGAACGTGATAACCGCTACACTACGGAAACTGCATGAGTAGGATACTAAGGGTGTGACTTTGGCTGGGTGGGTGGGTGGGTGGGGCATTTATCGCTCTCAGAACCAAATGAAGTCAGAAATGACTTAGTCCATTAACTAAGCAATCAGGCTTGAGATCCCGGGAATTATCGTGTGAATAACTCCTGAATAAGGGCTGATTCACCGTAGGGATGGTTTGGCTGAGCAGCCGGCTCTTGGAAGAGTCTTGGTGGTTCCAAACTTCTTCCTTTTAAGAATGATGGAAGCCACTGTGTTCTTGGGTACCTTCAATGCTGCAGAAATGTATCGGTACCCTTCCCCACGTCTGTGCCTCGACACAATCCTCTCTCGGAGCTCTAGGGACAATTCCTTCCACCTCATGGCTTAGTTTATGCTCTGACATGCACTGTCAACTGTGGAACCTTATATAGACAGACAGGTGTGTGCCTTTTCAAATCATGACCAATCCATTGAATTTACCACAGGTGGACTCCAATCAAGTTGTAGAAACATCTCAAGGATGATCAATGGAAACAGGATGGACCTGAGCTCAATTTCCAGCCTCATAGCAAAGGGTCTGAAAACGTATGTAAATAAGGTATTTTTTAAATCTTTTTTTATGAATTAAAAATGATATGTTATCGCTTTGTCATTATGGGGTATTGTGTGTAGATAGATTTTATTTGACTTAATCCGTTTTCAGAATAAGGCTGTAACGTAACAAAATGTGGAAAAAAGTAAGGGGTCTGAATACTTTCCGAATGCACTGTAGCTATGCAGGCTAGCTACTTTTCCTTTGCTAGCCAGCCAACTAAATCTATCACACAATCACATCAAGCAGCTGAAATGACAGAAAACTGTCTGCACTTTTGTTTGTTTTACCTAGGATTATATTGCCATTTCTTTGGATATATCCATTATAATGACCCTGATAAATGAATTTGCCTGGCTCAGAGAAGCTGTCATTCTGGTCACATTCATACACATCGCACGGTGGAGGTCACCAAAAAAACGGCAACATTGATCCACAGGTTGGAGAGGCAGACAGCAAGGTTTAGACAAACCTCAACTGTTTCAAACCATATGCTAGCCTAGGGGCATTGGGAAATATTGTCTAGACCAGTGATATTTAAAGTCGGGGTCGGGGGGACTGCAGTGGGGATATATATATTCATTATTTAGGAACAAAAAATTATGAGTACAGATTATTGTACGAGACAATATAGAAACGTTTTTGAGAAAGTTAATTAGAAAAAAAGTATTTGATTGGGTAATTGAAGGTTATTTGTTGATGTAAAAAAAAATGTAACGTACCGATTTTAAAGTTGTATTTGGGGTGGGATCACAAGAAATGATTGCAAAAAAATGGGGACCCCAGAAATTCTGGAGGAAAAAATGGTGTCCCTGCTGAAAAGGTTTGAATACCATTGGTCTAGACACATTTTTCCAGGGGAGATGAAGTTTATAAATTGACTGGCTGGGCCGTGGGACAGTGGATGCGCATTTATAAATCTAATGGAACCGCTAACAGGCACTACCCGCAGAATGCTGGGATGGTGGTGCTTCAACTCCCTGCTATTAACCAATTAGCATCCAGGATCCAAACAACCTGTTTTATAACATTGCATTGCCTCTGGTTATTGAAAGACATGTCTAAGACTGGTCTATTCATGTATTCTGTAGGCCTATGTATTTGTTTCGTTTTTTTCAGTTATCACTATCTGCCTCTGGTTAATGAAAGACATGTCTAAGACTGGTCTATTCATGTATTCTGTAGGCCTATGTATTTGTTTCGTTTTTTTTCAGTTATCACTATCTGCCTCTGGTTAATGAAAGACATGTCTAAGACTGGTCTATTCATGTATTCTGCAGGCCTATGTATTTGTTTCGTTTTTTTCAGTTATGACCCTGTTTCTGTCATCACTATCTGTTTTGTTAAAATTTGTTTCCGCCCGGTTTCGAACCGGGGACCTTTCGCGTGTGAGGCGAACGTGATAACCACTACACTACGGAAACTACAAGAAAAAGAGTGGAAGTCATGGAAAATGTTAGGAATGCCCACAAGTCTACCGCCCATAATATCCCAAATAGAGTACCACAGTAGGAGTCATAATACCCATAAGAACTAGCGGTCGAACAGGGAAATGGTTCCAATCGTTTTTCCACCATTCATATTCCCCACAGGGGATTTTAAAAACTATTCAAAAAGGCCTGTGTTTCTTGTTGGCTTACCCTGGCATGGTAACCGTGTAATTCTCTCTAGGACAAGGTGACTTTTATAAAAAAAATGCTAATTAACTGCTAATGTGGCTATCATAAAGAACTACAAATGTATTATTTTAAGTGTTTCTAAAATCCCATATGGGAAAAATGAATGGTGGAAAAATGGTTGGAACCATTTCCCTGTTTGACCGCTAGGTTTTATGGGTATTATGACACCTCCACTGTGGGGCTTTCCCCAGTTTTATTTGACAATTTGTATCATGTTAAATATTAGCCACTATCGGGAGCCACTGTCAGTAACAGCCACATACATTTATTTTGGCATACTTTCATTCCGTTGACCTTTCTTTAATCTGTCACATCCTTGTGAATTGTTCCTGAGGGTTGCTAGCATTAGTGAATCATATTAAGCTAAAGTATTGCAATAATTTGGGACATGTAGCCTATTTGAATCATTATGGAACTCAGACCACACGTAGCAGGAATTTATTCAGAGCGCCCAAGCTAGCCACCCCAGCAGAGTGCGTTACGCGACTTAAAAGGGTAAGTCTGAATAGCAAATACTGAGAAGTGCGTAGGAAAAGCATGAATTCCTAAATTGGGATCGAGCCCTAAGTGAATAGGCTTACTGTCTAATTTGTTAAAATGTGTTTCCGCCCGGTCTCGAACCGGGGACCTTTCGCGTGTTAGGCGAACGTGATAACCGCTACACTACGGAAACTGCATGAGTAGGATACTAAGGGTGTGACTTTGGCTGGGTGGGTGGGTGGGTGGGGCATTTATCGCTCTCAGAACCAAATGAAGTCAGAAATGACTTAGTCCATTAACTAAGCAATAAGGCTTGAGATCCCGGGAATTATCGTGTGAATAACTCCTGAATAAGGGCTGATTCACCGTAGGGATGGTTTGGCTGAGCAGCCGGCTCTTGGAAGAGTCTTGGTGGTTCCAAACTTCTTCCTTTTAAGAATGATGGAAGCCACTGTGTTCTTGGGTACCTTCAATGCTGCAGAAATGTATCGGTACCCTTCCCCACGTCTGTGCCTCGACACAATCCTCTCTCGGAGCTCTAGGGACAATTCCTTCCACCTCATGGCTTAGTTTATGCTCTGACATGCACTGTCAACTGTGGAACCTTATATAGACAGACAGGTGTGTGCCTTTTCAAATCATGACCAATCCATTGAATTTACCACAGGTGGACTCCAATCAAGTTGTAGAAACATCTCAAGGATGATCAATGGAAACAGGATGGACCTGAGCTCAATTTCCAGCCTCATAGCAAAGGGTCTGAAAACGTATGTAAATAAGGTATTTTTTAAATCTTTTTTTATGAATTAAAAATGATATGTTATCGCTTTGTCATTATGGGGTATTGTGTGTAGATAGATTTTATTTGACTTAATCCGTTTTCAGAATAAGGCTGTAACGTAACAAAATGTGGAAAAAAGTAAGGGGTCTGAATACTTTCCGAATGCACTGTAGCTATGCAGGCTAGCTACTTTTCCTTTGCTAGCCAGCCAACTAAATCTATCACACAATCACATCAAGCAGCTGAAATGACAGAAAACTGTCTGCACTTTTGTTTGTTTTACCTAGGATTATATTGCCATTTCTTTGGATATATCCATTATAATGACCCTGATAAATGAATTTGCCTGGCTCAGAGAAGCTGTCATTCTGGTCACATTCATACACATCGCACGGTGGAGGTCACCAAAAAAACGGCAACATTGATCCACAGGTTGGAGAGGCAGACAGCAAGGTTTAGACAAACCTCAACTGTTTCAAACCATATGCTAGCCTAGGGGCATTGGGAAATATTGTCTAGACCAGTGATATTTAAAGTCGGGGTCGGGGGGACTGCAGTGGGGATATATATATTCATTATTTAGGAACAAAAAATTATGAGTACAGATTATTGTACGAGACAATATAGAAACGTTTTTGAGAAAGTTAATTAGAAAAAAAGTATTTGATTGGGTAATTGAAGGTTATTTGTTGATGTAAAAAAAAATGTAACGTACCGATTTTAAAGTTGTATTTGGGGTGGGATCACAAGAAATGATTGCAAAAAAATGGGGACCCCAGAAATTCTGGAGGAAAAAATGGTGTCCCTGCTGAAAAGGTTTGAATACCATTGGTCTAGACACATTTTTCCAGGGGAGATGAAGTTTATAAATTGACTGGCTGGGCCGTGGAACAGTGGATGCGCATTTATAAATCTAATGGAACCGCTAACAGGCACTACCTGCAGAATGCTGGGATGGTGGTGCTTCAACTCCCTGCTATTAACCAATTAGCATCCAGGATCCAAACAACCTGTTTTATAACATTGCATTGCCTCTGGTTATTGAAAGACATGTCTAAGACTGGTCTATTCATGTATTCTGTAGGCCTATGTATTTGTTTCGTTTTTTTTCAGTTATCACTATCTGCCTCTGGTTATTGAAAGACATGTCTAAGACTGGTCTATTCATGTATTCTGTAGGCCTATGTATTTGTTTCGTTTTTTTTCAGTTATCACTATCTGCCTCTGGTTATTGAAAGACATGTCTAAGAGTGGTCTATTCATGTATTCTGTAGGCCTATGTATTTGTTTCGTTTTTTTTCAGTTATCACTATCTGCCTCTGGTTATTGAAAGACATGTCTAAGACTGGTCTATTCATGTATTCTGCAGGCCTATGTATTTGTTTCATTTTTTTCAGTTATGACCCTGTTTCTGTCATCACTATCTGTTTTGTTAAAATTTGATTCCGCCCGGTTTCGAACCGGGGACCTTTCGCGTGTGAGGCGAACGTGATAACCACTACACTACGGAAACTACGAAGAAAAGAGTGGAAGTCATGGAAAATGTTAGGAATGCCCACAAGTCTACCGCCCATAATATCCCAAATAGAGTACCACAGTAGGAGTCATAATACCCATAAGAACTAGCGGTCGAACAGGGAAATGGTTCCAATCGTTTTTCCACCGTTCATATTCCCCACAGGGGATTTTAAAAACAATTACAAAAGGCCTGTGTTTCTTGTTGGCTTACCCTGGCATGGTAACCGTGTAATTCTCTCTAGGACAAGGTGACTTTTATAAAAAATATTCGCCTGTATTTACCCCCCCAAAATGAAATGCTAATTAACTGCTAATGTGGCTATCATAAAGTTCTACAAATGTATTATTTTAATTGTTTCTAAAATCCCATATGTGAAAAATGAATGGTGGAAAAATGGTTGGAACCATTTCCCTGTTTGACCGCTAGGTTTTATGGGTATTATGACACCTCCACTGTGGGGCTTTTCCCAGTTTTATTTGACAATTTGTATCATGTTAAATATTAGCCACTATCGGGAGCCACTGTCAGTAACAGCCACATACATTTATTTCGGCATACTTTCATTCCGTTGACCTTTCTTTAATCTGTCACATCCTTGTGAATTGTTCCTGAGAGTTGCTAGCATTAGTGAATCATATTAAGCTAAAGTATTGCAATAATTTGGGACATGTAGCCTATTTGAATCATTATGGAACTCAGACCACACGTAGCAGGAATTTATTCAGAGCGCCCAAGCTAGCCACCCCAGCAGAGTGCGTTATGCGACTTAAAAGGGTAAGTCTGAATAGCAAATACTGAGAAGTGCGTAGGAAAAGCATGAATTCCTAAATTGGGATTGAGCCCTTAGTGAATAGGGTTACTGTCTAATTTGTTAAAATCTTTTTCCGCCCAGTCTCGAACCGGGGACCTTTCGCGTGTTAGGCGAATGTGATAACCGCTACACTACGGAAACTGCATTAGAATGATACTAAGGGTGTGACTTTGGCTGGGTGGGTGGGGCATTTATCGCTCTCAGAACCTAATGAAGTCAGAAATGACTTAGTCCATTAACTAAGCAATAAGGCTTGAGATCCCGGGAATTATCGTGTGAATAACTCCTGAATAAGGGCTGATTCACCGTAGGGATGGTTTGGCTGAGCAGCCGGCTCTTGGAAGAGTCTTGGTGGTTCCAAACGTCTTCCTTTTAAGAATGATGGAAGCCACTGTGTTCTTGGGTACCTTCAATGCTGCAGAAATGTATCGGTACCCTTCCCCACGTCTGTGCCTCGACACAATCCTCTCTCGGAGCTCTAGGGACAATTCCTTCCACCTCATGGCTTAGTTTATGCTCTGACATGCACTGTCAACTGTGGAACCTTATATAGACAGACAGGTGTGTGCCTTTTCAAATCATGACCAATCCATTGAATTTACCACAGGTGGACTCCAATCAAGTTGTAGAAACATCTCAAGGATGATCAATGGAAACAGGATGGACCTGAGCTCAATTTCCAGCCTCATAGCAAAGGGACTGAAAACGTATGTAAATAAGGTATTTTTTAAATCTTTTTTTTATGAATTAAAAATGATATGTTATCGCTCTGTCATTATGGGGTATTGTGTGTAGATCGATTTTATTTGACTTAATCCATTTTCAGAATAAGGCTGTAACGTAACAAAATGTGGAAAAAAGTAAGGGGTCTGAATACTTTCCGAATGCACTGTAGCTATGCAGGCTAGCTACTTTTCCTTTGCTAGCCAGCCAACTAAATCTATCACACAATCACATCAAGCAGCTGAAATGACAGAAAACTGTCTGCACTTTTGTTTGTTTTACCTAGGATTATATTGCCATTTCTTTGGATATATCCATTATAATGACCCTGATAAATTAATTTGCCTGGCTCAGAGAAGCTGTCATTCTGGTCACATTCATACACATCGCACGGTGGAGGTCACCAAAAAACCGGCAACATTGATCCACAGGTCGGAGAGGCAGACAGCAAGGTTTAGACAAACCTCAACTGTTTCAAACCATATGCTAGCCTAGGGGCATTGGGAAATATTGTCTAGACCAGTGATATTTAAAGTCGGGGTCGGGGGGACTGCAGTGGGGATATATATATTCATTATTTAGGAACAAAAAATTATGAGTACAGATTATTGTATGAGACAATATAGAAACGTTTTTGAGAAAGTTAATTAGAAAAAAAGTATTTGATTGGGTAATTGAAGGTTATTTGTTGATGTAAAAAAAAATGTAACGTACCGATTTTAAAGTTGTATTTGGGCTGGGATCACAAGAAATGATTGCAAAAAAATGGGGACCCCAGAAATTCTGGAGGAAAAAATGGTGTCCCTGCTGAAAAGGTTTGAATACCATTGGTCTAGACACATTTTTCCAGGGGAGATGAAGTTTATAAATTGACTGGCTGGGCCGTGGGACAGTGGATGCGCATTTATAAATCTAATGGAACCGCTAACAGGCACTACCCGCAGAATGCTGGGATGGTGGTGCTTCAACTCCCTGCTATTAACCAATTAGCATCCAGGATCCAAACAACCTGTTTTATAACATTGCATTGCCTCTGGTTATTGAAAGACATGTCTAAGACTGGTCTATTCATGTATTCTGTAGGCCTATGTATTTGTTTCGTTTTTTTTCAGTTATCACTATCTGCCTCTGGTTATTGAAAGACATGTCTAAGACTGGTCTATTCATGTATTCTGTAGGCCTATGTATTTGTTTCGTTTTTTTTCAGTTATCACTATCTGCCTCTGGTTATTGAAAGACATGTCTAAGACTGGTCTATTCATGTATTCTGCAGGCCTTGTATTTGTTTCTTTTTTTCAGTTATGACCCTGTTTCTGTCATCACTATCTGTTTTGTTAAAATTTGATTCCGCCCGGTTTCGAACCGGGGACCTTTCGCGTGTGAGGCGAACGTGATAACCACTACACTACGGAAACTACGAAGAAAAGAGTGGAAGTCATGGAAAATGTTAGGAATGCCCACAAGTCTACCGCCCATAATATCCCAAATAGAGTACCACAGTAGGAGTCATAATACCCATAAGAACTAGCGGTCGAACAGGGAAATGGTTCCAATCGTTTTTCCACCGTTCATATTCCCCACAGGGGATTTTAAAAACAATTACAAAAGGCCTGTGTTTCTTGTTGGCTTACCCTGGCATGGTAACCGTGTAATTCTCTCTAGGACAAGGTGACTTTTATAAAAAATATTCGCCTGTATTTACCCCCCCAAAATGAAATGCTAATTAACTGCTAATGTGGCTATCATAAAGTTCTACAAATGTATTATTTTAATTGTTTCTAAAATCCCATATGTGAAAAATGAATGGTGGAAAAATGGTTGGAACCATTTCCCTGTTTGACCGCTAGGTTTTATGGGTATTATGACACCTCCACTGTGGGGCTTTTCCCAGTTTTATTTGACAATTTGTATCATGTTAAATATTAGCCACTATCGGGAGCCACTGTCAGTAACAGCCACATACATTTATTTCGGCATACATTCATTCCGTTGACCTTTCTTTAATCTGTCACATCCTTGTGAATTGTTCCTGAGAGTTGCTAGCATTAGTGAATCATATTAAGCTAAAGTATTGCAATAATTTGGGACATGTAGCCTATTTGAATCATTATGGAACTCAGACCACACGTAGCAGGAATTTATTCAGAGCGCCCAAGCTAGCCACCCCAGCAGAGTGCGTTATGCGACTTAAAAGGGTAAGTCTGAATAGCAAATACTGAGAAGTGCGTAGGAAAAGCATGAATTCCTAAATTGGGATTGAGCCCTAAGTGAATAGGCTTACTGTCTAATTTGTTAAAATGTGTTTCCGCCCAGTCTCGAACCGGGGACCTTTCGCGTGTTAGGCGAACGTGATAACCGCTACACTACGGAAACTGCATTAGAATGATACTAAGGGTGTGACTTTGGCTGGGTGGGTGGGTGGGGCATTTATCGCTCTCAGAACCTAATGAAGTCAGAAATGACTTAGTCCATTAACTAAGCAATAAGGCTTGAGATCCCGGGAATTATCGTGTGAATAACTCCTGAATAAGGGCTGATTCACCGTAGGGATGGTTTGGCTGAGCAGCCGGCTCTTGGAAGAGTCTTGGTGGTTCCAAACGTCTTCCTTTTAAGAATGATGGAAGCCACTGTGTTCTTGGGTACCTTCAATGCTGCAGAAATGTATCGGTACCCTTCCCCACGTCTGTGCCTCGACACAATCCTCTCTCGGAGCTCTAGGGACAATTCCTTCCACCTCATGGCTTAGTTTATGCTCTGACATGCACTGTCAACCGTGGAACCTTATATAGACAGACAGGTGTGTGCCTTTTCAAATCATGACCAATCCATTGAATTTACCACAGGTGGACTCCAATCAAGTTGTAGAAACATCTCAAGGATGATCAATGGAAACAGGATGGACCTGAGCTCAATTTCCAGCCTCATAGCAAAGGGACTGAAAACGTATGTAAATAAGGTATTTTTTAAATCTTTTTTTATGAATTAAAAATGATATGTTATCGCTCTGTCATTATGGGGTATTGTGTGTAGATAGATTTTATTTGACTTAATCCATTTTCAGAATAAGGCTGTAACGTAACAAAATGTGGAAAAAAGTAAGGGGTCTGAATACTTTCCGAATGCACTGTAGCTATGCAGGCTAGCTACTTTTCCTTTGCTAGCCAGCCATAGCTACAGTGCATTCTATCACACAATCACATCAAGCAGCTGAAATGACAGAAAACTGTCTGCACTTTTGTTTGTTTTACCTTGGATTATATTGCCATTTCTTTGGATATATCCATTATAATGACCCTGATAAATTAATTTGCCTGGCTCAGAGAAGCTGTCATTCTGGTCACATTCATACACATCGCACGGTGGAGGTCACCAAAAAACCGGCAACATTGATCCACAGGTCGGAGAGGCAGACAGCAAGGTTTAGACAAACCTCAACTGTTTCAAACCATATGCTAGCCTAGGGGCATTGGGAAATATTGTCTAGACCAGTGATATTTAAAGTCGGGGTCGGGGGGACTGCAGTGGGGATATATATATTCATTATTTAGGAACAAAAAATTATGAGTTCAGATTATTGTATGAGACAATATAGAAACGTTTTTGAGAAAGTTAATTAGAAAAAAAGTATTTGATTGGGTAATTGAAGGTTATTTGTTGATGTAAAAAAAAATGTAACGTACCGATTTTAAAGTTGTATTTGGGCTGGGATCACAAGAAATGATTGCAAAAAAATGGGGACCCCAGAAATTCTGGAGGAAAAAATGGTGTCCCTGCTGAAAAGGTTTGAATACCATTGGTCTAGACACATTTTTCCAGGGGAGATGAAGTTTATAAATTGACTGGCTGGGCCGTGGGACAGTGGATGCGCATTTATAAATCTAATGGAACCGCTAACAGGCACTACCCGCAGAATGCTGGGATGGTGGTGCTTCAACTCCCTGCTATTAACCAATTAGCATCCAGGATCCAAACAACCTGTTTTATAACATTGCATTGCCTCTGGTTATTGAAAGACATGTCTAAGACTGGTCTATTCATGTATTCTGTAGGCCTATGTATTTGTTTCGTTTTTTTTCAGTTATCACTATCTGCCTCTGGTTATTGAAAGACATGTCTAAGACTGGTCTATTCATGTATTCTGTAGGCCTATGTATTTGTTTCGTTTTTTTTCAGTTATCACTATCTGCCTCTGGTTATTGAAAGACATGTCTAAGACTGGTCTATTCATGTATTCTGCAGGCCTTTGTATTTGTTTCGTTTTTTTCAGTTATGACCCTGTTTCTGTCATCACTATCTGTTTTGTTAAAATTTAATTCCGCCCGGTTTCGAACCGGGGACCTTTCGCGTGTGAGGCGAACGTGATAACCACTACACTACGGAAACTACGAAAAAAGAGTGGAAGTCATGGAAAATGTTAGGAATGCCCACAAGTCTACCGCCCATAATATCCCAAATAGAGTACCACAGTAGGAGTCATAATACCCATAAGAACTAGCGGTCGAACAGGGAAATGGTTCCAATCGTTTTTCCACCGTTCATATTCCCCACAGGGGATTTTAAAAACAATTACAAAAGGCCTGTGTTTCTTGTTGGCTTACCCTGGCATGGTAACCGTGTAATTCTCTCTAGGACAAGGTGACTTTTATAAAAAATATTCGCCTGTATTTACCCCCCCAAAATGAAATGCTAATTAACTGCTAATGTGGCTATCATAAAGTTCTACAAATGTATTATTTTAATTGTTTCTAAAATCCCATATGTGAAAAATGAATGGTGGAAAAATGGTTGGAACCATTTCCCTGTTTGACCGCTAGGTTTTATGGGTATTATGACACCTCCACTGTGGGGCTTTTCCCAGTTTTATTTGACAATTTGTATCATGTTAAATATTAGCCACTATCGGGAGCCACTGTCAGTAACAGCCACATACATTTATTTCGGCATACATTCATTCCGTTGACCTTTCTTTAATCTGTCACATCCTTGTGAATTGTTCCTGAGAGTTGCTAGCATTAGTGAATCATATTAAGCTAAAGTATTGCAATAATTTGGGACATGTAGCCTATTTGAATCATTATGGAACTCAGACCACACGTAGCAGGAATTTATTCAGAGCGCCCAAGCTAGCCACCCCAGCAGAGTGCGTTATGCGACTTAAAAGGGTAAGTCTGAATAGCAAATACTGAGAAGTGCGTAGGAAAAGCATGAATTCCTAAATTGGGATTGAGCCCTAAGTGAATAGGCTTACTGTCTAATTTGTTAAAATGTGTTTCCGCCCAGTCTCGAACCGGGGACCTTTCGCGTGTTAGGCGAACGTGATAACCGCTACACTACGGAAACTGCGTTAGAATGATACTAAGGGTGTGACTTTGGCTGGGTGGGGGGTGGGTGGGGCATTTATCGCTCTCAGAACCTAATGAAGTCAGAAATGACTTAGTCCATTAACTAAGCAATAAGGCTTGAGATCCCGGGAATTATCGTGTGAATAACTCCTGAATAAGGGCTGATTCACCGTAGGGATGGTTTGGCTGAGCAGCCGGCTCTTGGAAGACTCTTGGTGGTTCCAAACGTCTTCCTTTTAAGAATGATGGAAGCCACTGTGTTCTTGGGTACCTTCAATGCTGCAGAAATGTATCGGTACCCTTCCCCACGTCTGTGCCTCGACACAATCCTCTCTCGGAGCTCTAGGGACAATTCCTTCCACCTCATGGCTTAGTTTATGCTCTGACATGCACTGTCAACTGTGGAACCTTATATAGACAGACAGGTGTGTGCCTTTTCAAATCATGACCAATCCATTGAATTTACCACAGGTGGACTCCAATCAAGTTGTAGAAACATCTCAAGGATGATCAATGGAAACAGGATGGACCTGAGCTCAATTTCCAGCCTCATAGCAAAGGGTCTGAAAACGTATGTAAATAAGGTATTTTTTAAATCTTTTTTTATGAATTAAAAATGATATGTTATCGCTTTGTCAT
The DNA here is from genome assembly GCF_965601325.2 of Salmo salar. Taxonomy (NCBI): domain Eukaryota; kingdom Metazoa; phylum Chordata; class Actinopteri; order Salmoniformes; family Salmonidae; genus Salmo; species Salmo salar. The sequence continues at coordinate 12,192,697 of NC_138304.1, forward strand.
TATGGGGTATTGTGTGTAGATAGATTTTATTTGACTTAATCCGTTTTCAGAATAAGGCTGTAACGTAACAAAATGTGGAAAAAAGTAAGGGGTCTGAATACTTTCCGAATGCACTGTAGCTATGCAGGCTAGCTACTTTTCCTTTGCTAGCCAGCCAACTAAATCTATCACACAATCACATCAAGCAGCTGAAATGACAGAAAACTGTCTGCACTTTTGTTTGTTTTACCTAGGATTATATTGCCATTTCTTTGGATATATCCATTATAATGACCCTGATAAATGAATTTGCCTGGCTCAGAGAAGCTGTCATTCTGGTCACATTCATACACATCGCACGGTGGAGGTCATCAAAAAAACGGCAACATTGATCCACAGGTTGGAGAGGCAGACAGCAAGGTTTAGACAAACCTCAACTGTTTCAAACCATATGCTAGCCTAGGGGCATTGGGAAATATTGTCTAGACCAGTGATATTTAAAGTCGGGGTCGGGGGGACTGCAGTGGGGATATATATATTCATTATTTAGGAACAAAAAATTATGAGTACAGATTATTGTACGAGACAATATAGAAACGTTTTTGAGAAAGTTAATTAGAAAAAAAGTATTTGATTGGGTAATTGAAGGTTATTTGTTGATGTAAAAAAAAATGTAACGTACCGATTTTAAAGTTGTATTTGGGGTGGGATCACAAGAAATGATTGCAAAAAAATGGGGACCCCAGAAATTCTGGAGGAAAAAATGGTGTCCCTGCTGAAAAGGTTTGAATACCATTGGTCTAGACACATTTTTCCAGGGGAGATGAAGTTTATAAATTGACTGGCTGGGCCGTGGGACAGTGGATGCGCATTTATAAATCTAATGGAACCGCTAACAGGCACTACCCGCAGAATGCTGGGATGGTGGTGCTTCAACTCCCTGCTATTAACCAATTAGCATCCAGGATCCAAACAACCTGTTTTATAACATTGCATTGCCTCTGGTTATTGAAAGACATGTCTAAGACTGGTCTATTCATGTATTCTGTAGGCCTATGTATTTGTTTCGTTTTTTTTCAGTTATCACTATCTGCCTCTGGTTATTGAAAGACATGTCTAAGACTGGTCTATTCATGTATTCTGCAGGCCTATGTATTTGTTTCGTTTTTTTCAGTTATGACCCTGTTTCTGTCATCACTATCTGTTTTGTTAAAATTTGTTTCCGCCCGGTTTCGAACCGGGGACCTTTCGCATGTGAGGCGAACGTGATAACCACTACACTACAGAAACTACAAGAAAAAGAGTGGAAGTCATGGAAAATGTTAGGAATGCCCACAAGTCTACCGCCCATAATATCCCAAATAGAGTACCACAGTAGGAGTCATAATACCCATAAGAACTAGCGGTCGAACAGGGAAATGGTTCCAATCGTTTTTCCACCGTTCATATTCCCCACAGGGGATTTTAAAAACTATTCAAAAAGGCCTGTGTTTCTTGTTGGCTTACCCTGGCATGGTAACCGTGTAATTCTCTCTAGGACAAGGTGACTTTTATAAAAAATGCTAATTAACTGCTAATGTGGCTATCATAAAGAACTACAAATGTATTATTTTAAGTGTTTCTAAAATCCCATATGGGAAAAATGAATGGTGGAAAAATGGTTGGAACCATTTCCCTGTTTGACCGCTAGGTTTTATGGGTATTATGACACCTCCACTGTGGGGCTTTCCCCAGTTTTATTTGACAATTTGTATCATGTTAAATATTAGCCACTATCGGGAGCCACTGTCAGTAACAGCCACATACATTTATTTTGGCATACTTTCATTCCGTTGACCTTTCTTTAATCTGTCACATCCTTGTGAATTGTTCCTGAGGGTTGCTAGCATTAGTGAATCATATTAAGCTAAAGTATTGCAATAATTTGGGACATGTAGCCTATTTGAATCATTATGGAACTCAGACCACACGTAGCAGGAATTTATTCAGAGCGCCCAAGCTAGCCACCCCAGCAGAGTGCGTTACGCGACTTAAAAGGGTAAGTCTGAATAGCAAATACTGAGAAGTGCGTAGGAAAAGCATGAATTCCTAAATTGGGATCGAGCCCTAAGTGAATAGGCTTACTGTCTAATTTGTTAAAATGTGTTTCCGCCCGGTCTCGAACCGGGGACCTTTCGCGTGTTAGGCGAACGTGATAACCACTACACTACGGAAACTGCATGAGTAGGATACTAAGGGTGTGACTTTGGCTGGGTGGGTGGGTGGGTGGGGCATTTATCGCTCTCAGAACCAAATGAAGTCAGAAATGACTTAGTCCATTAACTAAGCAATCAGGCTTGAGATCCCGGGAATTATCGTGTGAATAACTCCTGAATAAGGGCTGATTCACCGTAGGGATGGTTTGGCTGAGCAGCCGGCTCTTGGAAGAGTCTTGGTGGTTCCAAACTTCTTCCTTTTAAGAATGATGGAAGCCACTGTGTTCTTGGGTACCTTCAATGCTGCAGAAATGTATCGGTACCCTTCCCCACGTCTGTGCCTCGACACAATCCTCTCTCGGAGCTCTAGGGACAATTCCTTCCACCTCATGGCTTAGTTTATGCTCTGACATGCACTGTCAACTGTGGAACCTTATATAGACAGACAGGTGTGTGCCTTTTCAAATCATGACCAATCCATTGAATTTACCACAGGTGGACTCCAATCAAGTTGTAGAAACATCTCAAGGATGATCAATGGAAACAGGATGGACCTGAGCTCAATTTCCAGCCTCATAGCAAAGGGTCTGAAAACGTATGTAAATAAGGTATTTTTTAAATCTTTTTTTATGAATTAAAAATGATATGTTATCGCTTTGTCATTATGGGGTATTGTGTGTAGATAGATTTTATTTGACTTAATCCGTTTTCAGAATAAGGCTGTAACGTAACAAAATGTGGAAAAAAGTAAGGGGTCTGAATACTTTCCGAATGCACTGTAGCTATGCAGGCTAGCTACTTTTCCTTTGCTAGCCAGCCAACTAAATCTATCACACAATCACATCAAGCAGCTGAAATGACAGAAAACTGTCTGCACTTTTGTTTGTTTTACCTAGGATTATATTGCCATTTCTTTGGATATATCCATTATAATGACCCTGATAAATGAATTTGCCTGGCTCAGAGAAGCTGTCATTCTGGTCACATTCATACACATCGCACGGTGGAGGTCATCAAAAAAACGGCAACATTGATCCACAGGTTGGAGAGGCAGACAGCAAGGTTTAGACAAACCTCAACTGTTTCAAACCATATGCTAGCCTAGGGGCATTGGGAAATATTGTCTAGACCAGTGATATTTAAAGTCGGGGTTGGGGGGACTGCAGTGGGGATATATATATTCATTATTTAGGAACAAAAAATTATGAGTACAGATTATTGTACGAGAAAATATAGAAACGTTTTTGAGAAAGTTAATTAGAAAAAAAGTATTTGATTGGGTAATTGAAGGTTATTTGTTGATGTAAAAAAAATGTAAGGTACCGATTTTAAAGTTGTATTTGGGGTGGGATCACAAGAAATGATTGCAAAAAAATGGGGACCCCAGAAATTCTGGAGGAAAAAATGGTGTCCCTGCTGAAAAGGTTTGAATACCATTGGTCTAGACACATTTTTCCAGGGGAGATGAAGTTTATAAATTGACTGGCTGGGCCGTGGGACAGTGGATGCGCATTTATAAATCTAATGGAACCGCTAACAGGCACTACCCGCAGAATGCTGGGATGGTGGTGCTTCAACTCCCTGCTATTAACCAATTAGCATCCAGGATCCAAACAACCTGTTTTATAACATTGCATTGCCTCTGGTTATTGAAAGACATGTCTAAGACTGGTCTATTCATGTATTCTGTAGGCCTATGTATTTGTTTTGTTTTTTTCAGTTATCACTATCTGCCTCTGGTTAATGAAAGACATGTCTAAGACTGGTCTATTCATGTATTCTGCAGGCCTATGTATTTGTTTCGGTTTTTTTCAGTTATCACTATCTGCCTCTGGTTAATGAAAGACATGTCTAAGACTGGTCTATTCATGTATTCTGTAGGCCTATGTATTTGTTTCTTTTTTTTCAGTTATCACTATCTACCTCTGGTTAATGAAAGACATGTCTAAGACTGGTCTATTCATGTATTCTGCAGGCCTATGTATTTGTTTCGTTTTTTTCAGTTATTACCCTGTTTCTGTCATCACTATCTGTTTTGTTAAAAAATGTTTCCGCCCGGTTTTGAACCGGGGACCTTTCGCGTGTAAGGCGAACGTGATAACCACTACACTACGGAAACTACAAGAAAAAGAGTGGAAGTCATGGAAAATGTTAGGAATGCCCACAAGTCTACCGCCCATAATATCCCAAATAGAGTACCACAGTAGGAGTCATAATACCCATAAGAACTAGCGGTCGAACAGGGAAATGGTTCCAATGGTTTTTCCACCATTCATATTCCCCACAGGGGATTTTAAAAACTATTCAAAAAGGCCTGTGTTTCTTGTTGGCTTACCCTGGCATGGTAACCGTGTAATTCTCTCTAGGACAAGGTGACTTTTATAAAAAAATGCTAATTAACTGCTAATGTGGCTATCATAAAGAACTACAAATGTATTATTTTAAGTGTTTCTAAAATCCCATATGGGAAAAATGAATGGTGGAAAAATGGTTGGAACCATTTCCCTGTTTGACCGCTAGGTTTTATGGGTATTATGACACCTCCACTGTGGGGCTTTCCCCAGTTTTATTTGACAATTTGTATCATGTTAAATATTAGCCACTATCGGGAGCCACTGTCAGTAACAGCCACATACATTTATTTTGGCATACTTTCATTCCGTTGACCTTTCTTTAATCTGTCACATCCTTGTGAATTGTTCCTGACGGTTGCTAGCATTAGTGAATCATATTAAGCTAAAGTATTGCAATAATTTGGGACATGTAGCCTATTTGAATCATTATGGAACTCAGACCACACGTAGCAGGAATTTATTCAGAGCGCCCAAGCTAGCCACCCCAGCAGTGTGCGTTACGCGACTTAAAAGGGTAAGTCCGAATAGCAAATACTGAGAAGTGCGTAGGAAAAGCATGAATTCCTAAATTGGGATCGAGCCCTAAGTGAATAGGCTTACTGTCTAATTTGTTAAATTGTGTTTCCGCCCGGTCTCAAACCGGGGACCTTTCGCGTGTTAGGCGAACGTGATAACCACTACACTACGGAAACTGCATGAGTAGGATACTAAGGGTGTGACTTTGGCTGGGTGGGTGGGTGGGTGGGGCATTTATCGCTCTCAGAACCAAATGAAGTCAGAAATGACTTAGTCTATTAACTAAGCAATCAGGCTTGAGATCCCGGGAATTATCGTGTGAATAACTCCTGAATAAGGGCTGATTCACCGTAGGGATGGTTTGGCTGAGCAGCCGGCTCTTGGAAGAGTCTTGGTGGTTCCAAACTTCTTCCTTTTAAGAATGATGGAAGCCACTGTGTTCTTGGGTACCTTCAATGCTGCAGAAATGTATCGGTACCCTTCCCCACGTCTGTGCCTCGACACAATCCTCTCTCGGAGCTCTAGGGACAATTCCTTCCACCTCATGGCTTAGTTTATGCTCTGACATGCACTGTCAACTGTGGAACCTTATATAGACAGACAGGTGTGTGCCTTTTCAAATCATGACCAATCCAGTGAATTTACCACAGGTGGACTCCAATCAAGTTGTAGAAACATCTGAAGGATGATCAATGGAAACAGGATGGACCTGAGCTCAATTTCCAGCCTCATAGCAAAGGGTCTAAAAACGTATGTAAATAAGGTATTTTTTAAATCTTTTTTTATGAATTAAAAATGATATGTTATCGCTTTGTCATTATGGGGTATTGTGTGTAGATAGATTTTATTTGACTTAATCCGTTTTCAGAATAAGGCTGTAAGGTAACAAAATGTGGAAATAAGTAAGGGGTCTGAATACTTTCCGAATGCACTGTAGCTATGCAGGCTAGCTACTTTTCCTTTGCTAGCCAGCCAACTAAATCTATCACACAATCACATCAAGCAGCTGAAATGACAGAAAACTGTCTGCACTTTTGTTTGTTTTACCTAGGATTATATTGCCATTTCTTTGGATATATCCATTATAATGACCCTGATAAATGAATTTGCCTGGCTCAGAGAAGCTGTCATTCTGGTCACATTCATACACATCGCACGGTGGAGGTCATCAAAAAAACGGCAACATTGATCCACAGGTTGGAGAGGCAGACAGCAAGGTTTAGACAAACCTCAACTGTTTCAAACCATATGCTAGCCTAGGGGCATTGGGAAATATTGTCTAGACCAGTGATATTTAAAGTCGGGGTTGGGGGGACTGCAGTGGGGATATATATATTCATTATTTAGGAACAAAAAATTATGAGTACAGATTATTGTACGAGAAAATATAGAAACGTTTTTGAGAAAGTTAATTAGAAAAAAAGTATTTGATTGGGTAATTGAAGGTTATTTGTTGATGTAAAAAAAATGTAAGGTACCGATTTTAAAGTTGTATTTGGGGTGGGATCACAAGAAATGATTGCAAAAAAATGGGGACCCCAGAAATTCTGGAGGAAAAAATGGTGTCCCTGCTGAAAAGGTTTGAATACCATTGGTCTAGACACATTTTTCCAGGGGAGATGAAGTTTATAAATTGACTGGCTGGGCCGTGGGACAGTGGATGCGCATTTATAAATCTAATGGAACCGCTAACAGGCACTACCCGCAGAATGCTGGGATGGTGGTGCTTCAACTCCCTGCTATTAACCAATTAGCATCCAGGATCCAAACAACCTGTTTTATAACATTGCATTGCCTCTGGTTATTGAAAGACATGTCTAAGACTGGTCTATTCATGTATTCTGTAGGCCTATGTATTTGTTTTGTTTTTTTCAGTTATCACTATCTGCCTCTGGTTAATGAAAGACATGTCTAAGACTGGTCTATTCATGTATTCTGCAGGCCTATGTATTTGTTTCGGTTTTTTTCAGTTATCACTATCTGCCTCTGGTTAATGAAAGACATGTCTAAGACTGGTCTATTCATGTATTCTGTAGGCCTATGTATTTGTTTCTTTTTTTTCAGTTATCACTATCTACCTCTGGTTAATGAAAGACATGTCTAAGACTGGTCTATTCATGTATTCTGCAGGCCTATGTATTTGTTTCGTTTTTTTCAGTTATTACCCTGTTTCTGTCATCACTATCTGTTTTGTTAAAAAATGTTTCCGCCCGGTTTTGAACCGGGGACCTTTCGCGTGTAAGGCGAACGTGATAACCACTTCACTACGGAAACTACAAGAAAAAGAGTGGAAGTCATGGAAAATGTTAGGAATGCCCACAAGTCTACCGCCCATAATATCCCAAATAGAGTACCACAGTAGGAGTCATAATACCCATAAGAACTAGCGGTCGAACAGGGAAATGGTTCCAATGGTTTTTCCACCATTCATATTCCCCACAGGGGATTTTAAAAACTATTCAAAAAGGCCTGTGTTTCTTGTTGGCTTACCCTGGCATGGTAACCGTGTAATTCTCTCTAGGACAAGGTGACTTTTATAAAAAAATGCTAATTAACTGCTAATGTGGCTATCATAAAGAACTACAAATGTATTATTTTAAGTGTTTCTAAAATCCCATATGGGAAAAATGAATGGTGGAAAAATGGTTGGAACCATTTCCCTGTTTGACCGCTAGGTTTTATGGGTATTATGACACCTCCACTGTGGGGCTTTCCCCAGTTTTATTTGACAATTTGTATCATGTTAAATATTAGCCACTATCGGGAGCCACTGTCAGTAACAGCCACATACATTTATTTTGGCATACTTTCATTCCGTTGACCTTTCTTTAATCTGTCACATCCTTGTGAATTGTTCCTGACGGTTGCTAGCATTAGTGAATCATATTAAGCTAAAGTATTGCAATAATTTGGGACATGTAGCCTATTTGAATCATTATGGAACTCAGACCACACGTAGCAGGAATTTATTCAGAGCGCCCAAGCTAGCCACCCCAGCAGTGTGCGTTACGCGACTTAAAAGGGTAAGTCCGAATAGCAAATACTGAGAAGTGCGTAGGAAAAGCATGAATTCCTAAATTGGGATCGAGCCCTAAGTGAATAGGCTTACTGTCTAATTTGTTAAATTGTGTTTCCGCCCGGTCTCAAACCGGGGACCTTTCGCGTGTTAGGCGAACGTGATAACCACTACACTACGGAAACTGCATGAGTAGGATACTAAGGGTGTGACTTTGGCTGGGTGGGTGGGTGGGTGGGGCATTTATCGCTCTCAGAACCAAATGAAGTCAGAAATGACTTAGTCTATTAACTAAGCAATCAGGCTTGAGATCCCGGGAATTATCGTGTGAATAACTCCTGAATAAGGGCTGATTCACCGTAGGGATGGTTTGGCTGAGCAGCCGGCTCTTGGAAGAGTCTTGGTGGTTCCAAACTTCTTCCTTTTAAGAATGATGGAAGCCACTGTGTTCTTGGGTACCTTCAATGCTGCAGAAATGTATCGGTACCCTTCCCCACGTCTGTGCCTCGACACAATCCTCTCTCGGAGCTCTAGGGACAATTCCTTCCACCTCATGGCTTAGTTTATGCTCTGACATGCACTGTCAACTGTGGAACCTTATATAGACAGACAGGTGTGTGCCTTTTCAAATCATGACCAATCCAGTGAATTTACCACAGGTGGACTCCAATCAAGTTGTAGAAACATCTCAAGGATGATCAATGGAAACAGGATGGACCTGAGCTCAATTTCCAGCCTCATAGCAAAGGGTCTGAAAACGTATGTAAATAAGGTATTTTTTAAATCTTTTTTTATGAATTAAAAATGATATGTTATCGCTTTGTCATTATGGGGTATTGTGTGTAGATAGATTTTATTTGACTTAATCCGTTTTCAGAATAAGGCTGTAACGTAACAAAATGTGGAAAAAAGTAAGGGGTCTGAATACTTTCCGAATGCACTGTAGCTATGCAGGCTAGCTACTTTTCCTTTGCTAGCCAGCCAACTAAATCTATCACACAATCACATCAAGCAGCTGAAATGACAGAAAACTGTCTGCACTTTTGTTTGTTTTACCTAGGATTATATTGCCATTTCTTTGGATATATCCATTATAATGACCCTGATAAATGAATTTGCCTGGCTCAGAGAAGCTGTCATTCTGGTCACATTCATACACATCGCACGGTGGAGGTCATCAAAAAAACGGCAACATTGATCCACAGGTTGGAGAGGCAGACAGCAAGGTTTAGACAAACCTCAACTGTTTCAAACCATATGCTAGCCTAGGGGCATTGGGAAATATTGTCTAGACCAGTGATATTTAAAGTCGGGGTCGGGGGGACTGCAGTGGGGATATATATATTCATTATTTAGGAACAAAAAATTATGAGTACAGATTATTGTACGAGACAATATAGAAACATTTTTGAGAAAGTTAATTAGAAAAAAAGTATTTGATTGGGTAATTGAAGGTTATTTGTTGATGTAAAAAAAATGTAAGGTACCGATTTTAAAGTTGTATTTGGGGTGGGATCACAAGAAATGATTCCAAAAAAATGGGGACCCCAGAAATTCTGGAGGAAAAAATGGTGTCCCTGCTGAAAAGGTTTGAATACCATTGGTCTAGACACATTTTTCCAGGGGAGATGAAGTTTATAAATTGACTGGCTGGGCCGTGGGACAGTGGATGCGCATTTATAAATCTAATGGAACCGCTAACAGGCACTACCCGCAGAATGCTGGGATGGTGGTGCTTCAACTCCCTGCTATTAACCAATTAGCATCCAGGATCCAAACAACCTGTTTTATAACATTGCATTGCCTCTGGTTATTGAAAGACATGTCTAAGACTGGTCTATTCATGTATTCTGTAGGCCTATGTATTTGTTTTGTTTTTTTCAGTTATCACTATCTGCCTCTGGTTAATGAAAGACATGTCTAAGACTGGTCTATTCATGTATTCTGCAGGCCTATGTATTTGTTTCGGTTTTTTTCAGTTATCACTATCTGCCTCTGGTTAATGAAAGACATGTCTAAGACTGGTCTATTCATGTATTCTGTAGGCCTATGTATTTGTTTCTTTTTTTTCAGTTATCACTATCTGCCTCTGGTTAATGAAAGACATGTCTAAGACTGGTCTATTCATGTATTCTGCAGGCCTATGTATTTGTTTCGTTTTTTTCAGTTATTACCCTGTTTCTGTCATCACTATCTGTTTTGTTAAAATCTGTTTCCGCCCGGTTTTGAACCGGGGACCTTTCGCGTGTAAGGCGAACGTGATAACCACTACACTACGGAAACTACAAGAAAAAGAGTGGAAGTCATGGAAAATGTTAGGAATGCCCACAAGTCTACCGCCCATAATATCCCAAATAGAGTACCACAGTAGGAGTCATAATACCCATAAGAACTAGCGGTCGAACAGGGAAATGGTTCCAATGGTTTTTCCACCATTCATATTCCCCACAGGGGATTTTAAAAACTATTCAAAAAGGCCTGTGTTTCTTGTTGGCTTACCCTGGCATGGTAACCGTGTAATTCTCTCTAGGACAAGGTGACTTTTATAAAAAAATGCTAATTAACTGCTAATGTGGCTATCATAAAGAACTACAAATGTATTATTTTAAGTGTTTCTAAAATCCCATATGGGAAAAATGAATGGTGGAAAAATGGTTGGAACCATTTCCCTGTTTGACCGCTAGGTTTTATGGGTATTATGACACCTCCACTGTGGGGCTTTCCCCAGTTTTATTTGACAATTTGTATCATGTTAAATATTAGCCACTATCGGGAGCCACTGTCAGTAACAGCCACATACATTTATTTTGGCATACTTTCATTCCGTTGACCTTTCTTTAATCTGTCACATCCTTGTGAATTGTTCCTGACGGTTGCTAGCATTAGTGAATCATATTAAGCTAAAGTATTGCAATAATTTGGGACATGTAGCCTATTTGAATCATTATGGAACTCAGACCACACGTAGCAGGAATTTATTCAGAGCGCCCAAGCTAGCCACCCCAGCAGTGTGCGTTACGCGACTTAAAAGGGTAAGTCCGAATAGCAAATACTGAGAAGTGCGTAGGAAAAGCATGAATTCCTAAATTGGGATCGAGCCCTAAGTGAATAGGCTTACTGTCTAATTTGTTAAATTGTTTTTCCGCCCGGTCTCGAACCGGGGACCTTTCGCGTGTTAGGCGAACGTGATAACCACTACACTACGGAAACTGCATGAGTAGGATACTAAGGGTGTGACTTTGGCTGGGTGGGTGGGTGGGTGGGGCATTTATCGCTCTCAGAACCAAATGAAGTCAGAAATGACTTAGTCTATTAACTAAGCAATCAGGCTTGAGATCCCGGGAATTATCGTGTGAATAACTCCTGAATAAGGGCTGATTCACCGTAGGGATGGTTTGGCTGAGCAGCCGGCTCTTGGAAGAGTCTTGGTGGTTCCAAACTTCTTCCTTTTAAGAATGATGGAAGCCACTGTGTTCTTGGGTACCTTCAATGCTGCAGAAATGTATCGGTACCCTTCCCCACGTCTGTGCCTCGACACAATCCTCTCTCGGAGCTCTAGGGACAATTCCTTCCACCTCATGGCTTAGTTTATGCTCTGACATGCACTGTCAACTGTGGAACCTTATATAGACAGACAGGTGTGTGCCTTTTCAAATCATGACCAATCCAGTGAATTTACCACAGGTGGACTCCAATCAAGTTGTAGAAACATCTCAAGGATGATCAATGGAAACAGGATGGACCTGAGCTCAATTTCCAGCCTCATAGCAAAGGGTCTGAAAACGTATGTAAATAAGGTATTTTTTAAATCTTTTTTTATGAATTAAAAATGATATGTTATCGCTTTGTCATTATGGGGTATTGTGTGTAGATAGATTTTATTTGACTTAATCCGTTTTCAGAATAAGGCTGTAACGTAACAAAATGTGGAAAAAAGTAAGGGGTCTGAATACTTTCCGAATGCACTGTAGCTATGCAGGCTAGCTACTTTTCCTTTGCTAGCCAGCCAACTAAATCTATCACACAATCACATCAAGCAGCTGAAATGACAGAAAACTGTCTGCACTTTTGTTTGTTTTACCTAGGATTATATTGCCATTTCTTTGGATATATCCATTATAATGACCCTGATAAATGAATTTGCCTGGCTCAGAGAAGCTGTCATTCTGGTCACATTCATACACATCGCACGGTGGAGGTCATCAAAAAAACGGCAACATTGATCCACAGGTTGGAGAGGCAGACAGCAAGGTTTAGACAAACCTCAACTGTTTCAAACCATATGCTAGCCTAGGGGCATTGGGAAATATTGTCTAGACCAGTGATATTTAAAGTCGGGGTCGGGGGGACTGCAGTGGGGATATATATATTCATTATTTAGGAACAAAAAATTATGAGTACAGATTATTGTACGAGACAATATAGAAACGTTTTTGAGAAAGTTAATTAGAAAAAAAGTATTTGATTGGGTAATTGAAGGTTATTTGTTGATGTAAAAAAAATGTAAGGTACCGATTTTAAAGTTGTATTTGGGCTGGGATCACAAGAAATGATTCCAAAAAAATGGGGACCCCAGAAATTCTGGAGGAAAAAATGGTGTCCCTGCTGAAAAGGTTTGAATACCATTGGTCTAGACACATTTTTCCAGGGGCGATGAAGTTTATAAATTGACTGGCTGGGCCGTGGGACAGTGGATGCGCATTTATAAATCTAATGGAACCGCTAACAGGCACTACCCGCAGAATGCTGGGATGGTGGTGCTTCAACTCCCTGCTATTAACCAATTAGCATCCAGGATCCAAACAACCTGTTTTATAACATTGCATTGCCTCTGGTTATTGAAAGACATGTCTAAGACTGGTCTATTCATGTATTCTGTAGGCCTATGTATTTGTTTTGTTTTTTTCAGTTATCACTATCTGCCTCTGGTTAATGAAAGACATGTCTAAGACTGGTCTATTCATGTATTCTGCAGGCCTATGTATTTGTTTCGGTTTTTTTCAGTTATCACTATCTGCCTCTGGTTAATGAAAGACATGTCTAAGACTGGTCTATTCATGTATTCTGTAGGCCTATGTATTTGTTTCTTTTTTTTCAGTTATCACTATCTGCCTCTGGTTAATGAAAGACATGTCTAAGACTGGTCTATTCATGTATTCTGCAGGCCTATGTATTTGTTTCGTTTTTTTCAGTTATTACCCTGTTTCTGTCATCACTATCTGTTTTGTTAAAATCTGTTTCCGCCCGGTTTTGAACCGGGGACCTTTCGCGTGTAAGGCGAACGTGATAACCACTACACTACGGAAACTACAAGAAAAAGAGTGGAAGTCATGGAAAATGTTAGGAATGCCCACAAGTCTACCGCCCATAATATCCCAAATAGAGTACCACAGTAGGAGTCATAATACCCATAAGAACTAGCGGTCGAACAGGGAAATGGTTCCAATGGTTTTTCCACCATTCATATTCCCCACAGGGGATTTTAAAAACTATTCAAAAAGGCCTGTGTTTCTTGTTGGCTTACCCTGGCATGGTAACCGTGTAATTCTCTCTAGGACAAGGTGACTTTTATAAAAAAATGCTAATTAACTGCTAATGTGGCTATCATAAAGAACTACAAATGTATTATTTTAAGTGTTTCTAAAATCCCATATGGGAAAAATGAATGGTGGAAAAATGGTTGGAACCATTTCCCTGTTTGACCGCTAGGTTTTATGGGTATTATGACACCTCCACTGTGGGGCTTTCCCCAGTTTTATTTGACAATTTGTATCATGTTAAATATTAGCCACTATCGGGAGCCACTGTCAGTAACAGCCACATACATTTATTTTGGCATACTTTCATTCCGTTGACCTTTCTTTAATCTGTCACATCCTTGTGAATTGTTCCTGACGGTTGCTAGCATTAGTGAATCATATTAAGCTAAAGTATTGCAATAATTTGGGACATGTAGCCTATTTGAATCATTATGGAACTCAGACCACACGTAGCAGGAATTTATTCAGAGCGCCCAAGCTAGCCACCCCAGCAGTGTGCGTTACGCGACTTAAAAGGGTAAGTCCGAATAGCAAATACTGAGAAGTGCGTAGGAAAAGCATGAATTCCTAAATTGGGATCGAGCCCTAAGTGAATAGGCTTACTGTCTAATTTGTTAAATTGTTTTTCCGCCCGGTCTCGAACCGGGGACCTTTCGCGTGTTAGGCGAACGTGATAACCACTACACTACGGAAACTGCATGAGTAGGATACTAAGGGTGTGACTTTGGCTGGGTGGGTGGGTGGGTGGGGCATTTATCGCTCTCAGAACCAAATGAAGTCAGAAATGACTTAGTCTATTAACTAAGCAATCAGGCTTGAGATCCCGGGAATTATCGTGTGAATAACTCCTGAATAAGGGCTGATTCACCGTAGGGATGGTTTGGCTGAGCAGCCGGCTCTTGGAAGAGTCTTGGTGGTTCCAAACTTCTTCCTTTTAAGAATGATGGAAGCCACTGTGTTCTTGGGTACCTTCAATGCTGCAGAAATGTATCGGTACCCTTCCCCACGTCTGTGCCTCGACACAATCCTCTCTCGGAGCTCTAGGGACAATTCCTTCCACCTCATGGCTTAGTTTATGCTCTGACATGCACTGTCAACTGTGGAACCTTATATAGACAGACAGGTGTGTGCCTTTTCAAATCATGACCAATCCATTGATTTTACCACAGGTGGACTCCAATCAAGTTGTAGAAACATCTCAAGGATGATCAATGGAAACAGGATGGACCTGAGCTCAATTTCCAGCCTCATAGCAAAGGGTCTGAAAACGTATGTAAATAAGGTATTTTTTAAATCTTTTTTTATGAATTAAAAATGATATGTTATCGCTTTGTCATTATGGGGTATTGTGTGTAGATAGATTTTATTTGACTTAATCCGTTTTCAGAATAAGGCTGTAACGTAACAAAATGTGGAAAAAAGTAAGGGGTCTGAATACTTTCCGAATGCACTGTAGCTATGCAGGCTAGCTACTTTTCCTTTGCTAGCCAGCCAACTAAATCTATCACACAATCACATCAAGCAGCTGAAATGACAGAAAACTGTCTGCACTTTTGTTTGTTTTACCTTGGATTATATTGCCATTTCTTTGGATATATCCATTATAATGACCCTGATAAATGAATTTGCCTGGCTCAGAGAAGTTGTCATTCTGGTCACATTCATACACATCGCACGGTGGAGGTCATCAAAAAAACGGCAACATTGATCCACAGGTTGGAGAGGCAGACAGCAAGGTTTAGACAAACCTCAACTGTTTCAAACCATATGCTAGCCTAGGGGCATTGGGAAATATTGTCTAGACCAGTGATATTTAAAGTCGGGGTCGGGGGGACTGCAGTGGGGATATATATATTCATTATTTAGGAACAAAAAATTATGAGTACAGATTATTGTACGAGACAATATAGAAACGTTTTTGAGAAAGTTAATTAGAAAAAAAGTATTTGATTGGGTAATTGAAGGTTATTTGTTGATGTAAAAAAAATGTAAGGTACCGATTTTAAAGTTGTATTTGGGGTGGGATCACAAGAAATGATTGCAAAAAAATGGGGACCCCAGAAATTCTGGAGGAAAAAATGGTGTCCCTGCTGAAAAGGTTTGAATACCATTGGTCTAGACACATTTTTCCAGGGGAGATGAAGTTTATAAATTGACTGGCTGGGCCGTGGGACAGTGGATGCGCATTTATAAATCTAATGGAACCGCTAACAGGCACTACCCGCAGAATGCTGGGATGGTGGTGCTTCAACTCCCTGCTATTAACCAATTAGCATCCAGGATCCAAACAACCTGTTTTATAACATTGCATTGCCTCTGGTTATTGAAAGACATGTCTAAGACTGGTCTATTCATGTATTCTGTAGGCCTATGTATTTGTTTTGTTTTTTTCAGTTATCACTATCTGCCTCTGGTTAATGAAAGACATGTCTAAGACTGGTCTATTCATGTATTCTGCAGGCCTATGTATTTGTTTCGGTTTTTTTCAGTTATCACTATCTGCCTCTGGTTAATGAAAGACATGTCTAAGACTGGTCTATTCATGTATTCTGTAGGCCTATGTATTTGTTTCTTTTTTTTCAGTTATCACTATCTGCCTCTGGTTAATGAAAGACATGTCTAAGACTGGTCTATTCATGTATTCTGCAGGCCTATGTATTTGTTTCGTTTTTTTCAGTTATTACCCTGTTTCTGTCATCACTATCTGTTTTGTTAAAATCTGTTTCCGCCCGGTTTTGAACCGGGGACCTTTCGCGTGTAAGGCGAACGTGATAACCACTACACTACGGAAACTACAAGAAAAAGAGTGGAAGTCATGGAAAATGTTAGGAATGCCCACAAGTCTACCGCCCATAATATCCCAAATAGAGTACCACAGTAGGAGTCATAATACCCATAAGAACTAGCGGTCGAACAGGGAAATGGTTCCAATGGTTTTTCCACCATTCATATTCCCCACAGGGGATTTTAAAAACTATTCAAAAAGGCCTGTGTTTCTTGTTGGCTTACCCTGGCATGGTAACCGTGTAATTCTCTCTAGGACAAGGTGACTTTTATAAAAAAATGCTAATTAACTGCTAATGTGGCTATCATAAAGAACTACAAATGTATTATTTTAAGTGTTTCTAAAATCCCATATGGGAAAAATGAATGGTGGAAAAATGGTTGGAACCATTTCCCTGTTTGACCGCTAGGTTTTATGGGTATTATGACACCTCCACTGTGGGGCTTTCCCCAGTTTTATTTGACAATTTGTATCATGTTAAATATTAGCCACTATCGGGAGCCACTGTCAGTAACAGCCACATACATTTATTTTGGCATACTTTCATTCCGTTGACCTTTCTTTAATCTGTCACATCCTTGTGAATTGTTCCTGACGGTTGCTAGCATTAGTGAATCATATTAAGCTAAAGTATTGCAATAATTTGGGACATGTAGCCTATTTGAATCATTATGGAACTCAGACCACACGTAGCAGGAATTTATTCAGAGCGCCCAAGCTAGCCACCCCAGCAGTGTGCGTTACGCGACTTAAAAGGGTAAGTCCGAATAGCAAATACTGAGAAGTGCGTAGGAAAAGCATGAATTCCTAAATTGGGATCGAGCCCTAAGTGAATAGGCTTACTGTCTAATTTGTTAAATTGTTTTTCCGCCCGGTCTCGAACCGGGGACCTTTCGCGTGTTAGGCGAACGTGATAACCACTACACTACGGAAACTGCATGAGTAGGATACTAAGGGTGTGACTTTGGCTGGGTGGGTGGGTGGGTGGGGCATTTATCGCTCTCAGAACCAAATGAAGTCAGAAATGACTTAGTCTATTAACTAAGCAATCAGGCTTGAGATCCCGGGAATTATCGTGTGAATAACTCCTGAATAAGGGCTGATTCACCGTAGGGATGGTTTGGCTGAGCAGCCGGCTCTTGGAAGAGTCTTGGTGGTTCCAAACTTCTTCCTTTTAAGAATGATGGAAGCCACTGTGTTCTTGGGTACCTTCAATGCTGCAGAAATGTATCGGTACCCTTCCCCACGTCTGTGCCTCGACACAATCCTCTCTCGGAGCTCTAGGGACAATTCCTTCCACCTCATGGCTTAGTTTATGCTCTGACATGCACTGTCAACTGTGGAACCTTATATAGACAGACAGGTGTGTGCCTTTTCAAATCATGACCAATCCATTGATTTTACCACAGGTGGACTCCAATCAAGTTGTAGAAACATCTCAAGGATGATCAATGGAAACAGGATGGACCTGAGCTCAATTTCCAGCCTCATAGCAAAGGGTCTGAAAACGTATGTAAATAAGGTATTTTTTAAATCTTTTTTTATGAATTAAAAATGATATGTTATCGCTTTGTCATTATGGGGTATTGTGTGTAGATAGATTTTATTTGACTTAATCCGTTTTCAGAATAAGGCTGTAACGTAACAAAATGTGGAAAAAAGTAAGGGGTCTGAATACTTTCCGAATGCACTGTAGCTATGCAGGCTAGCTACTTTTCCTTTGCTAGCCAGCCAACTAAATCTATCACACAATCACATCAAGCAGCTGAAATGACAGAAAACTGTCTGCACTTTTGTTTGTTTTACCTTGGATTATATTGCCATTTCTTTGGATATATCCATTATAATGACCCTGATAAATGAATTTGCCTGGCTCAGAGAAGTTGTCATTCTGGTCACATTCATACACATCGCACGGTGGAGGTCATCAAAAAAACGGCAACATTGATCCACAGGTTGGAGAGGCAGACAGCAAGGTTTAGACAAACCTCAACTGTTTCAAACCATATGCTAGCCTAGGGGCATTGGGAAATATTGTCTAGACCAGTGATATTTAAAGTCGGGGTTGGGGGGACTGCAGTGGGGATATATATATTCATTATTTAGGAACAAAAAATTATGAGTACAGATTATTGTACGAGACAATATAGAAACGTTTTTGAGAAAGTTAATTAGAAAAAAAGTATTTGATTGGGTAATTGAAGGTTATTTGTTGATGTAAAAAAAATGTAAGGTACCGATTTTAAAGTTGTATTTGGGGTGGGATCACAAGAAATGATTGCAAAAAAATGGGGACCCCAGAAATTCTGGAGGAAAAAATGGTGTCCCTGCTGAAAAGGTTTGAATACCATTGGTCTAGACACATTTTTCCAGGGGAGATGAAGTTTATAAATTGACTGGCTGGGCCGTGGGACAGTGGATGCGCATTTATAAATCTAATGGAACCGCTAACAGGCACTACCCGCAGAATGCTGGGATGGTGGTGCTTCAACTCCCTGCTATTAACCAATTAGCATCCAGGATCCAAACAACCTGTTTTATAACATTGCATTGCCTCTGGTTATTGAAAGACATGTCTAAGACTGGTCTATTCATGTATTCTGTAGGCCTATGTATTTGTTTTGTTTTTTTCAGTTATCACTATCTGCCTCTGGTTAATGAAAGACATGTCTAAGACTGGTCTATTCATGTATTCTGCAGGCCTATGTATTTGTTTCGGGTTTTTTCAGTTATCACTATCTGCCTCTGGTTAATGAAAGACATGTCTAAGACTGGTCTATTCATGTATTCTGTAGGCCTATGTATTTGTTTCTTTTTTTTCAGTTATCACTATCTGCCTCTGGTTAATGAAAGACATGTCTAAGACTGGTCTATTCATGTATTCTGCAGGCCTATGTATTTGTTTCGTTTTTTTCAGTTATTACCCTGTTTCTGTCATCACTATCTGTTTTGTTAAAATCTGTTTCCGCCCGGTTTTGAACCGGGGACCTTTCGCGTGTAAGGCGAACGTGATAACCACTACACTACGGAAACTACAAGAAAAAGAGTGGAAGTCATGGAAAATGTTAGGAATGCCCACAAGTCTACCGCCCATAATATCCCAAATAGAGTACCACAGTAGGAGTCATAATACCCATAAGAACTAGCGGTCGAACAGGGAAATGGTTCCAATGGTTTTTCCACCATTCATATTCCCCACAGGGGATTTTAAAAACTATTCAAAAAGGCCTGTGTTTCTTGTTGGCTTACCCTGGCATGGTAACCGTGTAATTCTCTCTAGGACAAGGTGACTTTTATAAAAAAATGCTAATTAACTGCTAATGTGGCTATCATAAAGAACTACAAATGTATTATTTTAAGTGTTTCTAAAATCCCATATGGGAAAAATGAATGGTGGAAAAATGGTTGGAACCATTTCCCTGTTTGACCGCTAGGTTTTATGGGTATTATGACACCTCCACTGTGGGGCTTTCCCCAGTTTTATTTGACAATTTGTATCATGTTAAATATTAGCCACTATCGGGAGCCACTGTCAGTAACAGCCACATACATTTATTTTGGCATACTTTCATTCCGTTGACCTTTCTTTAATCTGTCACATCCTTGTGAATTGTTCCTGACGGTTGCTAGCATTAGTGAATCATATTAAGCTAAAGTATTGCAATAATTTGGGACATGTAGCCTATTTGAATCATTATGGAACTCAGACCACACGTAGCAGGAATTTATTCAGAGCGCCCAAGCTAGCCACCCCAGCAGTGTGCGTTACGCGACTTAAAAGGGTAAGTCCGAATAGCAAATACTGAGAAGTGCGTAGGAAAAGCATGAATTCCTAAATTGGGATCGAGCCCTAAGTGAATAGGCTTACTGTCTAATTTGTTAAATTGTTTTTCCGCCCGGTCTCGAACCGGGGACCTTTCGCGTGTTAGGCGAACGTGATAACCACTACACTACGGAAACTGCATGAGTAGGATACTAAGGGTGTGACTTTGGCTGGGTGGGTGGGTGGGTGGGGCATTTATCGCTCTCAGAACCAAATGAAGTCAGAAATGACTTAGTCTATTAACTAAGCAATCAGGCTTGAGATCCCGGGAATTATCGTGTGAATAACTCCTGAATAAGGGCTGATTCACCGTAGGGATGGTTTGGCTGAGCAGCCGGCTCTTGGAAGAGTCTTGGTGGTTCCAAACTTCTTCCTTTTAAGAATGATGGAAGCCACTGTGTTCTTGGGTACCTTCAATGCTGCAGAAATGTATCGGTACCCTTCCCCACGTCTGTGCCTCGACACAATCCTCTCTCGGAGCTCTAGGGACAATTCCTTCCACCTCATGGCTTAGTTTATGCTCTGACATGCACTGTCAACTGTGGAACCTTATATAGACAGACAGGTGTGTGCCTTTTCAAATCATGACCAATCCATTGATTTTACCACAGGTGGACTCCAATCAAGTTGTAGAAACATCTCAAGGATGATCAATGGAAACAGGATGGACCTGAGCTCAATTTCCAGCCTCATAGCAAAGGGTCTGAAAACGTATGTAAATAAGGTATTTTTTAAATCTTTTTTTATGAATTAAAAATGATATGTTATCGCTTTGTCATTATGGGGTATTGTGTGTAGATAGATTTTATTTGACTTAATCCGTTTTCAGAATAAGGCTGTAACGTAACAAAATGTGGAAAAAAGTAAGGGGTCTGAATACTTTCCGAATGCACTGTAGCTATGCAGGCTAGCTACTTTTCCTTTGCTAGCCAGCCAACTAAATCTATCACACAATCACATCAAGCAGCTGAAATGACAGAAAACTGTCTGCACTTTTGTTTGTTTTACCTTGGATTATATTGCCATTTCTTTGGATATATCCATTATAATGACCCTGATAAATGAATTTGCCTGGCTCAGAGAAGTTGTCATTCTGGTCACATTCATACACATCGCACGGTGGAGGTCATCAAAAAAACGGCAACATTGATCCACAGGTTGGAGAGGCAGACAGCAAGGTTTAGACAAACCTCAACTGTTTCAAACCATATGCTAGCCTAGGGGCATTGGGAAATATTGTCTAGACCAGTGATATTTAAAGTCGGGGTTGGGGGGACTGCAGTGGGGATATATATATTCATTATTTAGGAACAAAAAATTATGAGTACAGATTATTGTACGAGACAATATAGAAACGTTTTTGAGAAAGTTAATTAGAAAAAAAGTATTTGATTGGGTAATTGAAGGTTATTTGTTGATGTAAAAAAAATGTAAGGTACCGATTTTAAAGTTGTATTTGGGGTGGGATCACAAGAAATGATTGCAAAAAAATGGGGACCCCAGAAATTCTGGAGGAAAAAATGGTGTCCCTGCTGAAAAGGTTTGAATACCATTGGTCTAGACACATTTTTCCAGGGGAGATGAAGTTTATAAATTGACTGGCTGGGCCGTGGGACAGTGGATGCGCATTTATAAATCTAATGGAACCGCTAACAGGCACTACCCGCAGAATGCTGGGATGGTGGTGCTTCAACTCCCTGCTATTAACCAATTAGCATCCAGGATCCAAACAACCTGTTTTATAACATTGCATTGCCTCTGGTTATTGAAAGACATGTCTAAGACTGGTCTATTCATGTATTCTGTAGGCCTATGTATTTGTTTTGTTTTTTTCAGTTATCACTATCTGCCTCTGGTTAATGAAAGACATGTCTAAGACTGGTCTATTCATGTATTCTGCAGGCCTATGTATTTGTTTCGGGTTTTTTCAGTTATCACTATCTGCCTCTGGTTAATGAAAGACATGTCTAAGACTGGTCTATTCATGTATTCTGTAGGCCTATGTATTTGTTTCTTTTTTTTCAGTTATCACTATCTGCCTCTGGTTAATGAAAGACATGTCTAAGACTGGTCTATTCATGTATTCTGCAGGCCTATGTATTTGTTTCGTTTTTTTCAGTTATTACCCTGTTTCTGTCATCACTATCTGTTTTGTTAAAATCTGTTTCCGCCCGGTTTTGAACCGGGGACCTTTCGCGTGTAAGGCGAACGTGATAACCACTACACTACGGAAACTACAAGAAAAAGAGTGGAAGTCATGGAAAATGTTAGGAATGCCCACAAGTCTACCGCCCATAATATCCCAAATAGAGTACCACAGTAGGAGTCATAATACCCATAAGAACTAGCGGTCGAACAGGGAAATGGTTCCAATGGTTTTTCCACCATTCATATTCCCCACAGGGGATTTTAAAAACTATTCAAAAAGGCCTGTGTTTCTTGTTGGCTTACCCTGGCATGGTAACCGTGTAATTCTCTCTAGGACAAGGTGACTTTTATAAAAAAATGCTAATTAACTGCTAATGTGGCTATCATAAAGAACTACAAATGTATTATTTTAAGTGTTTCTAAAATCCCATATGGGAAAAATGAATGGTGGAAAAATGGTTGGAACCATTTCCCTGTTTGACCGCTAGGTTTTATGGGTATTATGACACCTCCACTGTGGGGCTTTCCCCAGTTTTATTTGACAATTTGTATCATGTTAAATATTAGCCACTATCGGGAGCCACTGTCAGTAACAGCCACATACATTTATTTTGGCATACTTTCATTCCGTTGACCTTTCTTTAATCTGTCACATCCTTGTGAATTGTTCCTGACGGTTGCTAGCATTAGTGAATCATATTAAGCTAAAGTATTGCAGTAATTTGGGACATGTAGCCTATTTGAATCATTATGGAACTCAGACCACACGTAGCAGGAATTTATTCAGAGCGCCCAAGCTAGCCACCCCAGCAGTGTGCGTTACGCGACTTAAAAGGGTAAGTCCGAATAGCAAATACTGAGAAGTGCGTAGGAAAAGCATGAATTCCTAAATTGGGATCGAGCCCTAAGGGAATAGGCTTACTGTCTAATTTGTGTTTCCGCCCGGTCTCGAACCGGGGACTTTTCGCGTGTTAGGCGAACGTGATAACCACTACACTACGGAAACTGCATGAGTAGGATACTAAGGGTGTGACTTTGGCTGGGTGGGTGGGTGGGTGGGGCATTTATCGCTCTCAGAACCAAATGAAGTCAGAAATGACTTAGTCTATTAACTAAGCAATCAGGCTTGAGATCCCGGGAATTATCGTGTGAATAACTCCTGAATAAGGGCTGATTCACCGTAGGGATGGTTTGGCTGAGCAGCCGGCTCTTGGAAGAGTCTTGGTGGTTCCAAACTTCTTCCTTTTAAGAATGATGGAAGCCACTGTGTTCTTGGGTACCTTCAATGCTGCAGAAATGTATCGGTACCCTTCCCCACGTCTGTGCCTCGACACAATCCTCTCTCGGAGCTCTAGGGACAATTCCTTCCACCTCATGGCTTAGTTTATGCTCTGACATGCACTGTCAACTGTGGAACCTTATATAGACAGACAGGTGTGTGCCTTTTCAAATCATGACCAATCCAGTGAATTTACCACAGGTGGACTCCAATCAAGTTGTAGAAACATCTCAAGGATGATCAATGGAAACAGGATGGACCTGAGCTCAATTTCCAGCCTCATAGCAAAGGGTCTGAAAACGTATGTAAATTAGGTATTTTTTAAATCTTTTTTTATGAATTAAAAATGATATGTTATCGCTTTGTCATTATGGGGTATTGTGTGTAGATAGATTTTATTTGACTTAATCCGTTTTCAGAATAAGGCTGTAACGTAACAAAATGTGGAAAAAAGTAAGGGGTCTGAATACTTTCCGAATGCACTGTAGCTATGCAGGCTAGCTACTTTTCCTTTGCTAGCCAGCCAACTAAATCTATCACACAATCACATCAAGCAGCTGAAATGACAGAAAACTGTCTGCACTTTTGTTTGTTTTACCTAGGATTATATTGCCATTTCTTTGGATATATCCATTATAATGACCCTGATAAATGAATTTGCCTGGCTCAGAGAAGCTGTCATTCTGGTCACATTCATACACATCGCACGGTGGAGGTCATCAAAAAAACGGCAACATTGATCCACAGGTTGGAGAGGCAGACAGCAAGGTTTAGACAAACCTCAACTGTTTCAAACCATATGCTAGCCTAGGGGCATTGGGAAATATTGTCTAGACCAGTGATATTTAAAGTCGGGGTCGGGGGGACTGCAGTGGGGATATATATATTCATTATTTAGGAACAAAAAATTATGAGTACAGATTATTGTACGAGACAATATAGAAACGTTTTTGAGAAAGTTAATTAGAAAAAAAGTATTTGATTGGGTAATTGAAGGTTATTTGTTGATGTAAAAAAAATGTAAGGTACCGATTTTAAAGTTGTATTTGGGGTGGGATCACAAGAAATGATTGCAAAAAAATGGGGACCCCAGAAATTCTGGAGGAAAAAATGGTGTCCCTGCTGAAAAGGTTTGAATACCATTGGTCTAGACACATTTTTCCAGGGGAGATGAAGTTTATAAATTGACTGGCTGGGCCGTGGGACAGTGGATGCGCATTTATACATCTAATGGAACCGCTAACAGGCACTACCCGCAGAATGCTGGGATGGTGGTGCTTCAACTCCCTGCTATTAACCAATTAGCATCCAGGATCCAAACAACCTGTTTTATAACATTGCATTGCCTCTGGTTATTGAAAGACATGTCTAAGACTGGTCTATTCATGTATTCTGTAGGCCTATGTATTTGTTTTGTTTTTTTCAGTTATCACTATCTGCCTCTGGTTAATGAAAGACATGTCTAAGACTGGTCTATTCATGTATTCTGCAGGCCTATGTATTTGTTTCGGGTTTTTTCAGTTATCACTATCTGCCTCTGGTTAATGAAAGACATGTCTAAGACTGGTCTATTCATGTATTCTGTAGGCCTATGTATTTGTTTCTTTTTTTTCAGTTATCACTATCTGCCTCTGGTTAATGAAAGACATGTCTAAGACTGGTCTATTCATGTATTCTGCAGGCCTATGTATTTGTTTCGTTTTTTTCAGTTATTACCCTGTTTCTGTCATCACTATCTGTTTTGTTAAAATCTGTTTCCGCCCGGTTTTGAACCGGGGACCTTTCGCGTGTAAGGCGAACGTGATAACCACTACACTACGGAAACTACAAGAAAAAGAGTGGAAGTCATGGAAAATGTTAGGAATGCCCACAAGTCTACCGCCCATAATATCCCAAATAGAGTACCACAGTAGGAGTCATAATACCCATAAGAACTAGCGGTCGAACAGGGAAATGGTTCCAATGGTTTTTCCACCATTCATATTCCCCACAGGGGATTTTAAAAACTATTCAAAAAGGCCTGTGTTTCTTGTTGGCTTACCCTGGCATGGTAACCGTGTAATTCTCTCTAGGACAAGGTGACTTTTATAAAAAAATGCTAATTAACTGCTAATGTGGCTATCATAAAGAACTACAAATGTATTATTTTAAGTGTTTCTAAAATCCCATATGGGAAAAATGAATGGTGGAAAAATGGTTGGAACCATTTCCCTGTTTGACCGCTAGGTTTTATGGGTATTATGACACCTCCACTGTGGGGCTTTCCCCAGTTTTATTTGACAATTTGTATCATGTTAAATATTAGCCACTATCGGGAGCCACTGTCAGTAACAGCCACATACATTTATTTTGGCATACTTTCATTCCGTTGACCTTTCTTTAATCTGTCACATCCTTGTGAATTGTTCCTGACGGTTGCTAGCATTAGTGAATCATATTAAGCTAAAGTATTGCAATAATTTGGGACATGTAGCCTATTTGAATCATTATGGAACTCAGACCACACGTAGCAGGAATTTATTCAGAGCGCCCAAGCTAGCCACCCCAGCAGTGTGCGTTACGCGACTTAAAAGGGTAAGTCCGAATAGCAAATACTGAGAAGTGCGTAGGAAAAGCATGAATTCCTAAATTGGGATCAAGCCCTAAGTGAATAGGCTTACTGTCTAATTTGTGTTTCCGCCCGGTCTCGAACCGGGGACTTTTCGCGTGTTAGGCGAACGTGATAACCACTACACTACGGAAACTGCATGAGTAGGATACTAAGGGTGTGACTTTGGCTGGGTGGGTGGGTGGGTGGGGCATTTATCGCTCTCAGAACCAAATGAAGTCAGAAATGACTTAGTCTATTAACTAAGCAATCAGGCTTGAGATCCCGGGAATTATCGTGTGAATAACTCCTGAATAAGGGCTGATTCACCGTAGGGATGGTTTGGCTGAGCAGCCGGCTCTTGGAAGAGTCTTGGTGGTTCCAAACTTCTTCCTTTTAAGAATGATGGAAGCCACTGTGTTCTTGGGTACCTTCAATGCTGCAGAAATGTATCGGTACCCTTCCCCACGTCTGTGCCTCGACACAATCCTCTCTCGGAGCTCTAGGGACAATTCCTTCCACCTCATGGCTTAGTTTATGCTCTGACATGCACTGTCAACTGTGGAACCTTATATAGACAGACAGGTGTGTGCCTTTTCAAATCATGACCAATCCAGTGAATTTACCACAGGTGGACTCCAATCAAGTTGTAGAAACATCTCAAGGATGATCAATGGAAACAGGATGGACCTGAGCTCAATTTCCAGACTCATAGCAAAGGGTCTGAAAACGTATGTAAATAAGGTATTTTTTAAATCTTTTTTTATGAATTAAAAATGATATGTTATCGCTTTGTCATTATGGGGTATTGTGTGTAGATAGATTTTATTTGACTTAATCCGTTTTCAGAATAAGGCTGTAACGTAACAAAATGTGGAAAAAAGTAAGGGGTCTGAATACTTTCCGAATGCACTGTAGCTATGCAGGCTAGCTACTTTTCCTTTGCTAGCCAGCCAACTAAATCTATCACACAATCACATCAAGCAGCTGAAATGACAGAAAACTGTCTGCACTTTTGTTTGTTTTACCTAGGATTATATTGCCATTTCTTTGGATATATCCATTATAATGACCCTGATAAATGAATTTGCCTGGCTCAGAGAAGCTGTCATTCTGGTCACATTCATACACATCGCACGGTGGAGGTCATCAAAAAAACGGCAACATTGATCCACAGGTTGGAGAGGCAGACAGCAAGGTTTAGACAAACCTCAACTGTTTCAAACCATATGCTAGCCTAGGGGCATTGGGAAATATTGTCTAGACCAGTGATATTTAAAGTCGGGGTCGGGGGGACTGCAGTGGGGATATATATATTCATTATTTAGGAACAAAAAATTATGAGTACAGATTATTGTACGAGACAATATAGAAACGTTTTTGAGAAAGTTAATTAGAAAAAAAGTATTTGATTGGGTAATTGAAGGTTATTTGTTGATGTAAAAAAAATGTAAGGTACCGATTTTAAAGTTGTATTTGGGGTGGGATCACAAGAAATGATTGCAAAAAAATGGGGACCCCAGAAATTCTGGAGGAAAAAATGGTGTCCCTGCTGAAAAGGTTTGAATACCATTGGTCTAGACACATTTTTCCAGGGGAGATGAAGTTTATAAATTGACTGGCTGGGCCGTGGGACAGTGGATGCGCATTTATAAATCTAATGGAACCGCTAACAGGCACTACCCGCAGAATGCTGGGATGGTGGTGCTTCAACTCCCTGCTATTAACCAATTAGCATCCAGGATCCAAACAACCTGTTTTATAACATTGCATTGCCTCTGGTTATTGAAAGACATGTCTAAGACTGGTCTATTCATGTATTCTGTAGGCCTATGTATTTGTTTTGTTTTTTTCAGTTATCACTATCTGCCTCTGGTTAATGAAAGACATGTCTAAGACTGGTCTATTCATGTATTCTGCAGGCCTATGTATTTGTTTCGGTTTTTTTCAGTTATCACTATCTGCCTCTGGTTAATGAAAGACATGTCTAAGACTGGTCTATTCATGTATTCTGTAGGCCTATGTATTTGTTTCTTTTTTTTCAGTTATCACTATCTGCCTCTGGTTAATGAAAGACATGTCTAAGACTGGTCTATTCATGTATTCTGCAGGCCTATGTATTTGTTTCGTTTTTTTCAGTTATTACCCTGTTTCTGTCATCACTATCTGTTTTGTTAAAATCTGTTTCCGCCCGGTTTTGAACCGGGGACCTTTCGCATGTAAGGCGAACGTGATAACCACTACACTACGGAAACTACAAGAAAAAGAGTGGAAGTCATGGAAAATGTTAGGAATGCCCACAAGTCTACCGCCCATAATATCCCAAATAGAGTACCACAGTAGGAGTCATAATACCCATAAGAACTAGCGGTCGAACAGGGAAATGGTTCCAATGGTTTTTCCACCATTCATATTCCCCACAGGGGATTTTAAAAACTATTCAAAAAGGCCTGTGTTTCTTGTTGGCTTACCCTGGCATGGTAACCGTGTAATTCTCTCTAGGACAAGGTGACTTTTATAAAAAAATGCTAATTAACTGCTAATGTGGCTATCATAAAGAACTACAAATGTATTATTTTAAGTGTTTCTAAAATCCCATATGGGAAAAATGAATGGTGGAAAAATGGTTGGAACCATTTCCCTGTTTGACCGCTAGGTTTTATGGGTATTATGACACCTCCACTGTGGGGCTTTCCCCAGTTTTATTTGACAATTTGTATCATGTTAAATATTAGCCACTATCGGGAGCCACTGTCAGTAACAGCCACATACATTTATTTTGGCATACTTTCATTCCGTTGACCTTTCTTTAATCTGTCACATCCTTGTGAATTGTTCCTGACGGTTGCTAGCATTAGTGAATCATATTAAGCTAAAGTATTGCAATAATTTGGGACATGTAGCCTATTTGAATCATTATGGAACTCAGACCACACGTAGCAGGAATTTATTCAGAGCGCCCAAGCTAGCCACCCCAGCAGTGTGCGTTACGCGACTTAAAAGGGTAAGTCCGAATAGCAAATACTGAGAAGTGCGTAGGAAAAGCATGAATTCCTAAATTGGGATCGAGCCCTAAGTGAATAGGCTTACTGTCTAATTTGTTAAATTGTTTTTCCGCCCGGTCTCGAACCGGGGACCTTTCGCGTGTTAGGCGAACGTGATAACCACTACACTACGGAAACTGCATGAGTAGGATACTAAGGGTGTGACTTT
Organism: Salmo salar; assembly: GCF_965601325.2. Taxonomy (NCBI): domain Eukaryota; kingdom Metazoa; phylum Chordata; class Actinopteri; order Salmoniformes; family Salmonidae; genus Salmo; species Salmo salar. Next base: position 12,222,132 of record NC_138304.1, read on the forward strand.
GGCTGGGTGGGTGGGTGGGTGGGGCATTTATCGCTCTCAGAACCAAATGAAGTCAGAAATGACTTAGTCTATTAACTAAGCAATCAGGCTTGAGATCCCGGGAATTATCGTGTGAATAACTCCTGAATAAGGGCTGATTCACCGTAGGGATGGTTTGGCTGAGCAGCCGGCTCTTGGAAGAGTCTTGGTGGTTCCAAACTTCTTCCTTTTAAGAATGATGGAAGCCACTGTGTTCTTGGGTACCTTCAATGCTGCAGAAATGTATCGGTACCCTTCCCCACGTCTGTGCCTCGACACAATCCTCTCTCGGAGCTCTAGGGACAATTCCTTCCACCTCATGGCTTAGTTTATGCTCTGACATGCACTGTCAACTGTGGAACCTTATATAGACAGACAGGTGTGTGCCTTTTCAAATCATGACCAATCCAGTGAATTTACCACAGGTGGACTCCAATCAAGTTGTAGAAACATCTCAAGGATGATCAATGGAAACAGGATGGACCTGAGCTCAATTTCCAGACTCATAGCAAAGGGTCTGAAAACGTATGTAAATAAGGTATTTTTTAAATCTTTTTTTATGAATTAAAAATGATATGTTATCGCTTTGTCATTATGGGGTATTGTGTGTAGATAGATTTTATTTGACTTAATCCGTTTTCAGAATAAGGCTGTAACGTAACAAAATGTGGAAAAAAGTAAGGGGTCTGAATACTTTCCGAATGCACTGTAGCTATGCAGGCTAGCTACTTTTCCTTTGCTAGCCAGCCAACTAAATCTATCACACAATCACATCAAGCAGCTGAAATGACAGAAAACTGTCTGCACTTTTGTTTGTTTTACCTAGGATTATATTGCCATTTCTTTGGATATATCCATTATAATGACCCTGATAAATGAATTTGCCTGGCTCAGAGAAGCTGTCATTCTGGTCACATTCATACACATCGCACGGTGGAGGTCATCAAAAAAACGGCAACATTGATCCACAGGTTGGAGAGGCAGACAGCAAGGTTTAGACAAACCTCAACTGTTTCAAACCATATGCTAGCCTAGGGGCATTGGGAAATATTGTCTAGACCAGTGATATTTAAAGTCGGGGTCGGGGGGACTGCAGTGGGGATATATATATTCATTATTTAGGAACAAAAAATTATGAGTACAGATTATTGTACGAGACAATATAGAAACGTTTTTGAGAAAGTTAATTAGAAAAAAAGTATTTGATTGGGTAATTGAAGGTTATTTGTTGATGTAAAAAAAATGTAAGGTACCGATTTTAAAGTTGTATTTGGGGTGGGATCACAAGAAATGATTGCAAAAAAATGGGGACCCCAGAAATTCTGGAGGAAAAAATGGTGTCCCTGCTGAAAAGGTTTGAATACCATTGGTCTAGACACATTTTTCCAGGGGAGATGAAGTTTATAAATTGACTGGCTGGGCCGTGGGACAGTGGATGCGCATTTATAAATCTAATGGAACCGCTAACAGGCACTACCCGCAGAATGCTGGGATGGTGGTGCTTCAACTCCCTGCTATTAACCAATTAGCATCCAGGATCCAAACAACCTGTTTTATAACATTGCATTGCCTCTGGTTATTGAAAGACATGTCTAAGACTGGTCTATTCATGTATTCTGTAGGCCTATGTATTTGTTTTGTTTTTTTCAGTTATCACTATCTGCCTCTGGTTAATGAAAGACATGTCTAAGACTGGTCTATTCATGTATTCTGCAGGCCTATGTATTTGTTTCGGTTTTTTTCAGTTATCACTATCTGCCTCTGGTTAATGAAAGACATGTCTAAGACTGGTCTATTCATGTATTCTGTAGGCCTATGTATTTGTTTCTTTTTTTTCAGTTATCACTATCTGCCTCTGGTTAATGAAAGACATGTCTAAGACTGGTCTATTCATGTATTCTGCAGGCCTATGTATTTGTTTCGTTTTTTTCAGTTATTACCCTGTTTCTGTCATCACTATCTGTTTTGTTAAAATCTGTTTCCGCCCGGTTTTGAACCGGGGACCTTTCGCGTGTAAGGCGAACGTGATAACCACTACACTACGGAAACTACAAGAAAAAGAGTGGAAGTCATGGAAAATGTTAGGAATGCCCACAAGTCTACCGCCCATAATATCCCAAATAGAGTACCACAGTAGGAGTCATAATACCCATAAGAACTAGCGGTCGAACAGGGAAATGGTTCCAATGGTTTTTCCACCATTCATATTCCCCACAGGGGATTTTAAAAACTATTCAAAAAGGCCTGTGTTTCTTGTTGGCTTACCCTGGCATGGTAACCGTGTAATTCTCTCTAGGACAAGGTGACTTTTATAAAAAAATGCTAATTAACTGCTAATGTGGCTATCATAAAGAACTACAAATGTATTATTTTAAGTGTTTCTAAAATCCCATATGGGAAAAATGAATGGTGGAAAAATGGTTGGAACCATTTCCCTGTTTGACCGCTAGGTTTTATGGGTATTATGACACCTCCACTGTGGGGCTTTCCCCAGTTTTATTTGACAATTTGTATCATGTTAAATATTAGCCACTATCGGGAGCCACTGTCAGTAACAGCCACATACATTTATTTTGGCATACTTTCATTCCGTTGACCTTTCTTTAATCTGTCACATCCTTGTGAATTGTTCCTGACGGTTGCTAGCATTAGTGAATCATATTAAGCTAAAGTATTGCAATAATTTGGGACATGTAGCCTATTTGAATCATTATGGAACTCAGACCACACGTAGCAGGAATTTATTCAGAGCGCCCAAGCTAGCCACCCCAGCAGTGTGCGTTACGCGACTTAAAAGGGTAAGTCCGAATAGCAAATACTGAGAAGTGCGTAGGAAAAGCATGAATTCCTAAATTGGGATCGAGCCCTAAGTGAATAGGCTTACTGTCTAATTTGTTAAATTGTGTTTCCGCCCGGTCTCGAACCGGGGACCTTTCGCGTGTTAGGCGAACGTGATAACCACTACACTACGGAAACTGCATGAGTAGGATACTAAGGGTGTGACTTTGGCTGGGTGGGTGGGTGGGTGGGGCATTTATCGCTCTCAGAACCAAATGAAGTCAGAAATGACTTAGTCTATTAACTAAGCAATCAGGCTTGAGATCCCGGGAATTATCGTGTGAATAACTCCTGAATAAGGGCTGATTCACCGTAGGGATGGTTTGGCTGAGCAGCCGGCTCTTGGAAGAGTCTTGGTGGTTCCAAACTTCTTCCTTTTAAGAATGATGGAAGCCACTGTGTTCTTGGGTACCTTCAATGCTGCAGAAATGTATCGGTACCCTTCCCCACGTCTGTGCCTCGACACAATCCTCTCTCGGAGCTCTAGGGACAATTCCTTCCACCTCATGGCTTAGTTTATGCTCTGACATGCACTGTCAACTGTGGAACCTTATATAGACAGACAGGTGTGTGCCTTTTCAAATCATGACCAATCCAGTGAATTTACCACAGGTGGACTCCAATCAAGTTGTAGAAACATCTCAAGGATGATCAATGGAAACAGGATGGACCTGAGCTCAATTTCCAGACTCATAGCAAAGGGTCTGAAAACGTATGTAAATAAGGTATTTTTTAAATCTTTTTTTATGAATTAAAAATGATATGTTATCGCTTTGTCATTATGGGGTATTGTGTGTAGATAGATTTTATTTGACTTAATCCGTTTTCAGAATAAGGCTGTAACGTAACAAAATGTGGAAAAAAGTAAGGGGTCTGAATACTTTCCGAATGCACTGTAGCTATGCAGGCTAGCTACTTTTCCTTTGCTAGCCAGCCAACTAAATCTATCACACAATCACATCAAGCAGCTGAAATGACAGAAAACTGTCTGCACTTTTGTTTGTTTTACCTAGGATTATATTGCCATTTCTTTGGATATATCCATTATAATGACCCTGATAAATGAATTTGCCTGGCTCAGAGAAGCTGTCATTCTGGTCACATTCATACACATCGCACGGTGGAGGTCATCAAAAAAACGGCAACATTGATCCACAGGTTGGAGAGGCAGACAGCAAGGTTTAGACAAACCTCAACTGTTTCAAACCATATGCTAGCCTAGGGGCATTGGGAAATATTGTCTAGACCAGTGATATTTAAAGTCGGGGTCGGGGGGACTGCAGTGGGGATATATATATTCATTATTTAGGAACAAAAAATTATGAGTACAGATTATTGTACGAGACAATATAGAAACGTTTTTGAGAAAGTTAATTAGAAAAAAAGTATTTGATTGGGTAATTGAAGGTTATTTGTTGATGTAAAAAAAATGTAAGGTACCGATTTTAAAGTTGTATTTGGGGTGGGATCACAAGAAATGATTGCAAAAAAACGGGGACCCCAGAAATTCTGGAGGAAAAAATGGTGTCCCTGCTGAAAAGGTTTGAATACCATTGGTCTAGACACATTTTTCCAGGGGAGATGAAGTTTATAAATTGACTGGCTGGGCCGTGGGACAGTGGATGCGCATTTATAAATCTAATGGAACCGCTAACAGGCACTACCCGCAGAATGCTGGGATGGTGGTGCTTCAACTCCCTGCTATTAACCAATTAGCATCCAGGATCCAAACAACCTGTTTTATAACATTGCATTGCCTCTGGTTATTGAAAGACATGTCTAAGACTGGTCTATTCATGTATTCTGTAGGCCTATGTATTTGTTTTGTTTTTTTCAGTTATCACTATCTGCCTCTGGTTAATGAAAGACATGTCTAAGACTGGTCTATTCATGTATTCTGCAGGCCTATGTATTTGTTTCGGTTTTTTTCAGTTATCACTATCTGCCTCTGGTTAATGAAAGACATGTCTAAGACTGGTCTATTCATGTATTCTGTAGGCCTATGTATTTGTTTCTTTTTTTTCAGTTATCACTATCTGCCTCTGGTTAATGAAAGACATGTCTAAGACTGGTCTATTCATGTATTCTGTAGGCCTATGTATTTGTTTCGTTTTTTTCAGTTATGACCCTGTTTCTGTCATCACTATCTGTTTTGTTAAAATTTGTTTCCGCCCGGTTTCGAACCGGGGACCTTTCGCGTGTGAGGCGAACGTGATAACCACTACACTACAGAAACTGCAAGAAAAAGAGTGGAAGTCATGGAAAATGTTAGGAATGCCCACAAGTCTACCGCCCATAATATCCCAAATAGAGTACCACAGTAGGAGTCATAATACCCATAAGAACTAGCGGTCGAACAGGGAAATGGTTCCAATCGTTTTTCCAGCGTTCATATTCCCCACAGGGGATTTTAAAAACAATTACAAAAGGCCTGTGTTTCTTGTTGGCTTACCCTGGCATGGTAACCGTGTAATTCTCTCTAGGACAAGGTGACTTTTATAAAAAATGCTAATTAACTGCTAATGTGGCTATCATAAAGAACTACAAATGTATTATTTTAAGTGTTTCTAAAATCCCATATGGGAAAAATGAATGGTGGAAAAATGGTTGGAACCATTTCCCTGTTTGACCGCTAGGTTTTATGGGTATTATGACACCTCCACTGTGGGGCTTTCCCCAGTTTTATTTGACAATTTGTATCATGTTAAATATTAGCCACTATCGGGAGCCACTGTCAGTAACAGCCACATACATTTATTTTGGCATACTTTCATTCCGTTGACCTTTCTTTAATCTGTCACATCCTTGTGAATTGTTCCTGAGGGTTGCTAGCATTAGTGAATCATATTAAGCTAAAGTATTGCAATAATTTGGGACATGTAGCCTATTTGAATCATTATGGAACTCAGACCACACGTAGCAGGAATTTATTCAGAGCGCCCAAGCTAGCCACCCCAGCAGAGTGCGTTACGCGACTTAAAAGGGTAAGTCTGAATAGCAAATACTGAGAAGTGCGTAGGAAAAGCATGAATTCCTAAATTGGGATCGAGCCCTAAGTGAATAGGTGTACTATCTAATTTGTTAAAATGTGTTTCCGCCCGGTCTCGAACCGGGGACCTTTCGCGTGTTAGGCGAACGTGATAACCGCTACACTACGGAAACTGCGTCAGTGGGATACTAAGGGTGTGACTTTGGCTGGGTGGGTGGGTGGGTGGGGCATTTATCGCTCTCAGAACCAAATGAAGTCAGAAATGACTTAGTCCATTAACTAAGCAATAAGGCTTGAGATCCCGGGAATTATCGTGTGAATAACTCCTGAATAAGGGCTGATTCACCGTAGGGATGGTTTGGCTGAGCAGCCGGCTCTTGGAAGAGTCTTGGTGGTTCCAAACTTCTTCCTATTAAGAATGATGGAAGCCACTGTGTTCTTGGGTACCTTCAATGCTGCAGAAATGTATCGGTACCCTTCCCCACGTCTGTGCCTCGACACAATCCTGTCTCGGAGCTCTAGGGACAATTCCTTCCACCTCATGGCTTAGTTTATGCTCTGACATGCACTGTCAACTGTGGAACCTTATATAGACAGACAGGTGTGTGCCGTTTCAAATCATGACCAATCCATTGAATTTACCACAGGTGGACTCCAATCAAGTTGTAGAAACATCTCAAGGATGATCAATGGAAACAGGATGGACCTGAGCTCAATTTCCAGACTCATAGCAAAGGGTCTGAAAACGTATGTAAATAAGGTATTTTTTAAATCTTTTTTTATGAATTAAAAATGATATGTTATCGCTTTGTCATTATGGGGTATTGTGTGTAGATAGATTTTATTTGACTTAATCCGTTTTCAGAATAAGGCTGTAACGTAACAAAATGTGGAAAAAAGTAAGGGGTCTGAATACTTTCCGAATGCACTGTAGCTATGCAGGCTAGCTACTTTTCTTTTGCTAGCCAGCCAACTAAATCTATCACACAATCACATCAAGCAGCTGAAATGACAGAAAACTGTCTGCACTTTTGTTTGTTTTACCTAGGATTATATTGCCATTTCTTTGGATATATCCATTATAATGAACCTGATAAATGAATTTGCCTGGCTCAGAGAAGCTGTCATTCTGGTCACATTCATACACATCGCACGGTGGAGGTCACCAAAAAAACGGCAACATTGATCCACAGGTTGGAGAGGCAGACAGCAAGGTTTAGACAAACCTCAACTGTTTGAAACCATATGCTAGCCTAGGGGCATTGGGAAATATTGTCTAGACCAGTGATATTTAAAGTCGGGGTCGGGGGGACTGCAGTGGGGATATATATATTCATTATTTAGGAACAAAAAATTATGAGTACAGATTATTGTACGAGACAATATAGAAACGTTTTTGAGAAAGTTAATTAGAAAAAAAGTATTTGATTGGGTAATTGAAGGTTATTTGTTGATGTAAAAAAAAATGTAACGTACCGATTTTAAAGTTGTATTTGGGGTGGGATCACAAGAAATGATTGCAAAAAAATGGGGACCCCAGAAATTCTGGAGGAAAAAATGGTGTCCCTGCTGAAAAGGTTTGAATACCATTGGTCTAGACACATTTTTCCAGGGGAGATGAAGTTTATAAATTGACTGGCTGGGCCGTGGAACAGTGGATGCGCATTTATAAATCTAATGGAACCGCTAACAGACACTACCTGCAGAATGCTGGGATGGTGGTGCTTCGGCTCCCTGCTATTAACCAATTAGCATCCAGGATCCAAACAACCTGTTTTATAACATTGCATTGCCTCTGGTTATTGAAAGACATGTCTAAGACTGGTCTATTCATGTATTCTGCAGGCCTATGTATTTGTTTCGTTTTTTTCAGTTATCACTATCTGCCTCTGGTTATTGAAAGACATGTCTAAGACTGGTCTATTCATGTATTCTGTAGACCTATGTATTTGTTTAGTTTTTTTTCACTTATCACTATCTGCCTCTGGTTATTGAAAGACATGTCTAAGACTGGTCTATTCATGTATTCTGCAGGCCTATGTATTTGTTTCGTTTTTTTCAGTTATGACCCTGTTTCTGTCATCACTATCTGTTTTGTTAAAATTTGTTTCCACCCGGTTTCGAACCGGGGACCTTTCGCGTGTGAGGCGAACGTGATAACCACTACACTACAGAAACTACAAGAAAAACAGTGGAAGTCATGGAAAATGTTAGGAATGCCCACAAGTCTACCGCCCATAATATCCCAAATAGAGTACCACAGTAGGAGTCATAATACCCATAAGAACTAGCGGTCGAACAGGGAAATGGTTCCAATCGTTTTTCCACCATTCATATTCCCAACAGGGGATTTTAAAAACAGTTAAAAAAGGCCTGTGTTTCTTGTTGGCTTACCCTGGCATGGTAACCGTGTAATTCTCTCTCGGACAAGGTGACTTTTATAAAAAATATTCGCCTGTATTTACCCCCCCAAAATTAAATGCTAATTAACTGCTAATGTGGCTATCATAAAGAACTACAAATGTATTATTTTAAGTGTTTCTAAAATCCCATATGGGAAAAATGAATGGTGGAAAAATGGTTGGAACCATTTCCCTGTTTGACCGCTAGGTTTTATGGGTATTATGACACCTCCACTGTGGGGCTTTCCCCAGTTTTATTTGACAATTTGTATCATGTTAAATATTAGCCACTATCGGGAGCCACTGTCAGTAACAGCCACATACATTTATTTTGGCATACTTTCATTCCGTTGACCTTTCTTTAATCTGTCACATCCTTGTGAATTGTTCCTGAGGATTGCTAGCATTAGTGAATCATATTAAGCTAAAGTATTGCAATAATTTGGGACATGTAGCCTATTTGAATCATTATGGAACTCAGACCACACGTAGCAGGAATTTATTCAGAGCGCCCAAGCTAGCCACCCCAGCAGAGTGCGTTACGCGACTTAAAAGGGTAAGTCTGAATAGCAAATACTGAGAAGTGCGTAGGAAAAGCATGAATTCCTAAATTGGGATCGAGCCCTAAGTGAATAGGTGTACTATCTAATTTGTTAAAATGTGTTTCCGCCCGGTCTCGAACCGGGGACCTTTCGCGTGTTAGGCGAACGTGATAACCGCTACACTACGGAAACTGCATGAGTAGCATACTAAGGGTGTGACTTTGGCTGGGTGGGTGGGTGGGTGGGGCATTTATCGCTCTCAGAACCAAATGAAGTCAGAAATGACTTAGTCCATTAACTAAGCAATAAGGCTTGAGATCCCGGGAATTATCGTGTGAATAACTCCTGAATAAGGGCTGATTCACCGTAGGGATGGTTTGGCTGAGCAGCCGGCTCTTGGAAGAGTCTTGGTGGTTCCAAACTTCTTCCTTTTAAGAATGATGGAAGCCACTGTGTTCTTGGGTACCTTCAATGCTGCAGAAATGTATCGGTACCCTTCCCCACGTCTGTGCCTCGACACAATCCTCTCTCGGAGCTCTAGGGACAATTCCTTCCACCTCATGGCTTAGTTTATGCTCTGACATGCACTGTCAACTGTGGAACCTTATATAGACAGACAGGTGTGTGCCTTTTCAAATCATGACCAATCCATTGAATTTACCACAGGTGGACTCCAATCAAGTTGTAGAAACATCTCAAGGATGATCAATGGAAACAGGATGGACCTGAGCTCAATTTCCAGACTCATAGCAAAGGGTCTGAAAACGTATGTAAATAAGGTATTTTTTAAATCTTTTTTTATGAATTAAAAATGATATGTTATCGCTTTGTCATTATGGGGTATTGTGTGTAGATAGATTTTATTTGACTTAATCCGTTTTCAGAATAAGGCTGTGACGTAACAAAATGTGGAAAAAAGTAAGGGGTCTGAATACTTTCCGAATGCACTGTAGCTATGCAGGCTAGCTACTTTTCTTTTGCTAGCCAGCCAACTAAATCTATCACACAATCACATCAAGCAGCTGAAATGACAGAAAACTGTCTGCACTTTTGTTTGTTTTACCTAGGATTATATTGCCATTTCTTTGGATATATCCATTATAATGAACCTGATAAATGAATTTGCCTGGCTCAGAGAAGCTGTCATTCTGGTCACATTCATACACATCGCACGGTGGAGGTCACCAAAAAAACGGCAACATTGATCCACAGGTTGGAGAGGCAGACAGCAAGGTTTAGACAAACCTCAACTGTTTGAAACCATATGCTAGCCTAGGGGCATTGGGAAATATTGTCTAGACCAGTGATATTTAAAGTCGGGGTCGGGGGGACTGCAGTGGGGATATATATATTCATTATTTAGGAACAAAAAATTATGAGTACAGATTATTGTACGAGACAATATAGAAACGTTTTTGAGAAAGTTAATTAGAAAAAAAGTATTTGATTGGGTAATTGAAGGTTATTTGTTGATGTAAAAAAAATGTAAGGTACCGATTTTAAAGTTGTATTTGGGGTGGGATCACAAGAAATGATTGCAAAAAAATGGGGACCCCAGAAATTCTGGAGGAAAAAATGGTGTCCCTGCTGAAAAGGTTTGAATACCATTGGTCTAGACACATTTTTCCAGGGGAGATGAAGTTTATAAATTGACTGGCTGGGCCGTGGGACAGTGGATGCGCATTTATAAATCTAATGGAACCGCTAACAGGCACTACCCGCAGAATGCTGGGATGGTGGTGCTTCAACTCCCTGCTATTAACCAATTAGCATCCAGGATCCAAACAACCTGTTTTATAACATTGCATTGCCTCTGGTTATTGAAAGACATGTCTAAGACTGGTCTATTCATGTATTCTGTAGGCCTATGTATTTGTTTTGTTTTTTTCAGTTATCACTATCTGCCTCTGGTTAATGAAAGACATGTCTAAGACTGGTCTATTCATGTATTCTGCAGGCCTATGTATTTGTTTCGGTTTTTTTCAGTTATCACTATCTGCCTCTGGTTAATGAAAGACATGTCTAAGACTGGTCTATTCATGTATTCTGTAGGCCTATGTATTTGTTTCTTTTTTTTCAGTTATCACTATCTGCCTCTGGTTAATGAAAGACATGTCTAAGACTGGTCTATTCATGTATTCTGCAGGCCTATGTATTTGTTTCGTTTTTTTCAGTTATTACCCTGTTTCTGTCATCACTATCTGTTTTGTTAAAATCTGTTTCCGCCCGGTTTTGAACCGGGGACCTTTCGCGTGTAAGGCGAACGTGATAACCACTACACTACGGAAACTACAAGAAAAAGAGTGGAAGTCATGGAAAATGTTAGGAATGCCCACAAGTCTACCGCCCATAATATCCCAAATAGAGTACCACAGTAGGAGTCATAATACCCATAAGAACTAGCGGTCGAACAGGGAAATGGTTCCAATGGTTTTTCCACCATTCATATTCCCCACAGGGGATTTTAAAAACTATTCAAAAAGGCCTGTGTTTCTTGTTGGCTTACCCTGGCATGGTAACCGTGTAATTCTCTCTAGGACAAGGTGACTTTTATAAAAAATGCTAATTAACTGCTAATGTGGCTATCATAAAGAACTACAAATGTATTATTTTAAGTGTTTCTAAAATCCCATATGGGAAAAATGAATGGTGGAAAAATGGTTGGAACCATTTCCCTGTTTGACCGCTAGGTTTTATGGGTATTATGACACCTCCACTGTGGGGCTTTCCCCAGTTTTATTTGACAATTTGTATCATGTTAAATATTAGCCACTATCGGGAGCCACTGTCAGTAACAGCCACATACATTTATTTTGGCATACTTTCATTCCGTTGACCTTTCTTTAATCTGTCACATCCTTGTGAATTGTTCCTGAGGGTTGCTAGCATTAGTGAATCATATTAAGCTAAAGTATTGCAATAATTTGGGACATGTAGCCTATTTGAATCATTATGGAACTCAGACCACACGTAGCAGGAATTTATTCAGAGCGCCCAAGCTAGCCACCCCAGCAGAGTGCGTTACGCGACTTAAAAGGGTAAGTCTGAATAGCAAATACTGAGAAGTGCGTAGGAAAAGCATGAATTCCTAAATTGGGATCGAGCCCTAAGTGAATAGGCTTACTGTCTAATTTGTTAAAATGTGTTTCCGCCCGGTCTCGAACCGGGGACCTTTCGCGTGTTAGGCGAACGTGATAACCACTACACTACGGAAACTGCATGAGTAGGATACTAAGGGTGTGACTTTGGCTGGGTGGGTGGGTGGGTGGGGCATTTATCGCTCTCAGAACCAAATGAAGTCAGAAATGACTTAGTCCATTAACTAAGCAATCAGGCTTGAGATCCCGGGAATTATCGTGTGAATAACTCCTGAATAAGGGCTGATTCACCGTAGGGATGGTTTGGCTGAGCAGCCGGCTCTTGGAAGAGTCTTGGTGGTTCCAAACTTCTTCCTTTTAAGAATGATGGAAGCCACTGTGTTCTTGGGTACCTTCAATGCTGCAGAAATGTATCGGTACCCTTCCCCACGTCTGTGCCTCGACACAATCCTCTCTCGGAGCTCTAGGGACAATTCCTTCCACCTCATGGCTTAGTTTATGCTCTGACATGCACTGTCAACTGTGGAACCTTATATAGACAGACAGGTGTGTGCCTTTTCAAATCATGACCAATCCATTGAATTTACCACAGGTGGACTCCAATCAAGTTGTAGAAACATCTCAAGGATGATCAATGGAAACAGGATGGACCTGAGCTCAATTTCCAGCCTCATAGCAAAGGGTCTGAAAACGTATGTAAATAAGGTATTTTTTAAATCTTTTTTTATGAATTAAAAATGATATGTTATCGCTTTGTCATTATGGGGTATTGTGTGTAGATAGATTTTATTTGACTTAATCCGTTTTCAGAATAAGGCTGTAACGTAACAAAATGTGGAAAAAAGTAAGGGGTCTGAATACTTTCCGAATGCACTGTAGCTATGCAGGCTAGCTACTTTTCCTTTGCTAGCCAGCCAACTAAATCTATCACACAATCACATCAAGCAGCTGAAATGACAGAAAACTGTCTGCACTTTTGTTTGTTTTACCTAGGATTATATTGCCATTTCTTTGGATATATCCATTATAATGACCCTGATAAATGAATTTGCCTGGCTCAGAGAAGCTGTCATTCTGGTCACATTCATACACATCGCACGGTGGAGGTCATCAAAAAAACGGCAACATTGATCCACAGGTTGGAGAGGCAGACAGCAAGGTTTAGACAAACCTCAACTGTTTCAAACCATATGCTAGCCTAGGGGCATTGGGAAATATTGTCTAGACCAGTGATATTTAAAGTCGGGGTCGGGGGGACTGCAGTGGGGATATATATATTCATTATTTAGGAACAAAAAATTATGAGTACAGATTATTGTACGAGACAATATAGAAACGTTTTTGAGAAAGTTAATTAGAAAAAAAGTATTTGATTGGGTAATTGAAGGTTATTTGTTGATGTAAAAAAAAATGTAACGTACCGATTTTAAAGTTGTATTTGGGGTGGGATCACAAGAAATGATTGCAAAAAAATGGGGACCCCAGAAATTCTGGAGGAAAAAATGGTGTCCCTGCTGAAAAGGTTTGAATACCATTGGTCTAGACACATTTTTCCAGGGGAGATGAAGTTTATAAATTGACTGGCTGGGCCGTGGGACAGTGGATGCGCATTTATAAATCTAATGGAACCGCTAACAGGCACTACCCGCAGAATGCTGGGATGGTGGTGCTTCAACTCCCTGCTATTAACCAATTAGCATCCAGGATCCAAACAACCTGTTTTATAACATTGCATTGCCTCTGGTTATTGAAAGACATGTCTAAGACTGGTCTATTCATGTATTCTGTAGGCCTATGTATTTGTTTTGTTTTTTTCAGTTATCACTATCTGCCTCTGGTTAATGAAAGACATGTCTAAGACTGGTCTATTCATGTATTCTGTAGGCCTATGTATTTGTTTCTTTTTTTTCAGTTATCACTATCTGCCTCTGGTTAATGAAAGACATGTCTAAGACTGGTCTATTCATGTATTCTGTAGGCCTATGTATTTGTTTCGTTTTTTTCAGTTATGACCCTGTTTCTGTCATCACTATCTGTTTTGTTAAAATTTGTTTCCGCCCGGTTTCGAACCGGGGACCTTTCGCGTGTGAGGCGAACGTGATAACCACTACACTACAGAAACTGCAAGAAAAAGAGTGGAAGTCATGGAAAATGTTAGGAATGCCCACAAGTCTACCGCCCATAATATCCCAAATAGAGTACCACAGTAGGAGTCATAATACCCATAAGAACTAGCGGTCGAACAGGGAAATGGTTCCAATCGTTTTTCCAGCGTTCATATTCCCCACAGGGGATTTTAAAAACAATTACAAAAGGCCTGTGTTTCTTGTTGGCTTACCCTGGCATGGTAACCGTGTAATTCTCTCTAGGACAAGGTGACTTTTATAAAAAATGCTAATTAACTGCTAATGTGGCTATCATAAAGAACTACAAATGTATTATTTTAAGTGTTTCTAAAATCCCATATGGGAAAAATGAATGGTGGAAAAATGGTTGGAACCATTTCCCTGTTTGACCGCTAGGTTTTATGGGTATTATGACACCTCCACTGTGGGGCTTTCCCCAGTTTTATTTGACAATTTGTATCATGTTAAATATTAGCCACTATCGGGAGCCACTGTCAGTAACAGCCACATACATTTATTTTGGCATACTTTCATTCCGTTGACCTTTCTTTAATCTGTCACATCCTTGTGAATTGTTCCTGAGGGTTGCTAGCATTAGTGAATCATATTAAGCTAAAGTATTGCAATAATTTGGGACATGTAGCCTATTTGAATCATTATGGAACTCAGACCACACGTAGCAGGAATTTATTCAGAGCGCCCAAGCTAGCCACCCCAGCAGAGTGCGTTACGCGACTTAAAAGGGTAAGTCTGAATAGCAAATACTGAGAAGTGCGTAGGAAAAGCATGAATTCCTAAATTGGGATCGAGCCCTAAGTGAATAGGTGTACTATCTAATTTGTTAAAATGTGTTTCCGCCCGGTCTCGAACCGGGGACCTTTCGCGTGTTAGGCGAACGTGATAACCGCTACACTACGGAAACTGCATGAGTAGGATACTAAGGGTGTGACTTTGGCTGGGTGGGTGGGTGGGTGGGGCATTTATCGCTCTCAGAACCAAATGAAGTCAGAAATGACTTAGTCCATTAACTAAGCAATAAGGCTTGAGATCCCGGGAATTATCGTGTGAATAACTCCTGAATAAGGGCTGATTCACCGTAGGGATGGTTTGGCTGAGCAGCCGGCTCTTGGAAGAGTCTTGGTGGTTCCAAACTTCTTCCTTTTAAGAATGATGGAAGCCACTGTGTTCTTGGGTACCTTCAATGCTGCAGAAATGTATCGGTACCCTTCCCCACGTCTGTGCCTCGACACAATCCTCTCTCGGAGCTCTAGGGACAATTCCTTCCACCTCATGGCTTAGTTTATGCTCTGACATGCACTGTCAACTGTGGAACCTTATATAGACAGACAGGTGTGTGCCTTTTCAAATCATGACCAATCCATTGAATTTACCACAGGTGGACTCCAATCAAGTTGTAGAAACATCTCAAGGATGATCAATGGAAACAGGATGGACCTGAGCTCAATTTCCAGACTCATAGCAAAGGGTCTGAAAACGTATGTAAATAAGGTATTTTTTAAATCTTTTTTTATGAATTAAAAATGATATGTTATCGCTTTGTCATTATGGGGTATTGTGTGTAGATAGATTTTATTTGACTTAATCCGTTTTCAGAATAAGGCTGTAACGTAACAAAATGTGGAAAAAAGTAAGGGGTCTGAATACTTTCCGAATGCACTGTAGCTATGCAGGCTAGCTACTTTTCCTTTGCTAGCCAGCCAACTAAATCTATCACACAATCACATCAAGCAGCTGAAATGACAGAAAACTGTCTGCACTTTTGTTTGTTTTACCTAGGATTATATTGCCATTTCTTTGGATATATCCATTATAATGACCCTGATAAATGAATTTGCCTGGCTCAGAGAAGCTGTCATTCTGGTCACATTCATACACATCGCACGGTGGAGGTCACCAAAAAAACGGCAACATTGATCCACAGGTTGGAGAGGCAGACAGCAAGGTTTAGACAAACCTCAACTGTTTCAAACCATATGCTAGCCTAGGGGCATTGGGAAATATTGTCTAGACCAGTGATATTTAAAGTCGGGGTCGGGGGGACTGCAGTGGGGATATATATATTCATTATTTAGGAACAAAAAATTATGAGTACAGATTATTGTACGAGACAATATAGAAACGTTTTTGAGAAAGTTAATTAGAAAAAAAGTATTTGATTGGGTAATTGAAGGTTATTTGTTGATGTAAAAAAAAATGTAACGTACCGATTTTAAAGTTGTATTTGGGGTGGGATCACAAGAAATGATTGCAAAAAAATGGGGACCCCAGAAATTCTGGAGGAAAAAATGGTGTCCCTGCTGAAAAGGTTTGAATACCATTGGTCTAGACACATTTTTCCAGGGGAGATGAAGTTTATAAATTGACTGGCTGGGCCGTGGAACAGTGGATGCGCATTTATAAATCTAATGGAACCGCTAACAGGCACTACCTGCAGAATGCTGGGATGGTGGTGCTTCAACTCCCTGCTATTAACCAATTAGCATCCAGGATCCAAACAACCTGTTTTATAACATTGCATTGCCTCTGGTTATTGAAAGACATGTCTAAGACTGGTCTATTCATGTATTCTGCAGGCCTATGTATTTGTTTCGTTTTTTTCAGTTATCACTATCTGCCTCTGGTTAATGAAAGACATGTCTAAGACTGGTCTATTCATGTATTCTGCAGGCCTATGTATTTGTTTCGTTTTTTTCAGTTATGACCCTGTTTCTGTCATCACTATCTGTTTTGTTAAAATTTGTTTCCGCCCGGTTTCGAACCGGGGACCTTTCGCGTGTGAGGCGAACGTGATAACCACTACACTACAGAAACTACAAGAAAAAGAGTGGAAGTCATGGAAAATGTTAGGAATGCCCACAAGTCTACCGCCCATAATATCCCAAATAGAGTACCACAGTAGGAGTCATAATACCCATAAGAACTAGCGGTCGAACAGGGAAATGGTTCCAATCGTTTTTCCACCATTCATATTCCCCACAGGGGATTTTAAAAACAGTTAAAAAAGGCCTGTGTTTCTTGTTGGCTTACCCTGGCATGGTAACCGTGTAATTCTCTCTCGGACAAGGTGACTTTTATAAAAAATATTCGCCTGTATTTACCCCCCCAAAATTAAATGCTAATTAACTGCTAATGTGGCTATCATAAAGAACTACAAATGTATTATTTTAAGTGTTTCTAAAATCCCATATGGGAAAAATGAATGGTGGAAAAATGGTTGGAACCATTTCCCTGTTTGACCGCTAGGTTTTATGGGTATTATGACACCTCCACTGTGGGGCTTTCCCCAGTTTTATTTGACAATTTGTATCATGTTAAATATTAGCCACTATCGGGAGCCACTGTCAGTAACAGCCACATACATTTATTTTGGCATACTTTCATTCCGTTGACCTTTCTTTAATCTGTCACATCCTTGTGAATTGTTCCTGAGGGTTGCTAGCATTAGTGAATCATATTAAGCTAAAGTATTGCAATAATTTGGGACATGTAGCCTATTTGAATCATTATGGAACTCAGACCACACGTAGCAGGAATTTATTCAGAGCGCCCAAGCTAGCCACCCCAGCAGAGTGCGTTACGCGACTTAAAAGGGTAAGTCTGAATAGCAAATACTGAGAAGTGCGTAGGAAAAGCATGAATTCCTAAATTGGG
Organism: Salmo salar; assembly: GCF_965601325.2. Taxonomy (NCBI): domain Eukaryota; kingdom Metazoa; phylum Chordata; class Actinopteri; order Salmoniformes; family Salmonidae; genus Salmo; species Salmo salar. Next base: position 12,239,817 of record NC_138304.1, read on the forward strand.
ATCGAGCCCTAAGTGAATAGGTGTACTATCTAATTTGTTAAAATGTGTTTCCGCCCGGTCTCGAACCGGGGACCTTTCGCGTGTTAGGCGAACGTGATAACCGCTACACTACGGAAACTGCGTGAGTAGCATACTAAGGGTGTGACTTTGGCTGGGTGGGTGGGTGGGTGGGGCATTTATCGCTCTCAGAACCAAATGAAGTCAGAAATGACTTAGTCCATTAACTAAGCAATAAGGCTTGAGATCCCGGGAATTATCGTGTGAATAACTCCTGAATAAGGGCTGATTCACCGTTTGGATGGTTTGGCTGAGCAGCCGGCTCTTGGAAGAGTCTTGGTGGTTCCAAACTTCTTCCTTTTAAGAATGATGGAAGCCACTGTGTTCTTGGGTACCTTCAATGCTGCAGAAATGTATCGGTACCCTTCCCCACGTCTGTGCCTCGACACAATCCTGTCTCGGAGCTCTAGGGACAATTCCTTCCACCTCATGGCTTAGTTTATGCTCTGACATGCACTGTCAACTGTGGAACCTTATATAGACAGACAGGTGTGTGCCTTTTCAAATCATGACCAATCCATTGAATTTACCACAGGTGGACTCCAATCAAGTTGTAGAAACATCTCAAGGATGATCAATGGAAACAGGATGGACCTGAGCTCAATTTCCAGACTCATAGCAAAGGGTCTGAAAACGTATGTAAATAAGGTATTTTTTAAATCTTTTTTTATGAATTAAAAATGAGATGTTATCGCTTTGTCATTATGGGGTATTGTGTGTAGATAGATTTTATTTGACTTAATCCGTTTTCAGAATAAGGCTGTAACGTAACAAAATGTGGAAAAAAGTAAGGGGTCTGAATACTTTCCGAATGCACTGTAGCTATGCAGGCTAGCTACTTTTCTTTTGCTAGCCAGCCAACTAAATCTATCACACAATCACATCAAGCAGCTGAAATGACAGAAAACTGTCTGCACGTTTGTTTGTTTTACCTAGGATTATATTGCCATTTCTTTGGATATATCCATTATAATGAACCTGATAAATGAATTTGCCTGGCTCAGAGAAGCTGTCATTCTGGTCACATTCATACACATCGCACGGTGGAGGTCACCAAAAAAACGGCAACATTGATCCACAGGTTGGAGAGGCAGACAGCAAGGTTTAGACAAACCTCAACTGTTTCAAACCATATGCTAGCCTAGGGGCATTGGGAAATATTGTCTAGACCAGTGATATTTAAAGTCGGGGTCGGGGGGACTGCAGTGGGGATATATATATTCATTATTTAGGAACAAAAAATTATGAGTACAGATTATTGTACGAGACAATATAGAAACGTTTTTGAGAAAGTTAATTAGAAAAAAAGTATTTGATTGGGTAATTGAAGGTTATTTGTTGATGTAAAAAAAAATGTAACGTACCGATTTTAAAGTTGTATTTGGGGTGGGATCACAAGAAATGATTGCAAAAAAATGGGGACCCCAGAAATTCTGGAGGAAAAAATGGTGTCCCTGCTGAAAAGGTTTGAATACCATTGGTCTAGACACATTTTTCCAGGGGAGATGAAGTTTATAAATTGACTGGCTGGGCCGTGGAACAGTGGATGCGCATTTATAAATCTAATGGAACCGCTAACAGGCACTACCTGCAGAATGCTGGGATGGTGGTGCTTCAACTCCCTGCTATTAACCAATTAGCATCCAGGATCCAAACAACCTGTTTTATAACATTGCATTGCCTCTGGTTATTGAAAGACATGTCTAAGACTGGTCTATTCATGTATTCTGCAGGCCTATGTATTTGTTTCGTTTTTTTCAGTTATCACTATCTGCCTCTGGTTAATGAAAGACATGTCTAAGACTGGTCTATTCATGTATTCTGTAGGCCTATGTATTTGTTTAGTTTTTTTTCACTTATCACTATCTGCCTCTGGTTATTGAAAGACATGTCTAAGACTGGTCTATTCATGTATTCTGCAGGCCTATGTATTTGTTTCGTTTTTTTCAGTTATGACCCTGTTTCTGTCATCACTATCTGTTTTGTTAAAATTTGTTTCCGCCCGGTTTCGAACCGGGGACCTTTCGCGTGTGAGGCGAACGTGATAACCACTACACTACAGAAACTACAACAAAAAGAGTGGAAGTCATGGAAAATGTTAGGAATGCCCACAAGTCTACCGCCCATAATATCCCAAATAGAGTACCACAGTAGGAGTCATAATACCCATAAGAACTAGCGGTCGAACAGGGAAATGGTTCCAATCGTTTTTCCACCATTCATATTCCCCACAGGGGATTTTAAAAACAGTTAAAAAAGGCCTGTGTTTCTTGTTGGCTTACCCTGGCATGGTAACCGTGTAATTCTCTCTCGGACAAGGTGACTTTTATAAAAAATATTCGCCTGTATTTACCCCCCCAAAATTAAATGCTAATTAACTGCTAATGTGGCTATCATAAAGAACTACAAATGTATTATTTTAAGTGTTTCTAAAATCCCATATGGGAAAAATGAATGGTGGAAAAATGGTTGGAACCATTTCCCTGTTTGACCGCTAGGTTTTATGGGTATTATGACACCTCCACTGTGGGGCTTTCCCCAGTTTTATTTGACAATTTGTATCATGTTAAATATTAGCCACTATCGGGAGCCACTGTCAGTAACAGCCACATACATTTATTTTGGCATACTTTCATTCCGTTGACCTTTCTTTAATCTGTCACATCCTTGTGAATTGTTCCTGAGGGTTGCTAGCATTAGTGAATCATATTAAGCTAAAGTATTGCAATAATTTGGGACATGTAGCCTATTTGAATCATTATGGAACTCAGACCACACGTAGCAGGAATTTATTCAGAGCGCCCAAGCTAGCCACCCCAGCAGAGTGCGTTACGCGACTTAAAAGGGTAAGTCTGAATAGCAAATACTGAGAAGTGCGTAGGAAAAGCATGAATTCCTAAATTGGGATCGAGCCCTAAGTGAATAGGTGTACTATCTAATTTGTTAAAATGTGTTTCCGCCCGGTCTCGAACCGGGGACCTTTCGCGTGTTAGGCGAACGTGATAACCGCTACACTACGGAAACTGCGTGAGTAGGATACTAAGGGTGTGACTTTGGCTGGGTGGGTGGGTGGGTGGGGCATTTATCGCTCTCAGAACCAAATGAAGTCAGAAATGACTTAGTCCATTAACTAAGCGATAAGGCTTGAGATCCCGGGAATTATCGTGTGAATAACTCCTGAATAAGGGCTGATTCACCGTTTGGATGGTTTGGCTGAGCAGCCGGCTCTTGGAAGAGTCTTGGTGGTTCCAAACTTCTTCCTTTTAAGAATGATGGAAGCCACTGTGTTCTTGGGTACCTTCAATGCTGCAGAAATGTATCGGTACCCTTCCCCACGTCTGTGCCTCGACACAATCCTGTCTCGGAGCTCTAGGGACAATTCCTTCCACCTCATGGCTTAGTTTATGCTCTGACATGCACTGTCAACTGTGGAACCTTATATAGACAGACAGGTGTGTGCCTTTTCAAATCATGACCAATCCATTGAATTTACCACAGGTGGACTCCAATCAAGTTGTAGAAACATCTCAAGGATGATCAATGGAAACAGGATGGACCTGAGCTCAATTTCCAGACTCATAGCAAAGGGTCTGAAAACGTATGTAAATAAGGTATTTTTTAAATCTTTTTTTATGAATTAAAAATGATATGTTATCGCTTTGTCATTATGGGGTATTGTGTGTAGATAGATTTTATTTGACTTAATCCGTTTTCAGAATAAGGCTGTAACGTAACAAAATGTGGAAAAAAGTAAGGGGTCTGAATACTTTCCGAATGCACTGTAGCTATGCAGGCTAGATACTTTTCCTTTGCTAGCCAGCCAACTAAATCTATCACACAATCACATCAAGCAGCTGAAATGACAGAAAACTGTCTGCACTTTTGTTTGTTTTACCTAGGATTATATTGCCATTTCTTTGGATATATCCATTATAATGAACCTGATAAATGAATTTGCCTGGCTCAGAGAAGCTGTCATTCTGGTCACATTCATACACATCGCACGGTGGAGGTCACCAAAAAAACGGCAACATTGATCCACAGGTTGGAGAGGCAGACAGCAAGGTTTAGACAAACCTCAACTGTTTCAAACCATATGCTAGCCTAGGGGCATTGGGAAATATTGTCTAGACCAGTGATATTTAAAGTCGGGGTCGGGGGGACTGCAGTGGGGATATATATATTCATTATTTAGGAACAAAAAATTATGAGTACAGATTATTGTACGAGACAATATAGAAACGTTTTTGAGAAAGTTAATTAGAAAAAAAGTATTTGATTGGGTAATTGAAGGTTATTTGTTGATGTAAAAAAAAATGTAACGTACCGATTTTAAAGTTGTATTTGGGGTGGGATCACAAGAAATGATTGCAAAAAAATGGGGACCCCAGAAATTCTGGAGGAAAAAATGGTGTCCCTGCTGAAAAGGTTTGAATACCATTGGTCTAGACACATTTTTCCAGGGGAGATGAAGTTTATAAATTGACTGGCTGGGCCGTGGAACAGTGGATGCGCATTTATAAATCTAATGGAACCGCTAACAGGCACTACCTGCAGAATGCTGGGATGGTGGTGCTTCAACTCCCTGCTATTAACCAATTAGCATCCAGGATCCAAACAACCTGTTTTATAACATTGCATTGCCTCTGGTTATTGAAAGACATGTCTAAGACTGGTCTATTCATGTATTCTGCAGGCCTATGTATTTGTTTCGTTTTTTTCAGTTATCACTATCTGCCTCTGGTTAATGAAAGACATGTCTAAGACTGGTCTATTCATGTATTTGTTTAGTTTTTTTTCACTTATCACTATCTGCCTCTGGTTATTGAAAGACATGTCTAAGACTGGTCTATTCATGTATTCTGCAGGCCTATGTATTTGTTTCGTTTTTTTCAGTTATGACCCTGTTTCTGTCATCACTATCTGTTTTGTTAAAATTTGTTTCCGCCCTGTTTCGAACCGGGGACCTTTCGCGTGTGAGGCGAACGTGATAACCACTACACTACAGAAACTACAAGAAAAAGAGTGGAAGTCATGGAAAATGTTAGGAATGCCCACAAGTCTACCGCCCATAATATCCCAAATAGAGTACCACAGTAGGAGTCATAATACCCATAAGAACTAGCGGTCGAACAGGGAAATGGTTCCAATCGTTTTTCCACCATTCATATTCCCCACATTGGATTTTAAAAACAGTTAAAAAAGGCCTGTGTTTCTTGTTGGCTTACCCTGGCATGGTAACCGTGTAATTCTCTCTCGGACAAGGTGACTTTTATAAAAAATATTCGCCTGTATTTACCCCCCCAAAATTAAATGCTAATTAACTGCTAATGTGGCTATCATAAAGAACTACAAATGTATTATTTTAAGTGTTTCTAAAATCCCATATGGGAAAAATGAATGGTGGAAAAATGGTTGGAACCATTTCCCTGTTTGACCGCTAGGTTTTATGGGTATTATGACACCTCCACTGTGGGGCTTTCCCCAGTTTTATTTGACAATTTGTATCATGTTAAATATTAGCCACTATCGGGAGCCACTGTCAGTAACAGCCACATACATTTATTTTGGCATACTTTCATTCCGTTGACCTTTCTTTAATCTGTCACATCCTTGTGAATTGTTCCTGAGGGTTGCTAGCATTAGTGAATCATATTAAGCTAAAGTATTGCAATAATTTGGGACATGTAGCCTATTTGAATCATTATGGAACTCAGACCACACGTAGCAGGAATTTATTCAGAGCGCCCAAGCTAGCCACCCCAGCAGAGTGGGTTACGCGACTTAAAAGGGTAAGTCTGAATAGCAAATACTGAGAAGTGCGTAGGAAAAGCATGAATTCCTAAATTGGGATCGAGCCCTAAGTGAATAGGTGTACTATCTAATTTGTTAAAATGTGTTTCCGCCCGGTCTCGAACCGGGGATCTTTCGCGTGTTAGGCGAACGTGATAACCGCTACACTACGGAAACTGCGTGAGTAGGATACTAAGGGTGTGACTTTGGCTGGCTGGGTGGGTGGGTGGGGCATTTATCGCTCTCAGAACCAAATGAAGTCAGAAATGACTTAGTCCATTAACTAAGCAATAAGGCTTGAGATCCCGGGAATTATCGTGTGAATAACTCCTGAATAAGGGCTGATTCACCGTAGGGATGGTTTGGCTGAGCAGCCGGCTCTTGGAAGAGTCTTGGTGGTTCCAAACTTCTTCCTTTTAAGAATGATGGAAGCCACTGTGTTCTTGGGTACCTTCAATGCTGCAGAAATGTATCGGTACCCTTCCCCACGTCTGTGCCTCGACACAATCCTGTCTCGGAGCTCTAGGGACAATTCCTTCCACCTCATGGCTTAGTTTATGCTCTGACATGCACTGTCAACTGTGGAACCTTATATAGACAGACAGGTGTGTGCCTTTTCAAATCATGACCAATCCATTGAATTTACCACAGGTGGACTCCAATCAAGTTGTAGAAACATCTCAAGGATGATCAATGGAAACAGGATGGACCTGAGCTCAATTTCCAGACTCATAGCAAAGGGTCTGAAAACGTATGTAAATAAGGTATTTTTTAAATCTTTTTTTATGAATTAAAAATGATATGTTATCGCTTTGTCATTATGGGGTATTGTGTGTAGATAGATTTTATTTGACTTAATCCGTTTTCAGAATAAGGCTGTAACGTAACAAAATGTGGAAAAAAGTAAGGGGTCTGAATACTTTCCGAATGCACTGTAGCTATGCAGGCTAGCTACTTTTCCTTTGCTAGCCAGCCAACTAAATCTATCACACAATCACATCAAGCAGCTGAAATGACAGAAAACTGTCTGCACTTTTGTTTGTTTTACGTAGGATTATATTGCCATTTCTTAGGATATATCCATTATAATGAACCTGATAAATGAATTTGCCTGGCTCAGAGAAGCTGTCATTCTGGTCACATTCATACACATCGCACGGTGGAGGTCACCAAAAAAACGGCAACATTGATCCACAGGTTGGAGAGGCAGACAGCAAGGTTTAGACAAACCTCAACTGTTTCAAACCATATGCTAGCCTAGGGGCATTGGGAAATATTGTCTAGACCAGTGATATTTAAAGTCGGGGTCGGGGGGACTGCAGTGGGGATATATATATTCATTATTTAGGAACAAAAAATTATGAGTACAGATTATTGTACGAGACAATATAGAAACGTTTTTGAGAAAGTTAATTAGAAAAAAAGTATTTGATTGGGTAATTGAAGGTTATTTGTTGATGTAAAAAAAAATGTAACGTACCGATTTTAAAGTTGTATTTGGGGTGGGATCACAAGAAATGATTGCAAAAAAATGGGGACCCCAGAAATTCTGGAGGAAAAAATGGTGTCCCTGCTGAAAAGGTTTGAATACCATTGGTCTAGACACATTTTTCCAGGGGAGATGAAGTTTATAAATTGACTGGCTGGGCCGTGGAACAGTGGATGCGCATTTATAAATCTAATGGAACCGCTAACAGGCACTACCTGCAGAATGCTGGGATGGTGGTGCTTCAACTCCCTGCTATTAACCAATTAGCATCCAGGATCCAAACAACCTGTTTTATAACATTGCATTGCCTCTGGTTATTGAAAGACATGTCTAAGACTGGTCTATTCATGTATTCTGCAGGCCTATGTATTTGTTTCGTTTTTTTCAGTTATCACTATCTGCCTCTGGTTAATGAAAGACATGTCTAAGACTGGTCTATTCATGTATTCTGTAGGCCTATGTATTTGTTTAGTTTTTTTTCACTTATCACTATCTGCCTCTGGTTATTGAAAGACATGTCTAAGACTGGTCTATTCATGTATTCTGCAGGCCTATGTATTTGTTTCGTTTTTTTCAGTTATGACCCTGTTTCTGTCATCACTATCTGTTTTGTTAAAATTTGTTTCCGCCCGGTTTCGAACCGGGGACCTTTCGCGTGTGAGGCGAACGTGATAACCACTACACTACAGAAACTACAAGAAAAAGAGTGGAAGTCATGGAAAATGTTAGGAATGCCCACAAGTCTACCGCCCATAATATCCCAAATAGAGTACCACAGTAGGAGTCATAATACCCATAAGAACTAGCGGTCGAACAGGGAAATGGTTCCAATCGTTTTTCCACCATTCATATTCCCCACAGGGGATTTTAAAAACAGTTAAAAAAGGCCTGTGTTTCTTGTTGGCTTACCCTGGCATGGTAACCGTGTAATTCTCTCTCGGACAAGGTGACTTTTATAAAAAATATTCGCCTGTATTTACCCCCCCAAAATTACATGCTAATTAACTGCTAATGTGGCTATCATAAAGAACTACAAATGTATTATTTTAAGTGTTTCTAAAATCCCATATGGGAAAAATGAATGGTGGAAAAATGGTTGGAACCATTTCCCTGTTTGACCGCTAGGTTTTATGGGTATTATGACACCTCCACTGTGGGGCTTTCCCCAGTTTTATTTGACAATTTGTATCATGTTAAATATTAGCCACTATCGGGAGCCACTGTCAGTAACAGCCACATACATTTATTTTGGCATACTTTCATTCCGTTGACCTTTCTTTAATCTGTCACATCCTTGTGAATTGTTCCTGAGGGTTGCTAGCATTAGTGAATCATATTAAGCTAAAGTATTGCAATAATTTGGGACATGTAGCCTATTTGAATCATTATGGAACTCAGACCACACGTAGCAGGAATTTATTCAGAGCGCCCAAGCTAGCCACCCCAGCAGAGTGCGTTACGCGACTTAAAAGGGTAAGTCTGAATAGCAAATACTGAGAAGTGCGTAGGAAAAGCATGAATTCCTAAATTGGGATCGAGCCCTAAGTGAATAGGTGTACTATCTAATTTGTTAAAATGTGTTTCCGCCCGGTCTCGAACCGGGGACCTTTCGCGTGTTAGGCGAACGTGATAACCGCTACACTACGGAAACTGCGTGAGTAGGATACTAAGGGTGTGACTTTGGCTGGGTGGGTGGGTGGGGCATTTATCGCTCTCAGAACCAAATGAAGTCAGAAATGACTTAGTCCATTAACTAAGCAATAAGGCTTGAGATCCCGGGAATTATCGTGTGAATAACTCCTGAATAAGGGCTGATTCACCGTTTGGATGGTTTGGCTGAGCAGCCGGCTCTTGGAAGAGTCTTGGTGGTTCCAAACTTCTTCCTTTTAAGAATGATGGAAGCCACTGTGTTCTTGGGTACCTTCAATGCTGCAGAAATGTATCGGTACCCTTCCCCACGTCTGTGCCTCGACACAATCCTGTCTCGGAGCTCTAGGGACAATTCCTTCCACCTCATGGCTTAGTTTATGCTCTGACATGCACTGTCAACTGTGGAACCTTATATAGACAGACAGGTGTGTGCCTTTTCAAATCATGACCAATCCATTGAATTTACCACAGGTGGACTCCAATCAAGTTGTAGAAACATCTCAAGGATGATCAATGGAAACAGGATGGACCTGAGCTCAATTTCCAGACTCATAGCAAAGGGTCTGAAAACGTATGTAAATAAGGTATTTTTTTAATCTTTTTTTATGAATTAAAAATGATATGTTATCGCTTTGTCATTATGGGGTATTGTGTGTAGATAGATTTTATTTGACTTAATCCGTTTTCAGAATAAGGCTGTAACGTAACAAAATGTGGAAAAAAGTAAGGGGTCTGAATACTTTCCGAATGCACTGTAGCTATGCAGGCTAGCTACTTTTCCTTTGCTAGCCAGCCAACTAAATCTATCACACAATCACATCAAGCAGCTGAAATGACAGAAAACTGTCTGCACTTTTGTTTGTTTTACCTAGGATTATATTGCCATTTCTTTGGATATATCCATTATAATGACCCTGATAAATGAATTTGCCTGGCTCAGAGAAGCTGTCATTCTGGTCACATTCATACACATCGCACGGTGGAGGTCACCAAAAAAACGGCAACATTGATCCACAGGTTGGAGAGGCAGACAGCAAGGTTTAGACAAACCTCAACTGTTTCAAACCATATGCTAGCCTAGGGGCATTGGGAAATATTGTCTAGACCAGTGATATTTAAAGTCGGGGTCGGGGGGACTGCAGTGGGGATATATATATTCATTATTTAGGAACAAAAAATTACGAGTACAGATTATTGTACGAGACAATATAGAAACGTTTTTGAGAAAGTTAATTAGAAAAAAAGTATTTGATTGGGTAATTGAAGGTTATTTGTTGATGTAAAAAAAAATGTAACGTACCGATTTTAAAGTTGTATTTGGGGTGGGATCACAAGAAATGATTGCAAAAAAATGGGGACCCCAGAAATTCTGGAGGAAAAAATGGTGTCCCTGCTGAAAAGGTTTGAATACCATTGGTCTAGACACATTTTTCCAGGGGAGATGAAGTTTATAAATTGACTGGCTGGGCCGTGGAACAGTGGATGCGCATTTATAAATCTAATGGAACCGCTAACAGGCACTACCTGCAGAATGCTGGGATGGTGGTGCTTCAACTCCCTGCTATTAACCAATTAGCATCCAGGATCCAAACAACCTGTTTTATAACATTGCATTGCCTCTGGTTATTGAAAGACATGTCTAAGACTGGTCTATTCATGTATTCTGCAGGCCTATGTATTTGTTTCGTTTTTTTCAGTTATCACTATCTGCCTCTGGTTAATGAAAGACATGTCTAAGACTGGTCTATTCATGTATTCTGTAGGCCTATGTATTTGTTTAGTTTTTTTTCACTTATCACTATCTGCCTCTGGTTATTGAAAGACATGTCTAAGACTGGTCTATTCATGTATTCTGCAGGCCTATGTATTTGTTTCGTTTTTTTCAGTTATGACCCTGTTTCTGTCATCACTATCTGTTTTGTTAAAATTTGTTTCCGCCCGGTTTCGAACCGGGGACCTTTCGCGTGTGAGGCGAACGTGATAACCACTACACTACAGAAACTACAACAAAAAGAGTGGAAGTCATGGAAAATGTTAGGAATGCCCACAAGTCTACCGCCCATAATATCCCAAATAGAGTACCACAGTAGGAGTCATAATACCCATAAGAACTAGCGGTCGAACAGGGAAATGGTTCCAATCGTTTTTCCACCATTCATATTCCCCACAGGGGATTTTAAAAACAGTTAAAAAAGGCCTGTGTTTCTTGTTGGCTTACCCTGGCATGGTAACCGTGTAATTCTCTCTTGGACAAGGTGACTTTTATAAAAAATATTCGCCTGTATTTACCCCCCCAAAATTAAATGCTAATTAACTGCTAATGTGGCTATCATAAAGAACTACAAATGTATTATTTTAAGTGTTTCTAAAATCCCATATGGGAAAAATGAATGGTGGAAAAATGGTTGGAACCATTTCCCTGTTTGACCGCTAGGTTTTATGGGTATTATGACACCTCCACTGTGGGGCTTTCCCCAGTTTTATTTGACAATTTGTATCATGTTAAATATTAGCCACTATCGGGAGCCACTGTCAGTAACAGCCACATACATTTATTTTGGCATACTTTCATTCCGTTGACCTTTCTTTAATCTGTCACATCCTTGTGAATTGTTCCTGAGGGTTGCTAGCATTAGTGAATCATATTAAGCTAAAGTATTGCAATAATTTGGGACATGTAGCCTATTTGAATCATTATGGAACTCAGACCACACGTAGCAGGAATTTATTCAGAGCGCCCAAGCTAGCCACCCCAGCAGAGTGCGTTACGCGACTTAAAAGGGTAAGTCTGAATAGCAAATACTGAGAAGTGCGTAGGAAAAGCATGAATTCCTAAATTGGGATCGAGCCCTAAGTGAATAGGTGTACTATCTAATTTGTTAAAATGTGTTTCCGCCCGGTCTCGAACCGGGGACCTTTCGCGTGTTAGGCGAACGTGATAACCGCTACACTACGGAAACTGCGTGAGTAGGATACTAAGGGTGTGACTTTGGCTGGGTGGGTGGGTGGGTGGGGCATTTATCGCTCTCAGAACCAAATGAAGTCAGAAATGACTTAGTCCATTAACTAAGCGATAAGGCTTGAGATCCCGGGAATTATCGTGTGAATAACTCCTGAATAAGGGCTGATTCACCGTTTGGATGGTTTGGCTGAGCAGCCGGCTCTTGGAAGAGTCTTGGTGGTTCCAAACTTCTTCCTTTTAAGAATGATGGAAGCCACTGTGTTCTTGGGTACCTTCAATGCTGCAGAAATGTATCGGTACCCTTCCCCACGTCTGTGCCTCGACACAATCCTGTCTCGGAGCTCTAGGGACAATTCCTTCCACCTCATGGCTTAGTTTATGCTCTGACATGCACTGTCAACTGTGGAACCTTATATAGACAGACAGGTGTGTGCCTTTTCAAATCATGACCAATCCATTGAATTTACCACAGGTGGACTCCAATCAAGTTGTAGAAACATCTCAAGGATGATCAATGGAAACAGGATGGACCTGAGCTCAATTTCCAGACTCATAGCAAAGGGTCTGAAAACGTATGTAAATAAGGTATTTTTTAAATCTTTTTTTATGAATTAAAAATGATATGTTATCGCTTTGTCATTATGGGGTATTGTGTGTAGATAGATTTTATTTGACTTAATCCGTTTTCAGAATAAGGCTGTAACGTAACAAAATGTGGAAAAAAGTAAGGGGTCTGAATACTTTCCGAATGCACTGTAGCTATGCAGGCTAGATACTTTTCCTTTGCTAGCCAGCCAACTAAATCTATCACACAATCACATCAAGCAGCTGAAATGACAGAAAACTGTCTGCACTTTTGTTTGTTTTACCTAGGATTATATTGCCATTTCTTTGGATATATCCATTATAATGAACCTGATAAATGAATTTGCCTGGCTCAGAGAAGCTGTCATTCTGGTCACATTCATACACATCGCACGGTGGAGGTCACCAAAAAAACGGCAACATTGATCCACAGGTTGGAGAGGCAGACAGCAAGGTTTAGACAAACCTCAACTGTTTCAAACCATATGCTAGCCTAGGGGCATTGGGAAATATTGTCTAGACCAGTGATATTTAAAGTCGGGGTCGGGGGGACTGCAGTGGGGATATATATATTCATTATTTAGGAACAAAAAATTATGAGTACAGATTATTGTACGAGACAATATAGAAACGTTTTTGAGAAAGTTAATTAGAAAAAAAGTATTTGATTGGGTAATTGAAGGTTATTTGTTGATGTAAAAAAAAATGTAACGTACCGATTTTAAAGTTGTATTTGGGGTGGGATCACAAGAAATGATTGCAAAAAAATGGGGACCCCAGAAATTCTGGAGGAAAAAATGGTGTCCCTGCTGAAAAGGTTTGAATACCATTGGTCTAGACACATTTTTCCAGGGGAGATGAAGTTTATAAATTGACTGGCTGGGCCGTGGAACAGTGGATGCGCATTTATAAATCTAATGGAACCGCTAACAGGCACTACCTGCAGAATGCTGGGATGGTGGTGCTTCAACTCCCTGCTATTAACCAATTAGCATCCAGGATCCAAACAACCTGTTTTATAACATTGCATTGCCTCTGGTTATTGAAAGACATGTCTAAGACTGGTCTATTCATGTATTCTGCAGGCCTATGTATTTGTTTCGTTTTTTTCAGTTATCACTATCTGCCTCTGGTTAATGAAAGACATGTCTAAGACTGGTCTATTCATGTATTTGTTTAGTTTTTTTTCACTTATCACTATCTGCCTCTGGTTATTGAAAGACATGTCTAAGACTGGTCTATTCATGTATTCTGCAGGCCTATGTATTTGTTTCGTTTTTTTCAGTTATGACCCTGTTTCTGTCATCACTATCTGTTTTGTTAAAATTTGTTTCCGCCCTGTTTCGAACCGGGGACCTTTCGCGTGTGAGGCGAACGTGATAACCACTACACTACAGAAACTACAAGAAAAAGAGTGGAAGTCATGGAAAATGTTAGGAATGCCCACAAGTCTACCGCCCATAATATCCCAAATAGAGTACCACAGTAGGAGTCATAATACCCATAAGAACTAGCGGTCGAACAGGGAAATGGTTCCAATCGTTTTTCCACCATTCATATTCCCCACATTGGATTTTAAAAACAGTTAAAAAAGGCCTGTGTTTCTTGTTGGCTTACCCTGGCATGGTAACCGTGTAATTCTCTCTCGGACAAGGTGACTTTTATAAAAAATATTCGCCTGTATTTACCCCCCCAAAATTAAATGCTAATTAACTGCTAATGTGGCTATCATAAAGAACTACAAATGTATTATTTTAAGTGTTTCTAAAATCCCATATGGGAAAAATGAATGGTGGAAAAATGGTTGGAACCATTTCCCTGTTTGACCGCTAGGTTTTATGGGTATTATGACACCTCCACTGTGGGGCTTTCCCCAGTTTTATTTGACAATTTGTATCATGTTAAATATTAGCCACTATCGGGAGCCACTGTCAGTAACAGCCACATACATTTATTTTGGCATACTTTCATTCCGTTGACCTTTCTTTAATCTGTCACATCCTTGTGAATTGTTCCTGAGGGTTGCTAGCATTAGTGAATCATATTAAGCTAAAGTATTGCAATAATTTGGGACATGTAGCCTATTTGAATCATTATGGAACTCAGACCACACGTAGCAGGAATTTATTCAGAGCGCCCAAGCTAGCCACCCCAGCAGAGTGGGTTACGCGACTTAAAAGGGTAAGTCTGAATAGCAAATACTGAGAAGTGCGTAGGAAAAGCATGAATTCCTAAATTGGGATCGAGCCCTAAGTGAATAGGTGTACTATCTAATTTGTTAAAATGTGTTTCCGCCCGGTCTCGAACCGGGGATCTTTCGCGTGTTAGGCGAACGTGATAACCGCTACACTACGGAAACTGCGTGAGTAGGATACTAAGGGTGTGACTTTGGCTGGCTGGGTGGGTGGGTGGGGCATTTATCGCTCTCAGAACCAAATGAAGTCAGAAATGACTTAGTCCATTAACTAAGCAATAAGGCTTGAGATCCCGGGAATTATCGTGTGAATAACTCCTGAATAAGGGCTGATTCACCGTAGGGATGGTTTGGCTGAGCAGCCGGCTCTTGGAAGAGTCTTGGTGGTTCCAAACTTCTTCCTTTTAAGAATGATGGAAGCCACTGTGTTCTTGGGTACCTTCAATGCTGCAGAAATGTATCGGTACCCTTCCCCACGTCTGTGCCTCGACACAATCCTGTCTCGGAGCTCTAGGGACAATTCCTTCCACCTCATGGCTTAGTTTATGCTCTGACATGCACTGTCAACTGTGGAACCTTATATAGACAGACAGGTGTGTGCCTTTTCAAATCATGACCAATCCATTGAATTTACCACAGGTGGACTCCAATCAAGTTGTAGAAACATCTCAAGGATGATCAATGGAAACAGGATGGACCTGAGCTCAATTTCCAGACTCATAGCAAAGGGTCTGAAAACGTATGTAAATAAGGTATTTTTTAAATCTTTTTTTATGAATTAAAAATGATATGTTATCGCTTTGTCATTATGGGGTATTGTGTGTAGATAGATTTTATTTGACTTAATCCGTTTTCAGAATAAGGCTGTAACGTAACAAAATGTGGAAAAAAGTAAGGGGTCTGAATACTTTCCGAATGCACTGTAGCTATGCAGGCTAGCTACTTTTCCTTTGCTAGCCAGCCAACTAAATCTATCACACAATCACATCAAGCAGCTGAAATGACAGAAAACTGTCTGCACTTTTGTTTGTTTTACGTAGGATTATATTGCCATTTCTTAGGATATATCCATTATAATGAACCTGATAAATGAATTTGCCTGGCTCAGAGAAGCTGTCATTCTGGTCACATTCATACACATCGCACGGTGGAGGTCACCAAAAAAACGGCAACATTGATCCACAGGTTGGAGAGGCAGACAGCAAGGTTTAGACAAACCTCAACTGTTTCAAACCATATGCTAGCCTAGGGGCATTGGGAAATATTGTCTAGACCAGTGATATTTAAAGTCGGGGTCGGGGGGACTGCAGTGGGGATATATATATTCATTATTTAGGAACAAAAAATTATGAGTACAGATTATTGTACGAGACAATATAGAAACGTTTTTGAGAAAGTTAATTAGAAAAAAAGTATTTGATTGGGTAATTGAAGGTTATTTGTTGATGTAAAAAAAAATGTAACGTACCGATTTTAAAGTTGTATTTGGGGTGGGATCACAAGAAATGATTGCAAAAAAATGGGGACCCCAGAAATTCTGGAGGAAAAAATGGTGTCCCTGCTGAAAAGGTTTGAATACCATTGGTCTAGACACATTTTTCCAGGGGAGATGAAGTTTATAAATTGACTGGCTGGGCCGTGGAACAGTGGATGCGCATTTATAAATCTAATGGAACCGCTAACAGGCACTACCTGCAGAATGCTGGGATGGTGGTGCTTCAACTCCCTGCTATTAACCAATTAGCATCCAGGATCCAAACAACCTGTTTTATAACATTGCATTGCCTCTGGTTATTGAAAGACATGTCTAAGACTGGTCTATTCATGTATTCTGCAGGCCTATGTATTTGTTTCGTTTTTTTCAGTTATCACTATCTGCCTCTGGTTAATGAAAGACATGTCTAAGACTGGTCTATTCATGTATTCTGTAGGCCTATGTATTTGTTTAGTTTTTTTTCACTTATCACTATCTGCCTCTGGTTATTGAAAGACATGTCTAAGACTGGTCTATTCATGTATTCTGCAGGCCTATGTATTTGTTTCGTTTTTTTCAGTTATGACCCTGTTTCTGTCATCACTATCTGTTTTGTTAAAATTTGTTTCCGCCCGGTTTCGAACCGGGGACCTTTCGCGTGTGAGGCGAACGTGATAACCACTACACTACAGAAACTACAAGAAAAAGAGTGGAAGTCATGGAAAATGTTAGGAATGCCCACAAGTCTACCGCCCATAATATCCCAAATAGAGTACCACAGTAGGAGTCATAATACCCATAAGAACTAGCGGTCGAACAGGGAAATGGTTCCAATCGTTTTTCCACCATTCATATTCCCCACAGGGGATTTTAAAAACAGTTAAAAAAGGCCTGTGTTTCTTGTTGGCTTACCCTGGCATGGTAACCGTGTAATTCTCTCTCGGACAAGGTGACTTTTATAAAAAATATTCGCCTGTATTTACCCCCCCAAAATTACATGCTAATTAACTGCTAATGTGGCTATCATAAAGAACTACAAATGTATTATTTTAAGTGTTTCTAAAATCCCATATGGGAAAAATGAATGGTGGAAAAATGGTTGGAACCATTTCCCTGTTTGACCGCTAGGTTTTATGGGTATTATGACACCTCCACTGTGGGGCTTTCCCCAGTTTTATTTGACAATTTGTATCATGTTAAATATTAGCCACTATCGGGAGCCACTGTCAGTAACAGCCACATACATTTATTTTGGCATACTTTCATTCCGTTGACCTTTCTTTAATCTGTCACATCCTTGTGAATTGTTCCTGAGGGTTGCTAGCATTAGTGAATCATATTAAGCTAAAGTATTGCAATAATTTGGGACATGTAGCCTATTTGAATCATTATGGAACTCAGACCACACGTAGCAGGAATTTATTCAGAGCGCCCAAGCTAGCCACCCCAGCAGAGTGCGTTACGCGACTTAAAAGGGTAAGTCTGAATAGCAAATACTGAGAAGTGCGTAGGAAAAGCATGAATTCCTAAATTGGGATCGAGCCCTAAGTGAATAGGTGTACTATCTAATTTGTTAAAATGTGTTTCCGCCCGGTCTCGAACCGGGGACCTTTCGCGTGTTAGGCGAACGTGATAACCGCTACACTACGGAAACTGCGTGAGTAGGATACTAAGGGTGTGACTTTGGCTGGGTGGGTGGGTGGGGCATTTATCGCTCTCAGAACCAAATGAAGTCAGAAATGACTTAGTCCATTAACTAAGCAATAAGGCTTGAGATCCCGGGAATTATCGTGTGAATAACTCCTGAATAAGGGCTGATTCACCGTTTGGATGGTTTGGCTGAGCAGCCGGCTCTTGGAAGAGTCTTGGTGGTTCCAAACTTCTTCCTTTTAAGAATGATGGAAGCCACTGTGTTCTTGGGTACCTTCAATGCTGCAGAAATGTATCGGTACCCTTCCCCACGTCTGTGCCTCGACACAATCCTGTCTCGGAGCTCTAGGGACAATTCCTTCCACCTCATGGCTTAGTTTATGCTCTGACATGCACTGTCAACTGTGGAACCTTATATAGACAGACAGGTGTGTGCCTTTTCAAATCATGACCAATCCATTGAATTTACCACAGGTGGACTCCAATCAAGTTGTAGAAACATCTCAAGGATGATCAATGGAAACAGGATGGACCTGAGCTCAATTTCCAGACTCATAGCAAAGGGTCTGAAAACGTATGTAAATAAGGTATTTTTTTAATCTTTTTTTATGAATTAAAAATGATATGTTATCGCTTTGTCATTATGGGGTATTGTGTGTAGATAGATTTTATTTGACTTAATCCGTTTTCAGAATAAGGCTGTAACGTAACAAAATGTGGAAAAAAGTAAGGGGTCTGAATACTTTCCGAATGCACTGTAGCTATGCAGGCTAGCTACTTTTCCTTTGCTAGCCAGCCAACTAAATCTATCACACAATCACATCAAGCAGCTGAAATGACAGAAAACTGTCTGCACTTTTGTTTGTTTTACCTAGGATTATATTGCCATTTCTTTGGATATATCCATTATAATGACCCTGATAAATGAATTTGCCTGGCTCAGAGAAGCTGTCATTCTGGTCACATTCATACACATCGCACGGTGGAGGTCACCAAAAAAACGGCAACATTGATCCACAGGTTGGAGAGGCAGACAGCAAGGTTTAGACAAACCTCAACTGTTTCAAACCATATGCTAGCCTAGGGGCATTGGGAAATATTGTCTAGACCAGTGATATTTAAAGTCGGGGTCGGGGGGACTGCAGTGGGGATATATATATTCATTATTTAGGAACAAAAAATTACGAGTACAGATTATTGTACGAGACAATATAGAAACGTTTTTGAGAAAGTTAATTAGAAAAAAAGTATTTGATTGGGTAATTGAAGGTTATTTGTTGATGTAAAAAAAAATGTAACGTACCGATTTTAAAGTTGTATTTGGGGTGGGATCACAAGAAATGATTGCAAAAAAATGGGGACCCCAGAAATTCTGGAGGAAAAAATGGTGTCCCTGCTGAAAAGGTTTGAATACCATTGGTCTAGACACATTTTTCCAGGGGAGATGAAGTTTATAAATTGACTGGCTGGGCCGTGGAACAGTGGATGCGCATTTATAAATCTAATGGAACCGCTAACAGGCACTACCTGCAGAATGCTGGGATGGTGGTGCTTCAACTCCCTGCTATTAACCAATTAGCATCCAGGATCCAAACAACCTGTTTTATAACATTGCATTGCCTCTGGTTATTGAAAGACATGTCTAAGACTGGTCTATTCATGTATTCTGCAGGCCTATGTATTTGTTTCGTTTTTTTCAGTTATCACTATCTGCCTCTGGTTAATGAAAGACATGTCTAAGACTGGTCTATTCATGTATTCTGTAGGCCTATGTATTTGTTTTGTTTTTTTCAGTTATCACTATCTGCCTCTGGTTAATGAAAGACATGTCTAAGACTGGTCTATTCATGTATTCTGCAGGCCTATGTATTTGTTTCGTTTTTTTCAGTTATGACCCTGTTTCTGTCATCACTATCTGTTTTGTTAAAAAAAAAATTCGCCCGGTTTCGAACCGGGGACCTTTCGCATGTGAGGCGACTGTGATAACCACTACACTACGGAAACTGCAAGGAAAAGAGTGGAAGTCATGGAAAATGTTAGGAATGCCCACAAGTCTACTGCCCATAATATCCCAAATAGAGTACCACAGTAGGAGTCATAATACCCATCAGAACTAGCGGTCGAACAGGGAAATGGTTCCAATCGTTTTTCCACCATTCATATTCCCCACAGGGGATTTTAAAAACAGTTAAAAAAGGCCTGTGTTTCTTGTTGGCTTACCCTGGCATGGTAACCGTGTAATTCTCTCTAGGACAAGGTGACTTTTATAAAAAATATTCGCCTGTATTTACCCCCCCAAAATTAAATGCTAATTAACTGCTAATGTGGCTATCATAAAGAACTACAAATGTATTATTTTAAGTGTTTCTAAAATCCCATATGGGAAAAATGAATGGTGGAAAAATGGTTGGAACCATTTCCCTGTTTGACCGCTAGGTTTTATGGGTATTATGACACCTCCACTGTGGGGCTTTCCCCAGTTGTATTTGACAATTTGTATCATGTTAAATATTAGCCACTATCGGGAGCCACTGTCAGTAACAGCCACATACATTTATTTTGGCATACTTTCATTCCGTTGACCTTTCTTTAATCTGTCACATCCTTGTGAATTGTTCCTGAGGGTTGCTAGCATTAGTGAATCATATTAAGCTAAAGTATTGCAATAATTTGGGACATGTAGCCTATTTGAATCATTATGGAACTCAGACCACACGTAGCAGGAATTTATTCAGAGCGCCCAAGCTAGCCACCCCAGCAGAGTGCGTTACGCGACTTAAAAGGGTAAGTCTGAATAGCAAATACTGAGAAGTGCGTAGGAAAAGCATGAATTCCTAAATTGGGATCGAGCCCTAAGTGAATAGGATTACTATCTAATTTGTTAAAATGTGTTTCCGCCCGGTCTGGAACTGGGGACCTTTCGCGTGTTAGGCAAACATGAAAACCACTACACTACGGAAACTGCGTGAGTAGGATACTAAGGGTGTGACTTTGGCTGGGTGGGTGGGTGGGTGGGGCATTTATCGCTCTCAGAACCAAATGAAGTCAGAAATGACTTAGTCCATTAACTAAGCAATAAGGCTTGAGATCCCGGGAATTATCGTGTGAATAACTCCTGAATAAGGGCTGATTCACCGTAGGGATGGTTTGGCTGAGCAGCCGGCTCTTGGAAGAGTCTTGGTGGTTCCAAACTTCTTCCTTTTAAGAATGATGGAAGCCACTGTGTTCTTGGGTACCTTCAATGCTGCAGAAATGTATCGGTACCCTTCCCCACGTCTGTGCCTCGACACAATCCTGTCTCGGAGCTCTAGGGACAATTCCTTCCACCTCATGGCTTAGTTTATGCTCTGACATGCACTGTCAACTGTGGAACCTTATATAGACAGACAGGTGTGTGCCTTTTCAAATCATGACCAATCCATTGAATTTACCACAGGTGGACTCCAATCAAGTTGTAGAAACATCTCAAGGATGATCAATGGAAACAGGATGGACCTGAGCTCAATTTCCAGACTCATAGCAAAGGGTCTGAAAACGTATGTAAATAAGGTATTTTTTAAATCTTTTTTTATGAATTAAAAATGATATGTTATCGCTTTGTCATTATGGGGTATTGTGTGTAGATAGATTTTATTTGACTTAATCCGTTTTCAGAATAAGGCTGTAACGTAACAAAATGTGGAAAAAAGTAAGGGGTCTGAATACTTTCCGAATGCACTGTAGCTATGCAGGCTAGCTACTTTTCCTTTGCTAGCCAGCCAACTAAATCTATCACACAATCACATCAAGCAGCTGAAATGACAGAAAACTGTCTGCACTTTTGTTTGTTTTACGTAGGATTATATTGCCATTTCTTAGGATATATCCATTATAATGAACCTGATAAATGAATTTGCCTGGCTCAGAGAAGCTGTCATTCTGGTCACATTCATACACATCGCACGGTGGAGGTCACCAAAAAAACGGCAACATTGATCCACAGGTTGGAGAGGCAGACAGCAAGGTTTAGACAAACCTCAACTGTTTCAAACCATATGCTAGCCTAGGGGCATTGGGAAATATTGTCTAGACCAGTGATATTTAAAGTCGGGGTCGGGGGGACTGCAGTGGGGATATATATATTCATTATTTAGGAACAAAAAATTATGAGTACAGATTATTGTACGAGACAATATAGAAACGTTTTTGAGAAAGTTAATTAGAAAAAAAGTATTTGATTGGGTAATTGAAGGTTATTTGTTGATGTAAAAAAAAATGTAACGTACCGATTTTAAAGTTGTATTTGGGGTGGGATCACAAGAAATGATTGCAAAAAAATGGGGACCCCAGAAATTCTGGAGGAAAAAATGGTGTCCCTGCTGAAAAGGTTTGAATACCATTGGTCTAGACACATTTTTCCAGGGGAGATGAAGTTTATAAATTGACTGGCTGGGCCGTGGAACAGTGGATGCGCATTTATAAATCTAATGGAACCGCTAACAGGCACTACCTGCAGAATGCTGGGATGGTGGTGCTTCAACTCCCTGCTATTAACCAATTAGCATCCAGGATCCAAACAACCTGTTTTATAACATTGCATTGCCTCTGGTTATTGAAAGACATGTCTAAGACTGGTCTATTCATGTATTCTGCAGGCCTATGTATTTGTTTCGTTTTTTTCAGTTATCACTATCTGCCTCTGGTTAATGAAAGACATGTCTAAGACTGGTCTATTCATGTATTCTGTAGGCCTATGTATTTGTTTAGTTTTTTTTCACTTATCACTATCTGCCTCTGGTTATTGAAAGACATGTCTAAGACTGGTCTATTCATGTATTCTGCAGGCCTATGTATTTGTTTCGTTTTTTTCAGTTATGACCCTGTTTCTGTCATCACTATCTGTTTTGTTAAAATTTGTTTCCGCCCGGTTTCGAACCGGGGACCTTTCGCGTGTGAGGCGAACGTGATAACCACTACACTACAGAAACTACAAGAAAAAGAGTGGAAGTCATGGAAAATGTTAGGAATGCCCACAAGTCTACCGCCCATAATATCCCAAATAGAGTACCACAGTAGGAGTCATAATACCCATAAGAACTAGCGGTCGAACAGGGAAATGGTTCCAATCGTTTTTCCACCATTCATATTCCCCACAGGGGATTTTAAAAACAGTTAAAAAAGGCCTGTGTTTCTTGTTGGCTTACCCTGGCATGGTAACCGTGTAATTCTCTCTCGGACAAGGTGACTTTTATAAAAAATATTCGCCTGTATTTACCCCCCCAAAATTACATGCTAATTAACTGCTAATGTGGCTATCATAAAGAACTACAAATGTATTATTTTAAGTGTTTCTAAAATCCCATATGGGAAAAATGAATGGTGGAAAAATGGTTGGAACCATTTCCCTGTTTGACCGCTAGGTTTTATGGGTATTATGACACCTCCACTGTGGGGCTTTCCCCAGTTTTATTTGACAATTTGTATCATGTTAAATATTAGCCACTATCGGGAGCCACTGTCAGTAACAGCCACATACATTTATTTTGGCATACTTTCATTCCGTTGACCTTTCTTTAATCTGTCACATCCTTGTGAATTGTTCCTGAGGGTTGCTAGCATTAGTGAATCATATTAAGCTAAAGTATTGCAATAATTTGGGACATGTAGCCTATTTGAATCATTATGGAACTCAGACCACACGTAGCAGGAATTTATTCAGAGCGCCCAAGCTAGCCACCCCAGCAGAGTGCGTTACGCGACTTAAAAGGGTAAGTCTGAATAGCAAATACTGAGAAGTGCGTAGGAAAAGCATGAATTCCTAAATTGGGATCGAGCCCTAAGTGAATAGGTGTACTATCTAATTTGTTAAAATGTGTTTCCGCCCGGTCTCGAACCGGGGACCTTTCGCGTGTTAGGCGAACGTGATAACCGCTACACTACGGAAACTGCATGAGTAGGATACTAAGGGTGTGACTTTGGCTGGGTGGGTGGGTGGGGCATTTATCGCTCTCAGAACCAAATGAAGTCAGAAATGACTTAGTCCATTAACTAAGCAATAAGGCTTGAGATCCCGGGAATTATCGTGTGAATAACTCCTGAATAAGGGCTGATTCACCGTAGGGATGGTTTGGCTGAGCAGCCGGCTCTTGGAAGAGTCTTGGTGGTTCCAAACTTCTTCCTTTTAAGAATGATGGAAGCCACTGTGTTCTTGGGTACCTTCAATGCTGCAGAAATGTATCGGTACCCTTCCCCACGTCTGTGCCTCGACACAATCCTGTCTCGGAGCTCTAGGGACAATTCCTTCCACCTCATGGCTTAGTTTATGCTCTGACATGCACTGTCAACTGTGGAACCTTATATAGACAGACAGGTGTGTGCCTTTTCAAATCATGACCAATCCATTGAATTTACCACAGGTGGACTCCAATCAAGTTGTAGAAACATCTCAAGGATGATCAATGGAAACAGGATGGACCTGAGCTCAATTTCCAGACTCATAGCAAAGGGTCTGAAAACGTATGTAAATAAGGTATTTTTTAAATCTTTTTTTATGAATTAAAAATGATATGTTATCGCTTTGTCATTATGGGGTATTGTGTGTAGATAGATTTTATTTGACTTAATCCGTTTTCAGAATAAGGCTGTAACGTAACAAAATGTGGAAAAAAGTAAGGGGTCTGAATACTTTCCGAATGCACTGTAGCTATGCAGGCTAGCTACTTTTCCTTTGCTAGCCAGCCAACTAAATCTATCACACAATCACATCAAGCAGCTGAAATGACAGAAAACTGTCTGCACTTTTGTTTGTTTTACCTAGGATTATATTGCCATTTCTTTGGATATATCCATTATAATGACCCTGATAAATGAATTTGCCTGGCTCAGAGAAGCTGTCATTCTGGTCACATTCATACACATCGCACGGTGGAGGTCACCAAAAAAACGGCAACATTGATCCACAGGTTGGAGAGGCAGACAGCAAGGTTTAGACAAACCTCAACTGTTTCAAACCATATGCTAGCCTAGGGGCATTGGGAAATATTGTCTAGACCAGTGATATTTAAAGTCGGGGTCGGGGGGACTGCAGTGGGGATATATATATTCATTATTTAGGAACAAAAAATTACGAGTACAGATTATTGTACGAGACAATATAGAAACGTTTTTGAGAAAGTTAATTAGAAAAAAAGTATTTGATTGGGTAATTGAAGGTTATTTGTTGATGTAAAAAAAAATGTAACGTACCGATTTTAAAGTTGTATTTGGGGTGGGATCACAAGAAATGATTGCAAAAAAATGGGGACCCCAGAAATTCTGGAGGAAAAAATGGTGTCCCTGCTGAAAAGGTTTGAATACCATTGGTCTAGACACATTTTTCCAGGGGAGATGAAGTTTATAAATTGACTGGCTGGGCCGTGGGACAGTGGATGCGCATTTATAAATCTAATGGAACCGCTAACAGGCACTACCCGCAGAATGCTGGGATGGTGGTGCTTCAACTCCCTGCTATTAACCAATTAGCATCCAGGATCCAAACAACCTGTTTTATAACATTGCATTGCCTCTGGTTATTGAAAGACATGTCTAAGACTGGTCTATTCATGTATTCTGCAGGCCTATGTATTTGTTTCGTTTTTTTCAGTTATCACTATCTGCCTCTGGTTAATGAAAGACATGTCTAAGACTGGTCTATTCATGTATTCTGTAGGCCTATGTATTTGTTTGTTTTTTTCAGTTATCACTATCTGCCTCTGGTTAATGAAAGACATGTCTAAGACTGGTCTATTCATGTATTCTGCAGGCCTATGTATTTGTTTCGTTTTTTTCAGTTATGACCCTGTTTCTGTCATCACTATCTGTTTTGTTAAAATTTGCTTTCGCCCGGTTTCGAACCGGGGACCTTTCGCATGTGAGGCGACTGTGATAACCACTACACTACGGAAACTGCAAGAAAAAGAGTGGAAGTCATGGAAAATGTTAGGAATGCCCACAAGTCTACTGCCCATAATATCCCATATAGAGTACCACAGTAGGAGTCATAATACCCATAAGAACTAGCGGTCGAACAGGGAAATGGTTCCAATCGTTTTTCCACCATTCATATTCCCCACAGGGGATTTTAAAAACAGTTAAAAAAGGCCTGTGTTTCTTGTTGGCTTACCCTGGCATGGTAACCGTGTAATTCTCTCTAGGACAAGGTGACTTTTATAAAAAATATTCGCCTGTATTTACCCCCCCAAAATTAAATGCTAATTAACTGCTAATGTGGCTATCATAAAGAACTACAAATGTATTATTTTAAGTGTTTCTAAAATCCCATATGGGAAAAATGAATGGTGGAAAAATGGTTGGAACCATTTCCCTGTTTGACCGCAAGGTTTTATGGGTATTATGACACCTCCACTGTGGGGCTTTCCCCAGTTTTATTTGACAATTTGTATCATGTTAAATATTAGCCACTATCGGGAGCCACTGTCAGTAACAGCCACATACATTTATTTTGGCATACTTTCATTCCGTTGACCTTTCTTTAATCTGTCACATCCTTGTGAATTGTTCCTGAGGGTTGCTAGCATTAGTGAATCATATTAAGCTAAAGTATTGCAATAATTTGGGACATGTAGCCTATTTGAATCATTATGGAGCTCAGACCACACGTAGCAGGAATTTATTCAGAGCGCCCAAGCTAGCCACCCCAGCAGAGTGCGTTACGCGACTTAAAAGGGTAAGTCTGAATAGCAAATACTGAGAAGTGCGTAGGAAAAGCATGAATTCCTAAATTGGGATCGAGCCCTAAGTGAATAGGATTACTATCTAATTTGTTAAAATGTGTTTCCGCCCGGTCTCGAACTGGGGACCTTTCGCGTGTTAGGCAAACGTGAAAACCACTACACTACGGAAACTGCATGAGTAGGATACTAAGGGTGTGACTTTGGCTGGGTGGGTTGGTGGGTGGGGCATTTATCGCTCTCAGAACCAAATGAAGTCAGAAATGACTTAGTCCATTAACTAAGCAATAAGGCTTGAGATCCCGGGAATTATCGTGTGAATAACTCCTGAATAAGGGCTGATTCACCGTTTGGATGGTTTGGCTGAGCAGCCGGCTCTTGGAAGAGTCTTGGTGGTTCCAAACTTCTTCCTTTTAAGAATGATGGAAGCCACTGTGTTCTTGGGTACCTTCAATGCTGCAGAAATGTATCGGTACCCTTCCCCACGTCTGTGCCTCGACACAATCCTCTCTCGGAGCTCTAGGGACAATTCCTTCCACCTCATGGCTTAGTTTATGCTCTGACATGCACTGTCAACTGTGGAACCTTATATAGACAGACAGGTGTGTGCCTTTTCAAATCATGACCAATCCATTGAATTTACCACAGGTGGACTCCAATCAAGTTGTAGAAACATCTCAAGGATGATCAATGGAAACAGGATGGACCTGAGCTCAATTTCCAGACTCATAGCAAAGGGTCTGAAAACGTATGTAAATAAGGTATTTTTTAAATCTTTTTTTATGAATTAAAAATGATATGTTATCGCTTTGTCATTATGGGGTATTGTGTGTAGATAGATTTTATTTGACTTAATCCGTTTTCAGAATAAGGCTGTGACGTAACTGTAATATTCATATGTGAATACATACTGAATTATAATTGGATGCATTTTACCGCCGTATCATACTGTGCGGTGATTGGTTAAGACCACCCAGACGGTTAGGTCATGGGCAGTTGATCGTGGTTGGAGATAGGCTAACATGTAGTTGTAGCTAGTTAATAAAGAGTTATGTTAAGAAACATCCTGTAGTTCTGCGTTTTATTATTTTGTACAAAGTGTACAAAACAAAACATGGTGTCAGAAGTGGGATTTTTCTGGAGTTCCTTCACCTCGAATGGACTGGGAGTCTACAAACTTACCCGATGCATGGCGTAAGTACAAACAGCATGTGGAGCTAAAATGCACCCCTGCGTCAACTGCTAAAGCAGTCCAGTGAGTTTCTTTGGGACAAGCAACACGACATTGCTTTCCAGAATGTGAAAGACTTGATCACGAGAGAACCAGGACCAATCCTTGCCTACTACGACCCCAACAAAGAGCTCAGACTCCAAGTGGACGCGTCGAAGTATGGACTAGGTGCAGTGCTACTGCAAGAAGGAAAGCCCATCGGCTACGCTTCCAAATCTCTCACAGACTGTGAAATCAACTACGCTCAAATCGAAAAGGAGCTCTATGCCATTCTGTTCGGATGTAAACGTTTCCATCAGTACGTATATGGACGACAAGTCATTGTGGAATCCGACCACAAGCCCCTTGAGTCAATCATGAGGAAACCACTAGCTGCAGCCCCGCCAAGGCTACAGAGAATGATCCTTCAACTACAAAAATACGACTTCACAATCACTCACCGTCCAGGCAAAGACATCCCTGTCGCAGACACACTCTCCAGGAAGTTTCTTACCTACAAGGACAGCAGCCTCAGTGAGGGCATGGACATGCAAGTGCACACTGTGTACAGCAACTTACCAGTTAGTGACAGGAGATCCAAGCAGAAACAGACAAGGACTCACAACTCACACAGCTGAGGGAAGTCATACAGGATGGATGGCCTGAGGAGAGGAGAAAATGCCCTCAGAGCGTCTCAGAATTCTGGAACCATCGTGATGAACTATCACAGATCAACGGAATCATTTTCAAAGGAGAGAAAATCATTATTCCTACCAGTCTCAGAGAAGAGATTTTGACAAAGATCCATGCTGGACACATGGGCATGGAAAAGTGCAAACAGAGAGCACGGGACATTTTGTTTTGGCCTGGAATGTGCAAACAAATAGAGGACATTGTTGGTAGATGCACCATCTGTCTTGAAAGACGCCCCTCAAACACCAAAAAGCCAATGTTACCTCACTGTATCCCAGACCGACCCTGGCAGGTTGTGGCAACCGATCTGTTCACCTGGAACAACGAGGACTACATTGTAACAGTGGACTACTACAGCAGATACTTCGAACTCGACAAGCTTCACAGCACCACATCTGCAGCTGTGATACACAAGCTGAAAGCAGCCTTTGCCAGGCATGGCATTGTAGAGACTTTAATATCTGACAATGGGCCCTGTTACAAATCAAATGAGTTTGAATCCTTCACAAAAGCATGGGAGTTCACACATGTCACCACAAGCCCACATTACCCTCAAAGTAATGGCCTTGCTGAAAAATCTGTGCAGATTGCTAAATCACTCATGGACAAAGCAAAAGCAGACAAGAGAGACCCCTACCTCAGTCTCCTTGAATACCGCAACACTCCAGTTGACAACTTAAAATCACCAGCCCAGCTGTTGATGAGCCGCAGACTTCGCTCAACCCTTCCCAGCACCAACCAGCAGCTGCAACCTGAGGTTGTCAGCTACAAGGAAATGCATGAAAAACGTGCACAGAGACAACAACAACAAAAGCGATACTACGACAGGTCAGCTAGACCACTGCCACCACTGATCGACGGAGAGTCAGTTAGAATCCAGGAGCATGGCCTCTGGAAACCAGCAGTCGTCATCCAGCCAGCTGACACTGAACGTTCATATCACGTCCGCACAGCAGAAGGAGCAGTGTACCGCCGCAATCGTCGTCACTTACTGAACACAAAAGAACAACACACTGATGAGATGAACTGTTCCCCTGAAAGAGAACGTGATGGACTAAACACACACACAGCACAACATACACCACACTTACCTGCAACACCACAAGAGCTGTTGACTGACACAGAAGCATGCTCAACATCATATCGCACAAGGTCAGGAAGAGAGGTCAAGCCCAGAGCTGTCCTCGACCTGTGAAATGTCAAAGGGTGTAGGCGGATCGCTGCCCTAAAAGCGTTCCAGACTGTAAACTTGTTATTGAAAGTTCACTTGACATGCTTTGGTATTGTATTTGTTTGAAATGTTAAGATGTCATTTCTACAGTGAAAGCTGAGTTGCTGAGAATCCCTTGTTTGAAAAGTTGGATCATTGTTTCAGAGTCTATGTTGATTCAGTTGGTGTATTATGCAATATAAATGGGTTACTTACCTTGAGTTCAAACTACAGAGCATGTATCCAAAAGAAAAGCTTAGAATATGTAAAACATTTGTATTTTGTTTAAAAGAAGGGGGATGTAATATTCATATGTGAATACATACTGAATTATAATTGGATGCATTTTACCGCCGTATCATACTGTGCGGTGATTGGTTAAGACCACCCAGACGGTTAGGTCATGGGCAGTTGATCGTGGTTGGAGATAGGCTAACATGTAGTTGTAGCTAGTTAATAAAGAGTTATGTTAAGAAACATCCTGTAGTTCTGCGTTTTATTATTTTGTACAAAGTGTACAAAACAAAACAGTAACAAAATGTGGAAAAAAGTAAGGGGTCTGAATACTTTCCGAATGCACTGTAGCTATGCAGGCTAGCTACTTTTCCTTTGCTAGCCAGCCAACTAAATCTATCACACAATCACATCAAGCAGCTGAAATGACAGAAAACTGTCTGCACTTTTGTTTGTTTTACCTAGGATTATATTGCCATTTCTTTGGATATATCCATTATAATGACCCTGATAAATGAATTTGCCTGGCTCAGAGAAGCTGTCATTCTGGTCACATTCATACACATCGCACGTTGGAGGTCACCAAAAAAACGGCAACATTGATCCACAGGTTGGAGAGGCAGACAGCAAGGTTTAGACAAACCTCAACTGTTTCAAACCATATGCTAGCCTAGGGGCATTGGGAAATATTGTCTAGACCAGTGATATTTAAAGTCGGGGTCGGGGGGACTGCAGTGGGGATATATATATTCATTATTTAGGAACAAAAAATTATGAGTTCAGATTATTGTATGAGACAATATAGAAACGTTTTTGAGAAAGTTAATTAGAAAAAAAGTATTTGATTGGGTAATTGAAGGTTATTTGTTGATGTAAAAAAAAATGTAACGTACCGATTTTAAAGTTGTATTTGGGGTGGGATCACAAGAAATGATTGCAAAAAAATGGGGACCCCAGAAATTCTGGAGGAAAAAATGGTGTCCCTGCTGAAAAGGTTTGAATACCATTGGTCTAGACACATTTTTCCAGGGGAGATGAAGTTTATAAATTGCCTGGCAGGGCCGTGGAACAGTGGATGCGCATTTATAAATCTAATGGAACCGCTAACAGGCACTACCCGCAGAATGCTGGGATGGTGGTGCTTCAACTCCCTGCTATTAACCAATTAGCATCCAGGATCCAAACAACCTGTTTTATAACATTGCATTGCCTCTGGTTATTGAAAGACATGTCTAAGACTGGTCTATTCATGTATTCTGCAGGCCTATGTATTTGTTTCGTTTTTTTCAGTTATCACTATCTGCCTCTGGTTAATGAAAGACATGTCTAAGACTGGTCTATTCATGTATTCTGTAGGCCTATGTATTTGTTTCGTTTTTTTCAGTTATCACTATCTGCCTCTGGTTATGAAAGACATGTCTAAGACTGGTCTATTCATGTATTCTGCAGGCCTATGTATTTGTTTCGTTTTTTCAGTTATGACCCTGTTTCTGTCATCACTATCTGTTTTGTTAAGATTTGTTTCCGCCTGGTTTCGAACCGGGGACCTTTCGCATGTGAGGCGAACGTGATAACCACTACACTACAGAAACTACAAGAAACAGAGTGGAAGTCATGGAAAATGTTAGGAATGCCCACAAGTCTACTGCCCATAATATCCCATATAGAGTACCACAGTAGGAGTCATAATACCCATAAGAACTAGCGGTCGAACAGGGAAATGGTTCCAATCGTTTTTCCACCATTCATATTCCCCACAGGGGATTTTAAAAACAGTTAAAAAAGGCCTGTGTTTCTTGTTGGCTTACCCTGGCATGGTAACCGTGTAATTCTCTCTAGGACAAGGTGACTTTTATAAAAAATATTCGCCTGTATTTACCCCCCCAAAATTAAATGCTAATTAACTGCTAATGTGGCTATCATAAAGAACTACAAATGTATTATTTTAAGTGTTTCTAAAATCCCATATGGGAAAAATGAATGGTGGAAAAATGGTTGGAACCATTTCCCTGTTTGACCGCTAGGTTTTATGGGTATTATGACACCTCCACTGTGGGGCTTTCCCCAGTTTTATTTGACAATTTGTATCATGTTAAATATTAGCCACTATCGGGAGCCACTGTCAGTAACAGCCACATACATTTATTTTGGCATACTTTCATTCCGTTGACCTTTCTTTAATCTGTCACATCCTTGTGAATTGTTCCTGAGGGTTGCTAGCATTAGTGAATCATATTAAGCTAAAGTATTGCAATAATTTGGGACATGTAGCCTATTTGAATCATTATGGAACTCAGACCACACGTAGCAGGAATTTATTCAGAGCGCCCAAGCTAGCCACCCCAGCAGAGTGCGTTACGCGACTTAAAAGGGTAAGTCTGAATAGCAAATACTGAGAAGTGCGTAGGAAAAGCATGAATTCCTAAATTGGGATCGAGCCCTAAGTGAATAGGATTACTATCTAATTTGTTAGAAATGTGTTTCCGCCCGGTCTCGAACTGGGGACCTTTCGCGTGTTAGGCAAACATGAAAACCACTACACTACGGAAACTGCATGAGTAGGATACTAAGGGTGTGACTTTGGCTGGGTGGGTTGGTGGGTGGGGCATTTATCGCTCTCAGAACCAAATGAAGTCAGAAATGACTTAGTCCATTAACTAAGCAATAAGGCTTGAGATCCCGGGAATTATCGTGTGAATAACTCCTGAATAAGGGCTGATTCACCGTAGGGATGGTTTGGCTGAGCAGCCGGCTCTTGGAAGAGTCTTGGTGGTTCCAAACTTCTTCCTTTTAAGAATGATGGAAGCCACTGTGTTCTTGGGTACCTTCAATGCTGCAGAAATGTATCGGTACCCTTCCCCACGTCTGTGCCTCGACACAATCCTCTCTCGGAGCTCTAGGGACAATTCCTTCCACCTCATGGCTTAGTTTATGCTCTGACATCCACTGTCAACTGTGGAACCTTATATAGACAGACAGGTGTGTGCCTTTTCAAATCATGACCAATCCATTGAATTTACCACAGGTGGACTCCAATCAAGTTGTAGAAACATCTCAAGGATGATCAATGGAAACAGGATGGACCTGAGCTCAATTTCCAGACTCATAGCAAAGGGTCTGAAAACGTATGTAAATAAGGTATTTTTTAAATCTTTTTTTATGAATTAAAAATGATATGTTATCGCTTTGTCATTATGGGGTATTGTGTGTAGATAGATTTTATTTGACTTAATCCGTTTTCAGAATAAGGCTGTGACGTAACAAAATGTGGAAAAAAGTAAGGGGTCTGAATACTTTCCGAATGCACTGTAGCTATGCAGGCTAGCTACTTTTCCTTTGCTAGCCAGCCAACTAAATCTATCACACAATCACATCAAGCAGCTGAAATGACAGAAAACTGTCTGCACTTTTGTTTGTTTTACCTAGGATTATATTGCCATTTCTTTGGATATATCCATTATAATGACCCTGATAAATGAATTTGCCTGGCTCAGAGAAGCTGTCATTCTGGTCACATTCATACACATCGCACGGTGGAGGTCACCAAAAAAACGGCAACATTGATCCACAGGTTGGAGAGGCAGACAGCAAGGTTTAGACAAACCTCAACTGTTTCAAACCATATGCTAGCCTAGGGGCATTGGGAAATATTGTCTAGACCAGTGATATTTAAAGTCGGGGTCGGGGGGACTGCAGTGGGGATATATATATTCATTATTTAGGAACAAAAAATTATGAGTACAGATTATTGTACGAGACAATATAGAAACGTTTTTGAGAAAGTTAATTAGAAAAAAAGTATTTGATTGGGTAATTGAAGGTTATTTGTTGATGTAAAAAAAAATGTAACGTACCGATTTTAAAGTTGTATTTGGGGTGGGATCACAAGAAATGATTGCAAAAAAATGGGGACCCCAGAAATTCTGGAGGAAAAAATGGTGTCCCTGCTGAAAAGGTTTGAATACCATTGGTCTAGACACATTTTTCCAGGGGAGATGAAGTTTATAAATTGACTGGCTGGGCCGTGGAACAGTGGATGCGCATTTATAAATCTAATGGAACCGCTAACAGGCACTACCTGCAGAATGCTGGGATGGTGGTGCTTCAACTCCCTGCTATTAACCAATTAGCATCCAGGATCCAAACAACCTGTTTTATAACATTGCATTGCCTCTGGTTATTGAAAGACATGTCTAAGACTGGTCTATTCATGTATTCTGCAGGCCTATGTATTTGTTTCGTTTTTTCAGTTATCACTATCTGCCTCTGGTTAATGAAAGACATGTCTAAGACTGGTCTATTCATGTATTCTGTAGGCCTATGTATTTGTTTAGTTTTTTTTCACTTATCACTATCTGCCTCTGGTTATTGAAAGACATGTCTAAGACTGGTCTATTCATGTATTCTGCAGGCCTATGTATTTGTTTCGTTTTTTTCAGTTATGACCCTGTTTCTGTCATCACTATCTGTTTTGTTAAAATTTGTTTCCGCCCGGTTTCAAACCGGGGACCTTTCTCGTGTGGGGCGAACGTGATAACCACTACACTACAGAAACTACTAGAAAAAGAGTGGAAGTCATGGAAAATGTTAGGAATGCCCACAAGTCTACCGCCCATAATATCCCAAATAGAGTACCACAGTAGGAGTCATAATACCCATAAGAACTAGCGGTCGAACAGGGAAATGGTTCCAATCGTTTTTCCACCATTCATATTCACCACAGGGGATTTTAAAAACTATTCAAAAAGGCCTGTGTTTCTTGTTGGCTTACCCTGGCATGGTAACCGTGTAATTCTCTCTAGGACAAGGTGACTTTTATAAAAAATGCTAATTAACTGCTAATGTGGCTATCATAAAGAACTACAAATGTATTATTTTAAGTGTTTCTAAAATCCCATATGGGAAAAATGAATGGTGGAAAAATGGTTGGAACCATTTCCCTGTTTGACCGCTAGGTTTTATGGGTATTATGACACCTCCACTGTGGGGCTTTCCCCAGTTTTATTTGACAATTTGTATCATGTTAAATATTAGCCACTATCGGGAGCCACTGTCAGTAACAGCCACATACATTTATTTTGGCATACTTTCATTCCGTTGACCTTTCTTTAATCTGTCACATCCTTGTGAATTGTTCCTGAGGGTTGCTAGCATTAGTGAATCATATTAAGCTAAAGTATTGCAATAATTTGGGACATGTAGCCTATTTGAATCATTATGGAACTCAGACCACACGTAGCAGGAATTTATTCAGAGCGCCCAAGCTAGCCACCCCAGCAGAGTGCGTTACGCGACTTAAAAGGGTAAGTCTGAATAGCAAATACTGAGAAGTGCGTAGGAAAAGCATGAATTCCTAAATTGGGATCGAGCCCTAAGTGAATAGGCTTACTGTCTAATTTGTTAAAATGTGTTTCCGCCCGGTCTCGAACCGGTGACCTTTCGCGTGTTAGGCGAACGTGATAACCACTACACTACGGAAACTGCTTGAGTAGGACACTAAGGGTGTGACTTTGGCTGGGTGGGTGGGTGGGGCATTTATCGCTCTCAGAACCAAATGAAGTCAGAAATGACTTAGTCCATTAACTAAGCAATCAGCCTTGAGATCCCGGGAATTATCGTGTGAATAACTCCTGAATAAGGGCTGATTCACCGTAGGGATGGTTTGGCTGAGCAGCCGGCTCTTGGAAGAGTCTTGGTGGTTCCAAACTTCTTCCTTTTAAGAATGATGGAAGCCACTGTGTTCTTGGGTACCTTCAATGCTGCAGAAATGTATCGGTACCCTTCCCCACGTCTGTGCCTCGACACAATCCTCTCTCGGAGCTCTAGGGACAATTCCTTCCACCTCATGGCTTAGTTTATGCTCTGACATGCACTGTCAACTGTGGAACCTTATATAGACAGACAGGTGTGTGCCTTTTCAAATCATGACCAATCCATTGAATTTACCACAGGTGGACTCCAATCAAGTTGTAGAAACATCTCAAGGATGATCAATGGAAACAGGATGGACCTGAGCTCAATTTCCAGACTCATAGCAAAGGGTCTGAAAACGTATGTAAATAAGGTATTTTTTAAATCTTTTTTTATGAATTAAAAATGATATGTTATCGCTTTGTCATTATGGGGTATTGTGTGTAGATAGATTTTATTTGACTTAATCCGTTTTCAGAATAAGGCTGTAACGTAACAAAATGTGGAAAAAAGTAAGGGGTCTGAATACTTTCCGAATGCACTGTAGCTATGCAGGCTAGCTACTTTTCCTTTGCTAGCCAGCCAACTAAATCTATCACACAATCACATCAAGCAGCTGAAATGACAGAAAACTGTCTGCACTTTTGTTTGTTTTACCTAGGATTATATTGCCATTTCTTTGGATATATCCATTATAATGACCCTGATAAATAAATTTGCCTGGCTCAGAGAAGCTGTCATTCTGGTCACATTCATACACATCGCACGGTGGAGGTCATCAAAAAAACGGCAACATTGATCCACAGGTTGGAGAGGCAGACAGCAAGGTTTAGACAAACCTCAACTGTTTCAAACCATATGCTAGCCTAGGGGCATTGGGAAATATTGTCTAGACCAGTGATATTTAAAGTCGGGGTCGGGGGGACTGCAGTGGGGATATATATATTCATTATTTAGGAACAAAAAATTATGAGTACAGATTATTGTACGAGACAATATAGAAACGTTTTTGAGAAAGTTAATTAGAAAAAAAGTATTTGATTGGGTAATTGAAGGTTATTTGTTGATGTAAAAAAAAATGTAACGTACCGATTTTAAAGTTGTATTTGGGGTGGGATCACAAGAAATGATTGCAAAAAAATGGGGACCCCAGAAATTCTGGAGGAAAAAATGGTGTCCCTGCTGAAAAGGTTTGAATACCATTGGTCTAGACACATTTTTCCAGGGGAGATGAAGTTTATAAATTGACTGGCTGGGCCGTGGGACATTTATAAATCTAATGGAACCGCTAACAGGCACTACCCGCAGAATGCTGGGATGGTGGTGCTTCAACTCCCTGCTATTAACCAATTAGCATCCAGGATCCAAACAACCTGTTTTATAACATTGCATTGCCTCTGGTTATTGAAAGACATGTCTAAGACTGGTCTATTCATGTATTCTGCAGGCCTATGTATTTGTTTCGTTTTTTTTCAGTTATCACTATCTGCCACTGGTTAATGAAAGACATGTCTAAGACTGGTCTATTCATGTATTCTGTAGGCCTATGTATTTGTTTCGTTTTTTTCAGTTATCACTATCTGCCTCTGGTTAATGAAAGACATGTCTAAGACTGGTCTATTCATGTATTCTGCAGGCCTATGTATTTGTTTCGTTTTTTTCAGTTATGACCCTGTTTCTGTCATCACTATCTGTTTTGTTAAAATTTGTTTCCGCCCGGTTTCGAACCGGGGACCTTTCGCGTGTGAGGCGAACGTGATAACCACTACACTACGGAATCTGCAAGAGAAAGAGTGGAAGTCATGGAAAATGTTAGGAATGCCCACAAGTCTACCGCCCATAATATCCCAAATAGAGTACCACAGTAGGAGTCATAATACCCATAAGAACTAGCGGTCGAACAGGGAAATGGTTCCAATCGTTTTTCCACCATTCATATTCCCCACAGGGGATTTTAAAAACAGTTAAAAAAGGCCTGTGTTTCTTGTTGGCTTACCCTGGCATGGTAACCGTGTAATTCTCTCTCGGACAAGGTGACTTTTATAAAAAATATTCGCCTGTATTTACCCCCCCAAAATTAAATGCTAATTACCTGCTAATGTGGCTATCATAAAGAACTACAAATGTATTATTTTAAGTGTTTCTAAAATCCCATATGGGAAAAATGAATGGTGGAAAAATGGTTGGAACCATTTCCCTGTTTGACCGCTAGGTTTTATGGGTATTATGACACCTCCACTGTGGGGCTTTCCCCAGTTTTATTTGACAATTTGTATCATGTTAAATATTAGCCACTATCGGGAGCCACTGTCAGTAACAGCCACATACATTTATTTTGGCATACTTTCATTCCGTTGACCTTTCTTTAATCTGTCACATCCTTTTGAATTGTTCCTGAGGGTTGCTAGCATTAGTGAATCATATTAAGCTAAAGTATTGCAATAATTTGGGACATGTAGCCTATTTGAATCATTATGGAACTCAGACCACACGTAGCAGGAATTTATTCAGAGCGCCCAAGCTAGCCACCCCAGCAGAGTGCGTTACGCGACTTAAAAGGGTAAGTCTGAATAGCAAATACTGAGAAGTGCGTAGGAAAAGCATGAATTCCTAAATTGGGATCGAGCCCTAAGTGAATAGGTGTACTATCTAATTTGTTAAAATGTGTTTCCGCCCGGTCTCGAACCGGGGACCTTTCGCGTGTTAGGCGAACGTGATAACCGCTACACTACGGAAACTGCATGAGTAGGATACTAAGGGTGTGACTTTGGCTGGGTGGGTGGGTGGGTGGGGCATTTATCGCTCTCAGAACCAAATGAAGTCAGAAATGACTTAGTCCATTAACTAAGCAATAAGGCTTGAGATCCCGGGAATTATCGTGTGAATAACTCCTGAATAAGGGCTGATTCACCGTAGGGATGGTTTGGCTGAGCAGCCGGCTCTTGGAAGAGTCTTGGTGGTTCCAAACTTCTTCCTTTTAAGAATGATGGAAGCCACTGTGTTGTTGGGTACCTTCAATGCTGCAGAAATGTATCGGTACCCTTCCCCACGTCTGTGCCTCGACACAATCCTGTCTCGGAGCTCTAGGGACAATTCCTTCCACCTCATGGCTTAGTTTATGCTCTGACATGCACTGTCAACTGTGGAACCTTATATAGACAGACAGGTGTGTGCCTTTTCAAATCATGACCAATCCATTGAATCTACCACAGGTGGACTCCAATCAAGTTGTAGAAACATCTCAAGGATGATCAATGGAAACAGGATGGACCTGAGCTCAATTTCCAGACTCATAGCAAAGGGTCTGAAAACGTATGTAAATAAGGTATTTTTTAAATCTTTTTTTATGAATTAAAAATGATATGTTATAGCTTTGTCATTATGGGGTATTGTGTGTAGATAGATTTTATTTGACTTAATCCGTTTTCAGAATAAGGCTGTAACGTAACAAAATGTGGAAAAAAGTAAGGGGTCTAAATACTTTCCGAATGCACTGTAGCTATG
This sequence comes from Salmo salar, assembly GCF_965601325.2. Classification (NCBI taxonomy): domain Eukaryota; kingdom Metazoa; phylum Chordata; class Actinopteri; order Salmoniformes; family Salmonidae; genus Salmo; species Salmo salar. The sequence continues at coordinate 12,278,921 of NC_138304.1, forward strand.
CAGGCTAGCTACTTTTCCTTTGCTAGCCAGCCAACTAAATCTATCACACAATCACATCAAGCAGCTGAAATGACAGAAAACTGTCTGCACTTTTGTTTGTTTTACCTAGGATTATATTGCCATTTCTTTGGATATATCCATTATAATGACCCTGATAAATTAATTTGCCTGGCTCAGAGAAGCTGTCATTCTGGTCACATTCATACACATCGCACGGTGGAGGTCTTCAAAAAAACGGCAACATTGATCCACAGGTTGGAGAGGCAGACAGCAAGGTTTAGACAAACCTCAACTGTTTCAAACCATATGCTAGCCTAGGGGCATTGGGAAATATTGTCTAGACCAGTGATATTTAAAGTCGGGGTCGGGGGGACTGCAGTGGGGATATATATATTTATTATTTAGGAACAAAAAATTACGAGTACAGATTATTGTACGAGACAATATAGAAACGTTTTTGAGAAAGTTAATTAGAAAAAAAGTATTTGATTGGGTAATTGAAGGTTATTTGTTGATGTAAAAAAAAATGTAACGTACCGATTTTAAAGTTGTATTTGGGGTGGGATCACAAGAAATGATTGCAAAAAAATGGGGACCCCAGAAATTCTGGAGGAAAAAATGGTGTCCCTGCTGAAAAGGTTTGAATACCATTGGTCTAGACACATTTTTCCAGGGGAGATGAAGTTTATAAATTGACTGGCTGGGCCGTGGGACAGTGGATGCGCATTTATAAATCTAATGGAACCGCTAACAGGCACTACCCGCAGAATGCTGGGATGGTGGTGCTTCAACTCCCTGCTATTAACCAATTAGCATCCAGGATCCAAACAACCTGTTTTATAACATTGCATTGCCTCTGGTTATTGAAAGACATGTCTAAGACTGGTCTATTCATGTATTCTGCAGGCCTATGTATTTGTTTCGTTTTTTTTCAGTTGTCACTATCTGCCTCTGGTTAATGAAAGACATGTCTAAGACTGGTCTATTCATGTATTCTGCAGGCCTATGTATTTGTTTCGTTTTTTTCAGTTATGACCCTGTTTCTGTCATCACTATCTGTTTTGTTAAAATTTGTTTCCGCCCGGTTTCGAACCGGGGACCTTTCGCGTGTGAGGCGAACGTGATAACCACTACACTACGGAAACTGCGAGAAAAAGAGTGGAAGTCATGGAAAATGTTAGGAATGCCCACAAGTCTACCGCCCATAATATCCCAAATAGAGTACCACAGTAGGAGTCATAATACCCATAAGAACTAGCGGTCGAACAGGGAAATGGTTCCAATCGTTTTTCCACCATTCATATTCCCCACAGGGGATTTTAAAAACTATTCAAAAAGGCCTGTGTTTCTTGTTGGCTTACCCTGGCATGGTAACCGTGTAATTCTCTCTAGGACAAGGTGACTTTTATAAAAAATGCTAATTAACTGCTAATGTGGCTATCATAAAGAACTACAAATGTATTATTTTAAGTGTTTCTAAAATCCCATATGGGAAAAATGAATGGTGGAAAAATGGTTGGAACCATTTCCCTGTTTGACCGCTAGGTTTTATGGGTATTATGACACCTCCACTGTGGGGCTTTCCCCAGTTTTATTTGACAATTTGTATCATGTTAAATATTAGCCACTATCGGGAGCCACTGTCAGTAACAGCCACATACATTTATTTTGGCATACTTTCATTCCGTTGACCTTTCTTTAATCTGTCACATCCTTGTGAATTGTTCCTGAGGGTTGCTAGCATTAGTGAATCATATTAAGCTAAAGTATTGCAATAATTTGGGACATGTAGCCTATTTGAATCATTATGGAACTCAGACCACACGTAGCAGGAATTTATTCAGAGCGCCCAAGCTAGCCACCCCAGCAGAGTGCGTTACGCGACTTAAAAGGGTAAGTCTGAATAGCAAATACTGAGAAGTGCGTAGGAAAAGCATGAATTCCTAAATTGGGATCGAGCCCTAAGTGAATAGGCTTACTGTCTAATTTGTTAAAATGTGTTTCCGCCCGGTCTCGAACCGGGGACCTTTCGCGTGTTAGGCGAACGTGATAACCACTACACTACGGAAACTGCGTGAGTAGGATACTAAGGGTGTGACTTTGGCTGGGTGGGTGGGTGGGTGGGGCATTTATCGCTCTCAGAACCAAATGAAGTCAGAAATGACTTAGTCCATTAACTAAGCAATCAGCCTTGAGATCCCGGGAATTATCGTGTGAATAACTCCTGAATAAGGGCTGATTCACCGTAGGGATGGTTTGGCTGAGCAGCCGGCTCTTGGAAGAGTCTTGGTGGTTCCAAACTTCTTCCTTTTAAGAATGATGGAAGCCACTGTGTTCTTGGGTACCTTCAATGCTGCAGAAATGTATCGGTACCCTTCCCCACGTCTGTGCCTCGACACAATCCTCTCTCGGAGCTCTAGGGACAATTCCTTCCACCTCATGGCTTAGTTTATGCTCTGACATGCACTGTCAACTGTGGAACCTTATATAGACAGACAGGTGTGTGCCTTTTCAAATCATGACCAATCCATTGAATTTACCACAGGTGGACTCCAATCAAGTTGTAGAAACATCTCAAGGATGATCAATGGAAACAGGATGGACCTGAGCTCAATTTCCAGCCTCATAGCAAAGGGTCTGAAAACGTATGTAAATAAGGTATTTTTTAAATCTTTTTTTATGAATTAAAAATGATATGTTATCGCTTTGTCATTATGGGGTATTGTGTGTAGATAGATTTTATTTGACTTAATCCGTTTTCAGAATAAGGCTGTAACGTAACAAAATGTGGAAAAAAGTAAGGGGTCTGAATATTTTCCGAATGCACTGTAGCTATGCAGGCTAGCTACTTTTCCTTTGCTAGCCAGCCAACTAAATCTATCACACAATCACATCAAGCAGCTGAAATGACAGAAAACTGTCTGCACTTTTGTTTGTTTTACCTAGGATTATATTGCCATTTCTTTGGATATATCCATTATAATGACCCTGATAAATTAATTTGCCTGGCTCAGAGAAGCTGTCATTCTGGTCACATTCATACACATCGCACGGTGGAGGTCATCAAAAAAACGGCAACATTGATCCACAGGTTGGAGAGGCAGACAGCAAGGTTTAGACAAACCTCAACTGTTTCAAACCATATGCTAGCCTAGGGGCATTGGGAAATATTGTCTAGACCAGTGATATTTAAAGTCGGGGTCGGGGGGACTGCAGTGGGGATATATATATTCATTATTTAGGAACAAAAAATTATGAGTACAGATTATTGTACGAGACAATATAGAAACGTTTTTGAGAAAGTTAATTAGAAAAAAAGTATTTGATTGGGTAATTGAAGGTTATTTGTTGATGTAAAAAAAAATGTAACGTACCGATTTTAAAGTTGTATTTGGGGTGGGATCACAAGAAATGATTGCAAAAAAATGGGGACCCCAGAAATTCTGGAGGAAAAAATGGTGTCCCTGCTGAAAAGGTTTGAATACCATTGGTCTAGACACATTTTTCCAGGGGAGATGAAGTTTATAAATTGACTGGCTGGGCCGTGGGACAGTGGATGCGCATTTATAAATCTAATGGAACCGCTAACAGGCACTACCCGCAGAATGCTGGGATGGTGGTGCTTCAACTCCCTGCTATTAACCAATTAGCATCCAGGATCCAAACAACCTGTTTTATAACATTGCATTGCCTCTGGTTATTGAAAGACATGTCTAAGACTGGTCTATTCATGTATTCTGCAGGCCTATGTATTTGTTTCGTTTTTTTCAGTTATACTATCTGCCTCTGGTTAATGAAAGACATGTCTAAGACTGGTCTTTATGTATTCTGTAGGCCTATGTATTTTTTAGTTATCACTATCTGCCTCTGGTTAATGAAAGACATGTCTAAGACTGGTCTATTCATGTATTCTGCAGGCCTATGTATTTGTTTCGTTTTTTTCAGTTATGACCCTGTTTCTGTCATCACTATCTGTTTTGTTAAAATTTGTTTCCGCCCGGTTTCGAACCGGGGACCTTTCGCGTGTGAGGCAAACGTGATAACCACTACACTACGGAAACTGCAAGAAAAAGAGTGGAAGTCATGGAAAATGTTAGGAATGCCCACAAGTCTACCGCCCATAATATCCCAAATAGAGTACCACAGTAGGAGTCATAATACCCATAAGAACTAGCGGTCGAACAGGGAAATGGTTCCAATCGTTTTTCCACCATTCATATTCCCCACAGGGGATTTTAAAAACTATTCAAAAAGGCCTGTGTTTCTTGTTGGCTTACCCTGGCATGGTAACCGTGTAATTCTCTCTAGGACAAGGTGACTTTTATAAAAAATGCTAATTAACTGCTAATGTGGCTATCATAAAGAACTACAAATGTATTATTTTAAGTGTTTCTAAAATCCCATATGGGAAAAATGAATGGTGGAAAAATGGTTGGAACCATTTCCCTGTTTGACCGCTAGGTTTTATGGGTATTATGACACCTCCACTGTGGGGCTTTCCCCAGTTTTATTTGACAATTTGTATCATGTTAAATATTAGCCACTATCGGGAGCCACTGTCAGTAACAGCCACATACATTTATTTTGGCATACTTTCATTCCGTTGACCTTTCTTTAATCTGTCACATCCTTGTGAATTGTTCCTGAGGGTTGCTAGCATTAGTGAATCATATTAAGCTAAAGTATTGCAATAATTTGGGACATGTAGCCTATTTGAATCATTATGGAACTCAGACCACACGTAGCAGGAATTTATTCAGAGCGCCCAAGCTAGCCACCCCAGCAGAGTGCGTTACGCGACTTAAAAGGGTAAGTCTGAATAGCAAATACTGAGAAGTGCGTAGGAAAAGCATGAATTCCTAAATTGGGATCGAGCCCTAAGTGAATAGGCTTACTGTCTAATTTGTTAAAATGTGTTTCCGCCCGGTCTCGAACCGGGGACCTTTCGCGTGTTAGGCGAACGTGATAACCACTACACTACGGAAACTGCGTGAGTAGGATACTAAGGGTGTGACTTTGGCTGGGTGGGTGGGTGGGTGGGGCATTTATCGCTCTCAGAACCAAATGAAGTCAGAAATGACTTAGTCCATTAACTAAGCAATAAGGCTTGAGATCCCGGGAATTATCGTGTGAATAACTCCTGAATAAGGGCTGATTCACCGTAGGGATGGTTTGGCTGAGCAGCCGGCTCTTGGAAGAGTCTTGGTGGTTCCAAACTTCTTCCTTTTAAGAATGATGGAAGCCACTGTGTTCTTGGGTACCTTCAATGCTGCAGAAATGTATCGGTACCCTTCCCCACGTCTGTGCCTCGACACAATCCTCTCTCGGAGCTCTAGGGACAATTCCTTCCACCTCATGGCTTAGTTTATGCTCTGACATGCACTGTCAACTGTGGAACCTTATATAGACAGACAGGTGTGTGCCTTTTCAAATCATGACCAATCCATTGAATTTACCACAGGTGGACTCCAATCAAGTTGTAGAAACATCTCAAGGATGATCAATGGAAACAGGATGGACCTGAGCTCAATTTCCAGCCTCATAGCAAAGGGTCTGAAAACGTATGTAAATAAGGTATTTTTTAAATCTTTTTTTATGAATTAAAAATGATATGTTATCGCTTTGTCATTATGGGGTATTGTGTGTAGATAGATTTTATTTGACTTAATCCGTTTTCAGAATAAGGCTGTAACGTAACAAAATGTGGAAAAAAGTAAGGGGTCTGAATACTTTCCGAATGCACTGTAGCTATGCAGGCTAGCTACTTTTCCTTTGCTAGCCAGCCAACTAAATCTATCACACAATCACATCAAGCAGCTGAAATGACAGAAAACTGTCTGCACTTTTGTTTGTTTTACCTAGGATTATATTGCCATTTCTTTGGATATATCCATTATAATGACCCTGATAAATGAATTTGCCTGGCTCAGAGAAGCTGTCATTCTGGTCACATTCATACACATCGCACGGTGGAGGTCATCAAAAAAACGGCAACATTGATCCACAGGTTGGAGAGGCAGACAGCAAGGTTTAGACAAACCTCAACTGTTTCAAACCATATGCTAGCCTAGGGGCATTGGGAAATATTGTCTAGACCAGTGATATTTAAAGTCGGGGTCGGGGGGACTGCAGTGGGGATATATATATTCATTATTTAGGAACAAAAAATTATGAGTACAGATTATTGTACGAGACAATATAGAAACGTTTTTGAGAAAGTTAATTAGAAAAAAAGTATTTGATTGGGTAATTGAAGGTTATTTGTTGATGTAAAAAAAAATGTAACGTACCGATTTTAAAGTTGTATTTGGGGTGGGATCACAAGAAATGATTGCAAAAAAATGGGGACCCCAGAAATTCTGGAGGAAAAAATGGTGTCCCTGCTGAAAAGGTTTGAATACCATTGGTCTAGACACATTTTTCCAGGGGAGATGAAGTTTATAAATTGACTGGCTGGGCCGTGGAACAGTGGATGCGCATTTATAAATCTAATGGAACCGCTAACAGGCACTACCTGCAGAATGCTGGGATGGTGGTGCTTCAACTCCCTGCTATTAACCAATTAGCATCCAGGATCCAAACAACCTGTTTTATAACATTGCATTGCCTCTGGTTATTGAAAGACATGTCTAAGACTGGTCTATTCATGTATTCTGCAGGCCTATGTATTTGTTTCGTTTTTTTCAGTTATCACTATCTGCCTCTGGTTAATGAAAGACATGTCTAAGACTGGTCTATTCATGTATTCTGTAGGCCTATGTATTTGTTTAGTTTTTTTTCACTTATCACTATCTGCCTCTGGTTATTGAAAGACATGTCTAAGACTGGTCTATTCATGTATTCTGCAGGCCTATGTATTTGTTTCGTTTTTTTCAGTTATGACCCTGTTTCTGTCATCACTATCTGTTTTGTTAAAATTTGTTTCCGCCCGGTTTCGAACCGGGGACCTTTCGCGTGTGAGGCGAACGTGATAACCACTACACTACAGAAACTACAAGAAAAAGAGTGGAAGTCATGGAAAATGTTAGGAATGCCCACAAGTCTACCGCCCATAATATCCCAAATAGAGTACCACAGTAGGAGTCATAATACCCATAAGAACTAGCGGTCGAACAGGGAAATGGTTCCAATCGTTTTTCCACCATTCATATTCCCCACAGGGGATTTTAAAAACAGTTAAAAAAGGCCTGTGTTTCTTGTTGGCTTACCCTGGCATGGTAACCGTGTAATTCTCTCTCGGACAAGGTGACTTTTATAAAAAATATTCGCCTGTATTTACCCCCCCAAAATTAAATGCTAATTAACTGCTAATGTGGCTATCATAAAGAACTACAAATGTATTATTTTAAGTGTTTCTAAAATCCCATATGGGAAAAATGAATGGTGGAAAAATGGTTGGAACCATTTCCCTGTTTGACCGCTAGGTTTTATGGGTATTATGACACCTCCACTGTGGGGCTTTCCCCAGTTTTATTTGACAATTTGTATCATGTTAAATATTAGCCACTATCGGGAGCCACTGTCAGTAACAGCCACATACATTTATTTTGGCATACTTTCATTCCGTTGACCTTTCTTTAATCTGTCACATCCTTGTGAATTGTTCCTGAGGGTTGCTAGCATTAGTGAATCATATTAAGCTAAAGTATTGCAATAATTTGGGACATGTAGCCTATTTGAATCATTATGGAACTCAGACCACACGTAGCAGGAATTTATTCAGAGCGCCCAAGCTAGCCACCCCAGCAGAGTGCGTTACGCGACTTAAAAGGGTAAGTCTGAATAGCAAATACTGAGAAGTGCGTAGGAAAAGCATGAATTCCTAAATTGGGATCGAGCCCTAAGTGAATAGGTGTACTATCTAATTTGTTAAAATGTGTTTCCGCCCGGTCTCGAACCGGGGACCTTTCGCGTGTTAGGCAAACGTGATAACCGCTACACTACGGAAACTGCGTGAGTAGCATACTAAGGGTGTGACTTTGGCTGGGTGGGTGGGTGGGTGGGGCATTTATCGCTCTCAGAACCAAATGAAGTCAGAAATGACTTAGTCCATTAACTAAGCAATAAGGCTTGAGATCCCGGGAATTATCGTGTGAATAACTCCTGAATAAGGGCTGATTCACCGTAGGGATGGTTTGGCTGAGCAGCCGGCTCTTGGAAGAGTCTTGGTGGTTCCAAACTTCTTCCTTTTAAGAATGATGGAAGCCACTGTGTTCTTGGGTACCTTCAATGCTGCAGAAATGTATCGGTACCCTTCCCCACGTCTGTGCCTCGACACAATCCTGTCTCGGAGCTCTAGGGACAATTCCTTCCACCTCATGGCTTAGTTTATGCTCTGACATGCACTGTCAACTGTGGAACCTTATATAGACAGACAGGTGTGTGCCTTTTCAAATCATGACCAATCCATTGAATTTACCACAGGTGGACTCCAATCAAGTTGTAGAAACATCTCAAGGATGATCAATGGAAACAGGATGGACCTGAGCTCAATTTCCAGACTCATAGCAAAGGGTCTGAAAACGTATGTAAATAAGGTATTTTTTAAATCTTTTTTTATGAATTAAAAATGATATGTTATCGCTTTGTCATTATGGGGTATTGTGTGTAGATAGATTTTATTTGACTTAATCCGTTTTCAGAATAAGGCTGTAACGTAACAAAATGTGGAAAAAAGTAAGGGGTCTGAATACTTTCCGAATGCACTGTAGCTATGCAGGCTAGCTACTTTTCCTTTGCTAGCCAGCCAACTAAATCTATCACACAATCACATCAAGCAGCTGAAATGACAGAAAACTGTCTGCACTTTTGTTTGTTTTACCTAGGATTATATTGCCATTTCTTTGGATATATCCATTATAATGACCCTGATAAATGAATTTGCCTGGCTCAGAGAAGCTGTCATTCTGGTCACATTCATACACATCGCACGGTGGAGGTCACCAAAAAAACGGCAACATTGATCCACAGGTTGGAGAGGCAGACAGCAAGGTTTAGACAAACCTCAACTGTTTCAAACCATATGCTAGCCTAGGGGCATTGGGAAATATTGTCTAGACCAGTGATATTTAAAGTCGGGGTCGGGGGGACTGCAGTGGGGATATATATATTCATTATTTAGGAACAAAAAATTATGAGTACAGATTATTGTACGAGACAATATAGAAACGTTTTTGAGAAAGTTAATTAGAAAAAAAGTATTTGATTGGGTAATTGAAGGTTATTTGTTGATGTAAAAAAAAATGTAACGTACCGATTTTAAAGTTGTATTTGGGGTGGGATCACAAGAAATGATTGCAAAAAAATGGGGACCCCAGAAATTCTGGAGGAAAAAATGGTGTCCCTGCTGAAAAGGTTTGAATACCATTGGTCTAGACACATTTTTCCAGGGGAGATGAAGTTTATAAATTGACTGGCTGGGCCGTGGAACAGTGGATGCGCATTTATAAATCTAATGGAACCGCTAACAGGCACTACCTGCAGAATGCTGGGATGGTGGTGCTTCAACTCCCTGCTATTAACCAATTAGCATCCAGGATCCAAACAACCTGTTTTATAACATTGCATTGCCTCTGGTTATTGAAAGACATGTCTAAGACTGGTCTATTCATGTATTCTGCAGGCCTATGTATTTGTTTCGTTTTTTTCAGTTATCACTATCTGCCTCTGGTTAATGAAAGACATGTCTAAGACTGGTCTATTCATGTATTCTGTAGGCCTATGTATTTGTTTAGTTTTTTTTCACTTATCACTATCTGCCTCTGGTTAATGAAAGACATGTCTAAGACTGGTCTATTCATGTATTCTGTAGGCCTATGTATTTGTTTAGTTTTTTTTCACTTATCACTATCTGCCTCTGGTTATTGAAAGACATGTCTAAGACTGGTCTATTCATGTATTCTGCAGGCCTATGTATTTGTTTCGTTTTTTTCAGTTATGACCCTGTTTCTGTCATCACTATCTGTTTTGTTAAAATTTGTTTCCACCCGGTTTCGAACCGGGGACCTTTCGCGTGTGAGGCGAACGTGATAACCACTACACTACAGAAACTACAAGGAAAAGAGTGGAAGTCATGGAAAATGTTAGGAATGCCCACAAGTCTACCGCCCATAATATCCCAAATAGAGTACCACAGTAGGAGTCATAATACCCATAAGAACTAGCGGTCGAACAGGGAAATGGTTCCAATCGTTTTTCCACCATTCATATTCCCCACAGGGGATTTTAAAAACAGTTAAAAAAGGCCTGTGTTTCTTGTTGGCTTACCCTGGCATGGTAACCGTGTAATTCTCTCTCGGACAAGGTGACTTTTATAAAAAATATTCGCCTGTATTTACCCCCCCAAAATTAAATGCTAATTAACTGCTAATGTGGCTATCATAAAGAACTACAAATGTATTATTTTAAGTGTTTCTAAAATCCCATATGGGAAAAATGAATGGTGGAAAAATGGTTGGAACCATTTCCCTGTTTGACCGCTAGGTTTTATGGGTATTATGACACCTCCACTGTGGGGCTTTCCCCAGTTTTATTTGACAATTTGTATCATGTTAAATATTAGCCACTATCGGGAGCCACTGTCAGTAACAGCCACATACATTTATTTTGGCATACTTTCATTCCGTTGACCTTTCTTTAATCTGTCACATCCTTGTGAATTGTTCCTGAGGGTTGCTAGCATTAGTGAATCATATTAAGCTAAAGTATTGCAATAATTTGGGACATGTAGCCTATTTGAATCATTATGGAACTCAGACCACACGTAGCAGGAATTTATTCAGAGCGCCCAAGCTAGCCACCCCAGCAGAGTGCGTTACGCGACTTAAAAGGGTAAGTCTGAATAGCAAATACTGAGAAGTGCGTAGGAAAAGCATGAATTCCTAAATTGGGATCGAGCCCTAAGGCTTACTGTCTAATTTGTTAAAATGTTTTTCCGCCCGGTCTCGAACCGGGGACCTTTCGCGTGTTAGGCGAAAGTGATAACCACTACACTACGGAAACTGCATGAGTAGGATACTAAGGGTGTGACTTTGGCTGGGTGGGTGGGTGGGGCATTTATCGCTCTCAGAACCAAATGAAGTCAGAAATGACTTAGTCCATTAACTAAGCAATCAGGTTTGAGATCCCGGGAATTATCGTGTGAATAACTCCTGAATAAGGGCTGATTCACCGTAGGGATGGTTTGGCTGAGCAGCCGGCTCTTGGAAGAGTCTTGGTGGTTCCAAACTTCTTCCTTTTAAGAATGATGGAAGCCACTGTGTTCTTGGGTACCTTCAATGCTGCAGAAATGTATCGGTACCCTTCCCCACGTCTGTGCCTCGACACAATCCTGTCTCGGAGCTCTAGGGACAATTCCTTCCACCTCATGGCTTAGTTTATGCTCTGACATGCACTGTCAACTGTGGAACCTTATATAGACAGACAGGTGTGTGCCTTTTCAAATCATGACCAATCCATTGAATTTACCACAGGTGGACTCCAATCAAGTTGTAGAAACATCTCAAGGATGATCAATGGAAACAGGATGGACCTGAGCTCAATTTCCAGACTCATAGCAAAGGGTCTGAAAACGTATGTAAATAAGGTATTTTTTAAATCTTTTTTTATGAATTAAAAATGATATGTTATCGCTTTGTCATTATGGGGTATTGTGTGTAGATAGATTTTATTTGACTTAATCCGTTTTCAGAATAAGGCTGTAACGTAACAAAATGTGGAAAAAAGTAAGGGGTCTGAATACTTTCCGAATGCACTGTAGCTATGCAGGCTAGCTACTTTTCCTTTGCTAGCCAGCCAACTAAATCTATCACACAATCACATCAAGCAGCTGAAATGACAGAAAACTGTCTGCACTTTTGTTTGTTTTACCTAGGATTATATTGCCATTTCTTTGGATATATCCATTATAATGACCCTGATAAATGAATTTGCCTGGCTCAGAGAAGCTGTCATTCTGGTCACATTCATACACATCGCACGGTGGAGGTCACCAAAAAAACGGCAACATTGATCCACAGGTTGGAGAGGCAGACAGCAAGGTTTAGACAAACCTCAACTGTTTCAAACCATATGCTAGCCAAGGGGCATTGGGAAATATTGTCTAGACCAGTGATATTTAAAGTCGGGGTCGGGGGGACTGCAGTGGGGATATATATATTCATTATTTAGGAACAAAAAATTATGAGTACAGATTATTGTACGAGACAATATAGAAACGTTTTTGAGAAAGTTAATTAGAAAAAAAGTATTTGATTGGGTAATTGAAGGTTATTTGTTGATGTAAAAAAAATGTAACGTACGGATTTTAAAGTTGTATTTGGGGTGGGATCACAAGAAATGATTGCAAAAAAATGGGGACCCCAGAAATTCTGGAGGAAAAAATTGTGTCCCTGCTGAAAAGGTTTGAATACCATTGGTCTAGACACATTTTTCCAGGGGAGATGAAGTTTATAAATTGACTGGCTGGGCCGTGGGACAGTGGATGCGCATTTATAAATCTAATGGAACCGCTAACAGGCACTACCCGCAGAATGCTGGGATGGTGGTGCTTCAACTCCCTGCTATTAACCAATTAGCATCCAGGATCCAAACAACCTGTTTTATAACATTGCATTGCCTCTGGTTATTGAAAGACATGTCTAAGACTGGTCTATTCATGTATTCTGTAGGCCTATGTATTTGTTTTGTTTTTTTCAGTTATCACTATCTGCCTCTGGTTAATGAAAGACATGTCTAAGACTGGTCTATTCATGTATTCTGCAGGCCTATGTATTTGTTTCGGTTTTTTTCAGTTATCACTATCTGCCTCTGGTTAATGAAAGACATGTCTAAGACTGGTCTATTCATGTATTCTGTAGGCCTATGTATTTCTTTCTTTTTTTTCAGTTATCACTATCTGCCTCTGGTTAATGAAAGAAATGTCTAAGACTGGTCTATTCATGTATTCTGTAGGCCTATGTATTTGTTTCGTTTTTTTCAGTTATGACCCTGTTTCTGTCATCACTATCTGTTTTGTTAAAATTTGTTTCCGCCCGGTTTCGAACAGGGGACTTTTCGCATGTGAGGCAAACGTGATAACCACTACACTACGGAAACTGCAAGAAAAAGAGTGGAAGTCATGGAAAATGTTAGGAATGCCCACAAGTCTACCGCCCATAATATCCCAAATAGAGTACCACAGTAGGAGTCATAATACCCATAAGAACTAGCGTTCGAACAGGGAAATGGTTCCAATCGTTTTTCCACCATTCATATTCCCCACAGGGGCTTTTAAAAACTATTCAAAAAGGCCTGTGTTTCTTGTTGGCTTACCCTGGCATGGTAACCGTGTAATTCTCTCTAGGACAAGGTGACTTTTATAAAAAATGCTAATTAACTGCTAATGTGGCTATCATAAAGAACTACAAATGTTTTATTTTAAGTGTTTCTAAAATCCCATATGGGAAAAATGAATGGTGGAAAAATGGTTGGAACCATTTCCCTGTTTGACCGCTAGGTTTTATGGGTATTATGACACCTCCACTGTGGGGCTTTCCCCAGTTTTATTTGACAATTTGTATCATGTTAAATATTAGCCACTATCGGGAGCCACTGTCAGTAACAGCCACATACATTTATTTTGGCATACTTTCATTCCGTTGACTTTTCTTTAATCTGTCACATCCTTGTGAATTGTTCCTGAGGGTTGCTAGCATTAGTGAATCATATTAAGCTAAAGTATTGCAATAATTTGGGACATGTAGCCTATTTGAATCATTATGGAACTCAGACCACACGTAGCAGGAATTTATTCAGAGCGCTCAAGCTAGCCACCCCAGCAGAGTGCGTTACGCGACTTAAAAGGGTATGTCTGAATAGCAAATACTGAGAAGTGCGTAGGAAAAGCATGAATTCCTAAATTGGGATCGAGCCCTAAGTGAATAGGCTTACTGTCTAATTTGTAAAAATGTGTTTCCGCCCAGTCTCAAACCGGGGACCTTTTGCGTGTTATGCGAATGTGATAACCGCTACACTACGGAAACTGCGTGAGTAGGATACTAAGGGTGTGACTTTGGCTGGGTGGGTGGGTGGGGCATTTATCGCTCTCAGAACCAAATGAAGTCAGAAATGACTTAGTCCATTAACTTAGCAATAAGGCTTGAGATCCCGGGAATTATCGTGTGAATAACTCCTGAATAAGGGCTGATTCACCGTAGGGATGGTTTGGCTGAGCAGCCGGCTCTTGGAAGAGTCTTGGTGGTTCCAAACGTCTTCCTTTTAAGAATGATGGAAGCCACTGTGTTCTTGGGTACCTTCAATGCTGCAGAAATGTATCGGTACCCTTCCCCACGTCTGTGCCTCGACACAATCCTGTCTCGGAGCTCTAGGGACAATTCCTTCCACCTCATGGCTTAGTTTATGCTCTGACAGGCACTGTCAACTGTGGAACCTTATATAGACAGACAGGTGTGTGCCTTTTCAAATCATGACCAATCCATTGAATTTACCACAGGTGGACTCCAATCAAGTTGTAGAAACATCTCAAGGATGATCAATGGAAACAGGATGGACCTGAGCTCAATTTCCAGCCTCATAGCAAAGGGTCTGAAAACGTATGTAAATAAGGTATTTTTTAAATCTTTTTTTATGAATTCAAAATGATATGTTATCGCTTTGTCATTATGGGGTATTGTGTGTCGATAGATTTTATTTGACTTAATCCGTTTTCAGAATAAGGAAGTAACGTAACAAAATGTGGAAAAAAGTAAGGGGTCTGAATACTTTCCGAATGCACTGTAGCTATGCAGGCTAGCTACTTTTCCTTTGCTAGCCAGCCAACTAAATCTATCACACAATCACATCAAGCAGCTGAAATGACAGAAAACTGTCTGCACTTTTGTTTGTTTTACCTAAGATTATATTGCCATTTCTTTGGATATATCCATTATAATGACCCTGATAAATTAATTTGCCTGGCTCAGAGAAGCTGTCATTCTGGTCACATTCATACACATCGCACGGTGGAGGTCATCAAAAAAACGGCAACATTGATCCACAGGTTGGAGAGGCAGACAGCAAGGTTTAGACAAACCTCAACTGTTTCAAACCATATGCTAGCCTAGGGGCATTGGGAAATATTGTCTAGACCAGTGATATTTAAAGTCGGGGTCGGGGGGACTGCAGTGGGGATATATATATTCATTATTTAGGAACAAAAAATTATGAGTTCAGATTATTGTACGAGACAATATAGAAACGTTTTTGAGAAAGTTAATTAGAAAAAAAGTATTTGATTGGGTAATTGAAGGTTATTTGTTGATGTAAAAAAAAATGTAACGTACCGATTTTAAAGTTGTATTTGGGGTGGGATCACAAGAAATGATTGCAAAAAAATGGGGACCCCAGAAATTCTGGAGGAAAAAATGGTGTCCCTGCTGAAAAGGTTTGAATACCATTGGTCTAGACACATTTTTCCAGGGGAGATGAAGTTTATAAATTGACTGGCTGGGCCGTGGGACAGTGGATGCGCATTTATAAATCTAATGGAACCGCTAACAGGCACTACCCGCAGAATGCTGGGATGGTGGTGCTTCAACTCCCTGCTATTAACCAATTAGCATCCAGGATCCAAACAACCTGTTTTATAACATTGCATTGCCTCTGGTTATTGAAAGACATGTCTAAGACTGGTTTATTCATGTATTCTGTAGGCCTATGTTTTTTTTTCAGTTATCACTATCTGCCTCTGGTTATTGAAAGACATGTCTAAGACTGGTCTATTCATGTATTCTGCAGGCCTATGTATTTGTTTCGTTTTTTTTCAGTTATGACCCTGTTTCTGTCATCACTATCTGTTTTGTTAAAATTTGTTTCCGCCCAGGTTTCGAACCGGGGACCTTTAGCGTGTGAGGCGAACGTGATAACCACTACACTACGGAAACCACAAGAAATAGAGTGGAAGTCATGGAAAATGTTAGGAATGCCCACAAGTCTACCGCCCATAATATCCCAAATAGAGTACCACAGTAGGAGTCATAATACCCATAAGAACTAGCGGTCGAACAGGGAAATGGTTCCAATCGTTTTTCCACCATTCATATTCCCCACAGGGGCTTTTAAAAACTATTCAAAAAGGCCTGTGTTTCTTGTTGGCTTACCCTGGCATGGTAACCGTGTAATTCTCTCTAGGACAAGGTGACTTTTATAAAAAATGCTAATTAACTGCTAATGTGGCTATCATAAAGAACTACAAATGTATTATTTTAAGTGTTTCTAAAATCCCATATGGGAAAAATGAATGGTGGAAAAATGGTTGGAACCATTTCCCTGTTTGACCGCTAGGTTTTATGGGTGTTATGACACCTCCACTGTGGGGCTTTCCCCAGTTTTATTTGACAATTTGTATCATGTTAAATATTAGCCACTATCGGGAGCCACTGTCAGTAACAGCCACATACATTTATTTTGGCATACTTTCATTCCGTTGACCTTTCTTTAATCTGTCACATCCTTGTGAATTGTTCCTGAGGGTTGCTAGCATTAGTGAATCATATTAAGCTAAAGTATTGCAATAATTTGGGACATGTAGCCTATTTGAATCATTATGGAACTCAGACCACACGTAGCAGGAATTTATTCAGAGCGCTCAAGCTAGCCACCCCAGCAGAGTGCGTTACGCGACTTAAAAGGGTATGTCTGAATAGCAAATACTGAGAAGTGCGTAGGAAAAGCATGAATTCCTAAATTGGGATCGAGCCCTAAGTGAATAGGCTTACTGTCTAATTTGTAAAAATGTGTTTCCGCCCAGTCTCGAACCGGGGACCTTTTGCGTGTTATGCGAATGTGATAACCGCTACACTACGGAAACTGCATGAGTAGGATACTAAGGGTGTGACTTTGGCTGGGTGGGTGGGTGGGGCATTTATCGCTCTCAGAACCAAATGAAGTCAGAAATGACTTAGTCCATTAACTTAGCAATAAGGCTTGAGATCCCGGGAATTATCGTGTGAATAACTCCTGAATAAGGGCTGATTCACCGTAGGGATGGTTTGGCTGAGCAGCCGGCTCTTGGAAGAGTCTTGGTGGTTCCAAACGTCTTCCTTTTAAGAATGATGGAAGCCACTGTGTTCTTGGGTACCTTCAATGCTGCAGAAATGTATCGGTACCCTTCCCCACGTCTGTGCCTCGACACAATCCTGTCTCGGAGCTCTAGGGACAATTCCTTCCACCTCATGGCTTAGTTTATGCTCTGACAGGCACTGTCAACTGTGGAACCTTATATAGACAGACAGGTGTGTGCCTTTTCAAATCATGACCAATCCATTGAATTTACCACAGGTGGACTCCAATCAAGTTGTAGAAACATCTCAAGGATGATCAATGGAAACAGGATGGACCTGAGCTCAATTTCCAGCCTCATAGCAAAGGGTCTGAAAACGTATGTAAATAAGGTATTTTTTAAATCTTTTTTTATGAATTAAAAATGATATGTTATCGCTTTGTCATTATGGGGTATTGTGTGTAGATAGATTTTATTTGACTTAATCCGTTTTCAGAATAAGGAAGTAACGTAACAAAATGTGGAAAAAAGTAAGGGGTCTGAATACTTTCCGAATGCACTGTAGCTATGCAGGCTAGCTACTTTTCCTTTGCTAGCCAGCCAACTAAATCTATCACACAATCACATCAAGCAGCTGAAATGACAGAAAACTGTCTGCACTTTTGTTTGTTTTACCTAAGATTATATTGCCATTTCTTTGGATATATCCATTATAATGACCCTGATAAATGAATTTGCCTGGCTCAGAGAAGCTGTCATTCTGGTCACATTCATACACATCGCACGGTGGAGGTCATCAAAAAAACGGCAACATTGATCCACAGGTTGGAGAGGCAGACAGCAAGGTTTAGACAAACCTCAACTGTTTCAAACCATATGCTAGCCTAGGGGCATTGGGAAATATTGTCTAGACCAGTGATATTTAAAGTCGGGGTCGGGGGGACTGCAGTGGGGATATATATATTCATTATTTAGGAACAAAAAATTATGAGTTCAGATTATTGTACGAGACAATATAGAAACGTTTTTGAGAAAGTTAATTAGAAAAAAAGTATTTGATTGGGTAATTGAAGGTTATTTGTTGATGTAAAAAAAAATGTAACGTACCGATTTTAAAGTTGTATTTGGGGTGGGATCACAAGAAATGATTGCAAAAAAATGGGGACCCCAGAAATTCTGGAGGAAAAAATGGTGTCCCTGCTGAAAAGGTTTGAATACCATTGGTCTAGACACATTTTTCCAGGGGAGATGAAGTTTATAAATTGACTGGCTGGGCCGTGGGACAGTGGATGCGCATTTATAAATCTAATGGAACCGCTAACAGGCACTACCCGCAGAATGCTGGGATGGTGGTGCTTCAACTCCCTGCTATTAACCAATTAGCATCCAGGATCCAAACAACCTGTTTTATAACATTGCATTGCCTCTGGTTATTGAAAGACATGTCTAAGACTGGTTTATTCATGTATTCTGGAGGCCTATGTTTTTTTTTCAGTTATCACTATCTGCCTCTGGTTATTGAAAGACATGTCTAAGACTGGTCTATTCATGTATTCTGCAGGCCTATGTATTTGTTTAGTTTTTTTCAGTTATGACCCTGTTTCTGTCATCACTATCTGTTTTGTTAAAATTTGTTTCCGCCCGGTTTCGAACCGGGGACCTTTAGCGTGTGAGGCAAACGTGATAACCACTACACTACGGAAACTACAAGAAATAGAGTGGAAGTCATGGAAAATGTTAGGAATGCCCACAAGTCTACCGCCCATAATATCCCAAATAGAGTACCACAGTAGGAGTCATAATACCCATAAGAACTAGCGGTCGAACAGGGAAATGGTTCCAATCGTTTTTCCACCATTCATATTCCCCACAGGGGATTTTAAAAACTATTCAAAAAGGCCTGTGTTTCTTGTTGGCTTACCCTGGCATGGTAACCGTGTAATTCTCTCTAGGACAAGGTGACTTTTATAAAAAAATGCTAATTAACTGCTAATGTGGCTATCATAAAGAACTACAAATGTATTATTTTAAGTGTTTCTAAAATCCCATATGGGAAAAATGAATGGTGGAAAAATGGTTGGAACCATTTCCCTGTTTGACCGCTAGGTTTTATGGGTATTATGACACCTCCACTGTGGGGCTTTCCCCAGTTTTATTTGACAATTTGTATCATGTTAAATATTAGCCACTATCGGGAGCCACTGTCAGTAACAGCCACATACATTTATTTTGGCATACTTTCATTCCGTTGACCTTTCTTTAATCTGTCACATCCTTGTGAATTGTTCCTGAGGGTTGCTAGCATTAGTGAATCATATTAAGCTAAAGTATTGCAATAATTTGGGACATGTAGCCTATTTGAATCATTATGGAACTCAGACCACACGTAGCAGGAATTTATTCAGAGCGCCCAAGCTAGCCACCCCAGCAGAGTGCGTTACGCGACTTAAAAGGGTAAGTCTGAATAGCAAATACTGAGAAGTGCGTAGGAAAAGCATGAATTCCTAAATTGGGATCGAGACCTAAGTGAATAGGCTTACTATCTAATTTGTTAAAATGTGTTTCCGCCCGGTCTCGAACCGGGGACCTTTCGCGTGCTAGCCGAAGGTGATAACCGCTACACTACGGAAACTGCATGAGTAGGATACTAAGGGTGTGACTTTGGCTGGGTGGGTGGGTGGGTGGGGCATTTAACGCTCTCAGAACCAAATGAAGTCAGAAATGACTTAGTCCATTAACTAAGCAATAAGGCTTGAGATCCCGGGAATTATCGTGTGAATAACTCCTGAATAAGGGCTGATTCACCGTAGGGATGGTTTGGCTGAGCAGCCGGCTCTTGGAAGAGTCTTGGTGGTTCCAAACTTCTTCCTTTTAAGAATGATGGAAGCCACTGTGTTCTTGGGTACCTTCAATGCTGCAGAAATGTATCGGTACCCTTCCCCACGTCTGTGCCTCGACACAATCCTCTCTCAGAGCTCTAGGGACAATTCCTTCCACCTCATGGCTTAGTTTATGCTCTGACATGCACTGTCAACTGTGGAACCATATATAGACAGACAGGTGTGTGCCTTTTCAAATCATGACCAATCCATTGAATTTACCACAGGTGGACTCCAATCAAGTTGTAGAAACATCTCAAGGATGATCAATGGAAACAGGATGGACCTGAGCTCAATTTCCAGCCTCATAGCAAAGGGTCTGAAAACGTATGTAAATAAGGTATTTTTTTAATCTTTTTTTATGAATTAAAAATGATATGTTATCGCTTTGTCATTATGGGGTATTGTGTGTAGATAGATTTTATTTGACTTAATCCGTTTTCAGAATAAGGCTGTAACGTAACAAAATGTGGAAAAAAGTAAGGGGTCTGAATACTTTCCGAATGCACTGTAGCTATGCAGGCTAGCTACTTTTCCTTTGCTAGCCAGCCAACTAAATCTATCACACAATCACATCAAGCAGCTGAAATGACAGAAAACTGTCTGCACTTTTGTTTGTTTTACCTAGGATTATATTGCCATTTCTTTGGATATATCCATTATAATGACCCTGATAAATGAATTTGCCTGGCTCAGAGAAGCTGTCATTCTGGTCACATTCATACACATCGCACGGTGGAGGTCATCAAAAAAACGGCAACATTGATCCACAGGTTGGAGAGGCAGACAGCAAGGTTTAGACAAACCTCAACTGTTTCAAACCATATGCTAGCCTAGGGGCATTGGGAAATATTGTCTAGACCAGTGATATTTAAAGTCGGTGTCGGGGGGACTGCAGTGGGGATATATATATTCATTATTTAGGAACAAAAAATGATGAGTACAGATTATTGTACGAGACAATATAGAAACGTTTTTGAGAAAGTTACTTAGAAAAAAAGTATTTGATTGGGTAATTGAAGGTTATTTGTTGATGTAAAAAAAAATGTAACGTACCGATTTTAAAGTTGTATTTGGGGTGGGATCACAAGAAATGATTGCAAAAAAATGGGGACCCCAGAAATTCTGGAGGAAAAAATGGTGTCCCTGCTGAAAAGGTTTGAATACCATGGTCTAGACACATTTTTCCAGGGGAGATTAAGTTTATAAATTGACTGGCTGGGCCGTGGGACAGTGGATGCGCATTTATAAATCTAATGGAACCGCTAACAGGCACTACCCGCAGAATGCTGGGATGGTGGTGCTTCAACTCCCTGCTATTAACCAATTAGCATCCAGGATCTAAAACAACCTGTTTTATAACATTATTTGCCTCTGGTTATTGAAAGGCATGTCTAAGACTGGTCTATTCATGTATTCTGTAGGCCTATGTATTTGTTTCTTTTTTTCAGTTATCACTATCTGCCTCTGGTTAATGAAAGACATGTCTAAGACTGGTCTATTCATGTATTCTGTAGGCCTATGTATTTGTTTCGTTTTTTTCAGTTATCACTATCTGCCTCTGGTTAATGAAAGACATGTCTAAGACTGGTCTATTCATGTATTCTGCAGGCCTATGTATTTGTTTCGTTTTTTTCAGTTATCACTATCTGCCTCTGGTTAATGAAAGACATGTCTAAGACTGGTCTATTCATGTATTCTGCAGGCCTATGTATTTGTTTCGTTTTTTTCAGTTATGACCCTGTTTCTGTCATCACTATCTGTTTTGTTAAAATTTGTTTCCGCCCGGTTTCGAACCGGGGACCTTTCGCATGTGAGGCAAACGTGATAACCACTACACTACGGAAACTGCAAGAAAAAGCGTGGAAGTCATGGAAAATGTTAGGAATGCCCACAAGTCTACCGCCCATAATATCCCAAATAGAGTACCACAGTAGGAGTCATAATACCCATAAGAACTAGCGGTCGAACAGGGAAATGGTTCCAATCGTTTTTCCACCATTCATATTCCCCACAGGGGATTTTAAAAACTATTCAAAAAGGCCTGTGTTTCTTGTTGGCTTACCCTGGCATGGTAACCGTGTAATTCTCTCTAGGACAAGGTGACTTTTATAAAAAATGCTAATTAACTGCTAATGTGGCTATCATAAAGAACTACAAATGTATTATTTTAAGTGTTTCTAAAATCCCATATGGGAAAAATGAATGGTGGAAAAATGGTTGGAACCATTTCCCTGTTTGACCGCTAGGTTTTATGGGTATTATGACACCTCCACTGTGGGGCTTTCCCCAGTTTTATTTGACAATTTGTATCATGTTAAATATTAGCCACTATCGGGAGCCACTGTCAGTAACAGCCACATACATTTATTTTGGCATACTTTCATTCTGTTGACCTTTCTTTAATCTGTCACATCCTTGTGAATTGTTCCTGAGGGTTGCTAGCATTAGTGAATCATATTAAGCTAAAGTATTGCAATAATTTGGGACATGTAGCCTATTTGAATCATTATGGAACTCAGACCACACGTAGCAGGAATTTATTCAGAGCGCCCAAGCTAGCCACCCCAGCAGAGTGCGTTACGCGACTTAAAAGGGTAAGTCTGAATAGCAAATACTGAGAAGTGCGTAGGAAAAGCATGAATTCCTAAATTGGGATCGAGCCCTAAGTGAATAGGTGTACTATCTAATTTGTTAAAATGTGTTTCCGCCCGGTCTCGAACCGGGGACCTTTCGCGTGTTATCGAACATGATAACCGCTACACTACAGAAACTGCATGAGTAGGATACTAAGGGTGTGACTTTGGCTGGGTGGTTGGGTGGGTGTTGCATTTATCGCTCTCAGAACCAAATGAAGTCAGAAATGACTTAGTCCATTAACTAAGCAATCAGGCTTGAGATCCCGGGAATTATCGTGTGAATAACTCCTGAATAAGGGCTGATTCACCGTAGGGATGGTTTGGCTGAGCAGCCGGCTCTTGGAAGAGTCTTGGTGGTTCCAAACTTCTTCCTTTTAAGAATGATGGAAGCCACTGTGTTCTTGGGTACCTTCAATGCTGCAGAAATGTATCGGTACCCTTCCCCACGTCTGTGCCTCGACACAATCCTGTCTCGGAGCTCTAGGGACAATTCCTTCCACCTCATGGCTTAGTTTATGCTCTGACATGCACTGTCAACTGTGGAACCTTATATAGACAGACAGGTGTGTGCCTTTTCAAATCATGACCAATCCATTGAATTTACCACAGGTGGACTCCAATCAAGTTGTAGAAACATCTCAAGGATGATCAATGGAAACAGGATGGACCTGAGCTCAATTTCCAGACTCATAGCAAAGGGTCTGAAAACGTATGTAAATAAGGTATTTTTTAAATCTTTTTTTATGAATTAAAAATGATATGTTATCGCTTTGTCATTATGGGGTATTGTGTGTAGATAGATTTTATTTGACTTAATCCGTTTTCAGAATAAGGCTGTAACGTAACAAAATGTGGAAAAAAGTAAGGGGTCTGAATACTTTCCGAATGCACTGTAGCTATGCAGGCTAGCTACTTTTCCTTTGCTAGCCAGCCAACTAAATCTATCACACAATCACATCAAGCAGCTGAAATGACAGAAAACTGTCTGCACTTTTGTTTGTTTTACCTAGGATTATATTGCCATTTCTTTGGATATAGCCATTATAATGACCCTGATAAATGAATTTGCCTGGCTCAGAGAAGCTGTCATTCTGGTCACATTCATACACATCGCACGGTGGAGGTCACCAAAAAAACGGCAACATTGATCCACAGGTTGGAGAGGCAGACAGCAAGGTTTAGACAAACCTCAACTGTTTCAAACCATATGCTAGCCTAGAGGCATTGGGAAATATTGTCTAGACCAGTGATATTTAAAGTCGGGGTCGGGGGGACTGCAGTGGGGATATATATATTCATTATTTAGGAACAAAAAATTATGAGTACAGATTATTGTACGAGACAATATAGAAACGTTTTTGAGAAAGTTAATTAGAAAAAAAGTATTTGATTGGGTAATTGAAGGTTATTTGTTGATGTAAAAAAAAATGTAACGTACCGATTTTAAAGTTGTATTTGGGGTGGGATCACAAGAAATGATTGCAAAAAAATGGGGACCCCAGAAATTCTGGAGGAAAAAATGGTGTCCCTGCTGAAAAGGTTTGAATACCATTGGTCTAGACACATTTTTCCAGGGGAGATGAAGTTTATAAATTGACTGGCTGGGCCGTGGAACAGTGGATGCGCATTTATAAATCTAATGGAACCGCTAACAGGCACTACCTGCAGAATGCTGGGATGGTGGTGCTTCAACTCCCTGCTATTAACCAATTAGCATCCAGAATCCAAACAACCTGTTTTATAACATTGCATTGCCTCTGGTTATTGAAAGACATGTCTAAGACTGGTCTATTCATGTATTCTGCAGGCCTATGTATTTGTTTCGTTTTTTCAGTTATCACTATCTGCCTCTGGTTAATGAAAGACATGTCTAAGACTGGTCTATTCATGTATTCTGTAGGCCTATGTATTTGTTTAGTTTTTTTTCACTTATCACTATCTGCCTCTGGTTATTGAAAGACATGTCTAAGACTGGTCTATTCATGTATTCTGCAGGCCTATGTATTTGTTTCGTTTTTTTCAGTTATGACCCTGTTTCTGACATCACTATCTGTTTTGTTAAAATTTGTTTCCGCCCGGTTTCAAACCGGGGACCTTTCTCGTGTGGGGCGAACGTGATAACCACTACACTACAGAAACTACAAGAAAAAGAGTGGAAGTCATGGAAAATGTTAGGAATGCCCACAAGTCTACCGCCCATAATATCCCAAATAGAGTACCACAGTAGGAGTCATAATACCCATAAGAACTAGCGGTCGAACAGGGAAATGGTTCCAATCGTTTTTCCACCATTCATATTCCCCACAGGGGATTTTAAAAACAGTTAAAAAAGGCCTGTGTTTCTTGTTGGCTTACCCTGGCATGGTAACCGTGTAATTCTCTCTCGGACAAGGTGACTTTTATAAAAAATATTCGCCTGTATTTACCCCCCCAAAATTAAATGCTAATTAACTGCTAATGTGGCTATCATAAAGAACTACAAATGTATTATTTTAAGTGTTTCTAAAATCCCATATGGGAAAAATGAATGGTGGAAAAATGGTTGGAACCATTTCCCTGTTTGACCGCTAGGTTTTATGGGTATTATGACACCTCCACTGTGGGGCTTTCCCCAGTTTTATTTGACAATTTGTATCATGTTAAATATTAGCCACTATCGGGAGCCACTGTCAGTAACAGCCACATACATTTATTTTGGCATACTTTCATTCCGTTGACCTTTCTTTAATCTGTCACATCCTTGTGAATTGTTCCTGAGGGTTGCTAGCATTAGTGAATCATATTAAGCTAAAGTATTGCAATAATTTGGGACATGTAGCCTATTTGAATCATTATGGAACTCAGACCACACGTAGCAGGAATTTATTCAGAGCGCCCAAGCTAGCCACCCCAGCAGAGTGCGTTACGCGACTTAAAAGGGTAAGTCTGAATAGCAAATACTGAGAAGTGCGTAGGAAAAGCATGAATTCCTAAATTGGGATCGAGCCCTAAGTGAATAGGCTTACTGTCTAATTTGTTAAAATGTGTTTCCGCCCGGTCTCGAACCGGGGACCTTTCGCATGTTAGGCGAACGTGATAACCGCTACACTACAGAAACTGCGTGAGTAGCATACTAAGGGTGTGACTTTGGCTGGGTGGGTGGGTGGGTGGGGCATTTATCGCTCTCAGAACCAAATGAAGTCAGAAATGACTTAGTCCATTAACTAAGCAATAAGGCTTGAGATCCCGGGAATTATCGTGTGAATAACTCCTGAATAAGGGCTGATTCACCGTAGGGATGGTTTGGCTGAGCAGCCGGCTCTTGGAAGAGTCTTGGTGGTTCCAAACGTCTTCCTTTTAAGAATGATGGAAGCCACTGTGTTCTTGGGTACCTTCAATGCTGCAGAAATGTATCGGTACCCTTCCCCACGTCTGTGCCTCGACACAATCCTGTCTCGGAGCTCTAGGGACAATTCCTTCCACCTCATGGCTTAGTTTATGCTCTGACATGCACTGTCAACTGTGGAACCTTATATAGACAGACAGGTGTGTGCCTTTTCAAATCATGACCAATCCATTGAATTTACCACAGGTGGACTCCAATCAAGTTGTAGAAACATCTCAAGGATGATCAATGGAAACAGGATGGACCTGAGCTCAATTTCCAGACTCATAGCAAAGGGTCTGAAAACGTATGTAAATAAGGTATTTTTTAAATCTTTTTTTATGAATTAAAAATGATATGTTATCGCTTTGTCATTATGGGGTATTGTGTGTAGATAGATTTTATTTGACTTAATCCGTTTTCAGAATAAGGCTGTAACGTAACAAAATGTGGAAAAAAGTAAGGGGTCTGAATACTTTCCGAATGCACTGTAGCTATGCAGGCTAGCTACTTTTCCTTTGCTAGCCAGCCAACTAAATCTATCACACAATCACATCAAGCAGCTGAAATGACAGAAAACTGTCTGCACTTTTGTTTGTTTTACCTAGGATTATATTGCCATTTCTTTGGATATATCCATTATAATGACCCTGATAAATGAATTTGCCTGGCTCAGAGAAGCTGTCATTCTGGTCACATTCATACACATCGCACGTTGGAGGTCACCAAAAAAACGGCAACATTGATCCACAGGTTGGAGAGGCAGACAGCAAGGTTTAGACAAACCTCAACTGTTTCAAACCATATTCTAGCCTAGGGGCATTGGGAAATATTGTCTAGACCAGTGATATTTAAAGTCGGGGTCGGGGGGCACTGCAGTGGGGATATATATATTCATTATTTAGGAACAAAAAATTATGAGTACAGATTATTGTACGAGACAATATAGAAACGTTTTTGAGAAAGTTAATTAGAAAAAAAGTATTTGATTGGGTAATTGAAGGTTATTTGTTGATGTAAAAAAAATGTAACGTACCGATTTTAAAGTTGTATTTGGGGTGGGATCACAAGAAATGATTGCAAAAAAATGGGGACCCCAGAAATTCTGGAGGAAAAAATGGTGTCCCTGCTGAAAAGGTTTGAATACCATTGGTCTAGACACATTTTTCCAGGAGAGATGAAGTTTATAAATTGACTGGGTGGGCCGTGGAACAGTGGATGCGCATTTATATATCTAATGGAACCGCTAACAGGCACTACCTGCAGAATGCTGGGATGGTGGTGCTTCAACTCCCTGCTATTTAACCAATTAGCATCCAGGATCCAAACAACCTGTTTTATAACATTGCATTGCCTCTGGTTATTGAAAGACATGTCTAAGACTGGTCTATTCATGTATTCTGTAGGCCTATGTATTTGTTTCGTTTTTTTCAGTTATCACTATCTGCCTCTGGTTAATGAAAGACATGTCTAAGACTGGTCTATTCATGTATTCTGCAGGCCTATGTATTTGTTTCGTTTTTTTTCAGTTATGACCCTGTTTCTGTCATCACTATCTGTTTTGTTAAAATTTGTTTCCGCCCGGTTTCGAACCGGGGACCTATCGCGTGTGAGGCAAACGTGATAACCACTACACTACGGAAACTGCAAGAAAAAGCGTGGAAGTCATGGAAAATGTTAGGAATGCCCACAAGTCTACCGCCCATAATATCCCAAATAGAGTACCACAGTAGGAGTCATAATACCCATAAGAACTAGCGGTCGAACAGGGAAATGGTTCCAATCGTTTTTCCACCATTCATATTCCCCACAGGGGATTTTAAAAACTATTCAAAAAGGCCTGTGTTTCTTGTTGGCTTACCCTGGCATGGTAACCGTGTAATTCTCTCTAGGACAAGGTGACTTTTATAAAAAATGCAAATTAACTGCTAATGTGGCTATCATAAAGAACTACAAATGTATTATTTTAAGTGTTTCTAAAATCCCATATGGGAAAAATGAATGGTGGAAAAATGGTTGGAACCATTTCCCTGTTTGACCGCTAGGTTTTATGGGTATTATGACACCTCCACTGTGGGGCTTTCCCCAGTTTTATTTGACAATTTGTATCATGTTAAATATTAGCCACTATCGGGAGCCACTGTCAGTAACAGCCACATACATTTATTTTGGCATACTTTCATTCCGTTGACCTTTCTTTAATCTGTCACATCCTTGTGAATTGTTCCTGAGGGTTGCTAGCATTAGTGAATCATATTAAGCTAAAGTATTGCAATAATTTGGGACATGTAGCCTATTTGAATCATTATGGAACTCAGACCACACGTAGCAGGAATTTATTCAGAGCGCCCAAGCTAGCCACCCCAGCAGAGTGCGTTACGCGACTTAAAAGGGTAAGTCTGAATAGCAAATACTGAGAAGTGCGTAGGAAAAGCATGAATTCCTAAATTGGGATCGAGCCCTAAGTGAATAGGATTACTATCTAATTTGTTAAAATGTGTTTCCGCCCGGTCTGGAACTGGGGACCTTTCGCGTGTTAGGCAAACGTGAAAACCACTACACTACGGAAACTGCGTGAGTAGGATACTAAGGGTGTGACTTTGGCTTGGGGCATTTATCGCTCTCAGAACCAAATGAAGTCAGAAATGACTTAGTCCATTAACTAAGCAATAAGGCTTGAGATCCCGGGAATTATCGTGTGAATAACTCCTGAATAAGGGCTGATTCACCGTAGGGATGGTTTGGCTGAGCAGCCGGCTCTTGGAAGAGTCTTGGTGGTTCCAAACTTCTTCCTTTTAAGAATGATGGAAGCCACTGTGTTCTTGGGTACCTTCAATGCTGCAGAAATGTATCGGTACCCTTCCCCACGTCTGTGCCTCGACACAATCCTGTCTCGGAGCTCTAGGGACAATTCCTTCCACCTCATGGCTTAGTTTATGCTCTGACATGCACTGTCAACTGTGGAACCTTATATAGACAGACAGGTGTGTGCCTTTTCAAATCATGACCAATCCATTGAATTTACCACAGGTGGACTCCAATCAAGTTGTAGAAACATCTCAAGGATGATCAATGGAAACAGGATGGACCTGAGCTCAATTTCCAGACTCATAGCAAAGGGTCTGAAAACGTATGTAAATAAGGTATTTTTTTAATCTTTTTTTATGAATTAAAAATGATATGTTATCGCTTTGTCATTATGGGGTATTGTGTGTAGATAGATTTTATTTGACTTAATCCGTTTTCAGAATAAGGCTGTAACGTAACAAAATGTGGAAAAAAGTAAGGGGTCTGAATACTTTCCGAATGCACTGTAGCTATGCAGGCTAGCTACTTTTCCTTTGCTAGCCAGCCAACTAAATCTATCACACAATCACATCAAGCAGCTGAAATGACAGAAAACTGTCTGCACTTTTGTTTGTTTTACCTAGGATTATATTGCCATTTCTTTGGATATATCCATTATAATGACCCTGATAAATGAATTTGCCTGGCTCAGAGAAGCTGTCATTCTGGTCACATTCATACACATCGCACGGTGGAGGTCACCAAAAAAACGGCAACATTGATCCACAGGTTGGAGAGGCAGACAGCAAGGTTTAGACAAACCTCAACTGTTTCAAACCATATGCTAGCCTAGGGGCATTGGGAAATATTGTCTAGACCAGTGATATTTAAAGTCGGGGTCGGGGGGACTGCAGTGGGGATATATATATTCATTATTTAGGAACAAAAAATTATGAGTACAGATTATTGTACGAGACAATATAGAAACGTTTTTGAGAAAGTTAATTAGAAAAAAAGTATTTGATTGGGTAATTGAAGGTTATTTGTTGATGTAAAAAAAAATGTAACGTACCGATTTTAAAGTTGTATTTGGGGTGGGATCACAAGAAATGATTGCAAAAAAATGGGGACCCCAGAAATTCTGGAGGAAAAAATGGTGTCCCTGCTGAAAAGGTTTGAATACCATTGGTCTAGACACATTTTTCCAGGGGAGATGAAGTTTATAAATTGACTGGCTGGGCCGTGGAACAGTGGATGCGCATTTATAAATCTAATGGAACCGCTAACAGGCACTACCTGCAGAATGCTGGGATGGTGGTGCTTCAACTCCCTGCTATTAACCAATTAGCATCCAGGATCCAAACAACCTGTTTTATAACATTGCATTGCCTCTGGTTATTGAAAGACATGTCTAAGACTGGTCTATTCATGTATTCTGCAGGCCTATGTATTTGTTTCGTTTTTTTCAGTTATCACTATCTGCCTCTGGTTAATGAAAGACATGTCTAAGACTGGTCTATTCATGTATTCTGTAGGCCTATGTATTTGTTTAGTTTTTTTTCACTTATCACTATCTGCCTCTGGTTATTGAAAGACATGTCTAAGACTGGTCTATTCATGTATTCTGCAGGCCTATGTATTTGTTTCGTTTTTTTCAGTTATGACCCTGTTTCTGTCATCACTATCTGTTTTGTTAAAATTTGTTTCCGCCCGGTTTCGAACCGGGGACCTTTCGCGTGTGAGGCGAACGTGATAACCACTACACTACAGAAACTACAACAAAAAGAGTGGAAGTCATGGAAAATGTTAGGAATGCCCACAAGTCTACCGCCCATAATATCCCAAATAGAGTACCACAGTAGGAGTCATAATACCCATAAGAACTAGCGGTCGAACAGGGAAATGGTTCCAATCGTTTTTCCACCATTCATATTCCCCACAGGGGATTTTAAAAACAGTTAAAAAAGGCCTGTGTTTCTTGTTGGCTTACCCTGGCATGGTAACCGTGTAATTCTCTCTCGGACAAGGTGACTTTTATAAAAAATATTCGCCTGTATTTACCCCCCCAAAATTAAATGCTAATTAACTGCTAATGTGGCTATCATAAAGAACTACAAATGTATTATTTTAAGTGTTTCTAAAATCCCATATGGGAAAAATGAATGGTGGAAAAATGGTTGGAACCATTTCCCTGTTTGACCGCTAGGTTTTATGGGTATTATGACACCTCCACTGTGGGGCTTTCCCCAGTTTTATTTGACAATTTGTATCATGTTAAATATTTGCCACTATCGGGAGCCACTGTCAGTAACAGCCACATACATTTATTTTGGCATACTTTCATTCCGTTGACCTTTCTTTAATCTGTCACATCCTTGTGAATTGTTCCTGAGGGTTGCTAGCATTAGTGAATCATATTAAGCTAAAGTATTGCAATAATTTGGGACATGTAGCCTATTTGAATCATTATGGAACTCAGACCACACGTAGCAGGAATTTATTCAGAGCGCCCAAGCTAGCCACCCCAGCAGAGTGCGTTACGCGACTTAAAAGGGTAAGTCTGAATAGCAAATACTGAGAAGTGCGTAGGAAAAGCATGAATTCCTAAATTGGGATCGAGCCCTAAGTGAATAGGTGTACTATCTAATTTGTTAAAATGTGTTTCCGCCCGGTCTCGAACCGGGGACCTTTCGCGTGTTAGGCGAACGTGATAACCGCTACACTACGGAAACTGCGTGAGTAGGATACTAAGGGTGTGACTTTGGCTGGGTGGGTGGGTGGGTGGGGCATTTATCGCTCTCAGAACCAAATGAAGTCAGAAATGACTTAGTCCATTAACTAAGCAATAAGGCTTGAGATCCCGGGAATTATCGTGTGAATAACTCCTGAATAAGGGCTGATTCACCGTTTGGATGGTTTGGCTGAGCAGCCGGCTCTTGGAAGAGTCTTGGTGGTTCCAAACTTCTTCCTTTTAAGAATGATGGAAGCCACTGTGTTCTTGGGTACCTTCAATGCTGCAGAAATGTATCGGTACCCTTCCCCACGTCTGTGCCTCGACACAATCCTGTCTCGGAGCTCTAGGGACAATTCCTTCCACCTCATGGCTTAGTTTATGCTCTGACATGCACTGTCAACTGTGGAACCTTATATAGACAGACAGGTGTGTGCCTTTTCAAATCATGACCAATCCATTGAATTTACCACAGGTGGACTCCAATCAAGTTGTAGAAACATCTCAAGGATGATCAATGGAAACAGGATGGACCTGAGCTCAATTTCCAGACTCATAGCAAAGGGTCTGAAAACGTATGTAAATAAGGTATTTTTTAAATCTTTTTTTATGAATTAAAAATGATATGTTATCGCTTTGTCATTATGGGGTATTGTGTGTAGATAGATTTTATTTGACTTAATCCGTTTTCAGAATAAGGCTGTGACGTAACAAAATGTGGAAAAAAGTAAGGGGTCTGAATACTTTCCGAATGCACTGTAGCTATGCAGGCTAGCTACTTTTCCTTTGCTAGCCAGCCAACTAAATCTATCACACAATCACATCAAGCAGCTGAAATGACAGAAAACTGTCTGCACTTTTGTTTGTTTTACCTAGGATTATATTGCCATTTCTTTGGATATATCCATTATAATGACCCTGATAAATGAATTTGCCTGGCTCAGAGAAGCTGTCATTCTGGTCACATTCATACACATCGCACGGTGGAGGTCATCAAAAAAACGGCAACATTGATCCACAGGTTGGAGAGGCAGACAGCAAGGTTTAGACAAACCTCAACTGTTTCAAACCATATGCTAGCCTAGGGGCATTGGGAAATATTGTCTAGACCAGTGATATTTAAAGTCGGGGTCGGGGGGACTGCAGTGGGGATATATATATTCATTATTTAGGAGCAAAAAATTACGAGTACAGATTATTGTATGAGACAATATAGAAACGTTTTTGAGAAAGTTAATTAGAAAAAAAGTATTTGATTGGGTAATTGAAGGTTATTTGTTGATGTAAAAAAAAATGTAACGTACCGATTTTAAAGTTGTATTTGGGGTGGGATCACAAGAAATGATTGCAAAAAAATGGGGACCCCAGAAATTCTGGAGGAAAAAATGGTGTCCCTGCTGAAAAGGTTTGAATACCATGGTCTAGACACATTTTTCCAGGGGAGATTAAGTTTATAAATTGACTGGCTGGGCCGTGGGACAGTGGTTGCGCATTTATAAATCTAATGGAACCGCTAACAGGCACTACCCGCAGAATGCTGGGATGGTGGTGCTTCAACTCCCTGCTATTAACCAATTAGCATCCAGGATCTAAAACAACCTGTTTTATAACATTGCATTGCCTCTGGTTATTGAAAGGCATGTCTAAGACTGGTCTATTCATGTATTCTGTAGGCCTATGTATTTGTTTCGTTTTTTTCAGTTATCACTATCTGCCTCTGGTTAATGAAAGACATGTCTAAGACTGGTCTATTCATGTATTCTGTAGGCCTATGTATTTGTTTCGTTTTTTTCAGTTATCACTATCTGCCTCTGGTTAATGAAAGACATGTCTAAGACTGGTCTATTCATGTATTCTGCAGGCCTATGTATTTGTTTCGTTTTTTTCAGTTATGACCCTGTTTCTGTCATCACTATCTGTTTTGTTAAAATTTGTTTCCACCCGGTTTCGAACCGGGGACCTTTCGCGTGTGAGGCAAACGTGATAACCACTACACTACGGAAACTGCAAGAAAAAGCGTGGAAGTCATGGAAAATGTTAGGAATGCCCACAAGTCTACCGCCCATAATATCCCAAATAGAGTACCACAGTAGGAGTCATAATACCCATAAGAACTAGCGGTCGAACAGGGAAATGGTTCCAATCGTTTTTCCACCATTCATATTCCCCACAGGGGATTTTAAAAACTATTCAAAAAGGCCTGTGTTTCTTGTTGGCTTACCCTGGCATGGTAACCGTGTAATTCTCTCTAGGACAAGGTGACTTTTATAAAAAATGCTAATTAACTGCTAATGTGGCTATCATAAAGAACTACAAATGTATTATTTTAAGTGTTTCTAAAATCCCATATGGGAAAAATGAATGGTGGAAAAATGGTTGGAACCATTTCCCTGTTTGACCGCTAGGTTTTATGGGTATTATGACACCTCCACTGTGGGGCTTTCCCCAGTTTTATTTGACAATTTGTATCATGTTAAATATTAGCCACTATCGGGAGCCACTGTCAGTAACAGCCACATACATTTATTTTGGCATACTTTCATTCCGTTGACCTTTCTTTAATCTGTCACATCCTTGTGAATTGTTCCTGTGGGTTGCTAGCATTAGTGAATCATATTAAGCTAAAGTATTGCAATAATTTGGGACATGTAGCCTATTTGAATCATTATGGAACTCAGACCACACGTAGCAGGAATTTATTCAGAGCGCCCAAGCTAGCCACCCCAGCAGAGTGCGTTACGCGACTTAAAAGGGTAAGTCTGAATAGCAAATACTGAGAAGTGCGTAGGAAAAGCATGAATTCCTAAATTGGGATCGAGCCCTAAGTGAATAGGATTACTATCTAATTTGTTAAAATGTGTTTCCGCCCGGTCTGGAACTGGGGACCTTTCGCGTGTTAGGCAAACGTGAAAACCACTACACTACGGAACTGCGTGAGTAGGATACTAAGGGTGTGACTTTGGCTGGGTGGGTGGGGCATTTATCGCTCTCAGAACCAAATGAAGTCAGAAATGACTTAGTCCATTAACTAAGCAATAAGGCTTGAGATCCCGGGAATTATCGTGTGAATAACTCCTGAATAAGGGCTGATTCACCGTAGGGATGGTTTGGCTGAGCAGCCGGCTCTTGGAAGAGTCTTGGTGGTTCCAAACTTCTTCCTTTTAAGAATGATGGAAGCCACTGTGTTCTTGGGTACCTTCAATGCTGCAGAAATGTATCGGTACCCTTCCCCACGTCTGTGCCTCGACACAATCCTGTCTCGGAGCTCTAGGGACAATTCCTTCCACCTCATGGCTTAGTTTATGCTCTGACATGCACTGTCAACTGTGGAACCTTATATAGACAGACAGGTGTGTGCCTTTTCAAATCATGACCAATCCATTGAATTTACCACAGGTGGACTCCAATCAAGTTGTAGAAACATCTCAAGGATGATCAATGGAAACAGGATGGACCTGAGCTCAATTTCCAGACTCATAGCAAAGGGTCTGAAAACGTATGTAAATAAGGTATTTTTTAAATCTTTTTTTATGAATTAAAAATGATATGTTATCGCTTTGTCATTATGGGGTATTGTGTGTAGATAGATTTTATTTGACTTAATCCGTTTTCAGAATAAGGCTGTGACGTAACAAAATGTGGAAAAAAGTAAGGGGTCTGAATACTTTCCGAATGCACTGTAGCTATGCAGGCTAGCTACTTTTCCTTTGCTAGCCAGCCAACTAAATCTATCACACAATCACATCAAGCAGCTGAAATGACAGAAAACTGTCTGCACTTTTGTTTGTTTTACCTAGGATTATATTGCCATTTCTTTGGATATATCCATTATAATGACCCTGATAAATGAATTTGCCTGGCTCAGAGAAGCTGTCATTCTGGTCACATTCATACACATCGCACGGTGGAGGTCACCAAAAAAACGGCAACATTGATCCACAGGTTGGAGAGGCAGACAGCAAGGTTTAGACAAACCTCAACTGTTTCAAACCATATGCTAGCCTAGGGGCATTGGGAAATATTGTCTAGACCAGTGATATTTAAAGTCGGGGTCGGGGGGACTGCAGTGGGGATATATATATTCATTATTTAGGAACAAAAAATTACGAGTACAGATTATTGTACGAGACAATATAGAAACGTTTTTGAGAAAGTTAATTAGAAAAAAAGTATTTGATTGGGTAATTGAAGGTTATTTGTTGATGTAAAAAAAAATGTAACGTACCGATTTTAAAGTTGTATTTGGGGTGGGATCACAAGAAATGATTGCAAAAAAATGGGGACCCCAGAAATTCTGGAGGAAAAAATGGTGTCCCTGCTGAAAAGGTTTGAATACCATTGGTCTAGACACATTTTTCCAGGGGAGATGAAGTTTATAAATTGACTGGCTGGGCCGTGGAACAGTGGATGCGCATTTATAAATCTAATGGAACCGCTAACAGGCACTACCTGCAGAATGCTGGGATGGTGGTGCTTCAACTCCCTGCTATTAACCAATTAGCATCCAGGATCCAAACAACCTGTTTTATAACATTGCATTGCCTCTGGTTATTGAAAGACATGTCTAAGACTGGTCTATTCATGTATTCTGCAGGCCTATGTATTTGTTTCGTTTTTTTCAGTTATCACTATCTGCCTCTGGTTAATGAAAGACATGTCTAAGACTGGTCTATTCATGTATTCTGTAGGCCTATGTATTTGTTTCGTTTTTTTCAGTTATCACTATCTGCCTCTGGTTAATGAAAGACATGTCTAAGACTGGTCTATTCATGTATTCTGCAGGCCTATGTATTTGTTTCGTTTTTTTCAGTTATGACCCTGTTTCTGTCATCACTATCTGTTTTGTTAAAATTTGTTTTCGCCCGGTTTCGAACCGGGGACCTTTCGCATGTGAGGCGACTGTGATAACCACTACACTACGGAAACTGCAAGGAAAAGAGTGGAAGTCATGGAAAATGTTAGGAATGCCCACAAGTCTACTGCCCATAATATCCCAAATAGAGTACCACAGTAGGAGTCATAATACCCATAAGAACTAGCGGTCGAACAGGGAAATGGTTCCAATCGTTTTTCCACCATTCATATTCCCCACAGGGGATTTTAAAAACAGTTAAAAAAGGCCTGTGTTTCTTGTTGGCTTACCCTGGCATGGTAACCGTGTAATTCTCTCTAGGACAAGGTGACTTTTATAAAAAATATTCGCCTGTATTTACCCCCCCAAAATTAAATGCTAATTAACTGCTAATGTGGCTATCATAAAGAACTACAAATGTATTATTTTAAGTGTTTCTAAAATCCCATATGGGAAAAATGAATGGTGGAAAAATGGTTGGAACCATTTCCCTGTTTGACCGCTAGGTTTTATGGGTATTATGACACCTCCACTGTGGGGCTTTCCCCAGTTGTATTTGACAATTTGTATCATGTTAAATATTAGCCACTATCGGGAGCCACTGTCAGTAACAGCCACATACATTTATTTTGGCATACTTTCATTCCGTTGACCTTTCTTTAATCTGTCACATCCTTGTGAATTGTTCCTGAGGGTTGCTAGCATTAGTGAATCATATTAAGCTAAAGTATTGCAATAATTTGGGACATGTAGCCTATTTGAATCATTATGGAACTCAGACCACACGTAGCAGGAATTTATTCAGAGCGCCCAAGCTAGCCACCCCAGCAGAGTGCGTTACGCGACTTAAAAGGGTAAGTCTGAATAGCAAATACTGAGAAGTGCGTAGGAAAAGCATGAATTCCTAAATTGGGATCGAGCCCTAAGTGAATAGGATTACTATCTAATTTGTTAAAATGTGTTTCCGCCCGGTCTGGAACTGGGGACCTTTCGCGTGTTAGGCAAACATGAAAACCACTACACTACGGAAACTGCGTGAGTAGGATACTAAGGGTGTGACTTTGGCTGGGTGGGTGGGTGGGTGGGGCATTTATCGCTCTCAGAACCAAATGAAGTCAGAAATGACTTAGTCCATTAACTAAGCAATAAGGCTTGAGATCCCGGGAATTATCGTGTGAATAACTCCTGAATAAGGGCTGATTCACCGTAGGGATGGTTTGGCTGAGCAGCCGGCTCTTGGAAGAGTCTTGGTGGTTCCAAACTTCTTCCTTTTAAGAATGATGGAAGCCACTGTGTTCTTGGGTACCTTCAATGCTGCAGAAATGTATCGGTACCCTTCCCCACGTCTGTGCCTCGACACAATCCTGTCTCGGAGCTCTAGGGACAATTCCTTCCACCTCATGGCTTAGTTTATGCTCTGACATGCACTGTCAACTGTGGAACCTTATATAGACAGACAGGTGTGTGCCTTTTCAAATCATGACCAATCCATTGAATTTACCACAGGTGGACTCCAATCAAGTTGTAGAAACATCTCAAGGATGATCAATGGAAACAGGATGGACCTGAGCTCAATTTCCAGACTCATAGCAAAGGGTCTGAAAACGTATGTAAATAAGGTATTTTTTAAATCTTTTTTTATGAATTAAAAATGATATGTTATCGCTTTGTCATTATGGGGTATTGTGTGTAGATAGATTTTATTTGACTTAATCCGTTTTCAGAATAAGGCTGTGACGTAACAAAATGTGGAAAAAAGTAAGGGGTCTGAATACTTTCCGAATGCACTGTAGCTATGCAGGCTAGCTACTTTTCCTTTGCTAGCCAGCCAACTAAATCTATCACACAATCACATCAAGCAGCTGAAATGACAGAAAACTGTCTGCACTTTTGTTTGTTTTACCTAGGATTATATTGCCATTTCTTTGGATATATCCATTATAATGACCCTGATAAATGAATTTGCCTGGCTCAGAGAAGCTGTCATTCTGGTCACATTCATACACATCGCACGGTGGAGGTCACCAAAAAAACGGCAACATTGATCCACAGGTTGGAGAGGCAGACAGCAAGGTTTAGACAAACCTCAACTGTTTCAAACCATATGCTAGCCTAGGGGCATTGGGAAATATTGTCTAGACCAGTGATATTTAAAGTCGGGGTCGGGGGGACTGCAGTGGGGATATATATATTCATTATTTAGGAACAAAAAATTACGAGTACAGATTATTGTACGAGACAATATAGAAACGTTTTTGAGAAAGTTAATTAGAAAAAAAGTATTTGATTGGGTAATTGAAGGTTATTTGTTGATGTAAAAAAAAATGTAACGTACCGATTTTAAAGTTGTATTTGGGGTGGGATCACAAGAAATGATTGCAAAAAAATGGGGACCCCAGAAATTCTGGAGGAAAAAATGGTGTCCCTGCTGAAAAGGTTTGAATACCATTGGTCTAGACACATTTTTCCAGGGGAGATGAAGTTTATAAATTGACTGGCTGGGCCGTGGAACAGTGGATGCGCATTTATAAATCTAATGGAACCGCTAACAGGCACTACCTGCAGAATGCTGGGATGGTGGTGCTTCAACTCCCTGCTATTAACCAATTAGCATCCAGGATCCAAACAACCTGTTTTATAACATTGCATTGCCTCTGGTTATTGAAAGACATGTCTAAGACTGGTCTATTCATGTATTCTGCAGGCCTATGTATTTGTTTCGTTTTTTTCAGTTATCACTATCTGCCTCTGGTTAATGAAAGACATGTCTAAGACTGGTCTATTCATGTATTCTGTAGGCCTATGTATTTGTTTCGTTTTTTTCAGTTATCACTATCTGCCTCTGGTTAATGAAAGACATGTCTAAGACTGGTCTATTCATGTATTCTGCAGGCCTATGTATTTGTTTCGTTTTTTTCAGTTATGACCCTGTTTCTGTCATCACTATCTGTTTTGTTAAAATTTGTTTTCGCCCGGTTTCGAACCGGGGACCTTTCGCATGTGAGGCGACTGTGATAACCACTACACTACGGAAACTGCAAGGAAAAGAGTGGAAGTCATGGAAAATGTTAGGAATGCCCACAAGTCTACTGCCCATAATATCCCAAATAGAGTACCACAGTAGGAGTCATAATACCCATAAGAACTAGCGGTCGAACAGGGAAATGGTTCCAATCGTTTTTCCACCATTCATATTCCCCACAGGGGATTTTAAAAACAGTTAAAAAAGGCCTGTGTTTCTTGTTGGCTTACCCTGGCATGGTAACCGTGTAATTCTCTCTAGGACAAGGTGACTTTTATAAAAAATATTCGCCTGTATTTACCCCCCCAAAATTAAATGCTAATTAACTGCTAATGTGGCTATCATAAAGAACTACAAATGTATTATTTTAAGTGTTTCTAAAATCCCATATGGGAAAAATGAATGGTGGAAAAATGGTTGGAACCATTTCCCTGTTTGACCGCTAGGTTTTATGGGTATTATGACACCTCCACTGTGGGGCTTTCCCCAGTTGTATTTGACAATTTGTATCATGTTAAATATTAGCCACTATCGGGAGCCACTGTCAGTAACAGCCACATACATTTATTTTGGCATACTTTCATTCCGTTGACCTTTCTTTAATCTGTCACATCCTTGTGAATTGTTCCTGAGGGTTGCTAGCATTAGTGAATCATATTAAGCTAAAGTATTGCAATAATTTGGGACATGTAGCCTATTTGAATCATTATGGAACTCAGACCACACGTAGCAGGAATTTATTCAGAGCGCCCAAGCTAGCCACCCCAGCAGAGTGCGTTACGCGACTTAAAAGGGTAAGTCTGAATAGCAAATACTGAGAAGTGCGTAGGAAAAGCATGAATTCCTAAATTGGGATCGAGCCCTAAGTGAATAGGATTACTATCTAATTTGTTAAAATGTGTTTCCGCCCGGTCTGGAACTGGGGACCTTTCGCGTGTTAGGCAAACATGAAAACCACTACACTACGGAAACTGCGTGAGTAGGATACTAAGGGTGTGACTTTGGCTGGGTGGGTGGGTGGGTGGGGCATTTATCGCTCTCAGAACCAAATGAAGTCAGAAATGACTTAGTCCATTAACTAAGCAATAAGGCTTGAGATCCCGGGAATTATCGTGTGAATAACTCCTGAATAAGGGCTGATTCACCGTAGGGATGGTTTGGCTGAGCAGCCGGCTCTTGGAAGAGTCTTGGTGGTTCCAAACTTCTTCCTTTTAAGAATGATGGAAGCCACTGTGTTCTTGGGTACCTTCAATGCTGCAGAAATGTATCGGTACCCTTCCCCACGTCTGTGCCTCGACACAATCCTGTCTCGGAGCTCTAGGGACAATTCCTTCCACCTCATGGCTTAGTTTATGCTCTGACATGCACTGTCAACTGTGGAACCTTGTATAGACAGACAGGTGTGTGCCTTTTCAAATCATGACCAATCCATTGAATTTACCACAGGTGGACTCCAATCAAGTTGTAGAAACATCTCAAGGATGATCAATGGAAACAGGATGGACCTGAGCTCAATTTCCAGACTCATAGCAAAGGGTCTGAAAACGTATGTAAATAAGGTATTTTTTAAATCTTTTTTTATGAATTAAAAATGATATGTTATCGCTTTGTCATTATGGGGTATTGTGTGTAGATAGATTTTATTTGACTTAATCCGTTTTCAGAATAAGGCTGTGACGTAACAAAATGTGGAAAAAAGTAAGGGGTCTGAATACTTTCCGAATGCACTGTAGCTATGCAGGCTAGCTACTTTTCCTTTGCTAGCCAGCCAACTAAATCTATCACACAATCACATCAAGCAGCTGAAAAGACAGAAAACTGTCTGCACTTTTGTTTGTTTTACCTAGGATTATATTGCCATTTCTTTGGATATATCCATTATAATGACCCTGATAAATGAATTTGCCTGGCTCAGAGAAGCTGTCATTCTGGTCACATTCATACACATCGCACGGTGGAGGTCACCAAAAAAACGGCAACATTGATCCACAGGTTGGAGAGGCAGACAGCAAGGTTTAGACAAACCTCAACTGTTTCAAACCATATGCTAGCCTAGGGGCATTGGGAAATATTGTCTAGACCAGTGATATTTAAAGTCGGGGTCGGGGGGACTGCAGTGGGGATATATATATTCATTATTTAGGAACAAAAAATTACGAGTACAGATTATTGTACGAGACAATATAGAAACGTTTTTGAGAAAGTTAATTAGAAAAAAAGTATTTGATTGGGTAATTGAAGGTTATTTGTTGATGTAAAAAAAAATGTAACGTACCGATTTTAAAGTTGTATTTGGGGTGGGATCACAAGAAATGATTGCAAAAAAATGGGGACCCCAGAAATTCTGGAGGAAAAAATGGTGTCCCTGCTGAAAAGGTTTGAATACCATTGGTCTAGACACATTTTTCCAGGGGAGATGAAGTTTATAAATTGACTGGCTGGGCCGTGGAACAGTGGATGCGCATTTATAAATCTAATGGAACCGCTAACAGGCACTACCTGCAGAATGCTGGGATGGTGGTGCTTCAACTCCCTGCTATTAACCAATTAGCATCCAGGATCCAAACAACCTGTTTTATAACATTGCATTGCCTCTGGTTATTGAAAGACATGTCTAAGACTGGTCTATTCATGTATTCTGCAGGCCTATGTATTTGTTTAGTTTTTTTCAGTTATCACTATCTGCCTCTGGTTAATGAAAGACATGTCTAAGACTGGTCTATTCATGTATTTGTTTAGTTTTTTTTCA
Organism: Salmo salar; assembly: GCF_965601325.2. NCBI lineage: Eukaryota > Metazoa > Chordata > Actinopteri > Salmoniformes > Salmonidae > Salmo > Salmo salar. The sequence goes on from NC_138304.1 coordinate 12,320,982, forward strand.
CTTATCACTATCTGCCTCTGGTTATTGAAAGACATGTCTAAGACTGGTCTATTCATGTATTCTGCAGGCCTATGTATTTGTTTCGTTTTTTTCAGTTATGACCCTGTTTCTGTCATCACTATCTGTTTTGTTAAAATTTGTTTCCACCCGGTTTCGAACCGGGGACCTTTCGCGTGTGAGGCGAACGTGATAACCACTACACTACAGAAACTACAAGAAAAAGAGTGGAAGTCATGGAAAATGTTAGGAATGCCCACAAGTCTACCGCCCATAATATCCCAAATAGAGTACCACAGTAGGAGTCATAATACCCATAAGAACTAGCGGTCGAGCAGGGAAATGGTTCCAATCGTTTTTCCACCATTCATATTCCCCACAGGGGATTTTAAAAACAGTTAAAAAAGGCCTGTGTTTCTTGTTGGCTTACCCTGGCATGGTAACCGTGTAATTCTCTCTCGGACAAGGTGACTTTTATAAAAAATATTCGCCTGTATTTACCCCCCCAAAATTAAATGCTAATTAACTGCTAATGTGGCTATCATAAAGAACTACAAATGTATTATTTTAAGTGTTTCTAAAATCCCATATGGGAAAAATGAATGGTGGAAAAATGGTTGGAACCATTTCCCTGTTTGACCGCTAGGTTTTATGGGTATTATGACACCTCCACTGTGGGGCTTTCCCCAGTTTTATTTGACAATTTGTATCATGTTAAATATTAGCCACTATCGGGAGCCACTGTCAGTAACAGCCACATACATTTATTTTGGCATACTTTCATTCCGTTGACCTTTCTTTAATCTGTCACATCCTTGTGAATTGTTCCTGAGGGTTGCTAGCATTAGTGAATCATATTAAGCTAAAGTATTGCAATAATTTGGGACATGTAGCCTATTTGAATCATTATGGAACTCAGACCACACGTAGCAGGAATTTATTCAGAGCGCCCAAGCTAGCCACCCCAGCAGAGTGCGTTACGCGACTTAAAAGGGTAAGTCTGAATAGCAAATACTGAGAAGTGCGTAGGAAAAGCATGAATTCCTAAATTGGGATCGAGCCCTAAGTGAATAGGTGTACTATCTAATTTGTTAAAATGTGTTTCCGCCCGGTCTCGAACCGGGGACCTTTCGCGAGTTAGGCGAACGTGATAACCGCTACACTACGGAAACTGCATGAGTAGCATACTAAGGGTGTGACTTTGGCTGGGTTGGTGGGTGGGTGGGGCATTTATCGCTATCAGAACCAAATGAAGTCAGAAATGACTTAGTCCATTAACTAAGCAATAAGGCTTGAGATCCCGGGAATTATCGTGTGAATAACTCCTGAATAAGGGCTGATTCACCGTTTGGATGGTTTGGCTGAGCAGCCGGCTCTTGGAAGAGTCTTGGTGGTTCCAAACTTCTTCCTTTTAAGAATGATGGAAGCCACTGTGTTCTTGGGTACCTTCAATGCTGCAGAAATGTATCGGTACCCTTCCCCACGTCTGTGCCTCGACACAATCCTGTCTCGGAGCTCTAGGGACAATTCCTTCCACCTCATGGCTTAGTTTATGCTCTGACATGCACTGTCAACTGTGGAACCTTATATAGACAGACAGGTGTGTGCCTTTTCAAATCATGACCAATCCATTGAATTTACCACAGGTGGACTCCAATCAAGTTGTAGAAACATCTCAAGGATGATCAATGGAAACAGGATGGACCTGAGCTCAATTTCCAGACTCATAGCAAAGGGTCTGAAAACGTATGTAAATAAGGTATTTTTTAAATCTTTTTTTATGAATTAAAAATGATATGTTATCGCTTTGTCATTATGGGGTATTGTGTGTAGATAGATTTTATTTGACTTAATCCGTTTTCAGAATAAGGCTGTAACGTAACAAAATGTGGAAAAAAGTAAGGGGTCTGAATACTTTCCGAATGCACTGTAGCTATGCAGGCTAGCTACTTTTCCTTTGCTAGCCAGCCAACTAAATCTATCACACAATCACATCAAGCAGCTGAAATGACAGAAAACTGTCTGCACTTTTGTTTGTTTTACCTAGGATTATATTGCCATTTCTTTGGATATATCCATTATAATGAACCTGATAAATGAATTTGCCTGGCTCAGAGAAGCTGTCATTCTGGTCACATTCATACACATCGCACGGTGGAGGTCACCAAAAAAACGGCAACATTGATCCACAGGTTGGAGAGGCAGACAGCAAGGTTTAGACAAACCTCAACTGTTTCAAACCATATGCTAGCCTAGGGGCATTGGGAAATATTGTCTAGACCAGTGATATTTAAAGTCGGGGTCGGGGGGACTGCACTGGGGATATATATATTCATTATTTAGGAACAAAAAATTATGAGTACAGATTATTGTACGAGACAATATAGAAACGTTTTTGAGAAAGTTAATTAGAAAAAAAGTATTTGATTGGGTAATTGAAGGTTATTTGTTGATGTAAAAAAAAATGTAACGTACCGATTTTAAAGTTGTATTTGGGGTGGGATCACAAGAAATGATTGCAAAAAAATGGGGACCCCAGAAATTCTGGAGGAAAAAATGCTGTCCCTGCTGAAAAGGTTTGAATACCATTGGTCTAGACACATTTTTCCAGGGGAGATGAAGTTTATAAATTGACTGGCTGGGCCGTGGAACAGTGGATGCGCATTTATAAATCTAATGGAACCGCTAACAGGCACTACCTGCAGAATGCTGGGATGGTGGAGCTTCAACTCCCTGCTATTAACCAATTAGCATCCAGGATCCAAACAACCTGTTTTATAACATTGCATTGCCTCTGGTTATTGAAAGACATGTCTAAGACTGGTCTATTCATGTATTCTGCAGGCCTATGTATTTGTTTAGTTTTTTTCAGTTATCACTATCTGCCTCTGGTTAATGAAAGACATGTCTAAGACTGGTCTATTCATGTATTTGTTTAGTTTTTTTTCACTTATCACTATCTGCCTCTGGTTATTGAAAGACATGTCTAAGACTGGTCTATTCATGTATTCTGCAGGCCTATGTATTTGTTTCGTTTTTTGTCAGTTATGACCCTATTTCTGTCATCACTATCTGTTTTGTTCAAATTTGTTTCCACCCGGTTTCGAACCGGGGACCTTTTGCGTGTGAGGCGAACGTGATAACCACTACACTACAGAAACTACAAGGAAAAGAGTGGAAGTCATGGAAAATGTTAGGAATGCCCACAAGTCTACCGCCCATAATATCCCAAATAGAGTACCACAGTAGGAGTCATAATACCCATAAGAACTAGCGGTCGAACAGGGAAATGGTTCCAATCGTTTTTCCACCATTCATATTCCCCACAGGGGATTTTAAAAACAGTTAAAAAAGGCCTGTGTTTCTTGTTGGCTTACCCTGGCATGGTAACCGTGTAATTCTCTCTCGGACAAGGTGACTTTTATAAAAAATATTCGCCTGTATTTACCCCCCCAAAATTAAATGCTAATTAACTGCTAATGTGGCTATCATAAAGAACTACAAATGTATTATTTTAAGTGTTTCTAAAATCCCATATGGGAAAAATGAATGGTGGAAAAATGGTTGGAACCATTTCCCTGTTTGACCGCTAGGTTTTATGGGTATTATGACACCTCCACTGTGGGGCTTTCCCCAGTTTTATTTGACAATTTGTATCATGTTAAATATTAGCCACTATCGGGAGCCACTGTCAGTAACAGCCACATACATTTATTTTGGCATACTTTCATTCCGTTGACCTTTCTTTAATCTGTCACATCCTTGTGAATTGTTCCTGAGGATTGCTAGCATTAGTGAATCATATTAAGCTAAAGTATTGCAATAATTTGGGACATGTAGCCTATTTGAATCATTATGGAACTCAGACCACACGTAGCAGGAATTTATTCAGAGCGCCCAAGCTAGCCACCCCAGCAGAGTGCGTTACGCGACTTAAAAGGGTAAGTCTGAATAGCAAATACTGAGAAGTGCGTAGGAAAAGCATGAATTCCTAAATTGGGATCGAGCCCTAAGTGAATAGGTGTACTATCTAATTTGTTAAAATGTGTTTCCGCCCGGTCTCGAACCGGGGACCTTTCGCGTGTTAGGCGAACGTGATAACCGCTACACTACGGAAACTGCGTGAGTAGCATACTAAGGGTGTGACTTTGGTTGGGTGGGTGGGTGGGTGGGGCATTTATCGCTCTCAGAACCAATTGAAGTCAGAAATGACTTAGTCCATTAACTAAGCAATAAGGCTTGAGATCCCGGGAATTATCGTGTGAATAAGTCCTGAATAAGGGCTGATTCACCGTAGGGATGGTTTGGCTGAGCAGCCGGCTCTTGGAAGAGTCTTGGTGGTTCCAAACTTCTTCCTTTTAAGAATGATGGAAGCCACTGTGTTCTTGGGTACCTTCAATGCTGCAGAAATGTATCGGTACCCTTCCCCACGTCTGTGCCTCGACACAATCCTGTCTCGGAGCTCTAGGGACAATTCCTTCCATCTCATGGCTTAGTTTATGCTCTGACATGCACTGTCAACTGTGGAACCTTATATAGACAGACAGGTGTGTGCCTTTTCAAATCATGACCAATCCATTGAATTTACCACAGGTGGACTCCAATCAAGTTGTAGAAACATCTCAAGGATGATCAATGGAAACAGGATGGACCTGAGCTCAATTTCCAGACTCATAGCAAAGGGTCTGAAAACGTATGTAAATAAGGTATTTTTTAAATCTTTTTTTATGAATTAAAAATGGTATGTTATCGCTTTGTCATTATGGGGTATTGTGTGTAGATAGATTTTATTTGACTTAATCCGTTTTCAGAATAAGGCTGTAACGTAACAAAATGTGGAAAAAAGTAAGGGGTCTGAATACTTTCCGAATGCACTGTAGCTATGCAGGCTAGCTACTTTTCCTTTGCTAGCCAGCCAACTAAATCTATCACACAATCACATCAAGCAGCTGAAATGACAGAAAACTGTCTGCACTTTTGTTTGTTTTACCTAGGATTATATTGCCATTTCTTTGGATATATCCATTATAATGACCCTGATAAATGAATTTGCCTGGCTCAGAGAAGCTGTCATTCTGGTCACATTCATACACATCGCACGGTGGAGGTCACCAAAAAAACGGCAACATTGATCCACAGGTTGGAGAGGCAGACAGCAAGGTTTAGACAAACCTCAACTGTTTCAAACCATATGCTAGCCTAGGGGCATTGGGAAATATTGTCTAGACCAGTGATATTTAAAGTCGGGGTCGGGGGGACTGCAGTGGGGATATATATATTCATTATTTAGGAACAAAAAATTATGAGTACAGATTATTGTACGAGACAATATAGAAACGTTTTTGAGAAAGTTAATTAGAAAAAAAGTATTTGATTGGGTAATTGAAGGTTATTTGTTGATGTAAAAAAAAATGTAACGTACCGATTTTAAAGTTGTATTTGGGGTGGGATCACAAGAAATGATTGCAAAAAAATGGGGACCCCAGAAATTCTGGAGGAAAAAATGGTGTCCCTGCTGAAAAGGTTTGAATACCATTGGTCTAGACACATTTTTCCAGGGGAGATGAAGTTTATAAATTGACTGGCTGGGCCGTGGAACAGTGGATGCGCATTTATAAATCTAATGGAACCGCTAACAGGCACTACCTGCAGAATGCTGGGATGGTGGTGCTTCAACTCCCTGCTATTAACCAATTAGCATCCAGGATCCAAACAACCTGTTTTATAACATTGCATTGCCTCTGGTTATTGAAAGACATGTCTAAGACTGGTCTATTCATGTATTCTGCAGGCCTATGTATTTGTTTCGTTTTTTTCAGTTATCACTATCTGCCTCTGGTTAATGAAAGACATGTCTAAGACTGGTCTATTCATGTATTCTGTAGGCCTATGTATTTGTTTAGTTTTTTTTCACTTATCACTATCTGCCTCTGGTTATTGAAAGACATGTCTAAGACTGGTCTATTCATGTATTCTGCAGGCCTATGTATTTGTTTCGTTTTTTTCAGTTATGACCCTGTTTCTGTCATCACTATCTGTTTTGTTAAAATTTGTTTCCACCCGGTTTCGAACCGGGGACCTTTCGCGTGTGAGGCGAACGTGATAACCACTACACTACAGAAACTACAAGGAAAAGAGTGGAAGTCATGGAAAATGTTAGGAATGCCCACAAGTCTACCGCCCATAATATCCCAAATAGAGTACCACAGTAGGAGTCATAATACCCATAAGAACTAGCGGTCGAACAGGGAAATGGTTCCAATCGTTTTTCCACCATTCATATTCCCCACAGGGGATTTTAAAAACAGTTAAAAAAGGCCTGTGTTTCTTGTTGGCTTACCCTGGCATGGTAACCGTGTAATTCTCTCTCGGACAAGGTGACTTTTATAAAAAATATTCGCCTGTATTTACCCCCCCAAAATTAAATGCTAATTAACTGCTAATGTGGCTATCATAAAGAACTACAAATGTATTATTTTAAGTGTTTCTAAAATCCCATATGGGAAAAATGAATGGTGGAAAAATGGTTGGAACCATTTCCCTGTTTGACCGCTAGGTTTTATGGGTATTATGACACCTCCACTGTGGGGCTTTCCCCAGTTTTATTTGACAATTTGTATCATGTTAAATATTAGCCACTATCGGGAGCCACTGTCAGTAACAGCCACATACATTTATTTTGGCATACTTTCATTCCGTTGACCTTTCTTTAATCTGTCACATCCTTGTGAATTGTTCCTGAGGATTGCTAGCATTAGTGAATCATATTAAGCTAAAGTATTGCAATAATTTGGGACATGTAGCCTATTTGAATCATTATGGAACTCAGACCACACGTAGCAGGAATTTATTCAGAGCGCCCAAGCTAGCCACCCCAGCAGAGTGCGTTACGCGACTTAAAAGGGTAAGTCTGAATAGCAAATACTGAGAAGTGCGTAGGAAAAGCATGAATTCCTAAATTGGGATCGAGCCCTAAGTGAATAGGTGTACTATCTAATTTGTTAAAATGTGTTTCCGCCCGGTCTCGAACCGGGGACCTTTCGCGTGTTAGGCGAACGTGATAACCGCTACACTACGGAAACTGCGTGAGTAGCATACTAAGGGTGTGACTTTGGTTGGGTGGGTGGGTGGGTGGGGCATTTATCGCTCTCAGAACCAATTGAAGTCAGAAATGACTTAGTCCATTAACTAAGCAATAAGGCTTGAGATCCCGGGAATTATCGTGTGAATAAGTCCTGAATAAGGGCTGATTCACCGTAGGGATGGTTTGGCTGAGCAGCCGGCTCTTGGAAGAGTCTTGGTGGTTCCAAACTTCTTCCTTTTAAGAATGATGGAAGCCACTGTGTTCTTGGGTACCTTCAATGCTGCAGAAATGTATCGGTACCCTTCCCCACGTCTGTGCCTCGACACAATCCTGTCTCAGAGCTCTAGGGACAATTCCTTCCACCTCATGGCTTAGTTTATGCTCTGACATGCACTGTCAACTGTGGAACCTTATATAGACAGACAGGTGTGTGCCTTTTCAAATCATGACCAATCCATTGAATTTACCACAGGTGGACTCCAATCAAGTTGTAGAAACATCTCAAGGATGATCAATGGAAACAGGATGGACCTGAGCTCAATTTCCAGACTCATAGCAAAGGGTCTGAAAACGTATGTAAATAAGGTATTTTTTAAATCTTTTTTTATGAATTAAAAATGATATGTTATCGCTTTGTCATTATGGGGTATTGTGTGTAGATAGATTTTAGTTGACTTAATCCGTTTTCAGAATAAGGCTGTAACGTAACAAAATGTGGAAAAAAGTAAGGGGTCTGAATACTTTCCGAATGCACTGTAGCTATGCAGGCTAGATACTTTTCCTTTGCTAGCCAGCCAACTAAATCTATCACACAATCACATCAAGCAGCTGAAATGACAGAAAACTGTCTGCACTTTTGTTTGTTTTACCTAGGATTATATTGCCATTTCTTTGGATATATCCATTATAATGACCCTGATAAATTAATTTGCCTGGCTCAGAGAAGCTGTCATTCTGGTCACATTCATACACATCGCACGGTGGAGGTCATCAAAAAAACGGCAACATTGATCCACAGGTTGGAGAGGCAGACAGCAAGGTTTAGACAAACCTCAACTGTTTCAAACCATATGCTAGCCTAGGGGCATTGGGAAATATTGTCTAGACCAGTGATATTTAAAGTCGGGGTCGGGGGGACTGCAGTGGGGATATATATATTTATTATTTAGGAACAAAAAATTACGAGTACAGATTATTGTACGAGACAATATAGAAACGTTTTTGAGAAAGTTAATTAGAAAAAAAGTATTTGATTGGGTAATTGAAGGTTATTTGTTGATGTAAAAAAAAATGTAACGTACCGATTTTAAAGTTGTATTTGGGGTGGGATCACAAGAAATGATTGCAAAAAAATGGGGACCCCAGAAATTCTGGAGGAAAAAATGGTGTCCCTGCTGAAAAGGTTTGAATACCATTGGTCTAGACACATTTTTCCAGGGGAGATGAAGTTTATAAATTGACTGGCTGGGCCGTGGAACAGTGGATGCGCATTTATAAATCTAATGGAACCGCTAACAGGCACTACCTGCAGAATGCTGGGATGGTGGTGCTTCAACTCCCTGCTATTAACCAATTAGCATCCAGGATCCAAACAACCTGTTTTATAACATTGCATTGCCTCTGGTTATTGAAAGACATGTCTAAGACTGGTCTATTCATGTATTCTGCAGGCCTATGTATTTGTTTCGTTTTTTTCAGTTATCACTATCTGCCTCTGGTTAATGAAAGACATGTCTAAGACTGGTCTATTCATGTATTCTGTAGGCCTATGTATTTGTTTAGTTTTTTTTCACTTATCACTATCTGCCTCTGGTTATTGAAAGACATGTCTAAGACTGGTCTATTCATGTATTCTGCAGGCCTATGTATTTGTTTCGTTTTTTTCAGTTATGACCCTGTTTCTGTCATCACTATCTGTTTTGTTAAAATTGGTTTCCACCCGGTTTCGAACCGGGGACCTTTCGCGTGTGAGGCGAACGTGATAACTACTACACTACAGAAACTACAAGGAAAAGAGTGGAAGTCATGGAAAATGTTAGGAATGCCCACAAGTCTACCGCCCATAATATCCCAAATAGAGTACCACAGTAGGAGTCATAATACCCATAAGAACTAGCGGTCGAACAGGGAAATGGTTCCAATCGTTTTTCCACCATTCATATTCCCCACAGGGGATTTTAAAAACAGTTAAAAAAGGCCTGTGTTTCTTGTTGGCTTACCCTGGCATGGTAACCGTGTAATTCTCTCTCGGACAAGGTGACTTTTATAAAAAATATTCGCCTGTATTTACCCCCCCAAAATTAAATGCTAATTATCTGCTAATGTGGCTATCATAAAGAACTACAAATGTATTATTTTAAGTGTTTCTAAAATCCCATATGGGAAAAATGAATGGTGGAAAAATGGTTGGAACCATTTCCCTGTTTGACCGCTAGGTTTTATGGGTATTATGACACCTCCACTGTGGGGCTTTCCCCAGTTTTATTTGACAATTTGTATCATGTTAAATATTAGCCACTATCGGGAGCCACTGTCAGTAACAGCCACATACATTTATTTTGGCATACTTTCATTCCGTTGACCTTTCTTTAATCTGTCACATCCTTGTGAATTGTTCCTGAGGGTTGCTAGCATTAGTGAATCATATTAAGCTAAAGTATTGCAATAATTTGGGACATGTAGCCTATTTGAATCATTATGGAACTCAGACCACACGTAGCAGGAATTTATTCAGAGCGCCCAAGCTAGCCACCCCAGCAGAGTGCGTTACGCGACTTAAAAGGGTAAGTCTGAATAGCAAATACTGAGAAGTGCGTAGGAAAAGCATGAATTCCTAAATTGGGATCGAGCCCTAAGTGAATAGGATTACTATCTAATTTGTTAAAATGTGTTTCCGCCCGGTCTGGAACTGGGGACCTTTCGCGTGTTAGGCAAACGTGAAAACCACTACACTACGGAAACTGCGTGAGTAGGATACTAAGGGTGTGACTTTGGCTGGGTGGGTGGGTGGGTGGGGCATTTATCGCTCTCAGAACCAAATGAAGTCAGAAATGACTTAGTCCATTAACTAAGCAATAAGGCTTGAGATCCCGGGAATTATCGTGTGAATAACTCCTGAATAAGGGCTGATTCACCGTAGGGATGGTTTGGCTGAGCAGCCGGCTCTTGGAAGAGTCTTGGTGGTTCCAAACTTCTTCCTTTTAAGAATGATGGAAGCCACTGTGTTCTTGGGTACCTTCAATGCTGCAGAAATGTATCGGTACCCTTCCCCACGTCTGTGCCTCGACACAATCCTGTCTCGGAGCTCTAGGGACAATTCCTTCCACCTCATGGCTTAGTTTATGCTCTGACATGCACTGTCAACTGTGGAACCTTATATAGACAGACAGGTGTGTGCCTTTTCAAATCATGACCAATCCATTGAATTTACCACAGGTGGACTCCAATCAAGTTGTAGAAACATCTCAAGGATGATCAATGGAAACAGGATGGACCTGAGCTCAATTTCCAGACTCATAGCAAAGGGTCTGAAAACGTATGTAAATAAGGTATTTTTTAAATCTTTTTTTATGAATTAAAAATGATATGTTATCGCTTTGTCATTATGGGGTATTGTGTGTAGATAGATTTTATTTGACTTAATCCGTTTTCAGAATAAGGCTGTAACGTAACAAAATGTGGAAAAAAGTAAGGGGTCTGAATACTTTCCGAATGCACTGTAGCTATGCAGGCTAGCTACTTTTCCTTTGCTAGCCAGCCAACTAAATCTATCACACAATCACATCAAGCAGCTGAAATGACAGAAAACTGTCTGCACTTTTGTTTGTTTTACCTAGGATTATATTGCCATTTCTTTGGATATATCCATTATAATGACCCTGATAAATGAATTTGCCTGGCTCAGAGAAGCTGTCATTCTGGTCACATTCATACACATCGCACGGTGGAGGTCACCAAAAAAACGGCAACATTGATCCACAGGTTGGAGAGGCAGACAGCAAGGTTTAGACAAACCTCAACTGTTTCAAACCATATGCTAGCCTAGGGGCATTGGGAAATATTGTCTAGACCAGTGATATTTAAAGTCGGGGTCGGGGGGACTGCAGTGGGGATATATATATTCATTATTTAGGAACAAAAAATTATGAGTACAGATTATTGTACGAGACAATATAGAAACGTTTTTGAGAAAGTTAATTAGAAAAAAAGTATTTGATTGGGTAATTGAAGGTTATTTGTTGATGTAAAAAAAAATGTAACGTACCGATTTTAAAGTTGTATTTGGGGTGGGATCACAAGAAATGATTGCAAAAAAATGGGGACCCCAGAAATTCTGGAGGAAAAAATGGTGTCCCTGCTGAAAAGGTTTGAATACCATTGGTCTAGACACATTTTTCCAGGGGAGATGAAGTTTATAAATTGACTGGCTGGGCCGTGGAACAGTGGATGCGCATTTATAAATCTAATGGAACCGCTAACAGGCACTACCTGCAGAATGCTGGGATGGTGGTGCTTCAACTCCCTGCTATTAACCAATTAGCATCCAGGATCCAAACAACCTGTTTTATAACATTGCATTGCCTCTGGTTATTGAAAGACATGTCTAAGACTGGTCTATTCATGTATTCTGCAGGCCTATGTATTTGTTTCGTTTTTTTCAGTTATCACTATCTGCCTCTGGTTAATGAAAGACATGTCTAAGACTGGTCTATTCATGTATTCTGTAGGCCTATGTATTTGTTTAGTTTTTTTTCACTTATCACTATCTGCCTCTGGTTATTGAAAGACATGTCTAAGACTGGTCTATTCATGTATTCTGCAGGCCTATGTATTTGTTTCGTTTTTTGTCAGTTATGACCCTATTTCTGTCATCACTATCTGTTTTGTTCAAATTTGTTTCCACCCGGTTTCGAACCGGGGACCTTTCGCGTGTGAGGCGAACGTGATAACCACTACACTACAGAAACTACAAGGAAAAGAGTGGAAGTCATGGAAAATGTTAGGAATGCCCACAAGTCTACCGCCCATAATATCCCAAATAGAGTACCACAGTAGGAGTCATAATACCCATAAGAACTAGCGGTCGAACAGGGAAATGGTTCCAATCGTTTTTCCACCATTCATATTCCCCACAGGGGATTTTAAAAACAGTTAAAAAAGGCCTGTGTTTCTTGTTGGCTTACCCTGGCATGGTAACCGTGTAATTCTCTCTCGGACAAGGTGACTTTTATAAAAAATATTCGCCTGTATTTACCCCCCCAAAATTAAATGCTAATTAACTGCTAATGTGGCTATCATAAAGAACTACAAATGTATTATTTTAAGTGTTTCTAAAATCCCATATGGGAAAAATGAATGGTGGAAAAATGGTTGGAACCATTTCCCTGTTTGACCGCTAGGTTTTATGGGTATTATGACACCTCCACTGTGGGGCTTTCCCCAGTTTTATTTGACAATTTGTATCATGTTAAATATTAGCCACTATCGGGAGCCACTGTCAGTAACAGCCACATACATTTATTTTGGCATACTTTCATTCCGTTGACCTTTCTTTAATCTGTCACATCCTTGTGAATTGTTCCTGAGGATTGCTAGCATTAGTGAATCATATTAAGCTAAAGTATTGCAATAATTTGGGACATGTAGCCTATTTGAATCATTATGGAACTCAGACCACACGTAGCAGGAATTTATTCAGAGCGCCCAAGCTAGCCACCCCAGCAGAGTGCGTTACGCGACTTAAAAGGGTAAGTCTGAATAGCAAATACTGAGAAGTGCGTAGGAAAAGCATGAATTCCTAAATTGGGATCGAGCCCTAAGTGAATAGGTGTACTATCTAATTTGTTAAAATGTGTTTCCGCCCGGTCTCGAACCGGGGACCTTTCGCGTGTTAGGCGAATGTGATAACCGCTACACTACAGAAACTGCATGAGTAGCATACTAAGGGTGTGACTTTGGCTGGGTGGGTGGGTGGGTGGGGCATTTATCGCTCTCAGAACCAAATGAAGTCAGAAATGACTTAGTCCATTAACTAAGCAATAAGGCTTGAGATCCCGGGAATTATCGTGTGAATAACTCCTGAATAAGGGCTGATTCACCGTAGGGATGGTTTGGCTGAGCAGCCGGCTCTTGGAAGAGTATTGGTGGTTCCAAACTTCTTCCTTTTAAGAATGATGGAAGCCACTGTGTTCTTGGGTACCTTCAATGCTGCAGAAATGTATCGGTACCCTTCCCCACGTCTGTGCCTCGACACAATCCTGTCTCGGAGCTCTAGGGACAATTCCTTCCACCTCATGGCTTAGTTTATGCTCTGACATGCACTGTCAACTGTGGAACCTTATATAGACAGACAGGTGTGTGCCTTTTCAAATCATGACCAATCCATTGAATTTACCACAGGTGGACTCCAATCAAGTTGTAGAAACATCTCAAGGATGATCAATGGAAACAGGATGGACCTGAGCTCAATTTCCAGACTCATAGCAAAGGGTCTGAAAACGTATGTAAATAAGGTATTTTTTAAATCTTTTTTTATGAATTAAAAATGATATGTTATCGCTTTGTCATTATTGGGTATTGTGTGTAGATAGATTTTATTTGACTTAATCCGTTTTCAGAATAAGGCTGTAACGTAACAAAATGTGGAAAAAAGTAAGGGGTCTGAATACTTTCCGAATGCACTGTAGCTATGCAGGCTAGATACTTTTCCTTTGCTAGCCAGCCAACTAAATCTATCACACAATCACATCAAGCAGCTGAAATGACAGAAAACTGTCTGCACTTTTGTTTGTTTTACCTAGGATTATATTGCCATTTCTTTGGATATATCCATTATAATGAACCTGATAAATGAATTTGCCTGGCTCAGAGAAGCTGTCATTCTGGTCACATTCAAACACATCGCACGGTGGAGGTCACCAAAAAAACGGCAACATTGATCCACAGGTTGGAGAGGCAGACAGCAAGGTTTAGACAAACCTCAACTGTTTCAAACCATATGCTAGCCTAGGGGCATTGGGAAATATTGTCTAGACCAGTGATATTTAAAGTCGGGGTCGGGGGGACTGCAGTGGGGATATATATATTCATTATTTAGGAACAAAAAATTATGAGTACAGATTATTGTACGAGACAATATAGAAACGTTTTTGAGAAAGTTAATTAGAAAAAAAGTATTTGATTGGGTAATTGAAGGTTATTTGTTGATGTAAAAAAAAATGTAACGTACCGATTTTAAAGTTGTATTTGGGGTGGGATCACAAGAAATGATTGCAAAAAAATGGGGACCCCAGAAATTCTGGAGGAAAAAATGGTGTCCCTGCTGAAAAGGTTTGAATACCATTGGTCTAGACACATTTTTCCAGGGGAGATGAAGTTTATAAATTGACTGGCTGGGCCGTGGAACAGTGGATGCGCATTTATAAATCTAATGGAACCGCTAACAGGCACTACCTGCAGAATGCTGGGATGGTGGTGCTTCAACTCCCTGCTATTAACCAATTAGCATCCAGGATCCAAACAACCTGTTTTATAACATTGCATTGCCTCTGGTTATTGAAAGACATGTCTAAGACTGGTCTATTCATGTATTCTGCAGGCCTATGTATTTGTTTCGTTTTTTTCAGTTATCACTATCTGCCTCTGGTTAATGAAAGACATGTCTAAGACTGGTCTATTCATGTATTCTGTAGGCCTATGTATTTGTTTAGTTTTTTTTCACTTATCACTATCTGCCTCTGGTTATTGAAAGACATGTCTTAGACTGGTCTATTCATGTATTCTGCAGGCCTATGTATTTGTTTCGTTTTTTTCAGTTATGACCCTGTTTCTGTCATCACTATCTGTTTTGTTAAAATTTGTTTCCACCCGGTTTCGAACCGGGGACCTTTCGCGTGTGAGGCGAACGTGATAACCACTACACTACAGAAACTACAAGGAAAAGAGTGGAAGTCATGGAAAATGTTAGGAATGCCCACAAGTCTACCGCCCATAATATCCCAAATAGAGTACCACAGTAGGAGTCATAATACCCATAAGAACTAGCGGTCGAACAGGGAAATGGTTCCAATCGTTTTTCCACCATTCATATTCCCCACAGGGGATTTTAAAAACAGTTAAAAAAGGCCTGTGTTTCTTGTTGGCTTACCCTGGCATGGTAACCGTGTAATTCTCTCTCGGACAAGGTGACTTTTATAAAAAATATTCGCCTGTATTTACCCCCCCAAAATTAAATGCTAATTAACTGCTAATGTGGCTATCATAAAGAACTACAAATGTATTATTTTAAGTGTTTCTAAAATCCCATATGGGAAAAATGAATGGTGGAAAAATGGTTGGAACCATTTCCCTGTTTGACCGCTAGGTTTTATGGGTATTATGACACCTCCACTGTGGGGCTTTCCCCAGTTTTATTTGACAATTTGTATCATGTTAAATATTAGCCACTATCGGGAGCCACTGTCAGTAACAGCCACATACATTTATTTTGGCATACTTTCATTCCGTTGACCTTTCTTTAATCTGTCACATCCTTGTGAATTGTTCCTGAGGATTGCTAGCATTAGTGAATCATATTAAGCTAAAGTATTGCAATAATTTGGGACATGTAGCCTATTTGAATCATTATGGAACTCAGACCACACGTAGCAGGAATTTATTCAGAGCGCCCAAGCTAGCCACCCCAGCAGAGTGCGTTACGCGACTTAAAAGGGTAAGTCTGAATAGCAAATACTGAGAAGTGCGTAGGAAAAGCATGAATTCCTAAATTGGGATCGAGCCCTAAGTGAATAGGTGTACTATCTAATTTGTTAAAATGTGTTTCCGCCCGGTCTCGAACCGGGGACCTTTCGCGTGTTAGGCAAACGTGATAACCGCTACACTACGGAAACTGCGTGAGTAGGATACTAAGGGTGTGACTTTGGCTGGGTGGGTGGGTGGGTGGGGCATTTATCGCTCTCAGAACCAAATGAAGTCAGAAATGACTTAGTCCATTAACTAAGCAATAAGGCTTGAGATCCCGGGAATTATCGTGTGATTAACTCCTGAATAAGGGCTGATTCACCGTAGGGATGGTTTGGCTGAGCAGCCGGCTCTTGGAAGAGTCTTGGTGGTTCCAAACTTCTTCCTTTTAAGAATGATGGAAGCCACTGTGTTCTTGGGTACCTTCAATGCTGCAGAAATGTATCGGTACCCTTCCCCACGTCTGTGCCTCGACACAATCCTGTCTCGGAGCTCTAGGGACAATTCCTTCCACCTCATGGCTTAGTTTATGCTCTGACATGCACTGTCAACTGTGGAACCTTATATAGACAGACAGGTGTGTGCCTTTTCAAATCATGACCAATCCATTGAATTTACCACAGGTGGACTCCAATCAAGTTGTAGAAACATCTCAAGGATGATCAATGGAAACAGGATGGACCTGAGCTCAATTTCCAGACTCATAGCAAAGGGTCTGAAAACGTTTGTAAATAAGGTATTTTTTAAATCTTTTTTTATGAATTAAAAATGATATGTTATCGCTTTGTCATTATGGGGTATTGTGTGTAGATAGATTTTATTTGACTTAATCCGTTTTCAGAATAAGGCTGTAACGTAACAAAATGTGGAAAAAATTAAGGGGTCTGAATACTTTCCGAATGCACTGTAGCTATGCAGGCTAGCTACTTTTCTTTTGCTAGCCAGCCAACTAAATCTATCACACAATCACATCAAGCAGCTGAAATGACAGAAAACTGTCTGCACTTTTGTTTGTTTTACCTAGGATTATATTGCCATTTCTTTGGATATATCCATTATAATGAACCTGATAAATGAATTTGCCTGGCTCAGAGAAGCTGTCATTCTGGTCACATTCATACACATCGCACGGTGGAGGTCACCAAAAAAACGGCAACATTGATCCACAGGTTGGAGAGGCAGACAGCAAGGTTTAGACAAACCTCAACTGTTTCAAACCATATGCTAGCCTAGGGGCTTTGGGAAATATTGTCTAGACCAGTGATATTTAAAGTCGGGGTCGGGGGGACTGCAGTGGGGATATATATATTCATTATTTAGGAGCAAAAAATTATGAGTACAGATTATTGTACGAGACAATATAGAAACGTTTTTGAGAAAGTTAATTAGAAAAAAAGTATTTGATTGGGTAATTGAAGGTTATTTGTTGATGTAAAAAAAAATGTAACGTACCGATTTTAAAGTTGTATTTGGGGTGGGATCACAAGAAATGATTGCAAAAAAATGGGGACCCCAGAAATTCTGGAGGAAAAAATGGTGTCCCTGCTGAAAAGGTTTGAATACCATTGGTCTAGACACATTTTTCCAGGGGAGATGAAGTTTATAAATTGACTGGCTGGGCCGTGGAACAGTGGATGCGCATTTATAAATCTAATGGAACCGCTAACAGGCACTACCTGCAGAATGCTGGGATGGTGGTGCTTCAACTCCCTGCTATTAACCAATTAGCATCCAGGATCCAAACAACCTGTTTTATAACATTGCCTCTGGTTATTGAAAGACATGTCTAAGACTGGTCTATTCATGTATTCTGCAGGCCTATGTATTTGTTTCGTTTTTTTCAGTTATCACTATCTGCCTCTGGTTAATGAAAGACATGTCTAAGACTGGTCTATTCATGTATTCTGTAGGCCTATGTATTTGTTTAGTTTTTTTTCACTTATCACTATCTGCCTCTGGTTATTGAAAGACATGTCTCAGACTGGTCTATTCATGTATTCTGCAGGCCTATGTATTTGTTTCGTTTTTTTTCAGTTATGACCCTGTTTCTGTCATCACTATCTGTTTTGTTAAAATTTGTTTCCGCCCGGTTTCGAACCGGGTACCTTTCGCGTGTGAGGCAAACGTGATAACCACTACACTACAGAAACTACAAGAAAAAGAGTGGAAGTCATGGAAAATGTTAGGAATGCCCACAAGTCTACCGCCCATAATATCCCAAATAGAGTACCACAGTAGGAGTCATAATACCCATAAGAACTAGCGGTCGAACAGGGAAATGGTTCCAATCGTTTTTCCACCATTCATATTCCCCACAGGGGATTTTAAAAACAGTTAAAAAAGGCCTGTGTTTCTTGTTGGCTTACCCTGGCATGGTAACCGTGTAATTCTCTCTCGGACAAGGTGACTTTTATAAAAAATATTCGCCTGTATTTACCCCCCCAAAATTAAATGCTAATTAACTGCTAATGTGGCTATCATAAAGACCTACAAATGTATTATTTTAAGTGTTTCTAAAATCCCATATGGGAAAAATGAATGGTGGAAAAATGGTTGGAACCATTTCCCTGTTTGACCGCTAGGTTTTATGGGTATTATGACACCTCCACTGTGGGGCTTTCCCCAGTTTTATTTGACAATTTGTATCATGTTAAATATTAGCCACTATCGGGAGCCACTGTCAGTAACAGCCACATACATTTATTTTGGCATACTTTCATTCCGTTGACCTTTCTTTAATCTGTCACATCCTTGTGAATTGTTCCTGAGGATTGCTAGCATTAGTGAATCATATTAAGCTAAAGTATTGCAATAATTTGGGACATGTAGCCTATTTGAATCATTATGGAACTCAGACCACACGTAGCAGGAATTTATTCAGAGCGCCCAAGCTAGCCACCCCAGCAGAGTGCGTTACGCGACTTAAAAGGGTAAGTCTGAATAGCAAATACTGAGAAGTGCGTAGGAAAAGCATGAATTCCTAAATTGGGATCGAGCCCTAAGTGAATAGGTGTACTATCTAATTTGTTAAAATGTGTTTCCGCCCGGTCTCGAACCGGGGACCTTTCGCGTGTTAGGCGAATGTGATAACCGCTACACTACGGAAACTGCTTGAGTAGCATACTAAGGGTGTGACTTTGGCTGGGTGGGTGGGTGGGTGGGGCATTTATCGCTCTCAGAACCAAATGAAGTCAGAAATGACTTAGTCCATTAACTAAGCAATAAGGCTTGAGATCCCGGGAATTATCGTGTGAATAACTCCTGAATAAGGGCTGATTCACCGTAGGGATGATTTGGCTGAGCAGCCGGCTCTTGGAAGAGTATTGGTGGTTCCAAACTTCTTCCTTTTAAGAATGATGGAAGCCACTGTGTTCTTGGGTACCTTCAATGCTGCAGAAATGTATCGGTACCCTTCCCCACGTCTGTGCCTCGACACAATCCTGTCTCGGAGCTCTAGGGACAATTCCTTCCACCTCATGGCTTAGTTTATGCTCTGACATGCACTGTCAACTGTGGAACCTTATATAGACAGACAGGTGTGTGCCTTTTCAAATCATGACCAATCCATTGAATTTACCACAGGTGGACTCCAATCAAGTTGTAGAAACATCTCAAGGATGATCAATGGAAACAGGATGGACCTGAGCTCAATTTCCAGACTCATAGCAAAGGGTCTGAAAACGTATGTAAATAAGGTATTTTTTAAATCTTTTTTTATGAATTAAAAATGATATGTTATCGCTTTGTCATTATTGGGTATTGTGTGTAGATAGATTTTATTTGACTTAATCCGTTTTCAGAATAAGGCTGTAACGTAACAAAATGTGGAAAAAAGTAAGGGGTCTGAATACTTTCCGAATGCACTGTAGCTATGCAGGCTAGATACTTTTCCTTTGCTAGCCAGCCAACTAAATCTATCACACAATCACATCAAGCAGCTGAAATGACAGAAAACTGTCTGCACTTTTGTTTGTTTTACCTAGGATTATATTGCCATTTCTTTGGATATATCCATTATAATGAACCTGATAAATGAATTTGCCTGGCTCAGAGAAGCTGTCATTCTGGTCACATTCAAACACATCGCACGGTGGAGGTCACCAAAAAAACGGCAACATTGATCCACAGGTTGGAGAGGCAGACAGCAAGGTTTAGACAAACCTCAACTGTTTCAAACCATATGCTAGCCTAGGGGCATTGGGAAATATTGTCTAGACCAGTGATATTTAAAGTCGGGGTCGGGGGGACTGCAGTGGGGATATATATATTCATTATTTAGGAACAAAAAATTATGAGTACAGATTATTGTACGAGACAATATAGAAACGTTTTTGAGAAAGTTAATTAGAAAAAAAGTATTTGATTGGGTAATTGAAGGTTATTTGTTGATGTAAAAAAAAATGTAACGTACCGATTTTAAAGTTGTATTTGGGGTGGGATCACAAGAAATGATTGCAAAAAAATGGGGACCCCAGAAATTCTGGAGGAAAAAATGGTGTCCCTGCTGAAAAGGTTTGAATACCATTGGTCTAGACACATTTTTCCAGGGGAGATGAAGTTTATAAATTGACTGGCTGGGCCGTGGAACAGTGGATGCGCATTTATAAATCTAATGGAACCGCTAACAGGCACTACCTGCAGAATGCTGGGATGGTGGTGCTTCAACTCCCTGCTATTAACCAATTAGCATCCAGGATCCAAACAACCTGTTTTATAACATTGCATTGCCTCTGGTTATTGAAAGACATGTCTAAGACTGGTCTATTCATGTATTCTGCAGGCCTATGTATTTGTTTCGTTTTTTTCAGTTATCACTATCTGCCTCTGGTTAATGAAAGACATGTCTAAGACTGGTCTATTCATGTATTCTGTAGGCCTATGTATTTG
The DNA here is from genome assembly GCF_965601325.2 of Salmo salar. NCBI lineage: Eukaryota > Metazoa > Chordata > Actinopteri > Salmoniformes > Salmonidae > Salmo > Salmo salar. Next base: position 12,341,689 of record NC_138304.1, read on the forward strand.
TTTAGTTTTTTTTCACTTATCACTATCTGCCTCTGGTTATTGAAAGACATGTCTAAGACTGGTCTATTCATGTATTCTGCAGGCCTATGTATTTGTTTCGTTTTTTTCAGTTATGACCCTGTTTCTGTCATCACTATCTGTTTTGTTAAAATTTGTTTCCACCCGGTTTCGAACCGGGGACCTTTCGCGTGTGAGGCGAACGTGATAACCACTACACTACAGAAACTACAAGGAAAAGAGTGGAAGTCATGGAAAATGTTAGGAATGCCCACAAGTCTACCGCCCATAATATCCCAAATAGAGTACCACAGTAGGAGTCATAATACCCATAAGAACTAGCGGTCGAACAGGGAAATGGTTCCAATCGTTTTTCCACCATTCATATTCCCCACAGGGGATTTTAAAAACAGTTAAAAAAGGCCTGTGTTTCTTGTTGGCTTACCCTGGCATGGTAACCGTGTAATTCTCTCTCGGACAAGGTGACTTTTATAAAAAATATTCGCCTGTATTTACCCCCCCAAAATTAAATGCTAATTAACTGCTAATGTGGCTATCATAAAGAACTACAAATGTATTATTTTAAGTGTTTCTAAAATCCCATATGGGAAAAATGAATGGTGGAAAAATGGTTGGAACCATTTCCCTGTTTGACCGCTAGGTTTTATGGGTATTATGACACCTCCACTGTGGGGCTTTCCCCAGTTTTATTTGACAATTTGTATCATGTTAAATATTAGCCACTATCGGGAGCCACTGTCAGTAACAGCCACATACATTTATTTTGGCATACTTTCATTCCGTTGACCTTTCTTTAATCTGTCACATCCTTGTGAATTGTTCCTGAGGATTGCTAGCATTAGTGAATCATATTAAGCTAAAGTATTGCAATAATTTGGGACATGTAGCCTATTTGAATCATTATGGAACTCAGACCACACGTAGCAGGAATTTATTCAGAGCGCCCAAGCTAGCCACCCCAGCAGAGTGCGTTACGCGACTTAAAAGGGTAAGTCTGAATAGCAAATACTGAGAAGTGCGTAGGAAAAGCATGAATTCCTAAATTGGGATCGAGCCCTAAGTGAATAGGTGTACTATCTAATTTGTTAAAATGTGTTTCCGCCCGGTCTCGAACCGGGGACCTTTCGCGTGTTAGGCAAACGTGATAACCGCTACACTACGGAAACTGCGTGAGTAGGATACTAAGGGTGTGACTTTGGCTGGGTGGGTGGGTGGGTGGGGCATTTATCGCTCTCAGAACCAAATGAAGTCAGAAATGACTTAGTCCATTAACTAAGCAATAAGGCTTGAGATCCCGGGAATTATCGTGTGATTAACTCCTGAATAAGGGCTGATTCACCGTAGGGATGGTTTGGCTGAGCAGCCGGCTCTTGGAAGAGTCTTGGTGGTTCCAAACTTCTTCCTTTTAAGAATGATGGAAGCCACTGTGTTCTTGGGTACCTTCAATGCTGCAGAAATGTATCGGTACCCTTCCCCACGTCTGTGCCTCGACACAATCCTGTCTCGGAGCTCTAGGGACAATTCCTTCCACCTCATGGCTTAGTTTATGCTCTGACATGCACTGTCAACTGTGGAACCTTATATAGACAGACAGGTGTGTGCCTTTTCAAATCATGACCAATCCATTGAATTTACCACAGGTGGACTCCAATCAAGTTGTAGAAACATCTCAAGGATGATCAATGGAAACAGGATGGACCTGAGCTCAATTTCCAGACTCATAGCAAAGGGTCTGAAAACGTTTGTAAATAAGGTATTTTTTAAATCTTTTTTTATGAATTAAAAATGATATGTTATCGCTTTGTCATTATGGGGTATTGTGTGTAGATAGATTTTATTTGACTTAATCCGTTTTCAGAATAAGGCACAATCACATCAAGCAGCTGAAATGACAGAAAACTGTCTGCACTTTTGTTTTTTTTACCTAGGATTATATTGCCATTTCTTTGGATATATCCATTATAATGACCCTGATAAATGAATTTGCCTGGCTCAGAGAAGCTGTCATTCTGGTCACATTCATACACATCGCACGGTGGAGGTCACCAAAAAAACGGCAACATTGATCCACAGGTTGGAGAGGCAGACAGCAAGGTTTAGACAAACCTTAACTGTTTCAAACCATATGCTAGCCTAGGGGCATTGGGAAATATTGTCTAGACCAGTGATATTTAAAGTCGGGGTCGGGGGGACTGCAGTGGGGATATATATATTCATTATTTAGGAACAAAAAATTATGAGTTCAGATTATTGTATGAGACAATATAGAAACGTTTTTGAGAAAGTTAATTAGAAAAAAAGTATTTGATTGGGTAATTGAAGGTTATTTGTTGATGTAAAAAAAAATGTAACGTACCGATTTTAAAGTTGTATTTGGGGTGGGATCACAAGAAATGATTGCAAAAAAATGGGGACCCCAGAAATTCTGGAGGAAAAAATGGTGTCCCTGCTGAAAAGGTTTGAATACCATTGGCCTAGACACATTTTTCCAGGGGAGATGAAGTTTATAAATTGCCTGGCAGGGCCGTGGAACAGTGGATGCGCATTTATAAATCTAATGGAACCGCTAACAGGCACTACCCGCAGAATGCTGGGATGGTGGTGCTTCAACTCCCTGCTATTAACCAATTAGCATCCAGGATCCAAACAACCTGTTTTATAACATTGCATTGCCTCTGGTTATTGAAAGACATGTCTAAGACTGGTCTATTCATGTATTCTGCAGGCCTATGTATTTGTTTCGTTTTTTTCAGTTATCACTATCTGCCTCTGGTTAATGAAAGACATGTCTAAGACTGGTCTATTCATGTATTCTGTAGGCCTATGTATTTGTTTCGTTTTTTTCAGTTATGAACCTGTTTCTGTCATCACTATCTGTTTTGTTAAAATTTGTTTTCGCCCGGTTTCGAACCGTGGACCTTTCGCATGTGAGGCGACTGTGATAACCACTACACTACGGAAACTGCAAGAAAAACAGGGAAGTCATGGAAAATGTTAGGAATGCCCACAAGTCTACTGCCCATAATATCCCAAATAGAGTACCACAGTAGGAGTCATAATACCCATAAGAACTAGCGGTCGAACAGGGAAATGGTTCCAATCGTTTTTCCACCATTCATATTCCCCACAGGGGATTTTAAAAACAGTTAAAAAAGGCCTGTGTTTCTTGTTGGCTTACCCTGGCATGGTAACCGTGTAATTCTCTCTAGGACAAGGTGACTTTTATAAAAAATATTCGCCTGTATTTACCCCCCCAAAATTAAATGCTAATTAACTGCTAATGTGGCTATCATAAAGAACTACAAATGTATTATTTTAAGTGTTTCTAAAATCCCATATGGGAAAAATGAATGGTGGAAAAATGGTTGGAACCATTTCCCTGTTTGACCGCTAGGTTTTATGGGTATTATGACACCTCCACTGTGGGGCTTTCCCCAGTTTTATTTGACAATTTGTATCATGTTAAATATTAGCCACTATCGGGAGCCACTGTCAGTAACAGCCACATACATTTATTTTGGCATACTTTCATTCCGTTGACCTTTCTTTAATCTGTCACATCCTTGTGAATTGTTCCTGAGGGTTGCTAGCATTAGTGAATCATATTAAGCTAAAGTATTGCAATAATTTGGGACATGTAGCCTATTTGAATCATTATGGAACTCAGACCACACGTAGCAGGAATTTATTCAGAGCGCCCAAGCTAGCCACCCCAGCAGAGTGCGTTACGCGACTTAAAAGGGTAAGTCTGAATAGCAAATACTGAGAAGTGCGTAGGAAAAGCATGAATTCCTAAATTGGGATCGAGCCCTAAGTGAATAGGATTACTATCTAATTTGTTAAAATGTGTTTCCGCCCGGTCTGGAACTGGGGACCTTTCGCGTGTTAGGCAAACGTGAAAACCACTACACTACGGAAACTGCGTGAGTAGGATACTAAGGGTGTGACTTTGGCTGGGTGGGTGGGTGGGTGGGGCATTTATCGCTCTCAGAACCAAATGAAGTCAGAAATGACTTAGTCCATTAACTAAGCAATAAGGCTTGAGATCCCGGGAATTATCGTGTGAATAACTCCTGAATAAGGGCTGATTCACCGTAGGGATGGTTTGGCTGAGCAGCCAGTTCCAAACTTCTTCCTTTTAAGAATGATGGAAGCCACTGTGTTCTTGGGTACCTTCAATGCTGCAGAAATGTATCGGTACCCTTCCCCACGTCTGTGCCTCGACACAATCCTGTCTCGGAGCTCTAGGGACAATTCCTTCCACCTCATGGCTTAGTTTATGCTCTGACATGCACTGTCAACTGTGGAACCTTATATAGACAGACAGGTGTGTGCCTTTTCAAATCATGACCAATCCATTGAATTTACCACAGGTGGACTCCAATCAAGTTGTAGAAACATCTCAAGGATGATCAATGGAAACAGGATGGACCTGAGCTCAATTTCCAGACTCATAGCAAAGGGTCTGAAAACGTATGTAAATAAGGTATTTTTTAAATCTTTTTTTATGAATTAAAAATGATATGTTATCGCTTTGTCATTATGGGGTATTGTGTGTAGATAGATTTTATTTGACTTAATCCGTTTTCAGAATAAGGCTGTAACGTAACAAAATGTGGAAAAAAGTAAGGGGTCTGAATACTTTCCGAATGCACTGTAGCTATGCAGGCTAGCTACTTTTCTTTTGCTAGCCAGCCAACTAAATCTATCACACAATCACATCAAGCAGCTGAAATGACAGAAAACTGTCTGCACTTTTGTTTGTTTTACCTAGGATTATATTGCCATTTCTTTGGATATATCCATTATAATGAACCTGATAAATGAATTTGCCTGGCTCAGAGAAGCTGTCATTCTGGTCACATTCATACACATCGCACGGTGGAGGTCACCAAAAAAACGGCAACATTGATCCACAGGTTGGAGAGGCAGACAGCAAGGTTTAGACAAACCTCAACTGTTTCAAACCATATGCTAGCCTAGGGGCTTTGGGAAATATTGTCTAGACCAGTGATATTTAAAGTCGGGGTCGGGGGGACTGCAGTGGGGATATATATATTCATTATTTAGGAGCAAAAAATTATGAGTACAGATTATTGTACGAGACAATATAGAAACGTTTTTGAGAAAGTTAATTAGAAAAAAAGTATTTGATTGGGTAATTGAAGGTTATTTGTTGATGTAAAAAAAAATGTAACGTACCGATTTTAAAGTTGTATTTGGGGTGGGATCACAAGAAATGATTGCAAAAAAATGGGGACCCCAGAAATTCTGGAGGAAAAAATGGTGTCCCTGCTGAAAAGGTTTGAATACCATTGGTCTAGACACATTTTTCCAGGGGAGATGAAGTTTATAAATTGACTGGCTGGGCCGTGGAACAGTGGATGCGCATTTATAAATCTAATGGAACCGCTAACAGGCACTACCTGCAGAATGCTGGGATGGTGGTGCTTCAACTCCCTGCTATTAACCAATTAGCATCCAGGATCCAAACAACCTGTTTTATAACATTGCATTGCCTCTGGTTATTGAAAGACATGTCTAAGACTGGTCTATTCATGTATTCTGCAGGCCTATGTATTTGTTTCGTTTTTTTCAGTTATCACTATCTGCCTCTGGTTAATGAAAGACATGTCTAAGACTGGTCTATTCATGTATTCTGTAGGCCTATGTATTTGTTTAGTTTTTTTTCACTTATCACTATCTGCCTCTGGTTATTGAAAGACATGTCTCAGACTGGTCTATTCATGTATTCTGCAGGCCTATGTATTTGTTTCGTTTTTTTTCAGTTATGACCCTGTTTCTGTCATCACTATCTGTTTTGTTAAAATTTGTTTCCGCCCGGTTTCGAACCGGGTACCTTTCGCGTGTGAGGCAAACGTGATAACCACTACACTACAGAAACTACAAGAAAAAGAGTGGAAGTCATGGAAAATGTTAGGAATGCCCACAAGTCTACCGCCCATAATATCCCAAATAGAGTACCACAGTAGGAGTCATAATACCCATAAGAACTAGCGGTCGAACAGGGAAATGGTTCCAATCGTTTTTCCACCATTCATATACCCACAGGGGATTTTAAAAACAGTTAAAAAAGGCCTGTGTTTCTTGTTGGCTTACCCTGGCATGGTAACCGTGTAATTCTCTCTCGGACAAGGTGACTTTTATAAAAAATATTCGCCTGTATTTACCCCCCCAAAATTAAATGCTAATTAACTGCTAATGTGGCTATCATAAAGACCTACAAATGTATTATTTTAAGTGTTTCTAAAATCCCATATGGGAAAAATGAATGGTGGAAAAATGGTTGGAACCATTTCCCTGTTTGACCGCTAGGTTTTATGGGTATTATGACACCTCCACTGTGGGGCTTTCCCCAGTTTTATTTGACAATTTGTATCATGTTAAATATTAGCCACTATCGGGAGCCACTGTCAGTAACAGCCACATACATTTATTTTGGCATACTTTCATTCCGTTGACCTTTCTTTAATCTGTCACATCCTTGTGAATTGTTCCTGAGGATTGCTAGCATTAGTGAATCATATTAAGCTAAAGTATTGCAATAATTTGGGACATGTAGCCTATTTGAATCATTATGGAACTCAGACCACACGTAGCAGGAATTTATTCAGAGCGCCCAAGCTAGCCACCCCAGCAGAGTGCGTTACGCGACTTAAAAGGGTAAGTCTGAATAGCAAATACTGAGAAGTGCGTAGGAAAAGCATGAATTCCTAAATTGGGATCGAGCCCTAAGTGAATAGGTGTACTATCTAATTTGTTAAAATGTGTTTCCGCCCGGTCTCGAACCGGGGACCTTTCGCGTGTTAGGCGAATGTGATAACCGCTACACTACGGAAACTGCATGAGTAGCATACTAAGGGTGTGACTTTGGCTGGGTGGGTGGGTGGGTGGGGCATTTATCGCTCTCAGAACCAAATGAAGTCAGAAATGACTTAGTCCATTAACTAAGCAATAAGGCTTGAGATCCCGGGAATTATCGTGTGAATAACTCCTGAATAAGGGCTGATTCACCGTAGGGATGATTTGGCTGAGCAGCCGGCTCTTGGAAGAGTATTGGTGGTTCCAAACTTCTTCCTTTTAAGAATGATGGAAGCCACTGTGTTCTTGGGTACCTTCAATGCTGCAGAAATGTATCGGTACCCTTCCCCACGTCTGTGCCTCGACACAATCCTGTCTCGGAGCTCTAGGGACAATTCCTTCCACCTCATGGCTTAGTTTATGCTCTGACATGCACTGTCAACTGTGGAACCTTATATAGACAGACAGGTGTGTGCCTTTTCAAATCATGACCAATCCATTGAATTTACCACAGGTGGACTCCAATCAAGTTGTAGAAACATCTCAAGGATGATCAATGGAAACAGGATGGACCTGAGCTCAATTTCCAGACTCATAGCAAAGGGTCTGAAAACGTATGTAAATAAGGTATTTTTTAAATCTTTTTTTATGAATTAAAAATGATATGTTATCGCTTTGTCATTATGGGGTATTGTGTGTAGATAGATTTTATTTGACTTAATCCGTTTTCAGAATAAGGCTGTAACGTAACAAAATGTGGAAAAAAGTAAGGGGTCTGAATACTTTCCGAATGCACTGTAGCTATGCAGGCTAGATACTTTTCCTTTGCTAGCCAGCCAACTAAATCTATCACACAATCACATCAAGCAGCTGAAATGACAGAAAACTGTCTGCACTTTTGTTTGTTTTACCTAGGATTATATTGCCATTTCTTTGGATATATCCATTATAATGAACCTGATAAATGAATTTGCCTGGCTCAGAGAAGCTGTCATTCTGGTCACATTCAAACACATCGCACGGTGGAGGTCACCAAAAAAACGGCAACATTGATCCACAGGTTGGAGAGGCAGACAGCAAGGTTTAGACAAACCTCAACTGTTTCAAACCATATGCTAGCCTAGGGGCATTGGGAAATATTGTCTAGACCAGTGATATTTAAAGTCGGGGTCGGGGGGACTGCAGTGGGGATATATATATTCATTATTTAGGAACAAAAAATTATGAGTACAGATTATTGTACGAGACAATATAGAAACGTTTTTGAGAAAGTTAATTAGAAAAAAAGTATTTGATTGGGTAATTGAAGGTTATTTGTTGATGTAAAAAAAAATGTAACGTACCGATTTTAAAGTTGTATTTGGGGTGGGATCACAAGAAATGATTGCAAAAAAATGGGGACCCCAGAAATTCTGGAGGAAAAAATGGTGTCCCTGCTGAAAAGGTTTGAATACCATTGGTCTAGACACATTTTTCCAGGGGAGATGAAGTTTATAAATTGACTGGCTGGGCCGTGGAACAGTGGATGCGCATTTATAAATCTAATGGAACCGCTAACAGGCACTACCTGCAGAATGCTGGGATGGTGGTGCTTCAACTCCCTGCTATTAACCAATTAGCATCCAGGATCCAAACAACCTGTTTTATAACATTGCATTGCCTCTGGTTATTGAAAGACATGTCTAAGACTGGTCTATTCATGTATTCTGCAGGCCTATGTATTTGTTTCGTTTTTTTCAGTTATCACTATCTGCCTCTGGTTAATGAAAGACATGTCTAAGACTGGTCTATTCATGTATTCTGTAGGCCTATGTATTTGTTTAGTTTTTTTTCACTTATCACTATCTGCCTCTGGTTATTGAAAGACATGTCTCAGACTGGTCTATTCATGTATTCTGCAGGCCTATGTATTTGTTTCGTTTTTTTTCAGTTATGACCCTGTTTCTGTCATCACTATCTGTTTTGTTAAAATTTGTTTCCGCCCGGTTTCGAACCGGGTACCTTTCGCGTGTGAGGCAAACGTGATAACCACTACACTACAGAAACTACAAGAAAAAGAGTGGAAGTCATGGAAAATGTTAGGAATGCCCACAAGTCTACCGCCCATAATATCCCAAATAGAGTACCACAGTAGGAGTCATAATACCCATAAGAACTAGCGGTCGAACAGGGAAATGGTTCCAATCGTTTTTCCACCATTCATATTCCCCACAGGGGATTTTAAAAACAGTTAAAAAAGGCCTGTGTTTCTTGTTGGCTTACCCTGGCATGGTAACCGTGTAATTCTCTCTCGGACAAGGTGACTTTTATAAAAAATATTCGCCTGTATTTACCCCCCCAAAATTAAATGCTAATTAACTGCTAATGTGGCTATCATAAAGACCTACAAATGTATTATTTTAAGTGTTTCTAAAATCCCATATGGGAAAAATGAATGGTGGAAAAATGGTTGGAACCATTTCCCTGTTTGACCGCTAGGTTTTATGGGTATTATGACACCTCCACTGTGGGGCTTTCCCCAGTTTTATTTGACAATTTGTATCATGTTAAATATTAGCCACTATCGGGAGCCACTGTCAGTAACAGCCACATACATTTATTTTGGCATACTTTCATTCCGTTGACCTTTCTTTAATCTGTCACATCCTTGTGAATTGTTCCTGAGGATTGCTAGCATTAGTGAATCATATTAAGCTAAAGTATTGCAATAATTTGGGACATGTAGCCTATTTGAATCATTATGGAACTCAGACCACACGTAGCAGGAATTTATTCAGAGCGCCCAAGCTAGCCACCCCAGCAGAGTGCGTTACGCGACTTAAAAGGGTAAGTCTGAATAGCAAATACTGAGAAGTGCGTAGGAAAAGCATGAATTCCTAAATTGGGATCGAGCCCTAAGTGAATAGGTGTACTATCTAATTTGTTAAAATGTGTTTCCGCCCGGTCTCGAACCGGGGACCTTTCGCATGTTAGGCGAATGTGATAACCGCTACACTACGGAAACTGCATGAGTAGCATACTAAGGGTGTGACTTTGGCTGGGTGGGTGGGTGGGTGGGGCATTTATCGCTCTCAGAACCAAATGAAGTCAGAAATGACTTAGTCCATTAACTAAGCAATAAGGCTTGAGATCCCGGGAATTATCGTGTGAATAACTCCTGAATAAGGGCTGATTCACCGTAGGGATGATTTGGCTGAGCAGCCGGCTCTTGGAAGAGTATTGGTGGTTCCAAACTTCTTCCTTTTAAGAATGATGGAAGCCACTGTGTTCTTGGGTACCTTCAATGCTGCAGAAATGTATCGGTACCCTTCCCCACGTCTGTGCCTCGACACAATCCTGTCTCGGAGCTCTAGGGACAATTCCTTCCACCTCATGGCTTAGTTTATGCTCTGACATGCACTGTCAACTGTGGAACCTTATATAGACAGACAGGTGTGTGCCTTTTCAAATCATGACCAATCCATTGAATTTACCACAGGTGGACTCCAATCAAGTTGTAGAAACATCTCAAGGATGATCAATGGAAACAGGATGGACCTGAGCTCAATTTCCAGACTCATAGCAAAGGGTCTGAAAACGTATGTAAATAAGGTATTTTTTAAATCTTTTTTTATGAATTAAAAATGATATGTTATCGCTTTGTCATTATTGGGTATTGTGTGTAGATAGATTTTATTTGACTTAATCCGTTTTCAGAATAAGGCTGTAACGTAACAAAATGTGGAAAAAAGTAAGGGGTCTGAATACTTTCCGAATGCACTGTAGCTATGCAGGCTAGATACTTTTCCTTTGCTAGCCAGCCAACTAAATCTATCACACAATCACATCAAGCAGCTGAAATGACAGAAAACTGTCTGCACTTTTGTTTGTTTTACCTAGGATTATATTGCCATTTCTTTGGATATATCCATTATAATGAACCTGATAAATGAATTTGCCTGGCTCAGAGAAGCTGTCATTCTGGTCACATTCAAACACATCGCACGGTGGAGGTCACCAAAAAAACGGCAACATTGATCCACAGGTTGGAGAGGCAGACAGCAAGGTTTAGACAAACCTCAACTGTTTCAAACCATATGCTAGCCTAGGGGCATTGGGAAATATTGTCTAGACCAGTGATATTTAAAGTCGGGGTCGGGGGGACTGCAGTGGGGATATATATATTCATTATTTAGGAACAAAAAATTATGAGTACAGATTATTGTACGAGACAATATAGAAACGTTTTTGAGAAAGTTAATTAGAAAAAAAGTATTTGATTGGGTAATTGAAGGTTATTTGTTGATGTAAAAAAAAATGTAACGTACCGATTTTAAAGTTGTATTTGGGGTGGGATCACAAGAAATGATTGCAAAAAAATGGGGACCCCAGAAATTCTGGAGGAAAAAATGGTGTCCCTGCTGAAAAGGTTTGAATACCATTGGTCTAGACACATTTTTCCAGGGGAGATGAAGTTTATAAATTGACTGGCTGGGCCGTGGAACAGTGGATGCGCATTTATAAATCTAATGGAACCGCTAACAGGCACTACCTGCAGAATGCTGGGATGGTGGTGCTTCAACTCCCTGCTATTAACCAATTAGCATCCAGGATCCAAACAACCTGTTTTATAACATTGCATTGCCTCTGGTTATTGAAAGACATGTCTAAGACTGGTCTATTCATGTATTCTGCAGGCCTATGTATTTGTTTCGTTTTTTTCAGTTATCACTATCTGCCTCTGGTTAATGAAAGACATGTCTAAGACTGGTCTATTCATGTATTCTGTAGGCCTATGTATTTGTTTAGTTTTTTTTCACTTATCACTATCTGCCTCTGGTTATTGAAAGACATGTCTAAGACTGGTCTATTCATGTATTCTGCAGGCCTATGTATTTGTTTCGTTTTTTTCAGTTATGACCCTGTTTCTGTCATCACTATCTGTTTTGTTAAAATTTGTTTCCACCCGGTTTCGAACCGGGGACCTTTCGCGTGTGAGGCGAACGTGATAACCACTACACTACAGAAACTACAAGGAAAAGAGTGGAAGTCATGGAAAATGTTAGGAATGCCCACAAGTCTACCGCCCATAATATCCCAAATAGAGTACCACAGTAGGAGTCATAATACCCATAAGAACTAGCGGTCGAACAGGGAAATGGTTCCAATCGTTTTTCCACCATTCATATTCCCCACAGGGGATTTTAAAAACAGTTAAAAAAGGCCTGTGTTTCTTGTTGGCTTACCCTGGCATGGTAACCGTGTAATTCTCTCTCGGACAAGGTGACTTTTATAAAAAATATTCGCCTGTATTTACCCCCCCAAAATTAAATGCTAATTAACTGCTAATGTGGCTATCATAAAGAACTACAAATGTATTATTTTAAGTGTTTCTAAAATCCCATATGGGAAAAATGAATGGTGGAAAAATGGTTGGAACCATTTCCCTGTTTGACCGCTAGGTTTTATGGGTATTATGACACCTCCACTGTGGGGCTTTCCCCAGTTTTATTTGACAATTTGTATCATGTTAAATATTAGCCACTATCGGGAGCCACTGTCAGTAACAGCCACATACATTTATTTTGGCATACTTTCATTCCGTTGACCTTTCTTTAATCTGTCACATCCTTGTGAATTGTTCCTGAGGATTGCTAGCATTAGTGAATCATATTAAGCTAAAGTATTGCAATAATTTGGGACATGTAGCCTATTTGAATCATTATGGAACTCAGACCACACGTAGCAGGAATTTATTCAGAGCGCCCAAGCTAGCCACCCCAGCAGAGTGCGTTACGCGACTTAAAAGGGTAAGTCTGAATAGCAAATACTGAGAAGTGCGTAGGAAAAGCATGAATTCCTAAATTGGGATCGAGCCCTAAGTGAATAGGTGTACTATCTAATTTGTTAAAATGTGTTTCCGCCCGGTCTCGAACCGGGGACCTTTCGCGTGTTAGGCAAACGTGATAACCGCTACACTACGGAAACTGCGTGAGTAGGATACTAAGGGTGTGACTTTGGCTGGGTGGGTGGGTGGGTGGGGCATTTATCGCTCTCAGAACCAAATGAAGTCAGAAATGACTTAGTCCATTAACTAAGCAATAAGGCTTGAGATCCCGGGAATTATCGTGTGATTAACTCCTGAATAAGGGCTGATTCACCGTAGGGATGGTTTGGCTGAGCAGCCGGCTCTTGGAAGAGTCTTGGTGGTTCCAAACTTCTTCCTTTTAAGAATGATGGAAGCCACTGTGTTCTTGGGTACCTTCAATGCTGCAGAAATGTATCGGTACCCTTCCCCACGTCTGTGCCTCGACACAATCCTGTCTCGGAGCTCTAGGGACAATTCCTTCCACCTCATGGCTTAGTTTATGCTCTGACATGCACTGTCAACTGTGGAACCTTATATAGACAGACAGGTGTGTGCCTTTTCAAATCATGACCAATCCATTGAATTTACCACAGGTGGACTCCAATCAAGTTGTAGAAACATCTCAAGGATGATCAATGGAAACAGGATGGACCTGAGCTCAATTTCCAGACTCATAGCAAAGGGTCTGAAAACGTTTGTAAATAAGGTATTTTTTAAATCTTTTTTTATGAATTAAAAATGATATGTTATCGCTTTGTCATTATGGGGTATTGTGTGTAGATAGATTTTATTTGACTTAATCCGTTTTCAGAATAAGGCACAATCACATCAAGCAGCTGAAATGACAGAAAACTGTCTGCACTTTTGTTTTTTTTACCTAGGATTATATTGCCATTTCTTTGGATATATCCATTATAATGACCCTGATAAATGAATTTGCCTGGCTCAGAGAAGCTGTCATTCTGGTCACATTCATACACATCGCACGGTGGAGGTCACCAAAAAAACGGCAACATTGATCCACAGGTTGGAGAGGCAGACAGCAAGGTTTAGACAAACCTTAACTGTTTCAAACCATATGCTAGCCTAGGGGCATTGGGAAATATTGTCTAGACCAGTGATATTTAAAGTCGGGGTCGGGGGGACTGCAGTGGGGATATATATATTCATTATTTAGGAACAAAAAATTATGAGTTCAGATTATTGTATGAGACAATATAGAAACGTTTTTGAGAAAGTTAATTAGAAAAAAAGTATTTGATTGGGTAATTGAAGGTTATTTGTTGATGTAAAAAAAAATGTAACGTACCGATTTTAAAGTTGTATTTGGGGTGGGATCACAAGAAATGATTGCAAAAAAATGGGGACCCCAGAAATTCTGGAGGAAAAAATGGTGTCCCTGCTGAAAAGGTTTGAATACCATTGGCCTAGACACATTTTTCCAGGGGAGATGAAGTTTATAAATTGCCTGGCAGGGCCGTGGAACAGTGGATGCGCATTTATAAATCTAATGGAACCGCTAACAGGCACTACCCGCAGAATGCTGGGATGGTGGTGCTTCAACTCCCTGCTATTAACCAATTAGCATCCAGGATCCAAACAACCTGTTTTATAACATTGCATTGCCTCTGGTTATTGAAAGACATGTCTAAGACTGGTCTATTCATGTATTCTGCAGGCCTATGTATTTGTTTCGTTTTTTTCAGTTATCACTATCTGCCTCTGGTTAATGAAAGACATGTCTAAGACTGGTCTATTCATGTATTCTGTAGGCCTATGTATTTGTTTCGTTTTTTTCAGTTATGACCCTGTTTCTGTCATCACTATCTGTTTTGTTAAAATTTGTTTCCGCCCGGTTTCGACCGGGGGACCTTTCTCGTGTGGGGCGAACGTGATAACCACTACACTACAGAAACTACGAGAAAAAGAGTGGAAGTCATGGAAAATGTTAGGAATGCCCACAAGTCTACCGCCCATAATATCCCAAATAGAGTACCACAGTAGGAGTCATAATACCCATAAGAACTAGCGGTCGAACAGGGAAATGGTTCCAATCGTTTTTCCACCATTCATATTCCCCACAGGGGATTTTAAAAACAGTTAAAAAAGGCCTGTGTTTCTTGTTGGCTTACCCTGGCATGGTAACCGTGTAATTCTCTCTCGGACAAGGTGACTTTTATAAAAAATATTCGCCTGTATTTACCCCCCCAAAATTAAATGCTAATTAACTGCTAATGTGGCTATCATAAAGAACTACAAATGTATTATTTTAAGTGTTTCTAAAATCCCATATGGGAAAAATGAATGGTGGAAAAATGGTTGGAACCATTTCCCTGTTTGACCGCTAGGTTTTATGGGTATTATGACACCTCCACTGTTGGGCTTTCCCCAGTTTTATTTGACAATTTGTATCATGTTAAATATTAGCCACTATCGGGAGCCACTGTCAGTAACAGCCACATACATTTATTTTGGCATACTTTCATTCCGTTGACCTTTCTTTAATCTGTCACATCCTTGTGAATTGTTCCTGAGGGTTGCTAGCATTAGTGAATCATATTAAGCTAAAGTATTGCAATAATTTGGGACATGTAGCCTATTTGAATCATTATGGAACTCAGACCACACGTAGCAGGAATTTATTCAGAGCGCCCAAGCTAGCCACCCCAGCAGAGTGCGTTACGCGACTTAAAAGGGTAAGTCTGAATAGCAAATACTGAGAAGTGCGTAGGAAAAGCATGAATTCCTAAATTGGGATCGAGCCCTAAGTGAATAGGTGTACTATCTAATTTGTTAAAATGTGTTTCCGCCCGGTCTCGAACCGGGGACCTTTCGCGTGTTAGGCAAACGTGATAACCGCTAAACTACGGAAACTGCGTGAGTAGGACACTAAGGGTGTGACTTTGGCTGGGTGGGTGGGTGGGTGGGGCATTTATCGCTCTCATAACCAAATGAAGTCAGAAATGACTTAGTCCATTAACTAAGCAATAAGGCTTGAGATCCCGGGAATTATCGTGTGAATAACTCCTGAATAAGGGCTGATTCACCGTAGGGATGGTTTGGCTGAGCAGCCGGCTCTTGGAAGAGTCTTGGTGGTTCCAAACTTCTTCCTTTTAAGAATGATGGAAGCCACTATGTTCTTGGGTACCTTCAATGCTGTAGAAATGTATCGTACCCTTCCCCACGTCTGTGCCTCGACACAAACCTGTCTCGGAGCTCTAGGGACAATTCCTTCCACCTCATGGCTTAGTTTATGCTCTGACATGCACTGTCAACTGTGGAACCTTATATAGACAGACAGGTGTGTGCCTTTTCAAATCATGACCAATCCATTGAATTTACCACAGGTGGACTCCAATCAAGTTGTAGAAACATCTCAAGGATGATCAATGGAAACAGGATGGACCTGAGCTCAATTTCCAGACTCATAGCAAAGGGTCTGAAAACGTATGTAAATAAGGTATTTTTAAAATCTTTTTTTATGAATTAAAAATGATATGTTATCGCTTTGTCATTATGGGGTATTGTGTGTAGATAGATTTTATTTGACTTAATCCGTTTTCAGAATAAGGCTGTAACGTAACAAAATGTGGAAAAAAGTAAGGGGTCTGAATACTTTCCGAATGCACTGTAGCTATGCAGGCTAGCTACTTTTCCTTTGCTAGCCAGCCAACTAAATCTATCACACAATCACATCAAGCAGCTGAAATGACAGAAAACTGTCTGCACTTTTGTTTGTTTTACCTAGGATTATATTGCCATTTCTTTGGATATATCCATTATAATGACCCTGATAAATGAATTTGCCTGGCTCAGAGAAGCTGTCATTCTGGTCACATTCATACACATCGCACGGTGGAGGTCACCAAAAAAACGGCAACATTGATCCACAGGTTGGAGAGGCAGACAGCAAGGTTTAGACAAACCTCAACTGTTTCAAACCATATGCTAGCCTAGGGGCATTGGGAAATATTGTCTAGACCAGTGATATTTAAAGTCGGGGTCGGGGGGACTGCAGTGGGGATATATATATTCATTATTTAGGAACAAAAAATTATGAGTACAGATTATTGTACGAGACAATATAGAAACGTTTTTGAGAAAGTTAATTAGAAAAAAAGTATTTGATTGGGTAATTGAAGGTTATTTGTTGATGTAAAAAAAAATGTAACGTACCGATTTTAAAGTTGTATTTGGGGTGGGATCACAAGAAATGATTGCAAAAAAATGGGGACCCCAGAAATTCTGGAGGAAAAAATGGTGTCCCTGCTGAAAAGGTTTGAATACCATTGGTCTAGACACATTTTTCCAGGGGAGATGAAGTTTATAAATTGCCTGGCAGGGCCGTGGAACAGTGGATGCGCATTTATAAATCTAATGGAACCGCTAACAGGCACTACCTGCAGAATGCTGGGATGGTGGTGCTTCAACTCCCTGCTATTAACCAATTAGCATCCAGGATCCAAACAACCTGTTTTATAACATTGCATTGCCTCTGGTTATTGAAAGACATGTCTAAGACTGGTCTATTCATGTATTCTGCAGGCCTATGTATTTGTTTCGTTTTTTTCAGTTATCACTATCTGCCTCTGGTTAATGAAAGACATGTCTAAGACTGGTCTATTCATGTATTCTGTAGGCCTATGTATTTGTTTAGTTTTTTTTCACTTATCACTATCTGCCTCTGGTTATTGAAAGACATGTCTAAGACTGGTCTATTCATGTATTCTGCAGGCCTATGTATTTGTTTCGTTTTTTTTAATTATGACCCAGTTTCTGTCATCACTATCTGTTTTGTTAAAATTTGATTCCGCCCGGTTTCGAACCGGGGACCTTTCTCGTGTGGGGCGAACGTGATAACCACTACACTACAGAAACTACAAGAAAAAGAGTGGAAGTCATGGAAAATGTTAGGAATGCCCACAAGTCTACCGCCCATAATATCCCAAATAGAGTACCACAGTAGGAGTCATAATACCCATAAGAACTAGCGGTCGAACAGGGAAATGGTTCCAATCGTTTTTCCACCATTCATATTCCCCACAGGGGATTTTAAAAACAGTTAAAAAAGGCCTGTGTTTCTTGTTGGCTTACCCTGGCATGGTAACCGTGTAATTCTCTCTCAGACAAGGTGACTTTTATAAAAAATATTCGCCTGTATTTACCCCCCCAAAATTACATGCTAATTAACTGCTAATGTGGCTATCATAAAGAACTACAAATGTATTATTTTAAGTGTTTCTAAAATCCAATATGGGAAAAATGAATGGTGGAAAAATGGTTGGAACCATTTCCCTGTTTGACCGCTAGGTTTTATGGGTATTATGACACCTCCACTGTGGGGCTTTCCCCAGTTTTATTTGACAATTTGTATCATGTTAAATATTAGCCACTATCGGGAGCCACTGTCAGTAACAGCCACATACATTTATTTTGGCATACTTTCATTCCGTTGACCTTTCTTTAATCTGTCACATCCTTGTGAATTGTTCCTGAGGGTTGCTAGCATTAGTGAATCATATTAAGCTAAAGTATTGCAATAATTTGGGACATGTAGCCTATTTGAATCATTATGGAACTCAGACCACACGTAGCAGGAATTTATTCAGAGCGCCCAAGCTAGCCACCCCAGCAGAGTGCGTTACGCGACTTAAAAGGGTAAGTCTGAATAGCAAATACTGAGAAGTGCGTAGGAAAAGCATGAATTCCTAAATTGGGATCGAGCCCTAAGTGAATAGGTGTACTATCTAATTTGTTAAAATGTGTTTCCGCCCGGTCTCGAACCGGGGACCTTTCGCGTGTTAGGCGAACGTGATAACCGCTACACTACGGAAACTGCGTGAGTAGGATACTAAGGGTGTGACTTTGGCTGGGTGGGTGGGTGGGGCATTTATCGCTCTCAGAACCAAATGAAGTCAGAAATGACTTAGTCCATTAACTAAGCAATAAGGCTTGAGATCCCGGGAATTATCGTGTGAATAACTCCTGAATAAGGGCTGATTCACCGTTTGGATGGTTTGGCTGAGCAGCCGGCTCTTGGAAGAGTCTTGGTGGTTCCAAACTTCTTCCTTTTAAGAATGATGGAAGCCACTGTGTTCTTGGGTACCTTCAATGCTGCAGAAATGTATCGGTACCCTTCCCCACGTCTGTGCCTCGACACAATCCTGTCTCGGAGCTCTAGGGACAATTCCTTCCACCTCATGGCTTAGTTTATGCTCTGACATGCACTGTCAACTGTGGAACCTTATATAGACAGACAGGTGTGTGCCTTTTCAAATCATGACCAATCCAGTGAATTTACCACAGGTGGACTCCAATCAAGTTGTAGAAACATCTCAAGGATGATCAATGGAAACAGGATGGACCTGAGCTCAATTTCCAGACTCATAGCAAAGGGTCTGAAAACGTATGTAAATAAGGTATTTTTTAAATCTTTTTTTATGAATTAAAAATGATATGTTATCGCTTTGTCATTATGGGGTATTGTGTGTAGATAGATTTTATTTGACTTAATCCGTTTTCAGAATAAGGCTGTAACGTAACAAAATGTGGAAAAAAGTAAGGGGTCTGAATACTTTCCGAATGCACTGTAGCTATGCAGGCTAGCTACTTTTCCTTTGCTAGCCAGCCAACTAAATCTATCACACAATCACATCAAGCAGCTGAAATGACAGAAAACTGTCTGCACTTTTGTTTGTTTTACCTAGGATTATATTGCCATTTCTTTGGATATATCCATTATAATGAACCTGATAAATGAATTTGCCTGGCTCAGAGAAGCTGTCATTCTGGTCACATTCATACACATCGCACGGTGGAGGTCACCAAAAAAACGGCAACATTGATCCACAGGTTGGAGAGGCAGACAGCAAGGTTTAGACAAACCTCAACTGTTTCAAACCATATGCTAGCCATGGGGCATTGGGAAATATTGTCTAGACCAGTGATATTTAAAGTCGGGGTCGGGGGGACTGCAGTGGGGATATATATATTCATTATTTAGGAACAAAAAATTATGAGTACAGATTATTGTACGAGACAATATAGAAACGTTTTTGAGAAAGTTAATTAGAAAAAAAGTATTTGATTGGGTAATTGAAGGTTATTTGTTGATGTAAAAAAAAATGTAACGTACCGATTTTAAAGTTGTATTTGGGGTGGGATCACAAGAAATGATTGCAAAAAAATGGGGACCCCAGAAATTCTGGAGGAAAAAATGGTGTCCCTGCTGAAAAGGTTTGAATACCATTGGTCTAGACACATTTTTCCAGGGGAGATGAAGTTTATAAATTGACTGGCTGGGCCGTGGAACAGTGGATGCGCATTTATAAATCTAATGGAACCGCTAACAGGCACTACCTGCAGAATGCTGGGATGGTGGTGCTTCAACTCCCTGCTATTAACCAATTAGCATCCAGGATCCAAACAACCTGTTTTATAACATTGCATTGCCTCTGGTTATTGAAAGACATGTCTAAGACTGGTCTATTCATGTATTCTGCAGGCCTATGTATTTGTTTCGTTTTTTTCAGTTATCACTATCTGCCTCTGGTTAATGAAAGACATGTCTAAGACTGGTCTATTCATGTATTCTGTAGGCCTATGTATTTGTTTAGTTTTTTTTCACTTATCACTATCTGCCTCTGGTTATTGAAAGAGATGTCTAAGACTGGTCTATTCATGTATTCTGCAGGCCTATGTATTTGTTTCGTTTTTTTCAGTTATGACCCTGTTTCTGTCATCACTATCTGTTTTGTTAAATTTTGTTTCCGCCCGGTTTCGAACCGGGGACCTTTCGCGTGTGAGGCGAACGTGATAACCACTACACTACAGAAACTACAAGAAAAAGAGTGGAAGTCATGGAAAATGTTAGGAATGCCCACAAGTCTACCGCCCATAATATCCCAAATAGAGTACCACAGTAGGAGTCATAATACCCATAAGAACTAGCGGTCGAACAGGGAAATGGTTCCAATCGTTTTTCCACCATTCATATTCCCCACAGGGGATTTTAAAAACAGTTAAAAAAGGCCTGTGTTTCTTGTTGGCTTACCCTGGCATGGTAACCGTGTAATTCTCTCTCGGACAAGGTGACTTTTATAAAAAATATTCGCCTGTATTTACCCCCCCAAAATTACATGCTAATTAACTGCTAATGTGGCTATCATAAAGAACTACAAATGTATTATTTTAAGTGTTTCTAAAATCCAATATGGGAAAAATGAAGGGTGGAAAAATGGTTGGAACCATTTCCCTGTTTTATGGGTATTATGACACCTCCACTGTGGGGCTTTCCCCAGTTTTATTTGACAATTTGTATCATGTTAAATATTAGCCACTATCGGGAGCCACTGTCAGTAACAGCCACATACATTTATTTTGGCATACTTTCATTCCGTTGACCTTTCTTTAATCTGTCACATCCTTGTGAATTGTTCCTGAGGGTTGCTAGCATTAGTGAATCATATTAAGCTAAAGTATTGCAATAATTTGGGACATGTAGCCTATTTGAATCATTATGGAACTCAGACCACACGTAGCAGGAATTTATTCAGAGCGCCCAAGCTAGCCACCCCAGCAGAGTGCGTTACGCGACTTAAAAGGGTAAGTCTGAATAGCAAATACTGAGAAGTGCGTAGGAAAAGCATGAATTCCTAAATTGGGATCGAGCCCTAAGTGAATAGGTGTACTATCTAATTTGTTAAAATGTGTTTCCGCCCGGTCTCGAACCGGGGACCTTTCGCGTGTTAGGCGAACGTGATAACCGCTACACTACGGAAACTGCGTGAGTAGGATACTAAGGGTGTGACTTTGGCTGGATGGGTGGGTGGGTGGGGCATTTATCGCTCTCAGAACCAAATGAAGTCAGAAATGACTTAGTCCATTAACTAAGCAATAAGGCTTGAGATCCCGGGAATTATCGTGTGAATAACTCCTGAATAAGGGCTGATTCACCGTTTGGATGGTTTGGCTGAGCAGCCGGCTCTTGGAAGAGTCTTGGTGGTTCCAAACTTCTTCCTTTTAAGAATGATGGAAGCCACTGTGTTCTTGGGTACCTTCAATGCTGCAGAAATGTATCGGTACCCTTCCCCACGTCTGTGCCTCGACACAATCCTGTCTCGGAGCTCTAGGGACAATTCCTTCCACCTCATGGCTTAGTTTATGCTCTGACATGCACTGTCAACTGTGGAACCTTATATAGACAGACAGGTGTGTGCCTTTTCAAATCATGACCAATCCATTGAATTTACCACAGGTGGACTCCAATCAAGTTGTAGAAACATCTCAAGGATGATCAATGGAAACAGGATGGACCTGAGCTCAATTTCCAGACTCATAGCAAAGGGTCTGAAAACGTATGTAAATAAGGTATTTTTTAAATCTTTTTTTATGAATTAAAAATGATATGTTATCGCTTTGTCATTATGGGGTATTGTGTGTAGATAGATTTTATTTGACTTAATCCGTTTTCAGAATAAGGCTGTAACGTAACAAAATGTGGAAAAAAGTAAGGGGTCTGAATACTTTCCGAATGCACTGTAGCTATGCAGGCTAGCTACTTTTCCTTTGCTAGCCAGCCAACTAAATCTATCACACAATCACATCAAGCAGCTGAAATGACAGAAAACTGTCTGCACTTTTGTTTGTTTTACCTAGGATTATATTGCCATTTCTTTGGATATATCCATTATAATGAACCTGATAAATGAATTTGCCTGGCTCAGAGAAGCTGTCATTCTGGTCACATTCATACACATCGCACGGTGGAGGTCACCAAAAAAACGGCAACATTGATCCACAGGTTGGAGAGGCAGACAGCAAGGTTTAGACAAACCTCAACTGTTTCAAACCATATGCTAGCCTAGGGGCATTGGGAAATATTGTCTAGACCAGTGATATTTAAAGTCGGGGTCGGGGGGACTGCAGTGGGGATATATATATTCATTATTTAGGAACAAAAAATTATGAGTACAGATTATTGTATGAGACAATATAGAAACGTTTTTGAGAAAGTTAATTAGAAAAAAAGTATTTGATTGGGTAATTGAAGGTTATTTGTTTATGTAAAAAAAAATGTAACGTACCGATTTTAAAGTTGTATTTGGGCTGGGATCACAAGAAATGATTGCAAAAAAATGGGGACCCCAGAAATTCTGGAGGAAAAAATGGTGTCCCTGCTGAAAAGGTTTGAATACCATTGGTCTAGACACATTTTTCCAGGGGAGATGAAGTTTATAAATTGACTGGCTGGGCCGTGGAACAGTGGATGCGCATTTATAAATCTAATGGAACCGCTAACAGGCACTACCTGCAGAATGCTGGGATGGTGGTGCTTCAACTCCCTGCTATTAACCAATTAGCATCCAGGATCCAAACAACCTGTTTTATAACATTGCATTGCCTCTGGTTATTGAAAGACATGTCTAAGACTGGTCTATTCATGTATTCTGCAGGCCTATGTATTTGTTTCGTTTTTTTCAGTTATCACTATCTGCCTCTGGTTAATGAAAGACATGTCTAAGACTGGTCTATTCATGTATTCTGTAGGCCTATGTATTTGTTTAGTTTTTTTTTCACTTATCACTATCTGCCTCTGGTTATTGAAAGACATGTCTAAGACTGGTCTATTCATGTATTCTGCAGGCCTATGTATTTGTTTCGTTTTTTTCAGTTATGACCCTGTTTCTGTCATCACTATCTGTTTTGTTAAAATTTGTTTCCGCCCGGTTTCGAACCGGGGACCTTTCGCGTGTGAGGCGAACGTGATAACCACTACACTACAGAAACTACAAGAAAAAGAGTGGAAGTCATGGAAAATGTTAGGAATGCCCACAAGTCTACCGCCCATAATATCCCAAATAGAGTACCACAGTAGGAGTCATAATACCCATAAGAACTAGCGGTCGAACAGGGAAATGGTTCCAATCGTTTTTCCACCATTCATATTCCCCACAGGGGATTTTAAAAACAGTTAAAAAAGGCCTGTGTTTCTTGTTGGCTTACCCTGGCATGGTAACCGTGTAATTCTCTCTCGGACAAGGTGACTTTTATAAAAAATATTCTCCTGTATTTACCCCCCCAAAATTACATGCTAATTAACTGCTAATGGGGCTATCATAAAGAACTACAAATGTATTATTTTAAGTGTTTCTAAAATCCCATATGGGAAAAATGAATGGTGGAAAAATGGTTGGAACCATTTCCCTGTTTGACCGCTAGGTTTTATGGGTATTATGACACCTCCACTGTGGGGCTTTCCCCAGTTTTATTTGACAATTTGTATCATGTTAAATATTAGCCACTATCGGGAGCCACTGTCAGTAACAGCCACATACATTTATTTTGGCATACTTTCATTCCGTTGACCTTTCTTTAATCTGTCACATCCTTGTGAATTGTTCCTGAGGGTTGCTAGCATTAGTGAATCATATTAAGCTAAAGTATTGCAATAATTTGGGACATGTAGCCTATTTGAATCATTATGGAACTCAGACCACACGTAGCAGGAATTTATTCAGAGCGCCCAAGCTAGCCACCCCAGCAGAGTGCGTTACGCGACTTAAAAGGGTAAGTCTGAATAGCAAATACTGAGAAGTGCGTAGGAAAAGCATGAATTCCTAAATTGGGATCGAGCCCTAAGTGAATAGGTGTACTATCTAATTTGTTAATATGTGTTTCCGCCCGGTCTTAAACCGGGGACCTTTCGCGTGTTAGGCGAACGTGATAACCGCTACACTACGGAAACTGCGTGAGTAGGATACTAAGGGTGTGACTTTGGCTGGGTGGGTGGGTGGGGCATTTATCGCTCTCAGAACCAAATGAAGTCAGAAATGACTTAGTCCATTAACTAAGCAATAAGGCTTGAGATCCCGGGAATTATCGTGTGAATAACTCCTGAATAAGGGCTGATTCACCGTAGGGATGGTTTGGCTGAGCAGCCGGCTCTTGGAAGAGTCTTGGTGGTTCCAAACTTCTTCCTTTTAAGAATGATGGAAGCCACTGTGTTCTTGGGTACCTTCAATGCTGCAGAAATGTATCGGTACCCTTCCCCACGTCTGTGCCTCGACACAATCCTGTCTCGGAGCTCTAGGGACAATTCCTTCCACCTCATGGCTTAGTTTATGCTCTGACATGCACTGTCAACTGTGGAACCTTATATAGACAGACAGGTGTGTGCCTTTTCAAATCATGACCAATCCATTGAATTTACCACAGGTGGACTCCAATCAAGTTGTAGAAACATCTCAAGGATGATCAATGGAAACAGGATGGACCTGAGCTCAATTTCCAGACTCATAGCAAAGGGTCTGAAAACGTATGTAAATAAGGTATTTTTTAAATCTTTTTTTATTAATTAAAAATGATATGTTATCGCTTTGTCATTATGGGGTATTGTGTGTAGATAGATTTTATTTGACTTAATCCGTTTTCAGAATAAGGCTGTAACGTAACAAAATGTGGAAAAAAGTAAGGGGTCTGAATACTTTCCGAATGCACTGTAGCTATGCAGGCTAGCTACTTTTCCTTTGCTAGCCAGCCAACTAAATCTATCACACAATCACATCAAGCAGCTGAAATGACAGAAAACTGTCTGCACTTTTGTTTGTTTTACCTAGGATTATATTGCCATTTCTTTGGATATATCCATTATAATGAACCTGATAAATGAATTTGCCTGGCTCAGAGAAGCTGTCATTCTGGTCACATTCATACACATCGCACGGTGGAGGTCACCAAAAAAACGGCAACATTGATCCACAGGTTGGAGAGGCAGACAGCAAGGTTTAGACAAACCTCAACTGTTTCAAACCATATGCTAGCCTAGGGGCATTGGGAAATATTGTCTAGACCAGTGATATTTAAAGTCGGGGTCGGGGGGACCGCAGTGGGGATATATATATTCATTATTTAGGAACAAAAAATTATGAGTACAGATTATTGTACGAGACAATATAGAAACGTTTTTGAGAAAGTTAATTAGAAAAAAAGTATTTGATTGGGTAATTGAAGGTTATTTGTTTATGTAAAAAAAAATGTAACGTACCGATTTTAAAGTTGTATTTGGGCTGGGATCACAAGAAATGATTGCAAAAAAATGGGGACCCCAGAAATTCTGGAGGAAAAAATGGTGTCCCTGCTGAAAAGGTTTGAATACCATTGGTCTAGACACATTTTTCCAGGGGAGATGAAGTTTATAAATTGACTGGCTGGGCCGTGGAACAGTGGATGCGCATTTATAAATCTAATGGAACCGCTAACAGGCACTACCTGCAGAATGCTGGGATGGTGGTGCTTCAACTCCCTGCTATTAACCAATTAGCATCCAGGATCCAAACAACCTGTTTTATAACATTGCATTGCCTCTGGTTATTGAAAGACATGTCTAAGACTGGTCTATTCATGTATTCTGCAGGCCTATGTATTTGTTTCGTTTTTTTCAGTTATCACTATCTGCCTCTGGTTAATGAAAGACATGTCTAAGACTGGTCTATTCATGTATTCTGTAGGCCTATGTATTTGTTTAGTTTTTTTTTCACTTATCACTATCTGCCTCTGGTTATTGAAAGACATGTCTAAGACTGGTCTATTCATGTATTCTGCAGGCCTATGTATTTGTTTCGTTTTTTTCAGTTATGACCCTGTTTCTGTCATCACTATCTGTTTTGTTAAAATTTGTTTCCGCCCGGTTTCGAACCGGGGACCTTTCGCGTGTGAGGCGAACGTGATAACCACTACACTACAGAAACTACAAGAAAAAGAGTGGAAGTCATGGAAAATGTTAGGAATGCCCACAAGTCTACCGCCCATAATATCCCAAATAGAGTACCACAGTAGGAGTCATAATACCCATAAGAACTAGCGGTCGAACAGGGAAATGGTTCCAATCGTTTTTCCACCATTCATATTCCCCACAGGGGATTTTAAAAACAGTTAAAAAAGGCCTGTGTTTCTTGTTGGCTTACCCTGGCATGGTAACCGTGTAATTCTCTCTCGGACAAGGTGACTTTTATAAAAAATATTAGCCTGTATTTACCCCCCCAAAATTAAATGCTAATTAACTGCTAATGTGGCTATCATAAAGAACTACAAATGTATTATTTTAAGTGTTTCTAAAATCCCATATGGGAAAAATGAATGGTGGAAAAATGGTTGGAACCATTTCCCTGTTTGACCGCTAGGTTTTATGGGTATTATGACACCTCCACTGTGGTGCTTTCCCCAGTTTTATTTGACAATTTGTATCATGTTAAATATTAGCCACTATCGGGAGCCACTGTCAGTAACAGCCACATACATTTATTTTGGCATACTTTCATTCCGTTGACCTTTCTTTAATCTGTCACATCCTTGTGAATTGTTCCTGAGGGTTGCTAGCATTAGTGAATCATATTAAGCTAAAGTATTGCAATAATTTGGGACATGTAGCCTATTTGAATCATTATGGAACTCAGACCACACGTAGCAGGAATTTATTCAGAGCGCCCAAGCTAGCCACCCCAGCAGAGTGCGTTACGCGACTTAAAAGGGTAAGTCTGAATAGCAAATACTGAGAAGTACGTAGGAAAAGCATGAATTCCTAAATTGGGATCGAGCCCTAAGTGAATAGGTGTACTATCTAATTTGTTAAAATGTGTTTCCGCCCGGTCTCGAACCGGGGACCTTTCGCGTGTTAGGCGAACGTGATAACCGCTACACTACGGAAACTGCGTGAGTAGGATACTAAGGGTGTGACTTTGGCTGGGTGGGTGGGTGGGTGGGGCATTTATCGCTCTCAGAACCAAATGAAGTCAGAAATGACTTAGTCCATTAACTAAGCAATAAGGCTTGAGATCCCGGGAATTATCGTGTGAATAACTCCTGAATAAGGGCTGATTCACCGTTTGGATGGTTTGGCTGAGCAGCCGGCTCTTGGAAGAGTCTTGGTGGTTCCAAACTTCTTCCTTTTAAGAATGATGGAAGCCACTGTGTTCTTGGGTACCTTCAATGCTGCAGAAATGTATCGGTACCCTTCCCCACGTCTGTGCCTCGACACAATCCTGTCTCGGAGCTCTAGGGACAATTCCTTCCACCTCATGGCTTAGTTTATGCTCTGACATGCACTGTCAACTGTGGAACCTTATATAGACAGACAGGTGTGTGCCTTTTCAAATCATGACCAATCCATTGAATTTACCACAGGTGGACTCCAATCAAGTTGTAGAAACATCTCAAGGATGATCAATGGAAACAGGATGGACCTGAGCTCAATTTCCAGACTCATAGCAAAGGGTCTGAAAACGTATGTAAATAAGGTATTTTTTAAATCTTTTTTTATGAATTAAAAATGATATGTTATCGCTTTGTCATTATGGGGTATTGTGTGTAGATAGATTTTATTTGACTTAATCCGTTTTCAGAATAAGGCTGTAACGTAACAAAATGTGGAAAAAAGTAAGGGGTCTGAATACTTTCCGAATGCACTGTAGCTATGCAGGCTAGCTACTTTTCCTTTGCTAGCCAGCCAACTAAATCTATCACACAATCACATCAAGCAGCTGAAATGACAGAAAACTGTCTGCACTTTTGTTTGTTTTACCTAGGATTATATTGCCATTTCTTTGGATATATCCATTATAATGAACCTGATAAATGAATTTGCCTGGCTCAGAGAAGCTGTCATTCTGGTCACATTCATACACATCGCACGGTGGAGGTCACCAAAAAAACGGCAACATTGATCCACAGGTTGGAGAGGCAGACAGCAAGGTTTAGACAAACCTCAACTGTTTCAAACCATATGCTAGCCTAGGGGCATTGGGAAATATTGTCTAGACCAGTGATATTTAAAGTCGGGGTCGGGGGGACTGCAGTGGGGATATATATATTCATTATTTAGGAACAAAAAATTATGAGTACAGATTATTGTACGAGACAATATAGAAACGTTTTTGAGAAAGTTAATTAGAAAAAAAGTATTTGATTGGGTAATTGAAGGTTATTTGTTGATGTAAAAAAAAATGTAACGTACCGATTTTAAAGTTGTATTTGGGGTGGGATCACAAGAAATGATTGCAAAAAAATGGGGACCCCAGAAATTCTGGAGGAAAAAATGGTGTCCCTGCTGAAAAGGTTTGAATACCATTGGTCTAGACACATTTTTCCAGGGGAGATGAAGTTTATAAATTGACTGGCTGGGCCGTGGAACAGTGGATGCGCATTTATAAATCTAATGGAACCGCTAACAGGCACTACCTGCAGAATGCTGGGATGGTGGAGCTTCAACTCCCTGCTATTAACCAATTAGCATCCAGGATCCAAACAACCTGTTTTATAACATTGCATTGCCTCTGGTTATTGAAAGACATGTCTAAGACTGGTCTATTCATGTATTCTGCAGGCCTATGTATTTGTTTCGTTTTTTTCAGTTATCACTATCTGCCTCTGGTTAATGAAAGACATGTCTAAGACTGGTCTATTCATGTATTCTGTAGGCCTATGTATTTGTTTAGTTTTTTTTCACTTATCACTATCTGCCTCTGGTTATTGAAAGACATGTCTAAGACTGGTCTATTCATGTATTCTGCAGGCCTATGTATTTGTTTCGTTTTTTTCAGTTATGACCCTGTTTCTGTCATCACTATCTGTTTTGTTAAAATTTGTTTCCGCCCGGTTTCGAACCGGGGACCTTTCGCGTGTGAGGCGAACGTGATAACCACTACACTACAGAAACTACAAGAAAAAGAGTGGAAGTCATAGAAAATGTTAGGAATGCCCACAAGTCTACCGCCCATAATATCCCAAATAGAGTACCACAGTAGGAGTCATAATACCCATAAGAACTAGCGGTCGAACAGGGAAATGGTTCCAATGGTTTTTCCACCATTCATATTCCCCACAGGGGATTTTAAAAACAGTTAAAAAAGGCCTGTGTTTCTTGTTGGCTTACCCTGGCATGGTAACCGTGTAATTCTCTCTCGGACAAGGTGACTTTTATAAAAAATATTCGCCTGTATTTACCCCCCCAAAATTAAATGCTAATTAACTGCTAATGTGGCTATCATAAAGAACTACAAATGTATTATTTTAAGTGTTTCTAAAATCCCATATGGGAAAAATGAATGGTGGAAAAATGGTTGGAACCATTTCCCTGTTTGACCGCTAGGTTTTATGGGTATTATGACACCTCCACTGTGGTGCTTTCCCCAGTTTTATTTGACAATTTGTATCATGTTAAATATTAGCCACTATCGGGAGCCACTGTCAGTAACAGCCACATACATTTATTTTGGCATACTTTCATTCCGTTGACCTTTCTTTAATCTGTCACATCCTTGTGAATTGTTCCTGAGGGTTGCTAGCATTAGTGAATCATATTAAGCTAAAGTATTGCAATAATTTGGGACATGTAGCCTATTTGAATCATTATGGAACTCAGACCACACATAGCAGGAATTTATTCAGAGCGCCCAAGCTAGCCACCCCAGCAGAGTGCGTTACGCGACTTAAAAGGGTAAGTCTGAATAGCAAATACTGAGAAGTGCGTAGGAAAAGCATGAATTCCTAAATTGGGATCGAGCCCTAAGTGAATAGGTGTACTATCTAATTTGTTAAAATGTGTTTCCGCCCGGTCTCGAACCGGGGACCTTTCGCGTGTTAGGCGAACGTGATAACCGCTACACTACGGAAACTGCGTGAGTAGGATACTAAGGGTGTGACTTTGGCTGGGTGGGTGGGTGGGTGGGGCATTTATCGCTCTCAGAACCAAATGAAGTCAGAAATGACTTAGTCCATTAACTAAGCAATAAGGCTTGAGATCCCGGGAATTATCGTGTGAATAACTCCTGAATAAGGGCTGATTCACCGTTTGGATGGTTTGGCTGAGCAGCCGGCTCTTGGAAGAGTCTTGGTGGTTCCAAACTTCTTCCTTTTAAGAATGATGGAAGCCACTGTGTTCTTGGGTACCTTCAATGCTGCAGAAATGTATCGGTACCCTTCCCCACGTCTGTGCCTCGACACAATCCTGTCTCGGAGCTCTAGGGACAATTCCTTCCACCTCATGGCTTAGTTTATGCTCTGACATGCACTGTCAACTGTGGAACCTTATATAGACAGACAGGTGTGTGCCTTTTCAAATCATGACCAATCCATTGAATTTACCACAGGTGGACTCCAATCAAGTTGTAGAAACATCTCAAGGATGATCAATGGAAACAGGATGGACCTTAGCTCAATTTCCAGACTCATAGCAAAGGGTCTGAAAACGTATGTAAATAAGGTATTTTTTAAATCTTTTTTTATGAATTAAAAATGATATGTTATCGCTTTGTCATTATGGGGTATTGTGTGTAGATAGATTTTATTTGACTTAATCCGTTTTCAGAATAAGGCTGTGACGTAACAAAATGTGGAAAAAAGTAAGGGGTCTGAATACTTTCCGAATGCACTGTAGCTATGCAGGCTAGCTACTTTTCCTTTGCTAGCCAGCCAACTAAATCTATCACACAATCACATCAAGCAGCTGAAATGACAGAAAACTGTCTGCACTTTTGTTTGTTTTACCTAGGATTATATTGCCATTTCTTTGGATATATCCATTATAATGACCCTGATAAATGAATTTGCCTGGCTCAGAGAAGCTGTCATTCTGGTCACATTCATACACATCGCAC
The DNA here is from genome assembly GCF_965601325.2 of Salmo salar. Classification (NCBI taxonomy): domain Eukaryota; kingdom Metazoa; phylum Chordata; class Actinopteri; order Salmoniformes; family Salmonidae; genus Salmo; species Salmo salar. The sequence goes on from NC_138304.1 coordinate 12,373,027, forward strand.
GGTGGAGGTCATCAAAAAAACGGCAACATTGATCCACAGGTTGGAGAGGCAGACAGCAAGGTTTAGACAAACCTCAACTGTTTCAAACCATATGCTAGCCTAGGGGCATTGGGAAATATTGTCTAGACCAGTGATATTTAAAGTCGGGGTCGGGGGGACTGCAGTGGGGATATATATATTCATTATTTAGGAACAAAAAATTACGAGTACAGATTATTGTACGAGACAATATAGAAACGTTTTTGAGAAAGTTAATTAGAAAAAAAGTATTTGATTGGGTAATTGAAGGTTATTTGTTGATGTAAAAAAAAATGTAACGTACCGATTTTAAAGTTGTATTTGGGGTGGGATCACAAGAAATGATTGCAAAAAAATGGGGACCCCAGAAATTCTGGAGGAAAAAATGGTGTCCCTGCTGAAAAGGTTTGAATACCATTGGTCTAGACACATTTTTCCAGGGGAGATGAAGTTTATAAATTGACTGGCTGGGCCGTGGAACAGTGGATGCGCATTTATAAATCTAATGGAACCGCTAACAGGCACTACCTGCAGAATGCTGGGATGGTGGTGCTTCAACTCCCTGCTATTAACCAATTAGCATCCAGGATCCAAACAACCTGTTTTATAACATTGCATTGCCTCTGCTTATTGAAAGACATGTCTAAGACTGGTCTATTCATGTATTCTGCAGGCCTATGTATTTGTTTCGTTTTTTTCAGTTATCACTATCTGCCTCTGGTTAATGAAAGACATGTCTAAGACTGGTCTATTCATGTATTTGTTTAGTTTTTTTTCACTTATCACTATCTGCCTCTGGTTATTGAAAGACATGTCTAAGACTGGTCTATTCATGTATTCTGCAGGCCTATGTATTTGTTTCGTTTTTTTCAGTTATGACCCTGTTTCTGTCATCACTATCTGTTTTGTTAAAATTTGTTTCCGCCCGGTTTCGAACCGGGGACCTTTCGCGTGTGAGGCGAACGTGATAACCACTACACTACAGAAACTACATGAAAAAGAGTGGAAGTCATGGAAAATGTTAGGAATGCCCACAAGTCTACCGCCCATAATATCCCAAATAGAGTACCACAGTAGGAGTCATAATACCCATAAGAACTAGCGGTCGAACAGGGAAATGGTTCCAATCGTTTTTCCACCATTCATATTCCCCACAGGGGATTTTAAAAACAGTTAAAAAAGGCCTGTGTTTCTTGTTGGCTTACCCTGGCATGGTAACCGTGTAATTCTCTCTCGGACAAGGTGACTTTTATAAAAAATATTCGCCTGTATTTACCCCCCCAAAATTAAATGCTAATTAACTGCTAATGTGGCTATCATAAAGAACTACAAATGTATTATTTTAAGTGTTTCTAAAATCCCATATGGGAAAAATGAATGGTGGAAAAATGGTTGGAACCATTTCCCTGTTTGACCGCTAGGTTTTATGGGTATTATGACACCTCCACTGTGGGGCTTTCCCCAGTTTTATTTGACAATTTGTATCATGTTAAATATTAGCCACTATCGGGAGCCACTGTCAGTAACAGCCACATACATTTATTTTGGCATACTTTCATTCCGTTGACCTTTCTTTAATCTGTCACATCCTTGTGAATTGTTCCTGAGGGTTGCTAGCATTAGTGAATCATATTAAGCTAAAGTATTGCAATAATTTGGGACATGTAGCCTATTTGAATCATTATGGAACTCAGACCACACGTAGCAGGAATTTATTCAGAGCGCCCAAGCTAGCCACCCCAGCAGAGTGCGTTACGCGACTTAAAAGGGTAAGTCTGAATAGCAAATACTGAGAAGTGGGTAGGAAAAGCATGAATTCCTAAATTGGGATCGAGCCCTAAGTGAATAGGTGTACTATCTAATTTGTTAAAATGTGTTTCCGCCGGGTCTCGAACCGGGGACCTTTCGCGTGTTAGGCGAACGTGACAACCGCTACACTACGGAAACTGCATGAGTAGGATACTAAGGGTGTGACTTTGGCTGGGTGGGTGGGTGGGTGGGGCATTTATCGCTCTCAGAACCAAATGAAGTCAGAAATGACTTAGTCCATTAACTAAGCAATAAGGCTTGAGATCCCGGGAATTATCGTGTGAATAACTCCTGAATAAGGGCTGATTCACCGTTTGGATGGTTTGGCTGAGCAGCCGGCTCTTGGAAGAGTCTTGGTGGTTCCAAACTTCTTCCTTTTAAGAATGATGGAAGCCACTGTGTTCTTGGGTACCTTCAATGCTGCAGAAATGTATCGGTACCCTTCCCCACGTCTGTGCCTCGACACAATCCTGTCTCGGAGCTCTAGGGACAATTCCTTCCACCTCATGGCTTAGTTTATGCTCTGACATGCACTGTCAACTGTGGAACCTTATATAGACAGACAGGTGTGTGCCTTTTCAAATCATGACCAATCCATTGAATTTACCACAGGTGGACTCCAATCAAGTTGTAGAAACATCTCAAGGATGATCAATGGAAACAGGATGGACCTGAGCTCAATTTCCAGACTCATAGCAAAGGGTCTGAAAACGTATGTAAATAAGGTATTTTTTAAATCTTTTTTTATGAATTAAAAATGATATGTTATCGCTTTGTCATTATGGGGTATTGTGTGTAGATAGATTTTATTTGACTTAATCCGTTTTCAGAATAAGGCTGTGACGTAACAAAATGTGGAAAAAAGTAAGGGGTCTGAATACTTTCCGAATGCACTGTAGCTATGCAGGCTAGCTACTTTTCCTTTGCTAGCCAGCCAACTAAATCTATCACACAATCACATCAAGCAGCTGAAATGACAGAAAACTGTCTGTACTTTTGTTTGTTTTACCTAGGATTATATTGCCATTTCTTTGGATATATCCATTATAATGACCCTGATAAATGAATTTGCCTGGCTCAGAGAAGCTGTCATTCTGGTCACATTCATACACATCGCACGGTGGAGGTCATCAAAAAAACGGCAACATTGATCCACAGGTTGGAGAGGCAGACAGCAAGGTTTAGACAAACCTCAACTGTTTCAAACCATATGCTAGCCTAGGGGCATTGGGAAATATTGTCTAGACCAGTGATATTTAAAGTCGGGGTCGGGGGGACTGCAGTGGGGATATATATATTCATTATTTAGGAACAAAAAATTACGAGTACAGATTATTGTACGAGACAATATAGAAACGTTTTTGAGAAAGTTAATTAGAAAAAAAGTATTTGATTGGGTAATTGAAGGTTATTTGTTGATGTAAAAAAAAATGTAACGTACCGATTTTAAAGTTGTATTTGGGGTGGGATCACAAGAAATGATTGCAAAAAAATGGGGACCCCAGAAATTCTGGAGGAAAAAATGGTGTCCCTGCTGAAAAGGTTTGAATACCATTGGTCTAGACACATTTTTCCAGGGGAGATGAAGTTTATAAATTGACTGGCTGGGCCGTGGAACAGTGGATGCGCATTTATAAATCTAATGGAACCGCTAACAGGCACTACCTGCAGAATGCTGGGATGGTGGTGCTTCAACTCCCTGCTATTAACCAATTAGCATCCAGGATCCAAACAACCTGTTTTATAACATTGCATTGCCTCTGGTTATTGAAAGACATGTCTAAGACTGGTCTATTCATGTATTCTGCAGGCCTATGTATTTGTTTCGTTTTTTTCAGTTATCACTATCTGCCTCTGGTTAATGAAAGACATGTCTAAGACTGGTCTATTCATGTATTTGTTTAGTTTTTTTTCACTTATCACTATCTGCCTCTGGTTATTGAAAGACATGTCTAAGACTGGTCTATTCATGTATTCTGCAGGCCTATGTATTTGTTTCGTTTTTTTCAGTTATGACCCTGTTTCTGTCATCACTATCTGTTTTGTTAAAATTTGTTTCCGCCCGGTTTCGAACCGGGGACCTTTCGCGTGTGAGGCGAACGTGATAACCACTACACTACAGAAACTACAAGAAAAAGAGTGGAAGTCATGGAAAATGTTAGGAATGCCCACAAGTCTACCGCCCATAATATCCCAAATAGAGTACCACAGTAGGAGTCATAATACCCATAAGAACTAGCGGTCGAACAGGGAAATGGTTCCAATCGTTTTTCCACCATTCATATTCCCCACAGGGGATTTTAAAAACAGTTAAAAAAGGCCTGTGTTTCTTGTTGGCTTACCCTGGCATGGTAACCGTGTAATTCTCTCTCGGACAAGGTGACTTTTATAAAAAATATTCGCCTGTATTTACCCCCCCAAAATTAAATGCTAATTAACTGCTAATGTGGCTATCATAAAGAACTACAAATGTATTATTTTAAGTGTTTCTAAAATCCCATATGGGAAAAATGAATGGTGGAAAAATGGTTGGAACCATTTCCCTGTTTGACCGCTAGGTTTTATGGGTATTATGACACCTCCACTGTGGGGCTTTCCCCAGTTTTATTTGACAATTTGTATCATGTTAAATATTAGCCACTATCGGGAGCCACTGTCAGTAACAGCCACATACATTTATTTTGGCATACTTTCATTCCGTTGACCTTTCTTTAATCTGTCACATCCTTGTGAATTGTTCCTGAGGGTTGCTAGCATTAGTGAATCATATTAAGCTAAAGTATTGCAATAATTTGGGACATGTAGCCTATTTGAATCATTATGGAACTCAGACCACACGTAGCAGGAATTTATTCAGAGCGCCCAAGCTAGCCACCCCAGCAGAGTGCGTTACGCGACTTAAAAGGGTAAGTCTGAATAGCAAATACTGAGAAGTGCGTAGGAAAAGCATGAATTCCTAAATTGGGATCGAGCCCTAAGTGAATAGGATTACTATCTAATTTGTTAAAATGTGTTTCCGCCCGGTCTGGAACTGGGGACCTTTCGCGTGTTAGGCAAACGTGAAAACCACTACACTACGGAAACTGCGTGAGTAGGATACTAAGGGTGTGACTTTGGCTGGGTGGGTGGGTGGGTGGGGCATTTATCGCTCTCAGAACCAAATGAAGTCAGAAATGACTTAGTCCATTAACTAAGCAATAAGGCTTGAGATCCCGGGAATTATCGTGTGAATAACTCCTGAATAAGGGCTGATTCACCGTAGGGATGGTTTGGCTGAGCAGCCGGCTCTTGGAAGAGTCTTGGTGGTTCCAAACTTCTTCCTTTTAAGAATGATGGAAGCCACTGTGTTCTTGGGTACCTTCAATGCTGCAGAAATGTATCGGTACCCTTCCCCACGTCTGTGCCTCGACACAATCCTGTCTCGGAGCTCTAGGGACAATTCCTTCCACCTCATGGCTTAGTTTATGCTCTGACATGCACTGTCAACTGTGGAACCTTATATAGACAGACAGGTGTGTGCCTTTTCAAATCATGACCAATCCATTGAATTTACCACAGGTGGACTCCAATCAAGTTGTAGAAACATCTCAAGGATGATCAATGGAAACAGGATGGACCTGAGCTCAATTTCCAGACTCATAGCAAAGGGTCTGAAAACGTATGTAAATAAGGTATTTTTTAAATCTTTTTTTATGAATTAAAAATGATATGTTATCGCTTTGTCATTATGGGGTATTGTGTGTAGATAGATTTTATTTGACTTAATCCGTTTTCAGAATAAGGCTGTAACGTAACAAAATGTGGAAAAAAGTAAGGGGTCTGAATACTTTCCGAATGCACTGTAGCTATGCAGGCTAGCTACTTTTCCTTTGCTAGCCAGCCAACTAAATCTATCACACAATCACATCAAGCAGCTGAAATGACAGAAAACTGTCTGCACTTTTGTTTGTTTTACCTAGGATTATATTGCCATTTCTTTGGATATATCCATTATAATGACCCTGATAAATGAATTTGCCTGGCTCAGAGAAGCTGTCATTCTGGTCACATTCATACACATCGCACGGTGGAGGTCACCAAAAAAACGGCAACATTGATCCACAGGTTGGAGAGGCAGACAGCAAGGTTTAGACAAACCTCAACTGTTTCAAACCATATGCTAGCCTAGGGGCATTGGGAAATATTGTCTAGACCAGTGATATTTAAAGTCGGGGTCGGGGGGACTGCAGTGGGGATATATATATTCATTATTTAGGAACAAAAAATTATGAGTACAGATTATTGTACGAGACAATATAGAAACGTTTTTGAGAAAGTTAATTAGAAAAAAAGTATTTGATTGGGTAATTGAAGGTTATTTGTTGATGTAAAAAAAAATGTAACGTACCGATTTTAAAGTTGTATTTGGGGTGGGATCACAAGAAATGATTGCAAAAAAATGGGGACCCCAGAAATTCTGGAGGAAAAAATGGTGTCCCTGCTGAAAAGGTTTGAATACCATTGGTCTAGACACATTTTTCCAGGGGAGATGAAGTTTATAAATTGACTGGCTGGGCCGTGGAACAGTGGATGCGCATTTATAAATCTAATGGAACCGCTAACAGGCACTACCTGCAGAATGCTGGGATGGTGGTGCTTCAACTCCCTGCTATTAACCAATTAGCATCCAGGATCCAAACAACCTGTTTTATAACATTGCATTGCCTCTGGTTATTGAAAGACATGTCTAAGACTGGTCTATTCATGTATTCTGCAGGCCTATGTATTTGTTTCGTTTTTTTCAGTTATCACTATCTGCCTCTGGTTAATGAAAGACATGTCTAAGACTGGTCTATTCATGTATTCTGTAGGCCTATGTATTTGTTTAGTTTTTTTTCACTTATCACTATCTGCCTCTGGTTATTGAAAGACATGTCTAAGACTGGTCTATTCATGTATTCTGCAGGCCTATGTATTTGTTTCGTTTTTTTCAGTTATGACCCTGTTTCTGTCATCACTATCTGTTTTGTTAAAATTTGTTTCCGCCCGGTTTCGAACCGGGGACCTTTCGCGTGTGAGGCGAACGTGATAACCACTACACTACAGAAACTACAAGTAAAAGAGTGGAAGTCATGGAAAATGTTAGGAATGCCCACAAGTCTACCGCCCATAATATCCCAAATAGAGTACCACAGTAGGAGTCATAATACCCATAAGAACTAGCGGTCGAGCAGGGAAATGGTTCCAATCGTTTTTCCACCATTCATATTCCCCACAGGGGATTTTAAAAACAGTTAAAAAAGGCCTGTGTTTCTTGTTGGCTTACCCTGGCATGGTAACCGTGTAATTCTCTCTCGGACAAGGTGACTTTTATAAAAAATATTCGCCTGTATTTACCCCCCCAAAATTAAATGCTAATTAACTGCTAATGTGGCTATCATAAAGAACTACAAATGTATTATTTTAAGTGTTTCTAAAATCCCATATGGGAAAAATGAATGGTGGAAAAATGGTTGGAACCATTTCCCTGTTTGACCGCTAGGTTTTATGGGTATTATGACACCTCCACTGTGGGGCTTTCCCCAGTTTTATTTGACAATTTGTATCATGTTAAATATTAGCCACTATCGGGAGCCACTGTCAGTAACAGCCACATACATTTATTTTGGCATACTTTCATTCCGTTGACCTTTCTTTAATCTGTCACATCCTTGTGAATTGTTCCTGAGGGTTGCTAGCATTAGTGAATCATATTAAGCTAAAGTATTGCAATAATTTGGGACATGTAGCCTATTTGAATCATTATGGAACTCAGACCACACGTAGCAGGAATTTATTCAGAGCGCCCAAGCTAGCCACCCCAGCAGAGTGCGTTACGCGACTTAAAAGGGTAAGTCTGAATAGCAAATACTGAGAAGTGCGTAGGAAAAGCATGAATTCCTAAATTGGGATCGAGCCCTAAGTGAATAGGATTACTATCTAATTTGTTAAAATGTGTTTCCGCCCGGTCTGGAGACCTTTCGCGTGTTAGGCAAACGTGAAAACCACTACACTACGGAAACTGCGTGAGTAGGATACTAAGGGTGTGACTTTGGCTGGGTGGGTGGGTGGGTGGGGCATTTATCGCTCTCAGAACCAAATGAAGTCAGAAATGACTTAGTCCATTAACTAAGCAATAAGGCTTGAGATCCCGGGAATTATCGTGTGAATAACTCCTGAATAAGGGCTGATTCACCGTAGGGATGGTTTGGCTGAGCAGCCGGCTCTTGGAAGAGTCTTGGTGGTTCCAAACTTCTTCCTTTTAAGAATGATGGAAGCCACTGTGTTCTTGGGTACCTTCAATGCTGCAGAAATGTATCGGTACCCTTCCCCACGTCTGTGCCTCGACACAATCCTGTCTCGGAGCTCTAGGGACAATTCCTTCCACCTCATGGCTTAGTTTATGCTCTGACATGCACTGTCAACTGTGGAACCTTATATAGACAGACAGGTGTGTGCCTTTTCAAATCATGACCAATCCATTGAATTTACCACAGGTGGACTCCAATCAAGTTGTAGAAACATCTCAAGGATGATCAATGGAAACAGGATGGACCTGAGCTCAATTTCCAGACTCATAGCAAAGGGTCTGAAAACGTATGTAAATAAGGTATTTTTTTAATCTTTTTTTATGAATTAAAAATGATATGTTATCGCTTTGTCATCATGGGGTATTGTGTGTAGATAGATTTTATTTGACTTAATCCGTTTTCAGAATAAGGCTGTAACGTAACAAAATGTGGAAAAAAGTAAGGGGTCTGAATACTTTCCGAATGCACTGTAGCTATGCAGGCTAGCTACTTTTCCTTTGCTAGCCAGCCAACTAAATCTATCACACAATCACATCAAGCAGCTGAAATGACAGAAAACTGTCTGCACTTTTGTTTGTTTTACCTAGGATTATATTGCCATTTCTTTGGATATATCCATTATAATGAACCTGATAAATGAATTTGCCTGGCTCAGAGAAGCTGTCATTCTGGTCACATTCATACACATCGCACGGTGGAGGTCACCAAAAAACCGGCAACATTGATCCACAGGTTGGAGAGGCAGACAGCAAGGTTTAGACAAACCTCAACTGTTTCAAACCATATGCTAGCCTAGGGGCATTGGGAAATATTGTCTAGACCAGTGATATTTAAAGTCGGGGTCGGGGGGACTGCAGTGGGGATATATATATTCATTATTTAGGAACAAAAAATTATGAGTACAGATTATTGTACGAGACAATATAGAAACGTTTTTGAGAAAGTTAATTAGAAAAAAAGTATTTGATTGGGTAATTGAAGGTTATTTGTTGATGTAAAAAAAAATGTAACGTACCGATTTTAAAGTTGTATTTGGGGTGGGATCACAAGAAATGATTGCAAAAAAATGGGGACCCCAGAAATTCTGGAGGAAAAAATGGTGTCCCTGCTGAAAAGGTTTGAATACCATTGGTCTAGACACATTTTTCCAGGGGAGATGAAGTTTATAAATTGACTGGCTGGGCCGTGGAACAGTGGATGCGCATTTATAAATCTAATGGAACCGCTAACAGGCACTACCTGCAGAATGCTGGGATGGTGGTGCTTCAACTCCCTGCTATTAACCAATTAGCATCCAGGATCCAAACAACCTGTTTTATAACATTGCATTGCCTCTGGTTATTGAAAGACATGTCTAAGACTGGTCTATTCATGTATTCTGCAGGCCTATGTATTTGTTTCGTTTTTTTCAGTTATCACAATCTGCCTCTGGTTAATGAAAGACATGTCTAAGACTGGTCTATTTATGTATTCTGTAGACCTATGTATTTGTTTAGTTTTTTTTCAATTATCACTATCTGCCTCCGGTTATTGAAAGACATGTCTAAGACTGGTCTATTCATGTATTCTGCAGGCCTATGTATTTGTTTCGTTTTTTTTCAGTTATGACCCTGTTTCTGTCATCACTATCTGTTTTGTTAAAATTTGTTTCCGCCCGGTTTCGAACCGGGGACCTTTCGCGTGTGAGGCGAACGTGATAACCACTACACTACAGAAACTACAAGAAAAACAGTGGAAGTCATGGAAAATGTTAGGAATGCCCACAAGTCTACCGCCCATAATATCCCAAATAGAGTGCCACAGTAGGAGTCATAATACCCATAAGAACTAGCGGTCGAACAGGGAAATGGTTCCAATCGTTTTTCCACCATTCATATTCCCCACAGGGGATTTTAAAAACAGTTAAAAAAGGCCTGTGTTTCTTGTTGGCTTACCCTGGCATGGTAACCGTGTAATTCTCTCTCGGACAAGGTGACTTTTATAAAAAATATTCGCCTGTATTTACCCCCCCAAAATTAAATGCTAATTAACTGCTAATGTGGCTATCATAAAGAACTACAAATGTATTATTTTAAGTGTTTCTAAAATCCCATATGGGAAAAATGAATGGTGGAAAAATGGTTGGAACCATTTCCCTGTTTGACCGCTAGGTTTTATGGGTATTATGACACCTCCACTGTGGGGCTTTCCCCAGTTTTATTTGACAATTTGTATCATGTTAAATATTAGCCACTATCGGGAGCCACTGTCAGTAACAGCCACATACATTTATTTTGGCATACTTTCATTCCGTTGACCTTTCTTTAATCTGTCACATCCTTGTGAATTGTTCCTGAGGGTTGCTAGCATTAGTGAATCATATTAAGCTAAAGTATTGCAATAATTTGGGACATGTAGCCTATTTGAATCATTATGGAACTCAGACCACACGTAGCAGGAATTTATTCAGAGCGCCCAAGCTAGCCACCCCAGCAGAGTGCGTTACGCGACTTAAAAGGGTAAGTCTGAATAGCAAATACTGAGAAGTGCGTAGGAAAAGCATGAATTCCTAAATTGGGATCGAGCCCTAAGTGAATAGGATTACTATCTAATTTGTTAAAATGTGTTTCCGCCCGGTCTGGAAGTGGGGACCTTTCGCGTGTTAGGCAAACGTGAAAACCACTACACTACGGAAACTGCGTGAGTAGGATACTAAGGGTGTGACTTTGGCTGGGTGGTTGGGTGGGTGGGGCATTTATCGCTCTCAGAACCAAATGAAGTCAGAAATGACTTAGTCCATTAACTAAGCAATAAGGCTTGAGATCCCGGGAATTATCGTGTGAATAACTCCTGAATAAGGGCTGATTCACCGTAGGGATGGTTTGGCTGAGCAGCCGGCTCTTGGAAGAGTCTTGGTGGTTCCAAACTTCTTCCTTTTAAGAATGATGGAAGCCACTGTGTTCTTGGGTACCTTCAATGCTGCAGAAATGTATCGGTACCCTTCCCCACGTCTGTGCCTCGACACAATCCTGTCTCGGAGCTCTAGGGACAATTCCTTCCACCTCATGGCTTAGTTTATGCTCTGACATGCACTGTCAACTGTGGAACCTTATATAGACAGACAGGTGTGTGCCTTTTCAAATCATGACCAATCCATTGAATTTACCACAGGTGGACTCCAATCAAGTTGTAGAAACATCTCAAGGATGATCAATGGAAACAGGATGGACCTGAGCTCAATTTCCAGACTCATAGCAAAGGGTCTGAAAACGTATGTAAATAAGGTATTTTTTAAATCTTTTTTTATGAATTAAAAATGATATGTTATCGCTTTGTCATTATGGGGTATTGTGTGTAGATAGATTTTATTTGACTTAATCCGTTTTCAGAATAAGGCTGTAACGTAACAAAATGTGGAAAAAAGTAAGGGGTCTGAATACTTTCCGAATGCACTGTAGCTATGCAGGCTAGCTACTTTTCCTTTGCTAGCCAGCCAACTAAATCTATCACACAATCACATCAAGCAGCTGAAATGACAGAAAACTGTCTGCACTTTTGTTTGTTTTACCTAGGATTATATTGCCATTTCTTTGGATATATCCATTATAATGAACCTGATAAATGAATTTGCCTGGCTCAGAGAAGCTGTCATTCTGGTCACATTCATACACATCGCACGGTGGAGGTCACCAAAAAACCGGCAACATTGATCCACAGGTTGGAGAGGCAGACAGCAAGGTTTAGACAAACCTCAACTGTTTCAAACCATATGCTAGCCTAGGGGCATTGGGAAATATTGTCTAGACCAGTGATATTTAAAGTCGGGGTCGGGGGGACTGCAGTGGGGATATATATATTCATTATTTAGGAACAAAAAATTATGAGTACAGATTATTGTACGAGACAATATAGAAACGTTTTTGAGAAAGTTAATTAGAAAAAAAGTATTTGATTGGGTAATTGAAGGTTATTTGTTGATGTAAAAAAAAATGTAACGTACCGATTTTAAAGTTGTATTTGGGGTGGGATCACAAGAAATGATTGCAAAAAAATGGGGACCCCAGAAATTCTGGAGGAAAAAATGGTGTCCCTGCTGAAAAGGTTTGAATACCATTGGTCTAGACACATTTTTCCAGGGGAGATGAAGTTTATAAATTGACTGGCTGGGCCGTGGAACAGTGGATGCGCATTTATAAATCTAATGGAACCGCTAACAGGCACTACCTGCAGAATGCTGGGATGGTGGTGCTTCAACTCCCTGCTATTAACCAATTAGCATCCAGGATCCAAACAACCTGTTTTATAACATTGCATTGCCTCTGGTTATTGAAAGACATGTCTAAGACTGGTCTATTCATGTATTCTGCAGGCCTATGTATTTGTTTCGTTTTTTTCAGTTATCACAATCTGCCTCTGGTTAATGAAAGACATGTCTAAGACTGGTCTATTTATGTATTCTGTAGACCTATGTATTTGTTTAGTTTTTTTTCAATTATCACTATCTGCCTCCGGTTATTGAAAGACATGTCTAAGACTGGTCTATTCATGTATTCTGCAGGCCTATGTATTTGTTTCGTTTTTTTTCAGTTATGACCCTGTTTCTGTCATCACTATCTGTTTTGTTAAAATTTGTTTCCGCCCGGTTTCGAACCGGGGACCTTTCGCGTGTGAGGCGAACGTGATAACCACTACACTACAGAAACTACAAGAAAAACAGTGGAAGTCATGGAAAATGTTAGGAATGCCCACAAGTCTACCGCCCATAATATCCCAAATAGAGTGCCACAGTAGGAGTCATAATACCCATAAGAACTAGCGGTCGAACAGGGAAATGGTTCCAATCGTTTTTCCACCATTCATATTCCCCACAGGGGATTTTAAAAACAGTTAAAAAAGGCCTGTGTTTCTTGTTGGCTTACCCTGGCATGGTAACCGTGTAATTCTCTCTCGGACAAGGTGACTTTTATAAAAAATATTCGCCTGTATTTACCCCCCCAAAATTACATGCTAATTAACTGCTAATGTGGCTATCATAAAGAACTACAAATGTATTATTTTAAGTGTTTCTAAAATCCCATATGGGAAAAATGAATGGTGGAAAAATGGTTGGAACCATTTCCCTGTTTGACCGCTAGGTTTTATGGGTATTATGACACCTCCACTGTGGGGCTTTCCCCAGTTTTATTTGACAATTTGTATCATGTTAAATATTAGCCACTATCGGGAGCCACTGTCAGTAACAGCCACATACATTTATTTTGGCATACTTTCATTCCGTTGACCTTTCTTTAATCTGTCACATCCTTGTGAATTGTTCCTGAGGGTTGCTAGCATTAGTGAATCATATTAAGCTAAAGTATTGCAATAATTTGGGACATGTAGCCTATTTGAATCATTATGGAACTCAGACCACACGTAGCAGGAATTTATTCAGAGCGCCCAAGCTAGCCACCCCAGCAGAGTGCGTTACGCGACTTAAAAGGGTAAGTCTCAATAGCAAATACTGAGAAGTGCGTAGGAAAAGCATGAATTCCTAAATTGGGATCGAGCCCTAAGTGAATAGGTGTACTATCTAATTTGTTAAAATGTGTTTCCGCCCGGTCTCGAACCGGGGACCTTTCGCGTGTTAGGCGAACGTGATAACCGCTACACTACGGAAACTGCGTGAGTAGGATACTAAGGGTGTGACTTTGGCTGGGTGGGTGGGTGGGTGGGGCATTTATCGCTCTCAGAACCAAATGAAGTCAGAAATGACTTAGTCCATTAACTAAGCAATAAGGCTTGAGATCCCGGGAATTATCGTGTGAATAACTCCTGAATAAGGGCTGATTCACCATAGGGATGGTTTGGCTGAGCAGCCGGCTCTTGGAAGAGTCTTGGTGGTTCCAAACTTCTTCCTTTTAAGAATGATGGAAGCCACTGTGTTCTTGGGTACCTTCAATGCTGCAGAAATGTATCGGTACCCTTCCCCACGTCTGTGCCTCGACACAATCCTGTCTCGGAGCTCTAGGGACAATTCCTTCCACCTCATGGCTTAGTTTATGCTCTGACATGCACTGTCAACTGTGGAACCTTATATAGACAGACAGGTGTGTGCCTTTTCAAATCATGACCAATCCATTGAATTTACCACAGGTGGACTCCAATCAAGTTGTAGAAACATCTCAAGGATGATCAATGGAAACAGGATGGACCTGAGCTCAATTTCCAGACTCATAGCAAAGGGTCTGAAAACGTATGTAAATAAGGTATTTTTTAAATCTTTTTTTATGAATTAAAAATGATATGTTATCGCTTTGTCATTATGGGGTATTGTGTGTAGATAGATTTTATTTGACTTAATCCGTTTTCAGAATAAGGCTGTAACGTAACAAAATGTGGAAAAAAGTAAGGGGTCTGAATACTTTCCGAATGCACTGTAGCTATGCAGGCTAGCTACTTTTCTTTTGCTAGCCAGCCAACTAAATCTATCACACAATCACATCAAGCAGCTGAAATGACAGAAAACTGTCTGCACTTTTGTTTGTTTTACCTAGGATTATATTGCCATTTCTTTGGATATATCCATTATAATGAACCTGATAAATGAATTTGCCTGGCTCAGAGAAGCTGTCATTCTGGTCACATTCATACACATCGCATGGTGGAGGTCACCAAAAAAACGGCAACATTGATCCACAGGTTGGAGAGGCAGACAGCAAGGTTTAGACAAACCTCAACTGTTTCAAACCATATGCTAGCCTAGGGGCATTGGGAAATATTGTCTAGACCAGTGATATTTAAAGTCGGGGTCGGGGGGACTGCAGTGGGGATATATATATTCATTATTTAGGAACAAAAAATTATGAGTACAGATTATTGTACGAGACAATATAGAAACGTTTTTGAGAAAGTTAATTAGAAAAAAAGTATTTGATTGGGTAATTGAAGGTTATTTGTTGATGTAAAAAAAAATGTAACGTACCGATTTTAAAGTTGTATTTGGGGTGGGATCACAAGAAATGATTGCAAAAAAATGGGGACCCCAGAAATTCTGGAGGAAAAAATGGTGTCCCTGCTGAAAAGGTTTGAATACCATTGGTCTAGACACATTTTTCCAGGGGAGATGAAGTTTATAAATTGACTGGCTGGGCCGTGGAACAGTGGATGCGCATTTATAAATCTAATGGAACCGCTAACAGGCACTACCTGCAGAATGCTGGGATGGTGGTGCTTCAACTCCCTGCTATTAACCAATTAGCATCCAGGATCCAAACAACCTGTTTTATAACATTGCATTGCCTCTGGTTATTGAAAGACATGTCTAAGACTGGTCTATTCATGTATTCTGTAGGCCTATGTATTTGTTTAGTTTTTTTTCAATTATCACTATCTGCCTCTGGTTATTGAAAGACATGTCTAAGACTGGTCTATTCATGTATTCTGCAGGCCTATGTATTTGTTTTTTTTTTTTTCAGTTATGACCCTGTTTCTGTCATCACTATCTGTTTTGTTAAAATTTGTTTCCGCCCGGTTTCGAACCGGGGACCTTTCGTGTGTGAGGCGAACGTGATAACCACTACACTACAGAAACTACAAGAAAAAGAGTGGAAGTCATGGAAAATGTTAGGAATGCCCACAAGTCTACCGCCCATAATATCCCAAATAGAGTACCACAGTAGGAGTCATAATACCCATAAGAACTAGCGGTCGGACAGGGAAATGGTTCCAATCGTTTTTCCACCATTCATATTCCCCACAGGGGATTTTAAAAACAGTTAAAAAAGGCCTGTGTTTCTTGTTGGCTTACCCTGGCATGGTAACCGTGTAATTCTCTCTCGGACAAGGTGACTTTTATAAAAAATATTCGCCTGTATTTACCCCCCCAAAATTAAATGCTAATTAACTGCTAATGTGGCTATCATAAAGAACTACAAATGTATTATTTTAAGTGTTTCTAAAATCCCATATGGGAAAAATGAATGGTGGAAAAATGGTTGGAACCATTTCCCTGTTTGACCGCTAGGTTTTATGGGTATTATGACACCTCCACTGTGGGGCTTTCCCCAGTTTTATTTGACAATTTGTATCATGTTAAATATTAGCCACTATCGGGAGCCACTGTCAGTAACAGCCACATACATTTATTTTGGCATACTTTCATTCCGTTGACCTTTCTTTAATCTGTCACATCCTTGTGAATTGTTCCTGAGGGTTGCTAGCATTAGTGAATCATATTAAGCTAAAGTATTGCAATAATTTGGGACATGTAGCCTATTTGAATCATTATGGAACTCAGACCACACGTAGCAGGAATTTATTCAGAGCGCCCAAGCTAGCCACCCCAGCAGAGTGCGTTACGCGACTTAAAAGGGTAAGTCTGAATAGCAAATACTGAGAAGTGCGTAGGAAAAGCATGAATTCCTAAATTGGGATCGAGCCCTAAGTGAATAGGTGTACTATCTAATTTGTTAAAATGTGTTTCCGCCCGGTCTCGAACCGGGGACCTTTCGCGTGTTAGGCGAACGTGATAACCGCTACACTACGGAAACTGCGTGAGTAGGATACTAAGGGTGTGACTTTGGCTGGGTGGGTGGGGGGGTGGGGCATTTATCGCTCTCAGAACCAAATGAAGTCAGAAATGACTTAGTCCATTAACTAAGCAATAAGGCTTGAGATCCCGGGAATTATCGTGTGAATAACTCCTGAATAAGGGCTGATTCACCGTAGGGATGGTTTGGCTGAGCAGCCGGTTCCAAACTTCTTCCTTTTAAGAATGATGGAAGCCACTGTGTTCTTGGGTACCTTCAATGCTGCAGAAATGTATCGGTACCCTTCCCCACGTCTGTGCCTCGACACAATCCTGTCTCGGAGCTCTAGGGACAATTCCTTCCACCTCATGGCTTAGTTTATGCTCTGACATGCACTGTCAACTGTGGAACCTTATATAGACAGACAGGTGTGTGCCTTTTCAAATCATGACCAATCCATTGAATTTACCACAGGTGGACTCCAATCAAGTTGTAGAAACATCTCAAGGATGATCAATGGAAACAGGATGGACCTGAGCTCAATTTCCAGACTCATAGCAAAGGGTCTGAAAACGTATGTAAATAAGGTATTTTTTAAATCTTTTTTTATGAATTAAAAATGATATGTTATCGCTTTGTCATTATGGGGTATTGTGTGTAGATAGATTTTATTTGACTTAATCCGTTTTCAGAATAAGGCTGTAACGTAACAAAATGTGGAAAAAAGTAAGGGGTCTGAATACTTTCCGAATGCACTGTAGCTATGCAGGCTAGCTACTTTTCTTTTGCTAGCCAGCCAACTAAATCTATCACACAATCACATCAAGCAGCTGAAATGACAGAAAACTGTCTGCACTTTTGTTTGTTTTACCTAGGATTATATTGCCATTTCTTTGGATATATCCATTATAATGAACCTGATAAATGAATTTGCCTGGCTCAGAGAAGCTGTCATTCTGGTCACATTCATACACATCGCATGGTGGAGGTCACCAAAAAAACGGCAACATTGATCCACAGGTTGGAGAGGCAGACAGCAAGGTTTAGACAAACCTCAACTGTTTCAAACCATATGCTAGCCTAGGGGCATTGGGAAATATTGTCTAGACCAGTGATATTTAAAGTCGGGGTCGGGGGGACTGCAGTGGGGATATATATATTCATTATTTAGGAACAAAAAATTATGAGTACAGATTATTGTACGAGACAATATAGAAACGTTTTTGAGAAAGTTAATTAGAAAAAAAGTATTTGATTGGGTAATTGAAGGTTATTTGTTGATGTAAAAAAAAATGTAACGTACCGATTTTAAAGTTGTATTTGGGGTGGGATCACAAAAAATGATTGCAAAAAAATGGGGACCCCAGAAATTCTGGAGGAAAAAATGGTGTCCCTGCTGAAAAGGTTTGAATACCATTGGTCTAGACACATTTTTCCAGGGGAGATGAAGTTTATAAATTGACTGGCTGGGCCGTGGAACAGTGGATGCGCATTTATAAATCTAATGGAACCGCTAACAGGCACTACCTGCAGAATGCTGGGATGGTGGTGCTTCAACTCCCTGCTATTAACCAATTAGCATCCAGGATCCAAACAACCTGTTTTATAACATTGCATTGCCTCTGGTTATTGAAAGACATGTCTAAGACTGGTCTATTCATGTATTCTGTAGGCCTATGTATTTGTTTAGTTTTTTTTCAATTATCACTATCTGCCTCTGGTTATTGAAAGACATGTCTAAGACTGGTCTATTCATGTATTCTGCAGGCCTATGTATTTGTTTCGTTTTTTTTCAGTTATGACCCTGTTTCTGTCATCACTATCTGTTTTGTTAAAATTTGTTTCCGCCCGGTTTCGAACCGGGGACCTTTCGTGTGTGAGGCGAACGTGATAACCACTACACTACAGAAACTACAAGAAAAAGAGTGGAAGTCATGGAAAATGTTAGGAATGCCCACAAGTCTACCGCCCATAATATCCCAAATAGAGTACCACAGTAGGAGTCATAATACCCATAAGAACTAGCGGTCGGACAGGGAAATGGTTCCAATCGTTTTTCCACCATTCATATTCCCCACAGGGGATTTTAAAAACAGTTAAAAAAGGCCTGTGTTTCTTGTTGGCTTACCCTGGCATGGTAACCGTGTAATTCTCTCTCGGACAAGGTGACTTTTATAAAAAATATTCGCCTGTATTTACCCCCCCAAAATTAAATGCTAATTAACTGCTAATGTGGCTATCATAAAGAACTACAAATGTATTATTTTAAGTGTTTCTAAAATCCCATATGGGAAAAATGAATGGTGGAAAAATGGTTGGAACCATTTCCCTGTTTGACCGCTAGGTTTTATGGGTATTATGACACCTCCACTGTGGGGCTTTCCCCAGTTTTATTTGACAATTTGTATCATGTTAAATATTAGCCACTATCGGGAGCCACTGTCAGTAACAGCCACATACATTTATTTTGGCATACTTTCATTCCGTTGACCTTTCTTTAATCTGTCACATCCTTGTGAATTGTTCCTGAGGGTTGCTAGCATTAGTGAATCATATTAAGCTAAAGTATTGCAATAATTTGGGACATGTAGCCTATTTGAATCATTATGGAACTCAGACCACACGTAGTAGGAATTTATTCAGAGCGCCCAAGCTAGCCACCCCAGCAGAGTGCGTTACGCGACTTAAAAGGGTAAGTCTGAATAGCAAATACTGAGAAGTGCGTAGGAAAAGCATGAATTCCTAAATTGGGATCGAGCCCTAAGTGAATAGGTGTACTATCTAATTTGTTAAAATGTGTTTCCGCCCGGTCTCAAACCGGGGACCTTTCGCGTGTTAGGCGAACGTGATAACCGCTACACTACGGAAACTGCGTGAGTAGGATACTAAGGGTGTGACTTTGGCTGGGTGGGTGGGTGGGTGGGGCATTTATCGCTCTCAGAACCAAATGAAGTCAGAAATGACTTAGTCCATTAATAAGCAATAAGGCTTGAGATCCCGGGAATTATCGTGTGAATAACTCCTGAATAAGGGCTGATTCACCGTAGGGATGGTTTGGCTGAGCAGCCGGCTCTTGGAAGAGTCTTGGTGGTTCCAAACTTCTTCCTTTTAAGAATGATGGAAGCCACTGTGTTCTTGGGTACCTTCAATGCTGCAGAAATGTATCGGTACCCTTCCCCACGTCTGTGCCTCGACACAATCCTGTCTCGGAGCTCTAGGGACAATTCCTTCCACCTCATGGCTTAGTTTATGCTCTGACATGCACTGTCAACTGTGGAACCTTATATAGACAGACAGGTGTGTGCCTTTTCAAATCATGACCAATCCATTGAATTTACCACAGGTGGACTCCAATCAAGTTGTAGAAACATCTCAAGGATGATCAATGGAAACAGGATGGACCTGAGCTCAATTTCCAGACTCATAGCAAAGGGTCTGAAAACGTATGTAAATAAGGTATTTTTTAAATCTTTTTTTATGAATTAAAAATGATATGTTATCGCTTTGTCATTATGGGGTATTGTGTGTAGATAGATTTTATTTGACTTAATCCGTTTTCAGAATAAGGCTGTAACGTAACAAAATGTGGAAAAAAGTAAGGGGTCTGAATACTTTCCGAATGCACTGTAGCTATGCAGGCTAGCTACTTTTCTTTTGCTAGCCAGCCAACTAAATCTATCACACAATCACATCAAGCAGCTGAATGACAGAAAACTGTCTGCACTTTTGTTTGTTTTACCTAGGATTATATTGCCATTTCTTTGGATATATCCATTATAATGAACCTGATAAATGAATTTGCCTGGCTCAGAGAAGCTGTCATTCTGGTCACATTCATACACATCGCACGGTGGAGGTCACCAAAAAAACGGCAACATTGATCCACAGGTTGGAGAGGCAGACAGCAAGGTTTAGACAAACCTCAACTGTTTCAAACCATATGCTAGCCTAGGGGCATTGGGAAATATTGTCTAGACCAGTGATATTTAAAGTCGGGGTCGGGGGGACTGCAGTGGGGATATATATATTCATTATTTAGGAACAAAAAATTATGAGTACAGATTATTGTACGAGACAATATAGAAACGTTTTTGAGAAAGTTAATTAGAAAAAAAGTATTTGATTGGGTAATTGAAGGTTATTTGTTTATGTAAAAAAAAATGTAACGTACCGATTTTAAAGTTGTATTTGGGGTGGGATCACAAGAAATGATTGCAAAAAAATGGGGACCCCAGAAATTCTGGAGGAAAAAATGGTGTCCCTGCTGAAAAGGTTTGAATACCATTGGTCTAGACACATTTTTCCAGGGGAGATGAAGTTTATAAATTGACTGGCTGGGCCGTGGAACAGTGGATGCGCATTTATAAATCTAATGGAACCGCTAACAGGCACTACCTGCAGAATGCTGGGATGGTGGTGCTTCAACTCCCTGCTATTAACCAATTAGCATCCAGGATCCAAACAACCTGTTTTATAACATTGCATTGCCTCTGGTTATTGAAAGACATGTCTAAGACTGGTCTATTCATGTATTCTGCAGGCCTATGTATTTGTTTCATTTTTTTCAGTTATCACTATCTGCCTCTGGTTAATGAAAGACATGTCTAAGACTGGTCTATTCATGTATTCTGTAGGCCTATGTATTTGTTTAGTTTTTTTTCAATTATCACTATCTGCCTCTGGTTATTGATAGACATGTCTAAGACTGGTCTATTCATGTATTCTGCAGGCCTATGTATTTGTTTCGTTTTTTTTCAGTTATGACCCTGTTTCTGTCATCACTATCTGTTTTGTTAAAATTTGTTTCCGCCCGGTTTCGAACCGGGGACCTTTCGTGTGTGAGGCGAACGTGATAACCACTACACTACAGAAACTACAAGAAAAAGAGTGGAAGTCATGGAAAATGTTAGGAATGCCCACAAGTCTACCGCCCATAATATCCCAAATAGAGTACCACAGTAGGAGTCATAATACCCATAAGAACTAGCGGTCGGACAGGGAAATGGTTCCAATCGTTTTTCCACCATTCATATTCCCCACAGGGGATTTTAAAAACAGTTAAAAAAGGCCTGTGTTTCTTGTTGGCTTACCCTGGCATGGTAACCGTGTAATTCTCTCTCGGACAAGGTGACTTTTATAAAAAATATTCGCCTGTATTTACCCCCCCAAAATTAAATGCTAATTAACTGCTAATGTGGCTATCATAAAGAACTACAAATGTATTATTTTAAGTGTTTCTAAAATCCCATATGGGAAAAATGAATGGTGGAAAAATGGTTGGAACCATTTCCCTGTTTGACCGCTAGGTTTTATGGGTATTATGACACCTCCACTGTGGGGCTTTCCCCAGTTTTATTTGACAATTTGTATCATGTTAAATATTAGCCACTATCGGGAGCCACTGTCAGTAACAGCCACATACATTTATTTTGGCATACTTTCATTCCGTTGACCTTTCTTTAATCTGTCACATCCTTGTGAATTGTTCCTGAGGGTTGCTAGCATTAGTGAATCATATTAAGCTAAAGTATTGCAATAATTTGGGACATGTAGCCTATTTGAATCATTATGGAACTCAGACCACACGTAGCAGGAATTTATTCAGAGCGCCTAAGCTAGCCACCCCAGCAGAGTGCGTTACGCGACTTAAAAGGGTAAGTCTGAATAGCAAATACTGAGAAGTGCGTAGGAAAAGCATGAATTCCTAAATTGGGATCGAGCCCTAAGTGAATAGGTGTACTAATTAATTTGTTAAAATGTGTTTCCGCCCGGTCTCGAACCGGGGACCTTTCGCGTGTTAGGCGAACGTGATAACCGCTACACTACGGAAACTGCGTGAGTAGGATACTAAGGGTGTGACTTTGGCTGGGTGGGTGGGTGGGTGGGGCATTTATCGCTCTCAGAACCAAATGAAGTCAGAAATGACTTAGTCCATTAATAAGCAATAAGGCTTGAGATCCCGGGAATTATCGTGTGAATAACTCCTGAATAAGGGCTGATTCACCGTAGGGATGGTTTGGCTGAGCAGCCGGCTCTTGGAAGAGTCTTGGTGGTTCCAAACTTCTTCCTTTTAAGAATGATGGAAGCCACTGTGTTCTTGGGTACCTTCAATGCTGCAGAAATGTATCGGTACCCTTCCCCACGTCTGTGCCTCGACACAATCCTGTCTCGGAGCTCTAGGGACAATTCCTTCCACCTCATGGCTTAGTTTATGCTCTGACATGCACTGTCAACTGTGGAACCTTATATAGACAGACAGGTGTGTGCCTTTTCAAATCATGACCAATCCATTGAATTTACCACAGGTGGACTCCAATCAAGTTGTAGAAACATCTCAAGGATGATCAATGGAAACAGGATGGACCTGAGCTCAATTTCCAGACTCATAGCAAAGGGTCTGAAAACGTATGTAAATAAGGTATTTTTTAAATCTTTTTTTATGAATTAAAAATGATATGTTATCGCTTTGTCATTATGGGGTATTGTGTGTAGATAGATTTTATTTGACTTAATCCGTTTTCAGAATAAGGCTGTAACGTAACAAAATGTGGAAAAAAGTAAGGGGTCTGAATACTTTCCGAATGCACTGTAGCTATGCAGGCTAGCTACTTTTCCTTTGCTAGCCAGCCAACTAAATCTATCACACAATCACATCAAGCAGCTGAAATGACAGAAAACTGTCTGCACTTTTGTTTGTTTTACCTAGGATTATATTGCCATTTCTTTGGATATATCCATTATAATGAACCTGATAAATGAATTTGCCTGGCTCAGAGAAGCTGTCATTCTGGTCACATTCATACACATCGCACGGTGGAGGTCACCAAAAAAACGGCAACATTGATCCACAGGTTGGAGAGGCAGACAGCAAGGTTTAGACAAACCTCAACTGTTTCAAACCATATGCTAGCCTAGGGGCATTGGGAAATATTGTCTAGACCAGTGATATTTAAAGTCGGGGTCGGGGGGACTGCAGTGGGGATATATATATTCATTATTTAGGAACAAAAAATGATGAGTACAGATTATTGTACGAGACAATATAGAAACGTTTTTGAGAAAGTTAATTAGAAAAAAAGTATTTGATTGGGTAATTGAAGGTTATTTGTTGATGTAAAAAAAAATGTAACGTACCGATTTTAAAGTTGTATTTGGGGTGGGATCACAAGAAATGATTGCAAAAAAATGGGGACCCCAGAAATTCTGGAGGAAAAAATGGTGTCCCTGCTGAAAAGGTTTGAATACCATTGGTCTAGACACATTTTTCCAGGGGAGATGAAGTTTATAAATTGACTGGCTGGGCCGTGGAACAGTGGATGCGCATTTATAAATCTAATGGAACCGCTAACAGGCACTACCTGCAGAATGCTGGGATGGTGGTGCTTCAACTCCCTGCTATTAACCAATTAGCATCCAGGATCCAAACAACCTGTTTTATAACATTGCATTGCCTCTGGTTATTGAAAGACATGTCTAAGACTGGTCTATTCATGTATTCTGCAGGCCTATGTATTTGTTTCGTTTTTTTCAGTTATCACTATCTGCCTCTGGTTAATGAAAGACATGTCTAAGACTGGTCTATTCATGTATTCTGTAGGCCTATGTATTTGTTTAGTTTTTTTTCACTTATCACTATCTGCCTCTGGTTATTGAAAGACATGTCTAAGACTGGTCTATTCATGTATTCTGCAGGCCTATGTATTTGTTTCGTTTTTTTCAGTTATGACCCTGTTTCTGTCATCACTATCTGTTTTGTTAAAATTTGTTTCCGCCCGGTTTCGAACCGGGGACCTTTCGCGTGTGAGGCGAACGTGATAACCACTACACTACAGAAACTACAAGAAAAAGAGTGGAAGTCATGGAAAATGTTAGGAATGCCCACAAGTCTACCGCCCATAATATCCCAAATAGAGTACCACAGTAGGAGTCATAATACCCATAAGAACTAGCGGTCGAACAGGGAAATGGTTCCAATCGTTTTTCCACCATTCATATTCCCCACAGGGGATTTTAAAAACTATTCAAAAAGGCCTGTGTTTCTTGTTGGCTTACCCTGGCATGGTAACCGTGTAATTCTCTCTAGGACAAGGTGACTTTTATAAAAAAAATGCTACTTAACTGCTAATGTGGCTATCATAAAGAACTACAAATGTATTATTTTAAGTGTTTCTAAAATCCCATATGGGAAAAATGAATGGTGGAAAAATGGTTGGAACCATTTCCCTGTTTGACCGCTAGGTTTTATGGGTATTATGACACCTCCACTGTGGGGCTTTCCCCAGTTTTATTTGACAATTTGTATCATGTTAAATATTAGCCACTATCGGGAGCCACTGTCAGTAACAGCCACATACATTTATTTTGGCATACTTTCATTCCGTTGACCTTTCTTTAATCTGTCACATCCTTGTGAATTGTTCCTGAGGGTTGCTAGCATTAGTGAATCATATTAAGCTAAAGTATTGCAATAATTTGGGACATGTAGCCTATTTGAATCATTATGGAACTCAGACCACACGTAGCAGGAATTTATTCAGAGCGCCCAAGCTAGCCACCCCAGCAGAGTGCGTTACGCGACTTAAAAGGGTAAGTCTGAATAGCAAATACTGAGAAGTGCGTAGGAAAAGCATGAATTCCTAAATTGGGATCGAGCCCTAAGTGAATAGGTGTACTATCTAATTTGTTAAAATGTGTTTCCGCCCGGTCTCGAACCGGGGACCTTTCGCGTGTTAGGCGAACGTGATAACCGCTACACTACGGAAACTGCGTGAGTAGGATACTAAGGGTGTGACTTTGGCTGGGTGGGTGGGTGGGTGGGGCATTTATCGCTCTCAGAACCAAATGAAGTCAGAAATGACTTAGTCCATTAACTAAGCAATAAGGCTTGAGATCCCGGGAATTATCGTGTGAATAACTCCTGAATAAGGGCTGATTCACCGTTTGGATGGTTTGGCTGAGCAGCCGGCTCTTGGAAGAGTCTTGGTGGTTCCAAACTTCTTCCTTTTAAGAATGATGGAAGCCACTGTGTTCTTGGGTACCTTCAATGCTGCAGAAATGTATCGGTACCCTTCCCCACGTCTGTGCCTCGACACAATCCTGTCTCGGAGCTCTAGGGACAATTCCTTCCACCTCATGGCTTAGTTTATGCTCTGACATGCACTGTCAACTGTGGAACCTTATATAGACAGACAGGTGTGTGCCTTTTCAAATCATGACCAATCCATTGAATTTACCACAGGTGGACTCCAATCAAGTTGTAGAAACATCTCAAGGATGATCAATGGAAACAGGATGGACCTGAGCTCAATTTCCAGACTCATAGCAAAGGGTCTGAAAACGTATGTAAATAAGGTATTTTTTAAATCTTTTTTTATGAATTAAAAATGATATGTTATCGCTTTGTCATTATTGGGTATTGTGTGTAGATAGATTTTATTTGACTTAATCCGTTTTCAGAATAAGGCTGTAACGTAACAAAATGTGGAAAAAAGTAAGGGGTCTGAATACTTTCCGAATGCACTGTAGCTATGCAGGCTAGATACTTTTCCTTTGCTAGCCAGCCAACTAAATCTATCACACAATCACATCAAGCAGCTGAAATGACAGAAAACTGTCTGCACTTTTGTTTGTTTTACCTAGGATTATATTGCCATTTCTTTGGATATATCCATTATAATGACCCTGATAAATGAATTTGCCTGGCTCAGAGAAGCTGTCATTCTGGTCACATTCATACACATCGCACGGTGGAGGTCACCAAAAAAACGGCAACATTGATCCACAGGTTGGAGAGGCAGACAGCAAGGTTTAGACAAACCTTAACTGTTTCAAACCATATGCTAGCCTAGGGGCATTGGGAAATATTGTCTAGACCAGTGATATTTAAAGTCGGGGTCGGGGGGACTGCAGTGGGGATATATATATTCATTATTTAGGAACAAAAAATTATGAGTTCAGATTATTGTATGAGACAATATAGAAACGTTTTTGAGAAAGTTAATTAGAAAAAAAGTATTTGATTGGGTAATTGAAGGTTATTTGTTGATGTAAAAAAAAATGTAACGTACCGATTTTAAAGTTGTATTTGGGGTGGGATCACAAGAAATGATTGCAAAAAAATGGGGACCCCAGAAATTCTGGAGGAAAAAATGGTGTCCCTGCTGAAAAGGTTTGAATACCATTGGCCTAGACACATTTTTCCAGGGGAGATGAAGTTTATAAATTGCCTGGCAGGGCCGTGGAACAGTGGATGCGCATTTATAAATCTAATGGAACCGCTAACAGGCACTACCCGCAGAATGCTGGGATGGTGGTGCTTCAACTCCCTGCTATTAACCAATTAGCATCCAGGATCCAAACAACCTGTTTTATAACATTGCATTGCCTCTGGTTATTGAAAGACATGTCTAAGACTGGTCTATTCATGTATTCTGCAGGCCTATGTATTTGTTTCGTTTTTTTCAGTTATCACTATCTGCCTCTGGTTAATGAAAGACATGTCTAAGACTGGTCTATTCATGTATTCTGTAGGCCTATGTATTTGTTTCGTTTTTTTCAGTTATGAACCTGTTTCTGTCATCACTATCTGTTTTGTTAAAATTTGTTTTCGCCCGGTTTCGAACCGTGGACCTTTCGCATGTGAGGCGACTGTGATAACCACTACACTACGGAAACTGCAAGAAAAACAGTGGAAGTCATGGAAAATGTTAGGAATGCCCACAAGTCTACTGCCCATAATATCCCAAATAGAGTACCACAGTAGGAGTCATAATACCCATAAGAACTAGCGGTCGAACAGGGAAATGGTTCCAATCGTTTTTCCACCATTCATATTCCCCACAGGGGATTTTAAAAACAGTTAAAAAAGGCCTGTGTTTCTTGTTGGCTTACCCTGGCATGGTAACCGTGTAATTCTCTCTAGGACAAGGTGACTTTTATAAAAAATATTCGCCTGTATTTACCCCCCCAAAATTAAATGCTAATTAACTGCTAATGTGGCTATCATAAAGAACTACAAATGTATTATTTTAAGTGTTTCTAAAATCCCATATGGGAAAAATGAATGGTGGAAAAATGGTTGGAACCATTTCCCTGTTTGACCGCTAGGTTTTATGGGTATTATGACACCTCCACTGTGGGGCTTTCCCCAGTTTTATTTGACCATTTGTATCATGTTAAATATTAGCCACTATCGGGAGCCACTGTCAGTAACAGCCACATACATTTATTTTGGCATACTTTCATTCCGTTGACCTTTCTTTAATCTGTCACATCCTTGTGAATTGTTCCTGAGGGTTGCTAGCATTAGTGAATCATATTAAGCTAAAGTATTGCAATAATTTGGGACATGTAGCCTATTTGAATCATTATGGAACTCAGACCACACGTAGCAGGAATTTATTCAGAGCGCCCAAGCTAGCCACCCCAGCAGAGTGCGTTACGCGACTTAAAAGGGTAAGTCTGAATAGCAAATACTGAGAAGTGCGTAGGAAAAGCATGAATTCCTAAATTGGGATCGAGCCCTAAGTGAATAGGATTACTATCTAATTTGTTAAAATGTGTTTCCGCCCGGTCTGGAACTGGGGACCTTTCGCGTGTTAGGCAAACGTGAAAACCACTACACTACGGGAACTGCGTGAGTAGGATACTAAGGGTGTGACTTTGGCTGGGTGGGTGGGTGGGTGGGGCATTTATCGCTCTCAGAACCAAATGAAGTCAGAAATGACTTAGTCCATTAACTAAGCAATAAGGCTTGAGATCCCGGGAATTATCGTGTGAATAACTCCTGAATAAGGGCTGATTCACCGTAGGGATGGTTTGGCTGAGCAGCCGGCTCTTGGAAGAGTCTTGGTGGTTCCAAACTTCTTCCTTTTAAGAATGATGGAAGCCACTGTGTTCTTGGGTACCTTCAATGCTGCAGAAATGTATCGGTACCCTTCCCCACGTCTGTGCCTCGACACAATCCTCTCTCGGAGCTCTAGGGACAATTCCTTCCACCTCATGGCTTAGTTTATGCTCTGACATGCACTGTCAACTGTGGAACCTTATATAGACAGACAGGTGTGTGCCTTTTCAAATCATGACCAATCCATTGAATTTACCACAGGTGGACTCCAATCAAGTTGTAGAAACATCTCAAGGATGATCAATGGAAACAGGATGGACCTGAGCTCAATTTCCAGACTCATAGCAAAGGGTCTGAAAACGTATGTAAATAAGGTATTTTTTAAATCTTTTTTTATGAATTAAAAATGATATGTTATCGCTTTGTCATTATGGGGTATTGTGTGTAGATAGATTTTATTTGACTTAATCCGTTTTCAGAATAAGGCTGTGACGTAACAAAATGTGGAAAAAAGTAAGGGGTCTGAATACTTTCCGAATGCACTGTAGCTATGCAGGCTAGATACTTTTCCTTTGCTAGCCAGCCAACTAAATCTATCACACAATCACATCAAGCAGCTGAAATGACAGAAAACTGTCTGCACTTTTGTTTTTTTTACCTAGGATTATATTGCCATTTCTTTGGATATATCCATTATAATGACCCTGATAAATGAATTTGCCTGGCTCAGAGAAGCTGTCATTCTGGTCACATTCATACACATCGCACGGTGGAGGTCACCAAAAAAACGGCAACATTGATCCACAGGTTGGAGAGGCAGACAGCAAGGTTTAGACAAACCTCAACTGTTTCAAACCATATGCTAGCCTAGGGGCATTGGGAAATATTGTCTAGACCAGTGATATTTAAAGTGGGGGTCGGGGGGACTGCAGTGGGGATATATATATTCATTATTTAGGAACAAAAAATTACGAGTACAGATTATTGTACGAGACAATATAGAAACGTTTTTGAGAAAGTTAATTAGAAAAAAAGTATTTGATTGGGTAATTGAAGGTTATTTGTTGATGTAAAAAAAAATGTAACGTACCGATTTTAAAGTTGTATTTGGGGTGGGATCACAAGAAATGATTGCAAAAAAATGGGGACCCCAGAAATTCTGGAGGAAAAAATGGTGTCCCTGCTGAAAAGGTTTGAATACCATTGGTCTAGACACATTTTTCCAGGGGAGATGAAGTTTATAAATTGACTGGCTGGGCCGTGGAACAGTGGATGCGCATTTATAAATCTAATGGAACCGCTAACAGGCACTACCTGCAGAATGCTGGGATGGTGGTGCTTCAACTCCCTGCTATTAACCAATTAGCATCCAGGATCCAAACAACCTGTTTTATAACATTGCATTGCCTCTGGTTATTGAAAGACATGTCTAAGACTGGTCTATTCATGTATTCTGCAGGCCTATGTATTTGTTTCGTTTTTTTCAGTTATCACTATCTGCCTCTGGTTATTGAAAGACATGTCTAAGACTGGTCTATTGATGTATTCTGCAGGCCTATGTATTTGTTTCGTTTTTTTCAGTTATGACCCTGTTTCTGTCATCACTATCTGTTTTGTTAAAATTTGTTTCCGCCCGGTTTCGAACCGGGGACCTTTCTCGTGTGGGGCGAACGTGATAACCACTACACTACAGAAACTACAAGAAAAAGAGTGGAAGTCATGGAAAATGTTAGGAATGCCCACAAGTCTACCGCCCATAATATCCCAAATAGAGTACCACAGTAGGAGTCATAATACCCATAAGAACTAGCGGTCGAACAGGGAAATGGTTCCAATCGTTTTTCCACCATTCATATTCCCCACAGGGGATTTTAAAAACAGTTAAAAAAGGCCTGTGTTTCTTGTTGGCTTACCCTGGCATGGTAACCGTGTAATTCTCTCTCGGACAAGGTGACTTTTATAAAAAATATTCGCCTGTATTTACCCCCCAAAAATTAAATGCTAATTAACTGCTAATGTGGCTATCATAAAGAACTACAAATGTATTATTTTAAGTGTTTCTAAAATCCCATATGGGAAAAATGAATGGTGGAAAAATGGTTGGAACCATTTCCCTGTTTGACCGCTAGGTTTTATGGGTATTATGACACCTCCACTGTGGGGCTTTCCCCAGTTTTATTTGACAATTTGTATCATGTTAAATATTAGCCACTATCGGGAGCCACTGTCAGTAACAGCCACATACATTTATTTTGGCATACTTTCATTCCGTTGACCTTTCTTTAATCTGTCACATCCTTGTGAATTGTTCCTGAGGGTTGCTAGCATTAGTGAATCATATTAAGCTAAAGTATTGCAATAATTTGGGACATGTAGCCTATTTGAATCATTATGGAACTCAGACCACACGTAGCAGGAATTTATTCAGAGCGCCCAAGCTAGCCACCCCAGCAGAGTGCGTTACGCGACTTAAAAGGGTAAGTCTGAATAGCAAATACTGAGAAGTGCGTAGGAAAAGCATGAATTCCTAAATTGGGATCGAGCCCTAAGTGAATAGGTGTACTATCTAATTTGTTAAAATGTGTTTCCGCCCGGTCTCGAACCGGGGACCTTTCGCGTGTTAGGCAAACGTGATAACCGCTAAACTACGGAAACTGCGTGAGTAGGACACTAAGGGTGTGACTTTCGCTGGGTGGGTGGGTGGGTGGGGCATTTATCGCTCTCATAACCAAATGAAGTCAGAAATGACTTAGTCCATTAACTAAGCAATAAGGCTTGAGATCCCGGGAATTATCGTGTGAATAACTCCTGAATAAGGGCTGATTCACCGTAGGGATGGTTTGGCTGAGCAGCCGGCTCTTGGAAGAGTCTTGGTGGTTCCAAACTTCTTCCTTTTAAGAATGATGGAAGCCACTATGTTCTTGGGTACCTTCAATGCTGCAGAAATGTATCGTACCCTTCCCCACGTCTGTGCCTCGACACAAACCTGTCTCGGAGCTCTAGGGACAATTCCTTCCACCTCATGGCTTAGTTTATGCTCTGACATGCACTGTCAACTGTGGAACCTTATATAGACAGACAGGTGTGTGCCTTTTCAAATCATGACCAATCCATTGAATTTACCACAGGTGGACTCCAATCAAGTTGTAGAAACATCTCAAGGATGATCAATGGAAACAGGATGGACCTGAGCTCAATTTCCAGACTCATAGCAAAGGGTCTGAAAACGTATGTAAATAAGGTATTTTTTAAATCTTTTTTTATGAATTAAAAATGATATGTTATCGCTTTGTCATTATGGGGTATTGTGTGTAGATAGATTTTATTTGACTTAATCCGTTTTCAGAATAAGGCTGTAACGTAACAAAATGTGGAAAAAAGTAAGGGGTCTGAATACTTTCCGAATGCACTGTAGCTATGCAGGCTAGCTACTTTTCCTTTGCTAGCCAGCCAACTAAATCTATCACACAATCACATCAAGCAGCTGAAATGACAGAAAACTGTCTGCACTTTTGTTTGTTTTACCTAGGATTATATTGCCATTTCTTTGGATATATCCATTATAATGACCCTGATAAATGAATTTGCCTGGCTCAGAGAAGCTGTCATTCTGGTCACATTCATACACATCGCACGGTGGAGGTCACCAAAAAAACGGCAACATTGATCCACAGGTTGGAGAGGCAGACAGCAAGGTTTAGACAAACCTCAACTGTTTCAAACCATATGCTAGCCTAGGGGCATTGGGAAATATTGTCTAGACCAGTGATATTTAAAGTCGGGGTCGGGGGGACTGCAGTGGGGATATATATATTCATTATTTAGGAACCAAAAATTATGAGTACAGATTATTGTACGAGACAATATAGAAACGTTTTTGAGAAAGTTAATTAGAAAAAAAGTATTTGATTGGGTAATTGAAGGTTATTTGTTGATGTAAAAAAAAATGTAACGTACCGATTTTAAAGTTGTATTTGGGGTGGGATCACAAGAAATGATTGCAAAAAAATGGGGACCCCAGAAATTCTTGAGGAAAAAATGGTGTCCCTGCTGAAAAGGTTTGAATACCATTGGTCTAGACACATTTTTCCAGGGGAGATGAAGTTTATAAATTGCCTGGCAGGGCCGTGGAACAGTGGATGCGCATTTATAAATCTAATGGAACCGCTAACAGGCACTACCTGCAGAATGCTGGGATGGTGGTGCTTCAACTCCCTGCTATTAACCAATTAGCATCCAGGATCCAAACAACCTGTTTTATAACATTGCATTGCCTCTGGTTATTGAAAGACATGTCTAAGACTGGTCTATTCATGTATTCTGCAGGCCTATGTATTTGTTTCGTTTTTTTCAGTTATCACTATCTGCCTCTGGTTAATGAAAGACATGTCTAAGACTGGTCTATTCATGTATTCTGTAGGCCTATGTATTTGTTTAGTTTTTTTTCACTTATCACTATCTGCCTCTGGTTATTGAAAGACATGTCTAAGACTGGTCTATTCATGTATTCTGCAGGCCTATGTATTTGTTTCGTTTTTTTTAATTATGACCCAGTTTCTGTCATCACTATCTGTTTTGTTAAAATTTGATTCCGCCCGGTTTCGAACCGGGGACCTTTCTCGTGTGGGGCGAACGTGATAAGCACTACACTACAGAAACTACAAGAAAAAGAGTGGAAATCATGGAAAATGTTAGGAATGCCCACAAGTCTACCGCCCATAATATCCCAAATAGAGTACCACAGTAGGAGTCATAATACCCATAAGAACTAGCGGTCGAACAGGGAAATGGTTCCAATCGTTTTTCCACCATTCATATTCCCCACAGGGGATTTTAAAAACAGTTAAAAAAGGCCTGTGTTTCTTGTTGGCTTACCCTGGCATGGTAACCGTGTAATTCTCTCTCGGACAAGGTGACTTTTATAAAAAATATTCGCCTGTATTTACCCCCCCAAAATTAAATGCTAATTAACTGCTAATGTGGCTATCATAAAGAACTACAAATGTATTATTTTAAGTGTTTCTAAAATCCCATATGGGAAAAATGAATGGTGGAAAAATGGTTGGAACCATTTCCCTGTTTGACCGCTAGGTTTTATGGGTATTATGACACCTCCACTGTGGGGCTTTCCCCAGTTTTATTTGACAATTTGTATCATGTTAAATATTAGCCACTATCGGGAGCCACTGTCAGTAACAGCCACATACATTTATTTTGGCATACTTTCATTCCGTTGACCTTTCTTTAATCTGTCACATCCTTGTGAATTGTTCCTGAGGGTTGCTAGCATTAGTGAATCATATTAAGCTAAAGTATTGCAATAATTTGGGACATGTAGCCTATTTGAATCATTATGGAACTCAGACCACACGTAGCAGGAATTTATTCAGAGCGCCCAAGCTAGCCACCCCAGCAGAGTGCGTTACGCGACTTAAAAGGCTAAGTCTGAATAGCAAATACTGAGAAGTGCGTAGGAAAAGCATGAATTCCTAAATTGGGATCGAGCCCTAAGTGAATAGGTGTACTATCTAATTTGTTAAAATGTGTTTCCGCCCGGTCTCGAACCGGGGACCTTTCGCGTGTTAGGCGAACGTGATAACCGCTACACTACGGAAACTGCGTGAGTAGGATACTAAGGGTGTGACTTTGGCTGGGTGGGTGGGTGGGGCATTTATCACTCTCAGAACCAAATGAAGTCAGAAATGACTTAGTCCATTAACTAAGCAATAAGGCTTGAGATCCCGGGAATTATCGTGTGAATAACTCCTGAATAAGGGCTGATTCACCGTTTGGATGGTTTGGCTGAGCAGCCGGCTCTTGGAAGAGTCTTGGTGGTTCCAAACTTCTTCCTTTTAAGAATGATGGAAGCCACTGTGTTCTTGGGTACCTTCAATGCTGCAGAAATGTATCGGTACCCTTCCCCACGTCTGTGCCTCGACACAATCCTGTCTCGGAGCTCTAGGGACAATTCCTTCCACCTCATGGCTTAGTTTATGCTCTGACATGCACTGTCAACTGTGGAACCTTATATAGACAGACAGGTGTGTGCCTTTTCAAATCATGACCAATCCATTGAATTTACCACAGGTGGACTCCAATCAAGTTGTAGAAACATCTCAAGGATGATCAATGGAAACAGGATGGACCTGAGCTCAATTTCCAGACTCATAGCAAAGGGTCTGAAAACGTATGTAAATAAGGTATTTTTTAAATCTTTTTTTATGAATTAAAAATGATATGTTATCGCTTTGTCATTATGGGGTATTGTGTGTAGATAGATTTTATTTGACTTAATCCGTTTTCAGAATAAGGCTGTAACGTAACAAAATGTGGAAAAAAGTAAGGGGTCTGAATACTTTCCGAATGCACTGTAGCTATGCAGGCTAGCTACTTTTCCTTTGCTAGCCAGCCAACTAAATCTATCACACAATCACATCAAGCAGCTGAAATGACAGAAAACTGTCTGCACTTTTGTTTGTTTTACCTAGGATTATATTGCCATTTCTTTGGATATATCCATTATAATGAACCTGATAAATGAATTTGCCTGGCTCAGAGAAGCTGTCATTCTGGTCACATTCATACACATCGCACGGTGGAGGTCACCAAAAAAACGGCAACATTGATCCACAGGTTGGAGAGGCAGACAGCAAGGTTTAGACAAACCTCAACTGTTTCAAACCATATGCTAGCCTAGGGGCATTGGGAAATATTGTCTAGACCAGTGATATTTAAAGTCGGGGTCGGGGGGACTGCAGTGGGGATATATATATTCATTATTTAGGAACAAAAAATTATGAGTACAGATTATTGTACGAGACAATATAGAAACGTTTTTGAGAAAGTTAATTAGAAAAAAAGTATTTGATTGGGTAATTGAAGGTTATTTGTTGATGTAAAAAAAAATGTAACGTACCGATTTTAAAGTTGTATTTGGGGTGGGATCACAAGAAATGATTGCAAAAAAATGGGGACCCCAGAAATTCTGGAGGAAAAAATGGTGTCCCTGCTGAAAAGGTTTGAATACCATTGGTCTAGACACATTTTTCCAGGGGAGATGAAGTTTATAAATTGACTGGCTGGGCCGTGGAACAGTGGATGCGCATTTATAAATCTAATGGAACCGCTAACAGGCACTACCTGCAGAATGCTGGGATGGTGGTGCTTCAACTCCCTGCTATTAACCAATTAGCATCCAGGATCCAAACAACCTGTTTTATAACATTGCATTGCCTCTGGTTATTGAAAGACATGTCTAAGACTGGTCTATTCATGTATTCTGCAGGCCTATGTATTTGTTTCGTTTTTTTCAGTTATCACTATCTGCCTCTGGTTATTGAAAGACATGTCTAAGACTGGTCTATTCATGTATTCTGCAGGCCTATGTATTTGTTTCGTTTTTTTCAGTTATGACCCTGTTTCTGTCATCACTATCTGTTTTGTTAAAATTTGTTTACGCCCGGTTTCGAACCGGGGACCTTTCGCGTGTTAGGCGAACGTGATAACCGCTACACTACAGAAACTGCATGAGTAGCATACTAAGGGTGTGACTTTGGCTGGGTGGGTGGGTGGGTGGCGCATTTATCGCTCTCAGAACCAATTGAAGTCAGAAATGACTTAGTCCATTAACTAATCAATAAGGCTTGAGATCCCGGGAATTATCGTGTGAATAACTCCTGAATAAGGGCTGATTCACCGTAGGGATGGTTTGGCTGAGCAGCCGGCTCTTGGAAGAGTCTTGGTGGTTCCAAACTTCTTCCTTTTAAGAATGATGGAAGCCACTGTGTTCTTGGGTACCTTAAATGCTGCAGAAATGTATCGGTACCCTTCCCCACGTCTGTGCCTCGACACAATCCTGTCTCGGAGCTCTAGGGACAATTCCTTCCACCTCATGGCTTAGTTTATGCTCTGACATGCACTGTCAACTGTGGAACCTTATATAGACAGACAGGTGTGTGCCTTTTCAAATCATGACCAATCCATTGAATTTACCACAGGTGGACTCCAATCAAGTTGTAGAAACATCTCAAGGATGATCAATGGAAACAGGATGGACCTGAGCTCAATTTCCAGACTCATAGCAAAGGGTCTGAAAACGTATGTAAATAAGGTATTTTTTAAATCTTTTTTTATGAATTAAAAATGATATGTTATCGCTTTGTCATTATGGGGTATTGTGTGTAGATAGATTTTATTTGACTTAATCCGTTTTCAGAATAAGGCTGTAACGTAACAAAATGTGGAAAAAAGTAAGGGGTCTGAATACTTTCCGAATGCACTGTAGCTATGCAGGCTAGCTACTTTTCCTTTGCTAGCCAGCCAACTAAATCTATCACACAATCACATCAAGCAGCTGAAATGACAGAAAACTGTCTGCACTTTTGTTTGTTTTACCTAGGATTATATTGCCATTTCTTTGGATATATCCATTATAATGAACCTGATAAATGAATTTGCCTGGCTCAGAGAAGCTGTCATTCTGGTCACATTCATACACATCGCACGGTGGAGGTCACCAAAAAAACGGCAACATTGATCCACAGGTTGGAGAGGCAGACAGCAAGGTTTAGACAAACCTCAACTGTTTCAAACCATATGCTAGCCTAGGGGCATTGGGAAATATTGTCTAGACCAGTGATATTTAAAGTCGGGGTCGGGGGGACTGCAGTGGGGATATATATATTCATTATTTAGGAACAAAAAATTATGAGTACAGATTATTGTACGAGACAATATAGAAACGTTTTTGAGAAAGTTAATTAGAAAAAAAGTATTTGATTGGGTAATTGAAGGTTATTTGTTGATGTAAAAAAAAATGTAACGTACCGATTTTAAAGTTGTATTTGGGGTGGGATCACAAGAAATGATTGCAAAAAAATGGGGACCCCAGAAATTCTGGAGGAAAAAATGGTGTCCCTGCTGAAAAGGTTTGAATACCATTGGTCTAGACACATTTTTCCAGGGGAGATGAAGTTTATAAATTGACTGGCTGGGCCGTGGAACAGTGGATGCGCATTTATAAATCTAATGGAACCGCTAACAGGCACTACCTGCAGAATGCTGGGATGGTGGTGCTTCAACTCCCTGCTATTAACCAATTAGCATCCAGGATCCAAACAACCTGTTTTATAACATTGCATTGCCTCTGGTTATTGAAAGACATGTCTAAGACTGGTCTATTCATGTATTCTGCAGGCCTATGTATTTGTTTCGTTTTTTTCAG
This sequence comes from Salmo salar, assembly GCF_965601325.2. Lineage (NCBI taxonomy): Eukaryota > Metazoa > Chordata > Actinopteri > Salmoniformes > Salmonidae > Salmo > Salmo salar. Next base: position 12,410,740 of record NC_138304.1, read on the forward strand.
TTATCACTATCTGCCTCTGGTTAATGAAAGACATGTCTAAGACTGGTCTATTCATGTATTCTGTAGGCCTATGTATTTGTTTAGTTTTTTTTCACTTATCACTATCTGCCTCTGGTTATTGAAAGACATGTCTAAGACTGGTCTATTCATGTATTCTGCAGGCCTATGTATTTGTTTCGTTTTTTTCAGTTATGACCCTGTTTCTGTCATCACTATCTGTTTTGTTAAAATTTGTTTCCGCCCGGTTTCGAACCGGGGACCTTTCGCGTGTGAGGCGAACGTGATAACCACTACACTACAGAAACTACAAGAAAAAGAGTGGAAGTCATGGAAAATGTTAGGAATGCCCACAAGTCTACCGCCCATAATATCCCAAATAGAGTACCACAGTAGGAGTCATAATACCCATAAGAACTAGCGGTCGAACAGGGAAATGGTTCCAATCGTTTTTCCACCATTCATATTCCCCACAGGGGATTTTAAAAACAGTTAAAAAAGGCCTGTGTTTCTTGTTGGCTTACCCTGGCATGGTAACCGTGTAATTCTCTCTCGGACAAGGTGACTTTTATAAAAAATATTCGCCTGTATTTACCCCCCCAAAATTAAATGCTAATTAACTGCTAATGTGGCTATCATAAAGAACTACAAATGTATTATTTTAAGTGTTTCTAAAATCCCATATGGGAAAAATGAATGGTGGAAAAATGGTTGGAACCATTTCCCTGTTTGACCGCTAGGTTTTATGGGTATTATGACACCTCCACTGTGGGGCTTTCCCCAGTTTTATTTGACAATTTGTATCATGTTAAATATTAGCCACTATCGGGAGCCACTGTCAGTAACAGCCACATACATTTATTTTGGCATACTTTCATTCCGTTGACCTTTCTTTAATCTGTCACATCCTTGTGAATTGTTCCTGAGGGTTGCTAGCATTAGTGAATCATATTAAGCTAAAGTATTGCAATAATTTGGGACATGTAGCCTATTTGAATCATTATGGAACTCAGACCACACGTAGCAGGAATTTATTCAGAGCGCCCAAGCTAGCCACCCCAGCAGAGTGCGTTACGCGACTTAAAAGGGTAAGTCTGAATAGCAAATACTGAGAAGTGCGTAGGAAAAGCATGAATTCCTAAATTGGGATCGAGCCCTAAGTGAATAGGTGTACTATCTAATTTGTTAAAATGTGTTTCCGCCCGGTCTCGAACCGGGGACCTTTCGCGTGTTAGGCGAACGTGATAACCGCTACACTACGGAAACTGCGTGAGTAGGATACTAAGGGTGTGACTTTGGCTGGGTGGGTGGGTGGGTGGGGCATTTATCGCTCTCAGAACCAAATGAAGTCAGAAATGACTTAGTCCATTAACTAAGCAATAAGGCTTGAGATCCCGGGAATTATCGTGTGAATAACTCCTGAATAAGGGCTGATTCACCGTAGGGATGGTTTGGCTGAGCAGCCGGCTCTTGGAAGAGTCTTGGTGGTTCCAAACTTCTTCCTTTTAAGAATGATGGAAGCCACTGTGTTCTTGGGTACCTTCAATGCTGCAGAAATGTATCGGTACCCTTCCCCACGTCTGTGCCTCGACACAATCCTGTCTCGGAGCTCTAGGGACAATTCCTTCCACCTCATGGCTTAGTTTATGCTCTGACATGCACTGTCAACTGTGGAACCTTATATAGACAGACAGGTGTGTGCCTTTTCAAATCATGACCAATCCATTGAATTTACCACAGGTGGACTCCAATCAAGTTGTAGAAACATCTCAAGGATGATCAATGGAAACAGGATGGACCTGAGCTCAATTTCCAGACTCATAGCAAAGGGTCTGAAAACGTATGTAAATAAGGTATTTTTTAAATCTTTTTTTATGAATTAAAAATGATATGTTATCGCTTTGTCATTATGGGGTATTGTGTGTAGATAGATTTTATTTGACTTAATCCGTTTTCAGAATAAGGCTGTAACGTAACAAAATGTGGAAAAAAGTAAGGGGTCTGAATACTTTCCGAATGCACTGTAGCTATGCAGGCTAGCTACTTTTCCTTTGCTAGCCAGCCAACTAAATCTATCACACAATCACATCAAGCAGCTGAAATGACAGAAAACTGTCTGCACTTTTGTTTGTTTTACCTAGGATTATATTGCCATTTCTTTGGATATATCCATTATAATGAACCTGATAAATGAATTTGCCTGGCTCAGAGAAGCTGTCATTCTGGTCACATTCATACACATCGCACGGTGGAGGTCACCAAAAAAACGGCAACATTGATCCACAGGTTGGAGAGGCAGACAGCAAGGTTTAGACAAACCTCAACTGTTTCAAACCATATGCTAGCCTAGGGGCATTGGGAAATATTGTCTAGACCAGTGATATTTAAAGTCGGGGTCGGGGGGACTGCAGTGGGGATATATATATTCATTATTTAGGAACAAAAAATTATGAGTACAGATTATTGTACGAGACAATATAGAAACGTTTTTGAGAAAGTTAATTAGAAAAAAAGTATTTGATTGGGTAATTGAAGGTTATTTGTTGATGTAAAAAAAAATGTAACGTACCGATTTTAAAGTTGTATTTGGGGTGGGATCACAAGAAATGATTGCAAAAAAATGGGGACCCCAGAAATTCTGGAGGAAAAAATGGTGTCCCTGCTGAAAAGGTTTGAATACCATTGGTCTAGACACATTTTTCCAGGGGAGATGAAGTTTATAAATTGACTGGCTGGGCCGTGGAACAGTGGATGCGCATTTATAAATCTAATGGAACCGCTAACAGGCACTACCTGCAGAATGCTGGGATGGTGGTGCTTCAACTCCCTGCTATTAACCAATTAGCATCCAGGATCCAAACAACCTGTTTTATAACATTGCATTGCCTCTGGTTATTGAAAGACATGTCTAAGACTGGTCTATTCATGTATTCTGCAGGCCTATGTATTTGTTTCGTTTTTTTCAGTTATCACTATCTGCCTCTGGTTAATGAAAGACATGTCTAAGACTGGTCTATTCATGTATTCTGTAGGCCTATGTATTTGTTTAGTTTTTTTTCACTTATCACTATCTGCCTCTGGTTATTGAAAGACATGTCTAAGACTGGTCTATTCATGTATTCTGCAGGCCTATGTATTTGTTTCGTTTTTTTCAGTTATGACCCTGTTTCTGTCATCACTATCTGTTTTGTTAAAATTTGTTTCCGCCCGGTTTCGAACCGGGGACCTTTCGCGTGTGAGGCGAACGTGATAACCACTACACTACAGAAACTACAAGAAAAAGAGTGGAAGTCATGGAAAATGTTAGGAATGCCCACAAGTCTACCGCCCATAATATCCCAAATAGAGTACCACAGTAGGAGTCATAATACCCATAAGAACTAGCGGTCGAACAGGGAAATGGTTCCAATCGTTTTTCCACCATTCATATTCCCCACAGGGGATTTTAAAAACAGTTAAAAAAGGCCTGTGTTTCTTGTTGGCTTACCCTGGCATGGTAACCGTGTAATTCTCTCTCGGACAAGGTGACTTTTATAAAAAATATTCGCCTGTATTTACCCCCCCAAAATTAAATGCTAATTAACTGCTAATGTGGCTATCATAAAGAACTACAAATGTATTATTTTAAGTGTTTCTAAAATCCCATATGGGAAAAATGAATGGTGGAAAAATGGTTGGAACCATTTCCCTGTTTGACCGCTAGGTTTTATGGGTATTATGACACCTCCACTGTGGGGCTTTCCCCAGTTTTATTTGACAATTTGTATCATGTTAAATATTAGCCACTATCGGGAGCCACTGTCAGTAACAGCCACATACATTTATTTTGGCATACTTTCATTCCGTTGACCTTTCTTTAATCTGTCACATCCTTGTGAATTGTTCCTGAGGGTTGCTAGCATTAGTGAATCATATTAAGCTAAAGTATTGCAATAATTTGGGACATGTAGCCTATTTGAATCATTATGGAACTCAGACCACACGTAGCAGGAATTTATTCAGAGCGCCCAAGCTAGCCACCCCAGCAGAGTGCGTTACGCGACTTAAAAGGGTAAGTCTGAATAGCAAATACTGAGAAGTGCGTAGGAAAAGCATGAATTCCTAAATTGGGATCGAGCCCTAAGTGAATAGGTGTACTATCTAATTTGTTAAAATGTGTTTCCGCCCGGTCTCGAACCGGGGACCTTTCGCGTGTTAGGCGAACGTGATAACCGCTACACTACGGAAACTGCATGAGTAGCATACTAAGGGTGTGACTTTGGCTGGGTGGGTGGGTGGGTGGGGCATTTATCGCTCTCAGAACCAATTGAAGTCAGAAATGACTTAGTCCATTAACTAAGCAATAAGGCTTGAGATCCCGGGAATTATCGTGTGAATAACTCCTGAATAAGGGCTGATTCACCGTAGGGATGGTTTGGCTGAGCAGCCGGCTCTTGGAAGAGTCTTGGTGGTTCCAAACTTCTTCCTTTTAAGAATGATGGAAGCCACTGTGTTCTTGGGTACCTTCAATGCTGCAGAAATGTATCGGTACCCTTCCCCACGTCTGTGCCTCGACACAATCCTGTCTCGGAGCTCTAGGGACAATTCCTTCCACCTCATGGCTTAGTTTATGCTCTGACATGCACTGTCAACTGTGGAACCTTATATAGACAGACAGGTGTGTGCCTTTTCAAATCATGACCAATCCATTGAATTTACCACAGGTGGACTCCAATCAAGTTGTAGAAACATCTCAAGGATGATCAATGGAAACAGGATGGACCTGAGCTCAATTTCCAGACTCATAGCAAAGGGTCTGAAAACGTATGTAAATAAGGTATTTTTTAAATCTTTTTTTATGAATTAAAAATGATATGTTATCGCTTTGTCATTATGGGGTATTGTGTGTAGATAGATTTTATTTGACTTAATCCGTTTTCAGAATAAGGCTGTAACGTAACAAAATGTGGAAAAAAGTAAGGGGTCTGAATACTTTCCGAATGCACTGTAGCTATGCAGGCTAGCTACTTTTCCTTTGCTAGCCAGCCAACTAAATCTATCACACAATCACATCAAGCAGCTGAAATGACAGAAAACTGTCTGCACTTTTGTTTGTTTTACCTAGGATTATATTGCCATTTCTTTGGATATATCCATTATAATGAACCTGATAAATGAATTTGCCTGGCTCAGAGAAGCTGTCATTCTGGTCACATTCATACACATCGCACGGTGGAGGTCACCAAAAAAACGGCAACATTGATCCACAGGTTGGAGAGGCAGACAGCAAGGTTTAGACAAACCTCAACTGTTTCAAACCATATGCTAGCCTAGGGGCATTGGGAAATATTGTCTAGACCAGTGATATTTAAAGTCGGGGTCGGGGGGACTGCAGTGGGGATATATATATTCATTATTTAGGAACAAAAAATTATGAGTACAGATTATTGTACGAGACAATATAGAAACGTTTTTGAGAAAGTTAATTAGAAAAAAAGTATTTGATTGGGTAATTGAAGGTTATTTGTTGATGTAAAAAAAAATGTAACGTACCGATTTTAAAGTTGTATTTGGGGTGGGATCACAAGAAATGATTGCAAAAAAATGGGGACCCCAGAAATTCTGGAGGAAAAAATGGTGTCCCTGCTGAAAAGGTTTGAATACCATTGGTCTAGACACATTTTTCCAGGGGAGATGAAGTTTATAAATTGACTGGCTGGGCCGTGGAACAGTGGATGCGCATTTATAAATCTAATGGAACCGCTAACAGGCACTACCTGCAGAATGCTGGGATGGTGGTGCTTCAACTCCCTGCTATTAACCAATTAGCATCCAGGATCCAAACAACCTGTTTTATAACATTGCATTGCCTCTGGTTATTGAAAGACATGTCTAAGACTGGTCTATTCATGTATTCTGCAGGCCTATGTATTTGTTTCGTTTTTTTCAGTTATCACTATCTGCCTCTGGTTAATGAAAGACATGTCTAAGACTGGTCTATTCATGTATTCTGTAGGCCTATGTATTTGTTTAGTTTTTTTTCACTTATCACTATCTGCCTCTGGTTATTGAAAGACATGTCTAAGACTGGTCTATTCATGTATTCTGCAGGCCTATGTATTTGTTTCGTTTTTTTCAGTTATGACCCTGTTTCTGTCATCACTATCTGTTTTGTTAAAATTTGTTTCCGCCCGGTTTCGAACCGGGGACCTTTCGCGTGTGAGGCGAACGTGATAACCACTACACTACAGAAACTACAAGAAAAAGAGTGGAAGTCATGGAAAATGTTAGGAATGCCCACAAGTCTACCGCCCATAATATCCCAAATAGAGTACCACAGTAGGAGTCATAATACCCATAAGAACTAGCGGTCGAACAGGGAAATGGTTCCAATCGTTTTTCCACCATTCATATTCCCCACAGGGGATTTTAAAAACAGTTAAAAAAGGCCTGTGTTTCTTGTTGGCTTACCCTGGCATGGTAACCGTGTAATTCTCTCTCGGACAAGGTGACTTTTATAAAAAATATTCGCCTGTATTTACCCCCCCAAAATTAAATGCTAATTAACTGCTAATGTGGCTATCATAAAGAACTACAAATGTATTATTTTAAGTGTTTCTAAAATCCCATATGGGAAAAATGAATGGTGGAAAAATGGTTGGAACCATTTCCCTGTTTGACCGCTAGGTTTTATGGGTATTATGACACCTCCACTGTGGGGCTTTCCCCAGTTTTATTTGACAATTTGTATCATGTTAAATATTAGCCACTATCGGGAGCCACTGTCAGTAACAGCCACATACATTTATTTTGGCATACTTTCATTCCGTTGACCTTTCTTTAATCTGTCACATCCTTGTGAATTGTTCCTGAGGGTTGCTAGCATTAGTGAATCATATTAAGCTAAAGTATTGCAATAATTTGGGACATGTAGCCTATTTGAATCATTATGGAACTCAGACCACACGTAGCAGGAATTTATTCAGAGCGCCCAAGCTAGCCACCCCAGCAGAGTGCGTTACGCGACTTAAAAGGGTAAGTCTGAATAGCAAATACTGAGAAGTGCGTAGGAAAAGCATGAATTCCTAAATTGGGATCGAGCCCTAAGTGAATAGGTGTACTATCTAATTTGTTAAAATGTGTTTCCGCCCGGTCTCGAACCGGGGACCTTTCGCGTGTTAGGCGAACGTGATAACCGCTACACTACGGAAACTGCATGAGTAGCATACTAAGGGTGTGACTTTGGCTGGGTGGGTGGGTGGGTGGGGCATTTATCGCTCTCAGAACCAATTGAAGTCAGAAATGACTTAGTCCATTAACTAAGCAATAAGGCTTGAGATCCCGGGAATTATCGTGTGAATAACTCCTGAATAAGGGCTGATTCACCGTAGGGATGGTTTGGCTGAGCAGCCGGCTCTTGGAAGAGTCTTGGTGGTTCCAAACTTCTTCCTTTTAAGAATGATGGAAGCCACTGTGTTCTTGGGTACCTTCAATGCTGCAGAAATGTATCGGTACCCTTCCCCACGTCTGTGCCTCGACACAATCCTGTCTCGGAGCTCTAGGGACAATTCCTTCCACCTCATGGCTTAGTTTATGCTCTGACATGCACTGTCAACTGTGGAACCTTATATAGACAGACAGGTGTGTGCCTTTTCAAATCATGACCAATCCATTGAATTTACCACAGGTGGACTCCAATCAAGTTGTAGAAACATCTCAAGGATGATCAATGGAAACAGGATGGACCTGAGCTCAATTTCCAGACTCATAGCAAAGGGTCTGAAAACGTATGTAAATAAGGTATTTTTTAAATCTTTTTTTATGAATTAAAAATGATATGTTATCGCTTTGTCATTATGGGGTATTGTGTGTAGATAGATTTTATTTGACTTAATCCGTTTTCAGAATAAGGCTGTAACGTAACAAAATGTGGAAAAAAGTAAGGGGTCTGAATACTTTCCGAATGCACTGTAGCTATGCAGGCTAGCTACTTTTCCTTTGCTAGCCAGCCAACTAAATCTATCACACAATCACATCAAGCAGCTGAAATGACAGAAAACTGTCTGCACTTTTGTTTGTTTTACCTAGGATTATATTGCCATTTCTTTGGATATATCCATTATAATGAACCTGATAAATGAATTTGCCTGGCTCAGAGAAGCTGTCATTCTGGTCACATTCATACACATCGCACGGTGGAGGTCACCAAAAAAACGGCAACATTGATCCACAGGTTGGAGAGGCAGACAGCAAGGTTTAGACAAACCTCAACTGTTTCAAACCATATGCTAGCCTAGGGGCATTGGGAAATATTGTCTAGACCAGTGATATTTAAAGTCGGGGTCGGGGGGACTGCAGTGGGGATATATATATTCATTATTTAGGAACAAAAAATTATGAGTACAGATTATTGTACGAGACAATATAGAAACGTTTTTGAGAAAGTTAATTAGAAAAAAAGTATTTGATTGGGTAATTGAAGGTTATTTGTTGATGTAAAAAAAAATGTAACGTACCGATTTTAAAGTTGTATTTGGGGTGGGATCACAAGAAATGATTGCAAAAAAATGGGGACCCCAGAAATTCTGGAGGAAAAAATGGTGTCCCTGCTGAAAAGGTTTGAATACCATTGGTCTAGACACATTTTTCCAGGGGAGATGAAGTTTATAAATTGACTGGCTGGGCCGTGGAACAGTGGATGCGCATTTATAAATCTAATGGAACCGCTAACAGGCACTACCTGCAGAATGCTGGGATGGTGGTGCTTCAACTCCCTGCTATTAACCAATTAGCATCCAGGATCCAAACAACCTGTTTTATAACATTGCATTGCCTCTGGTTATTGAAAGACATGTCTAAGACTGGTCTATTCATGTATTCTGCAGGCCTATGTATTTGTTTCGTTTTTTTCAGTTATCACTATCTGCCTCTGGTTAATGAAAGACATGTCTAAGACTGGTCTATTCATGTATTCTGTAGGCCTATGTATTTGTTTAGTTTTTTTTCACTTATCACTATCTGCCTCTGGTTATTGAAAGACATGTCTAAGACTGGTCTATTCATGTATTCTGCAGGCCTATGTATTTGTTTCGTTTTTTTCAGTTATGACCCTGTTTCTGTCATCACTATCTGTTTTGTTAAAATTTGTTTCCGCCCGGTTTCGAACCGGGGACCTTTCGCGTGTGAGGCAAACGTGATAACCACTACACTACAGAAACTACAAGAAAAAGAGTGGAAGTCATGGAAAATGTTAGGAATGCCCACAAGTCTACCGCCCATAATATCCCAAATAGAGTACCACAGTAGGAGTCATAATACCCATAAGAACTAGCGGTCGAACAGGGAAATGGTTCCAATCGTTTTTCCACCATTCATATTCCCCACAGGGGATTTTAAAAACAGTTAAAAAAGGCCTGTGTTTCTTGTTGGCTTACCCTGGCATGGTAACCGTGTAATTCTCTCTCGGACAAGGTGACTTTTATAAAAAATATTCGCCTGTATTTACCCCCCCAAAATTAAATGCTAATTAACTGCTAATGTGGCTATCATAAAGAACTACAAATGTATTATTTTAAGTGTTTCTAAAATCCCATATGGGAAAAATGAATGGTGGAAAAATGGTTGGAACCATTTCCCTGTTTGACCGCTAGGTTTTATGGGTATTATGACACCTCCACTGTGGGGCTTTCCCCAGTTTTATTTGACAATTTGTATCATGTTAAATATTAGCCACTATCGGGAGCCACTGTCAGTAACAGCCACATACATTTATTTTGGCATACTTTCATTCCGTTGACCTTTCTTTAATCTGTCACATCCTTGTGAATTGTTCCTGAGGGTTGCTAGCATTAGTGAATCATATTAAGCTAAAGTATTGCAATAATTTGGGACATGTAGCCTATTTGAATCATTATGGAACTCAGACCACACGTAGCAGGAATTTATTCAGAGCGCCCAAGCTAGCCACCCCAGCAGAGTGCGTTACGCGACTTAAAAGGGTAAGTCTGAATAGCAAATACTGAGAAGTGCGTAGGAAAAGCATGAATTCCTAAATTGGGATCGAGCCCTAAGTGAATAGGTGTACTATCTAATTTGTTAAAATGTGTTTCCGCCCGGTCTCGAACCGGGGACCTTTCGCGTGTTAGGCGAACGTGATAACCGCTACACTACGGAAACTGCATGAGTAGCATACTAAGGGTGTGACTTTGGCTGGGTGGGTTGGTGGGTGGGGCATTTATCGCTCTCAGAACCAATTGAAGTCAGAAATGACTTAGTCCATTAACTAAGCAATAAGGCTTGAGATCCCGGGAATTATCGTGTGAATAACTCCTGAATAAGGGCTGATTCACCGTAGGGATGGTTTGGCTGAGCAGCCGGCTCTTGGAAGAGTCTTGGTGGTTCCAAACTTCTTCCTTTTAAGAATGATGGAAGCCACTGTGTTCTTGGGTACCTTCAATGCTGCAGAAATGTATCGGTACCCTTCCCCACGTCTGTGCCTCGACACAATCCTGTCTCGGAGCTCTAGGGACAATTCCTTCCACCTCATGGCTTAGTTTATGCTCTGACATGCACTGTCAACTGTGGAACCTTATATAGACAGACAGGTGTGTGCCTTTTCAAATCATGACCAATCCATTGAATTTACCACAGGTGGACTCCAATCAAGTTGTAGAAACATCTCAAGGATGATCAATGGAAACAGGATGGACCTGAGCTCAATTTCCAGACTCATAGCAAAGGGTCTGAAAACGTATGTAAATAAGGTATTTTTTAAATCTTTTTTTATGAATTAAAAATGATATGTTATCGCTTTGTCATTATGGGGTATTGTGTGTAGATAGATTTTATTTGACTTAATCCGTTTTCAGAATAAGGCTGTAACGTAACAAAATGTGGAAAAAAGTAAGGGGTCTGAATACTTTCCGAATGCACTGTAGCTATGCAGGCTAGATACTTTTCCTTTGCTAGCCAGCCAACTAAATCTATCACACAATCACATCAAGCAGCTGAAATGACAGAAAACTGTCTGCACTTTTGTTTGTTTTACCTAGGATTATATTGCCATTTCTTTGGATATATCCATTATAATGAACCTGATAAATGAATTTGCCTGGCTCAGAGAAGCTGTCATTCTGGTCACATTCATACACATCGCACGGTGGAGGTCACCAAAAAAACGGCAACATTGATCCACAGGTTGGAGAGGCAGACAGCAAGGTTTAGACAAACCTCAACTGTTTCAAACCATATGCTAGCCTAGGGGCATTGGGAAATATTGTCTAGACCAGTGATATTTAAAGTCGGGGTCGGGGGGACTGCAGTGGGGATATATATATTCATTATTTAGGAACAAAAAATTATGAGTACAGATTATTGTACGAGACAATATAGAAACGTTTTTGAGAAAGTTAATTAGAAAAAAAGTATTTGATTGGGTAATTGAAGGTTATTTGTTGATGTAAAAAAAAATGTAACGTACCGATTTTAAAGTTGTATTTGGGGTGGGATCACAAGAAATGATTGCAAAAAAATGGGGACCCCAGAAATTCTGGAGGAAAAAATGGTGTCCCTGCTGAAAAGGTTTGAATACCATTGGTCTAGACACATTTTTCCAGGGGAGATGAAGTTTATAAATTGATGTCTAAAATGTCTAAGACTGGTCTATTCATGTATTCTGTAGGCCTATGTATTTGTTTAGTTTTTTTTCACTCATCACTATCTGCCTCTGGTTATTGAAAGACATGTCTAAGACTGGTCTATTCATGTATTCTGTAGGCCTATGTATTTGTTTAGTTTTTTTTCACTTATCACTATCTGCCTCTGGTTATTGAAAGACATGTCTAAGACTGGTCTATTCATGTATTCTGCAGGCTTATGTATTTGTTTCGTTTTTTTCAGTTATGACCCTGTTTCTGTCATCACTATCTGTTTTGTTAAAATTTGTTTCCGCCCGGTTTCGAACCGGGGACCTTTCGCGTGTGAGGCAAACGTGATAACCACTACACTACAGAAACTACAAGAAAATGAGTGGAAGTCATGGAAAATGTTAGGAATGCCCACAAGTCTACCGCCCATAATATCCCAAATAGAGTACCACAGTAGGAGTCATAATACCCATAAGAACTAGCGGTCGAACAGGGAAATGGTTCCAATCGTTTTTCCACCATTCATATTCCCCACAGGGGATTTTAAAAACAGTTAAAAAAGGCCTGTGTTTCTTGTTGGCTTACCCTGGCATGGTAACCGTGTAATTCTCTCTAGGACAAGGTGACTTTTATAAAAAATATTCGCCTGTATTTACCCCCCCAAAATTAAATGCTAATTAACTGCTAATGTGGCTATCATAAAGAACTACAAATGTATTATTTTAAGTGTTTCTAAAATCCCATATGGGAAAAATGAATGGTGGAAAAATGGTTGGAACCATTTCCCTGTTTGACCGCTAGGTTTTATGGGTATTATGACACCTCCACTGTGGGGCTTTCCCCAGTTTTATTTGACAATTTGTATCATGTTAAATATTAGCCACTATCGGGAGCCACTGTCAGTAACAGCCACATACATTTATTTTGGCATACTTTCATTCCGTTGACCTTTCTTTAATCTGTCACATCCTTGTGAATTGTTCCTGAGGGTTGCTAGCATTAGTGAATCATATTAAGCTAAAGTATTGCAATAATTTGGGACATGTAGCCTATTTGAATCATTATGGAACTCAGACCACACGTAGCAGGAATTTATTCAGAGCGCCCAAGCTAGCCACCCCAGCAGAGTGCGTTACGCGACTTAAAAGGGTAAGTCTGAATAGCAAATACTGAGAAGTGCGTAGGAAAAGCATGAATTCCTAAATTGGGATCGAGCCCTAAGTGAATAGGTGTACTATCTAATTTGTTAAAATGTGTTTCCGCCCGGTCTCGAACCGGGGACCTTTCGCGTGTTAGGCGAACGTGATAACCGCTACACTACGGAAACTGCATGAGTAGCATACTAAGGGTGTGACTTTGGCTGGGTGGGTTGGTGGGTGGGGCATTTATCGCTCTCAGAACCAATTGAAGTCAGAAATGACTTAGTCCATTAACTAAGCAATAAGGCTTGAGATCCCGGGAATTATCGTGTGAATAACTCCTGAATAAGGGCTGATTCACCGTAGGGATGGTTTGGCTGAGCAGCCGGCTCTTGGAAGAGTCTTGGTGGTTCCAAACTTCTTCCTTTTAAGAATGATGGAAGCCACTGTGTTCTTGGGTACCTTCAATGCTGCAGAAATGTATCGGTACCCTTCCCCACGTCTGTGCCTCGACACAATCCTGTCTCGGAGCTCTAGGGACAATTCCTTCCACCTCATGGCTTAGTTTATGCTCTGACATGCACTGTCAACTGTGGAACCTTATATAGACAGACAGGTGTGTGCCTTTTCAAATCATGACCAATCCATTGAATTTACCACAGGTGGACTCCAATCAAGTTGTAGAAACATCTCAAGGATGATCAATGGAAACAGGATGGACCTGAGCTCAATTTCCAGACTCATAGCAAAGGGTCTGAAAACGTATGTAAATAAGGTATTTTTTAAATCTTTTTTTATGAATTAAAAATGATATGTTATCGCTTTGTCATTATGGGGTATTGTGTGTAGATAGATTTTATTTGACTTAATCCGTTTTCAGAATAAGGCTGTAACGTAACAAAATGTGGAAAAAAGTAAGGGGTCTGAATACTTTCCGAATGCACTGTAGCTATGCAGGCTAGCTACTTTTCCTTTGCTAGCCAGCCAACTAAATCTATCACACAATCACATCAAGCAGCTGAAATGACAGAAAACTGTCTGCACTTTTGTTTGTTTTACCTAGGATTATATTGCCATTTCTTTGGATATATCCATTATAATGAACCTGATAAATGAATTTGCCTGGCTCAGAGAAGCTGTCATTCTGGTCACATTCATACACATCGCACGGTGGAGGTCACCAAAAAAACGGCAACATTGATCCACAGGTTGGAGAGGCAGACAGCAAGGTTTAGACAAACCTCAACTGTTTCAAACCATATGCTAGCCTAGGGGCATTGGGAAATATTGTCTAGACCAGTGATATTTAAAGTCGGGGTCGGGGGGACTGCAGTGGGGATATATATATTCATTATTTAGGAACAAAAAATTATGAGTACAGATTATTGTACGAGACAATATAGAAACGTTTTTGAGAAAGTTAATTAGAAAAAAAGTATTTGATTGGGTAATTGAAGGTTATTTGTTGATGTAAAAAAAAATGTAACGTACCGATTTTAAAGTTGTATTTGGGGTGGGATCACAAGAAATGATTGCAAAAAAATGGGGACCCCAGAAATTCTGGAGGAAAAAATGGTGTCCCTGCTGAAAAGGTTTGAATACCATTGGTCTAGACACATTTTTCCAGGGGAGATGAAGTTTATAAATTGACTGGCTGGGCCGTGGAACAGTGGATGCGCATTTATAAATCTAATGGAACCGCTAACAGGCACTACCTGCAGAATGCTGGGATGGTGGTGCTTCAACTCCCTGCTATTAACCAATTAGCATCCAGGATCCAAACAACCTGTTTTATAACATTGCATTGCCTCTGGTTATTGAAAGACATGTCTAAGACTGGTCTATTCATGTATTCTGCAGGCCTATGTATTTGTTTCGTTTTTTTCAGTTATCACTATCTGCCTCTGGTTAATGAAAGACATGTCTAAGACTGGTCTATTCATGTATTCTGTAGGCCTATGTATTTGTTTAGTTTTTTTTCACTTATCACTATCTGCCTCTGGTTATTGAAAGACATGTCTAAGACTGGTCTATTCATGTATTCTGCAGGCCTATGTATTTGTTTCGTTTTTTTCAGTTATGACCCTGTTTCTGTCATCACTATCTGTTTTGTTAAAATTTGTTTCCGCCCGGTTTCGAACCGGGGACCTTTCGCGTGTGAGGCGAACGTGATAACCACTACACTACAGAAACTACAAGAAAAAGAGTGGAAGTCATGGAAAATGTTAGGAATGCCCACAAGTCTACCGCCCATAATATCCCAAATAGAGTACCACAGTAGGAGTCATAATACCCATAAGAACTAGCGGTCGAACAGGGAAATGGTTCCAATCGTTTTTCCACCATTCATATTCCCCACAGGGGATTTTAAAAACAGTTAAAAAAGGCCTGTGTTTCTTGTTGGCTTACCCTGGCATGGTAACCGTGTAATTCTCTCTCGGACAAGGTGACTTTTATAAAAAATATTCGCCTGTATTTACCCCCCCAAAATTAAATGCTAATTAACTGCTAATGTGGCTATCATAAAGAACTACAAATGTATTATTTTAAGTGTTTCTAAAATCCCATATGGGAAAAATGAATGGTGGAAAAATGGTTGGAACCATTTCCCTGTTTGACCGCTAGGTTTTATGGGTATTATGACACCTCCACTGTGGGGCTTTCCCCAGTTTTATTTGACAATTTGTATCATGTTAAATATTAGCCACTATCGGGAGCCACTGTCAGTAACAGCCACATACATTTATTTTGGCATACTTTCATTCCGTTGACCTTTCTTTAATCTGTCACATCCTTGTGAATTGTTCCTGAGGGTTGCTAGCATTAGTGAATCATATTAAGCTAAAGTATTGCAATAATTTGGGACATGTAGCCTATTTGAATCATTATGGAACTCAGACCACACGTAGCAGGAATTTATTCAGAGCGCCCAAGCTAGCCACCCCAGCAGAGTGCGTTACGCGACTTAAAAGGGTAAGTCTGAATAGCAAATACTGAGAAGTGCGTAGGAAAAGCATGAATTCCTAAATTGGGATCGAGCCCTAAGTGAATAGGCTGTACTATCTAATTTGTTAAAATGTGTTTCCGCCCGGTCTCGAACCGGGGACCTTTCGCGTGTTAGGCGAACGTGATAACCGCTACACTACGGAAACTGCATGAGTAGGATACTAAGGGTGTGACTTTGGCTGGGTGGGTGGGTGGGTGGGTGGGGCATTTATCGCTCTCAGAACCAAATGAAGTCAGAAATGACTTAGTCCATTAACTAAGCAATAAGGCTTGAGATCCCGGGAATTATCGTGTGAATAACTCCTGAATAAGGGCTGATTCACCGTAGGGATGGTTTGGCTGAGCAGCCGGCTCTTGGAAGAGTCTTGGTGGTTCCAAACTTCTTCCTTTTAAGAATGATGGAAGCCACTGTGTTCTTGGGTACCTTCAATGCTGCAGAAATGTATCGGTACCCTTCCCCACGTCTGTGCCTCGACACAATCCTCTCTCGGAGCTCTAGGGACAATTCCTTCCACCTCATGGCTTAGTTTATGCTCTGACATGCACTGTCAACTGTGGAACCTTATATAGACAGACAGGTGTGTGCCTTTTCAAATCATGACCAATCCATTGAATTTACCACAGGTGGACTCCAATCAAGTTGTAGAAACATCTCAAGGATGATCAATGGAAACAGGATGGACCTGAGCTCAATTTCCAGCCTCATAGCAAAGGGTCTGAAAACGTATGTAAATAAGGTATTTTTTAAATCTTTTTTTATGAATTAAAAATGATATGTTATCGCTTTGTCATTATGGGGTATTGTGTGTAGATAGATTTTATTTGACTTAATCCGTTTTCAGAATAAGGCTGTAACGTAACAAAATGTGGAAAAAAGTAAGGGGTCTGAATACTTTCCGAATGCACTGTAGCTATGCAGGCTAGCTACTTTTCCTTTGCTAGCCAGCCAACTAAATCTATCACACAATCACATCAAGCAGCTGAAATGACAGAAAACTGTCTGCACTTTTGTTTGTTTTACCTAGGATTATATTGCCATTTCTTTGGATATATCCATTATAATGACCCTGATAAATGAATTTGCCTGGCTCAGAGAAGCTGTCATTCTGGTCACATTCATACACATCGCACGGTGGAGGTCACCAAAAAAACGGCAACATTGATCCACAGGTTGGAGAGGCAGACAGCAAGGTTTAGACAAACCTCAACTGTTTCAAACCATATGCTAGCCTAGGGGCATTGGGAAATATTGTCTAGACCAGTGATATTTAAAGTCGGGGTCGGGGGGACTGCAGTGGGGATATATATATTCATTATTTAGGAACAAAAAATTATGAGTACAGATTATTGTACGAGACAATATAGAAACGTTTTTGAGAAAGTTAATTAGAAAAAAAGTATTTGATTGGGTAATTGAAGGTTATTTGTTGATGTAAAAAAAAATGTAACGTACCGATTTTAAAGTTGTATTTGGGGTGGGATCACAAGAAATGATTGCAAAAAAATGGGGACCCCAGAAATTCTGGAGGAAAAAATGGTGTCCCTGCTGAAAAGGTTTGAATACCATTGGTCTAGACACATTTTTCCAGGGGAGATGAAGTTTATAAATTGACTGGCTGGGCCGTGGGACAGTGGATGCGCATTTATAAATCTAATGGAACCGCTAACAGGCACTACCCGCAGAATGCTGGGATGGTGGTGCTTCAACTCCCTGCTATTAACCAATTAGCATCCAGGATCCAAACAACCTGTTTTATAACATTGCATTGCCTCTGGTTATTGAAAGACATGTCTAAGACTGGTCTATTCATGTATTCTGCAGGCCTATGTATTTGTTTCGTTTTTTTTCAGTTATCACTATCTGCCTCTGGTTAATGAAAGACATGTCTAAGACTGGTCTATTCATGTATTCTGCAGGCCTATGTATTTGTTTCGTTTTTTTCAGTTATGACCCTGTTTCTGTCATCACTATCTGTTTTGTTAAAATTTGTTTCCGCCCGGTTTCGAACCGGGGACCTTTCGCGTGTGAGGCGAACGTGATAACCACTACACTACGGAAACTGCGAGAAAAAGAGTGGAAGTCATGGAAAATGTTAGGAATGCCCACAAGTCTACCGCCCATAATATCCCAAATAGAGTACCACAGTAGGAGTCATAATACCCATAAGAACTAGCGGTCGAACAGGGAAATGGTTCCAATCGTTTTTCCACCATTCATATTCCCCACAGGGGATTTTAAAAACTATTCAAAAAGGCCTGTGTTTCTTGTTGGCTTACCCTGGCATGGTAACCGTGTAATTCTCTCTAGGACAAGGTGACTTTTATAAAAAATGCTAATTAACTGCTAATGTGGCTATCATAAAGAACTACAAATGTATTATTTTAAGTGTTTCTAAAATCCCATATGGGAAAAATGAATGGTGGAAAAATGGTTGGAACCATTTCCCTGTTTGACCGCTAGGTTTTATGGGTATTATGACACCTCCACTGTGGGGCTTTCCCCAGTTTTATTTGACAATTTGTATCATGTTAAATATTAGCCACTATCGGGAGCCACTGTCAGTAACAGCCACATACATTTATTTTGGCATACTTTCATTCCGTTGACCTTTCTTTAATCTGTCACATCCTTGTGAATTGTTCCTGAGGGTTGCTAGCATTAGTGAATCATATTAAGCTAAAGTATTGCAATAATTTGGGACATGTAGCCTATTTGAATCATTATGGAACTCAGACCACACGTAGCAGGAATTTATTCAGAGCGCCCAAGCTAGCCACCCCAGCAGAGTGCGTTACGCGACTTAAAAGGGTAAGTCTGAATAGCAAATACTGAGAAGTGCGTAGGAAAAGCATGAATTCCTAAATTGGGATCGAGCCCTAAGTGAATAGGCTTACTGTCTAATTTGTTAAAATGTGTTTCCGCCCGGTCTCGAACCGGGGACCTTTCGCGTGTTAGGCGAACGTGATAACCACTACACTACGGAAACTGCGTGAGTAGGATACTAAGGGTGTGACTTTGGCTGGGTGGGTGGGTGGGTGGGGCATTTATCGCTCTCAGAACCAAATGAAGTCAGAAATGACTTAGTCCATTAACTAAGCAATCAGCCTTGAGATCCCGGGAATTATCGTGTGAATAACTCCTGAATAAGGGCTGATTCACCGTAGGGATGGTTTGGCTGAGCAGCCGGCTCTTGGAAGAGTCTTGGTGGTTCCAAACTTCTTCCTTTTAAGAATGATGGAAGCCACTGTGTTCTTGGGTACCTTCAATGCTGCAGAAATGTATCGGTACCCTTCCCCACGTCTGTGCCTCGACACAATCCTCTCTCGGAGCTCTAGGGACAATTCCTTCCACCTCATGGCTTAGTTTATGCTCTGACATGCACTGTCAACTGTGGAACCTTATATAGACAGACAGGTGTGTGCCTTTTCAAATCATGACCAATCCATTGAATTTACCACAGGTGGACTCCAATCAAGTTGTAGAAACATCTCAAGGATGATCAATGGAAACAGGATGGACCTGAGCTCAATTTCCAGCCTCATAGCAAAGGGTCTGAAAACGTATGTAAATAAGGTATTTTTTAAATCTTTTTTTATGAATTAAAAATGATATGTTATCGCTTTGTCATTATGGGGTATTGTGTGTAGATAGATTTTATTTGACTTAATCCGTTTTCAGAATAAGGCTGTAACGTAACAAAATGTGGAAAAAAGTAAGGGGTCTGAATACTTTCCGAATGCACTGTAGCTATGCAGGCTAGCTACTTTTCCTTTGCTAGCCAGCCAACTAAATCTATCACACAATCACATCAAGCAGCTGAAATGACAGAAAACTGTCTGCACTTTTGTTTGTTTTACCTAGGATTATATTGCCATTTCTTTGGATATATCCATTATAATGACCCTGATAAATGAATTTGCCTGGCTCAGAGAAGCTGTCATTCTGGTCACATTCATACACATCGCACGGTGGAGGTCATCAAAAAAACGGCAACATTGATCCACAGGTTGGAGAGGCAGACAGCAAGGTTTAGACAAACCTCAACTGTTTCAAACCATATGCTAGCCTAGGGGCATTGGGAAATATTGTCTAGACCAGTGATATTTAAAGTCGGGGTCGGGGGGACTGCAGTGGGGATATATATATTCATTATTTAGGAACAAAAAATTATGAGTACAGATTATTGTACGAGACAATATAGAAACGTTTTTGAGAAAGTTAATTAGAAAAAAAGTATTTGATTGGGTAATTGAAGGTTATTTGTTGATGTAAAAAAAAATGTAACGTACAGATTTTAAAGTTGTATTTGGGGTGGGATCACAAGAAATGATTGCAAAAAAATGGGGACCCCAGAAATTCTGGAGGAAAAAATGGTGTCCCTGCTGAAAAGGTTTGAATACCATTGGTCTAGACACATTTTTCCAGGGGAGATGAAGTTTATAAATTGACTGGCTGGGCCGTGGGACAGTGGATGCGCATTTATAAATCTAATGGAACCGCTAACAGGCACTACCCGCAGAATGCTGGGATGGTGGTGCTTCAACTCCCTGCTATTAACCAATTAGCATCCAGGATCCAAACAACCTGTTTTATAACATTGCATTGCCTCTGGTTATTGAAAGACATGTCTAAGACTGGTCTATTCATGTATTCTGCAGGCCTATGTATTTGTTTAGTTTTTTTTCAGTTATCACTATCTGCCTCTGGTTAATGAAAGACATGTCTAAGACTGGTCTATTCATGTATTCTGCAGGCCTATGTATTTGTTTCGTTTTTTCAGTTATGACCCTGTTTCTGTCATCACTATCTGTTTTGTTAAAATTTGTTTCCGCCCGGTTTCGAACCGGGGACCTTTCGCGTGTGAGGTGAACGTGATAACCACTACACTACGGAAACTGCGAGAGAAAGAGTGGAAGTCATGGAAAATGTTAGGAATGCCCACAAGTCTACCGCCCATAATATCCCAAATAGAGTACCACAGTAGGAGTCATAATACCCATAAGAACTAGCGGTCGAACAGGGAAATGGTTCCAATCGTTTTTCCACCATTCATATTCCCCACAGGGGATTTTAAAAACTATTCAAAAAGGCCTGTGTTTCTTGTTGGCTTACCCTGGCATGGTAACCGTGTAATTCTCTCTAGGACAAGGTGACTTTTATAAAAAATGCTAATTAACTGCTAATGTGGCTATCATAAAGAACTACAAATGTATTATTTTAAGTGTTTCTAAAATCCCATATGGGAAAAATGAATGGTGGAAAAATGGTTGGAACCATTTCCCTGTTTGACCGCTAGGTTTTATGGGTATTATGACACCTCCACTGTGGGGCTTTCCCCAGTTTTATTTGACAATTTGTATCATGTTAAATATTAGCCACTATCGGGAGCCACTGTCAGTAACAGCCACATACATTTATTTTGGCATACTTTCATTCCGTTGACCTTTCTTTAATCTGTCACATCCTTGTGAATTGTTCCTGAGGGTTGCTAGCATTAGTGAATCATATTAAGCTAAAGTATTGCAATAATTTGGGACATGTAGCCTATTTGAATCATTATGGAACTCAGACCACACGTAGCAGGAATTTATTCAGAGCGCCCAAGCTAGCCACCCCAGCAGAGTGCGTTACGCGACTTAAAAGGGTAAGTCTGAATAGCAAATACTGAGAAGTGCGTAGGAAAAGCATGAATTCCTAAATTGGGATCGAGCCCTAAGTGAATAGGCTTACTGTCTAATTTGTTAAAATGTGTTTCCGCCCGGTCTCGAACCGGGGACCTTTCGCGTGTTAGGCGAACGTGATAACCACTACACTACGGAAACTGCGTGAGTAGGATACTAAGGGTGTGACTTTGGCTGGGTGGGTGGGTGGGTGGGGCATTTATCGCTCTCAGAACCAAATGAAGTCAGAAATGACTTAGTCCATTAACTAAGCAATCAGCCTTGAGATCCCGGGAATTATCGTGTGAATAACTCCTGAATAAGGGCTGATTCACCGTAGGGATGGTTTGGCTGAGCAGCCGGCTCTTGGAAGAGTCTTGGTGGTTCCAAACTTCTTCCTTTTAAGAATGATGGAAGCCACTGTGTTCTTGGGTACCTTCAATGCTGCAGAAATGTATCGGTACCCTTCCCCACGTCTGTGCCTCGACACAATCCTCTCTCGGAGCTCTAGGGACAATTCCTTCCACCTCATGGCTTAGTTTATGCTCTGACATGCACTGTCAACTGTGGAACCTTATATAGACAGACAGGTGTGTGCCTTTTCAAATCATGACCAATCCATTGAATTTACCACAGGTGGACTCCAATCAAGTTGTAGAAACATCTCAAGGATGATCAATGGAAACAGGATGGACCTGAGCTCAATTTCCAGCCTCATAGCAAAGGGTCTGAAAACGTATGTAAATAAGGTATTTTTTAAATCTTTTTTTATGAATTAAAAATGATATGTTATCGCTTTGTCATTATGGGGTATTGTGTGTAGATAGATTTTATTTGACTTAATCCGTTTTCAGAATAAGGCTGTAACGTAACAAAATGTGGAAAAAAAGTAAGGGGTCTGAATACTTTCCGAATGCACTGTAGCTATGCAGACTAACTACTTTTCCTTTGCTAGCCAGCCAACTAAATCTATCACACAATCACATCAAGCAGCTGAAATGACAGAAAACTGTCTGCACTTTTGTTTGTTTTACCTAGGATTATATTGCCATTTCTTTGGATATATCCATTATAATGACCCTGATAAATGAATTTGCCTGGCTCAGAGAAGCTGTCATTCTGGTCACATTCATACACATCGCACGGTGTAGGTCATCAAAAAAACGGCAACATTGATCCACAGGTTGGAGAGGCAGACAGCAAGGTTTAGACAAACCTCAACTGTTTCAAACCATATGCTAGCCTAGGGGCATTGGGAAATATTGTCTAGACCAGTGATATTTAAAGTCGGGGTCGGGGGGACTGCAGTGGGGATATATATATTCATTATTTAGGAACAAAAAATTATGAGTACAGATTATTGTACGAGACAATATAGAAACGTTTTTGAGAAAGTTAATTAGAAAAAAAGTATTTGATTGGGTAATTGAAGGTTATTTGTTGATGTAAAAAAAAATGTAACGTACCGATTTTAAAGTTGTATTTGGGGTGGGATCACAAGAAATGATTGCAAAAAAATGGGGACCCCAGAAATTCTGGAGGAAAAAATGGTGTCCCTGCTGAAAAGGTTTGAATACCATTGGTCTAGACACATTTTTCCAGGGGAGATGAAGTTTATAAATTGACTGGCTGGGCCGTGGGACAGTGGATGCGCATTTATAAATCTAATGGAACCGCTAACAGGCACTACCCGCAGAATGCTGGGATGGTGGTGCTTCAACTCCCTGCTATTAACCAATTAGCATCCAGGATCCAAACAACCTGTTTTATAACATTGCCTCTGGTTATTGAAAGACATGTCTAAGACTGGTCTATTCATGTATTCTGTAGGCCTATGTATTTGTTTCGTTTTTTTTCAGTTATCACTATCTGCCTCTGGTTAATGAAAGACATGTCTAAGACTGGTCTATTCATGTATTCTGCAGGCCTATGTATTTGTTGCGTTTTTTTCAGTTATGACCCTGTTTCTGTCATCACTATCTGTTTTGTTAAAATTTGTTTCCGCCCGGTTTCGAACCGGGGACCTTTCGCGTGTGAGGCGAACGTGATAACCACTACACTACGGAAACTGCAGGAAAAAGAGTGGAAGTCATGGAAAATGTTAGGAATGCCCACAAGTCTACCGCCCATAATATCCCAAATAGAGTACCACAGTAGGAGTCATAATACCCATAAGAACTAGCGGTCGAACAGGGAAATGGTTCCAATCGTTTTTCCACCATTCATATTCCCCACAGGGGATTTGAAAAACTATTCAAAAAGGCCTGTGTTTCTTGTTGGCTTACCCTGGCATGGTAACCGTGTAATTCTCTCTAGGACAAGGTGACTTTTATAAAAAATGCTAATTAACTGCTAATGTGGCTATCATAAAGAACTACAAATGTATTATTTTAAGTGTTTCTAAAATCCCATATGGGAAAAATGAATGGTGGAAAAATGGTTGGAACCATTTCCCTGTTTGACCGCTAGGTTTTATGGGTATTATGACACCTCCACTGTGGGGCTTTCCCCAGTTTTATTTGACAATTTGTATCATGTTAAATATTAGCCACTATCGGGAGTCACTGTCAGTAACAGCCACATACATTTATTTTGGCATACTTTCATTCCTTTGACCTTTCTTTAATCTGTCACATCCTTGTGAATTGTTCCTGAGGGTTGCTAGCATTAGTGAATCATAATAAGCTAAAGTATTGCAAAAATTTGGGACATGTAGCCTATTTGAATCATTATGGAACTCAGACCACACGTAGCAGGAATTTATTCCGAGCGCCCAAGCTAGCCACCCCAGCAGAGTGCGTTACGCGACTTAAAAGGGTAAGTCTGAATAGCAAATACTGAGAAGTGCGTAGGAAAAGCATGAATTCCTAAATTGGGATCGAGCCCTAAGTTAATAGGCTTACTGTCTAATTTGTTAAAATGTGTTCCCACCCGGTCTCGAACCAGGGACCTTTCGCGTGTTAGGAGAACGTGATAACCAATACACTACGGAAACTGCATGAGTAGGATACTAAGGGTGTGACTTTGGCTGGGTGGGTGGGTGGGTGGGACATTTATCGCTCTCAGAACCAAATGTAGTCAGAAATGACTTAGTCCATTAACTAAGCAATAAGGCTTGAGATCCCGGGAATTATCGTGTGAATAACTCCTGAATAAGGGCTGATTCACCGTAGGGATGGTTTGGCTGAGCAGCCGGCTCTTGGAAGAGTCTTGGTGGTTCCAAACTTCTTCCTTTTAAGAATGATGGAAGCCACTGTGTTCTTGGGTACCTTCAATGCTGCAGAAATGTATCGGTACCCTTCCCCACGTCTGTGCCTCGACACAATCCTCTCTCAGAGCTCTAGGGACAATTCCTTCCACCTCATGGCTTAGTTTATGCTCTGACATGCACTGTCAACTGTGGAACCTTATATAGACAGACAGGTGTGTGCCTTTTCAAATCATGACCAATCCATTGAATTTACCACAGGTGGACTCCAATCAAGTTGTAGAAACATCTCAAGGATGATCAATGGAAACAGGATGGACCTGAGCTCAATTTCCAGCCTCATAGCAAAGGGTCTGAAAACGTATGTAAATAAGGTATTTTTTAAATCTTTTTTTATGAATTAAAAATGATATGTTATCGCTTTGTCATTATGGGGTATTGTGTGTAGATAGATTTTATTTGACTTAATCCGTTTTCAGAATAAGGCTGTAACGTAACAAAATGTGGGAAAAAAGTAAGGGGTCTGAATACTTTCCGAATGCACTGTAGCTATGCAGACTAACTACTTTTCCTTTGCTAGCCAGCCAACTAAATCTATCACACAATCACATCAAGCAGCTGAAATGACAGAAAACTGTCTGCACTTTTGTTTGTTTTACCTAGGATTATATTGCCATTTCTTTGGATATATCCATTATAATGACCCTGATAAATGAATTTGCCTGGCTCAGAGAAGCTGTCATTCTGGTCACATTCATACACATCGCACGGTGTAGGTCATCAAAAAAACGGCAACATTGATCCACAGGTTGGAGAGGCAGACAGCAAGGTTTAGACAAACCTCAACTGTTTCAAACCATATGCTAGCCTAGGGGCATTGGGAAATATTGTCTAGACCAGTGATATTTAAAGTCGGGGTCGGGGGGACTGCAGTGGGGATATATATATTCATTATTTAGGAACAAAAAATTATGAGTACAGATTATTGTACGAGACAATATAGAAACGTTTTTGAGAAAGTTAATTAGAAAAAAAGTATTTGATTGGGTAATTGAAGGTTATTTGTTGATGTAAAAAAAAATGTAACGTACCGATTTTAAAGTTGTATTTGGGGTGGGATCACAAGAAATGATTGCAAAAAAATGGGGACCCCAGAAATTCTGGAGGAAAAAATGGTGTCCCTGCTGAAAAGGTTTGAATACCATTGGTCTAGACACATTTTTCCAGGGGAGATGAAGTTTATAAATTGACTGGCTGGGCCGTGGGACAGTGGATGCGCATTTATAAATCTAATGGAACCGCTAACAGGCACTACCCGCAGAATGCTGGGATGGTGGTGCTTCAACTCCCTGCTATTAACCAATTAGCATCCAGGATCCAAACAACCTGTTTTATAACATTGCATTGCCTCTGGTTATTGAAAGACATGTCTAAGACTGGTCTATTCATGTATTCTGTAGGCCTATGTATTTGTTTCGTTTTTTTTCAGTTATCACTATCTGCCTCTGGTTAATGAAAGACATGTCTAAGACTGGTCTATTCATGTATTCTGCAGGCCTATGTATTTGTTGCGTTTTTTTCAGTTATGACCCTGTTTCTGTCATCACTATCTGTTTTGTTAAAATTTGTTTCCGCCCGGTTTCGAACCGGGGACCTTTCGCGTGTGAGGCGAACGTGATAACCACTACACTACGGAAACTGCAGGAAAAAGAGTGGAAGTCATGGAAAATGTTAGGAATGCCCACAAGTCTACCGCCCATAATATCCCAAATAGAGTACCACAGTAGGAGTCATAATACCCATAAGAACTAGCGGTCGAACAGGGAAATGGTTCCAATCGTTTTTCCACCATTCATATTCCCCACAGGGGATTTGAAAAACTATTCAAAAAGGCCTGTGTTTCTTGTTGGCTTACCCTGGCATGGTAACCGTGTAATTCTCTCTAGGACAAGGTGACTTTTATAAAAAATGCTAATTAACTGCTAATGTGGCTATCATAAAGAACTACAAATGTATTATTTTAAGTGTTTCTAAAATCCCATATGGGAAAAATGAATGGTGGAAAAATGGTTGGAACCATTTCCCTGTTTGACCGCTAGGTTTTATGGGTATTATGACACCTCCACTGTGGGGCTTTCCCCAGTTTTATTTGACAATTTGTATCATGTTAAATATTAGCCACTATCGGGAGCCACTGTCAGTAACAGCCACATACATTTATTTTGGCATACTTTCATTCCGTTGACCTTTCTTTAATCTGTCACATCCTTGTGAATTGTTCCTGAGGGTTGCTAGCATTAGTGAATCATAATAAGCTAAAGTATTGCAAAAATTTGGGACATGTAGCCTATTTGAATCATTATGGAACTCAGACCACACGTAGCAGGAATTTATTCCGAGCGCCCAAGCTAGCCACCCCAGCAGAGTGCGTTACGCGACTTAAAAGGGTAAGTCTGAATAGCAAATACTGAGAAGTGCGTAGGAAAAGCATGAATTCCTAAATTGGGATCGAGCCCTAAGTTAATAGGCTTACTGTCTAATTTGTTAAAATGTGTTCCCACCCGGTCTCGAACCAGGGACCTTTCGCGTGTTAGGAGAACGTGATAACCAATACACTACGGAAACTGCATGAGTAGGATACTAAGGGTGTGACTTTGGCTGGGTGGGTGGGTGGATGGGACATTTATCGCTCTCAGAACCAAATGTAGTCAGAAATGACTTAGTCCATTAACTAAGCAATAAGGCTTGAGATCCCGGGAATTATCGTGTGAATAACTCCTGAATAAGGGCTGATTCACCGTAGGGATGGTTTGGCTGAGCAGCCGGCTCTTGGAAGAGTCTTGGTGGTTCCAAACTTCTTCCTTTTAAGAATGATGGAAGCCACTGTGTTCTTGGGTACCTTCAATGCTGCAGAAATGTATCGGTACCCTTCCCCACGTCTGTGCCTCGACACAATCCTCTCTCAGAGCTCTAGGGACAATTCCTTCCACCTCATGGCTTAGTTTATGCTCTGACATGCACTGTCAACTGTGGAACCTTATATAGACAGACAGGTGTGTGCCTTTTCAAATCATGACCAATCCATTGAATTTACCACAGGTGGACTCCAATCAAGTTGTAGAAACATCTCAAGGATGATCAATGGAAACAGGATGGACCTGAGCTCAATTTCCAGCCTCATAGCAAAGGGTCTGAAAACGTATGTAAATAAGGTATTTTTTAAATCTTTTTTTATGAATTAAAAATGATATGTTATCGCTTTGTCATTATGGGGTATTGTGTGTAGATAGATTTTATTTGACTTAATCCGTTTTCAGAATAAGGCTGTAACGTAACAAAATGTGGGAAAAAAGTAAGGGGTCTGAATACTTTCCGAATGCACTGTAGCTATGCAGACTAACTACTTTTCCTTTGCTAGCCAGCCAACTAAATCTATCACACAATCACATCAAGCAGCTGAAATGACAGAAAACTGTCTGCACTTTTGTTTGTTTTACCTAGGATTATATTGCCATTTCTTTGGATATATCCATTATAATGACCCTGATAAATGAATTTGCCTGGCTCAGAGAAGCTGTCATTCTGGTCACATTCATACACATCGCACGGTGTAGGTCATCAAAAAAACGGCAACATTGATCCACAGGTTGGAGAGGCAGACAGCAAGGTTTAGACAAACCTCAACTGTTTCAAACCATATGCTAGCCTAGGGGCATTGGGAAATATTGTCTAGACCAGTGATATTTAAAGTCGGGGTCGGGGGGACTGCAGTGGGGATATATATATTCATTATTTAGGAACAAAAAATTATGAGTACAGATTATTGTACGAGACAATATAGAAACGTTTTTGAGAAAGTTAATTAGAAAAAAAGTATTTGATTGGGTAATTGAAGGTTATTTGTTGATGTAAAAAAAAATGTAACGTACCGATTTTAAAGTTGTATTTGGGGTGGGATCACAAGAAATTATTGCAAAAAAATGGGGACCCCAGAAATTCTGGAGGAAAAAATGGTGTCCCTGCTGAAAAGGTTTGAATACCATTGGTCTAGACACATTTTTCCAGGGGAGATGAAGTTTATAAATTGACTGGCTGGGCCGTGGGACAGTGGATGCGCATTTATAAATCTAATGGAACCGCTAACAGGCACTACCCGCAGAATGCTGGGATGGTGGTGCTTCAACTCCCTGCTATTAACCAATTAGCATCCAGGATCCAAACAACCTGTTTTATAACATTGCATTGCCTCTGGTTATTGAAAGACATGTCTAAGACTGGTCTATTCATGTATTCTGTAGGCCTATGTATTTGTTTCGTTTTTTTTCAGTTATCACTATCTGCCTCTGGTTAATGAAAGACATGTCTAAGACTGGTCTATTCATGTATTCTGCAGGCCTATGTATTTGTTGTGTTTTTTTCAGTTATGACCCTGTTTCTGTCATCACTATCTGTTTTGTTAAAATTTGTTTCCGCCCGGTTTCGAACCGGGGACCTTTCGCGTGTGAGGCGAACGTGATAACCACTACACTACGGAAACTGCAGGAAAAAGAGTGGAAGTCATGGAAAATGTTAGGAATGCCCACAAGTCTACCGCCCATAATATCCCAAATAGAGTACCACAGTAGGAGTCATAATACCCATAAGAACTAGCGGTCGAACAGGGAAATGGTTCCAATCGTTTTTCCACCATTCATATTCCCCACAGGGGATTTGAAAAACTATTCAAAAAGGCCTGTGTTTCTTGTTGGCTTACCCTGGCATGGTAACCGTGTAATTCTCTCTAGGACAAGGTGACTTTTATAAAAAATGCTAATTAACTGCTAATGTGGCTATCATAAAGAACTACAAATGTATTATTTTAAGTGTTTCTAAAATCCCATATGGGAAAAATGAATGGTGGAAAAATGGTTGGAACCATTTCCCTGTTTGACCGCTAGGTTTTATGGGTATTATGACAACTCCACTGTGGGGCTTTCCCCAGTTTTATTTGACAATTTGTATCATGTTAAATATTAGCCACTATCGTGACCCACTGTCAGTAACAGCCACATACATTTATTTTGGCATACTTTCATTCCGTTGACCTTTCTTTAATCTGTCACATCCTTGTGAATTGTTCCTGAGGGTTGCTAGCATTAGTGAATCATATTAAGCTAAAGTATTGCAATAATTTGGGACATGTAGCCTATTTGAATCATTATGGAACTCAGACCACACGTAGCAGGAATTTATTCAGAGCGCCCAAGCTAGCCACCCCAGCAGAGTGCGTTACGCGACTTAAAAGGGTAAGTCTGAATAGCAAATACTGAGAAGTACGTAGGAAAAGCATGAATTCCTAAATTGGGATCGAGCCCTAAGTGAATAGGCTTACTATCTAATTTGTTAAAATGTGTTTCCGCCCGGTCTCGAACCGGGGACCTTTCGCGTGTTAGGCGAACGTGATAACCACTACACTACGGAAACTGCATGAGTAGCATACTAAGGGTGTGACTTTGGCTGGGTGGGTGGGTGGGTGGGGCATTTATCGCTCTCAGAACCAAATGAAGTCAGAAATGACTTAGTCCATTAACTAAGCAATAAGGCTTGAGATCCCGGGAATTATCGTGTGAATAACTCCTGAATAAGGGCTGGATCACCGTAGGGATGGTTTGGCTGAGCAGCCGGCTCTTGGAAGAGTCTTGGTGGTTCCATACTTCTTCCTTTTAAGAATGATGGAAGCCACTGTGTTCTTGGGTACCTTCAATGCTGCAGAAATGTATCGGTACCCTTCCCCACGTCTGTGCCTCGACACAATCCTCTCTCGGAGCTCTAGGGACAATTCCTTCCACCTCATGGCTTAGTTTATGCTCTGACATGCACTGTCAACTGTGGAACCTTATATAGACAGACAGGTGTGTGCCTTTTCAAATCATGACCAATCCATTGAATTTACCACAGGTGGACTCCAATCAAGTTGTAGAAACATCTCAAGGATGATCAATGGAAACAGGATGGACCTGAGCTCAATTTCCAGCCTCATAGCAAAGGGTCTGAAAACGTATGTAAATAAGGTATTTTTTAAATCTTTTTTTATGAATTAAAAATGATATGTTATCGCTTTGTCATTATGGGGTATTGTGTGTAGAT